>NC_089251.1:3740000-4340000 GCF_963930625.1 Muntiacus reevesi | reverse complement strand
ATGAGTTCTTTATATTCTGGATATAACTCATCAGATAAATAATTTGCAAGTACTTTCTCCCATTCTGTGGGTTGTCTTTTCACTCTTTGATAGTATCATCTGAAACAAAAGCTTTTAATTTTTATGAAGACCAATTTAATTTTCCTCTGGTTACTTGTGCTTGGATATCACACCTAAGACTGTTGCCTAACCTGAGATCATATGAATTTATACTTTTGTTTCCTTATACATTTTATAATTTTGTCTCTGAAGACTCAGGGCTCTAATTTGAGTTAATTACTGTATACAGTGTGACAGGGGTCAAAATTCACTCTTTTGTTAGGAGGATACCTATACTTATTCCAGCACCATTTGTTGAAAAACTACTCTTTCCCCACTGAATGGTCTTGGCATCCTTCTTGAAAATCAACTGGCCACAAACATATGGATTTATCTCTGGAATCTCACTTCTATTAGTCTATATGTCTACCCTGATGACAGTACCACAATGTTGAGTTTTGCAGTAAATTCTGAAAAAGTGTGAGCTCCCCAACACTGTTCTGTCAAGTTGTTTGGAGAGTATCTTACACTTCCACATGAACTTTACAATAAGATTTTCCAAAACCGTAGTTTTAATTTTGATGGATAATGAATCTGTAGATATAGCGTGGGGAAAGGTGCCATCTTAATAAGTCTTCCAATCCATGAACATGGACTGTCTCCACTTGTTTTGGAGTTCTTCAACTTCTTTCAACAACATTTTGTACTCCTCAGTGTAGAAGCTTGTATTTCTTTGGTTATATTTATTCCTAAGTATTCTGTTCTTTATGATGCTACTGTAAATGGAATCTAAAAAAAAAATTTTTCAGATTTCTTGTGGCTGGAGAATACAACCGATTTCTGCATACTGATCTTGTATCCTACAACTCTGCTGAACTTGTTTATAAAGACTAGCAGTTTGCACAAATATTGCATTTCCTTTTCTTACTTAACTGCTCTGCACAGAATTTCTAATACAATGCTGCACAAGAGCAGTGAGAGCAGACACCCTATCCTTCCTGATCATATAGGGAAAGTTTTCATCTTAACATCAAGTATGGTTTTCGGACTATGGGTTTTTCATAGTTGCCTTTTATTAGCCTGAGGAAGTTCCCTTCTATTCCTAAATTTGTTGAGTATTTTTATCATGAAAGGTTGTTGTTGCACTCAAATGCTTTCTCCACATTTATTCAGAAGATCACAACCATGTGAGATTTCCCTTTAATAATGGTACAGAACACTATCATATGTTGAACCAACCTTGCATTTCTGAGATAAATTCCACTTGATCTTGGTCTATAATCCTCTTAATATGCTACTGAGCTCAGCTGCCATTATTTTGTTGAGAATTTTTGCACCCACACTCATAAAGGATATATTGGTCTGTAGTTCTCTTTTCTGGTGATGTCTCCATGGCTCTGGTATCAAGGTAATAGTGGCCCCATAAAATGAGTAGTCTTCCCTTCTATTTTTTGGAAGCATTTGCAAAAAGACTGGTGTTAATTCTTAACGTTTGATAGAATTCACCAGTGAAGCCTGGTCCTGGGTTTGTTCTCTTGTTGGTAAGTGTTTGATTACTAAATCTGTTTACATTTAATAAATCTGTCCAACGTTTCTGGTTTTTTCCTAGAGTCAATTTTGGTAGTTTGTGTATTTCAAGGTGCAGAAACTGTGGAGTTATTGGATTTCCAATATTTAATTTTTAATTTTACTGTTGAGGTAAAAGGAGACAAAGACATGATATCTTCATGATCTTTAGTGAAGGCACTAAAAGGTTTAAATAATTTTTTCTAAGTGAAAATGTGACTATGTATATCTCGGTACAATTAGAATTTAGATTAACAAGTCATCCAACGAAATGGAAAGACCTGGAGAGTTTCTCAGTCAATTTCACTGTCAAGTATAACGGTGAAGACCTTCAAAATGGCAGCAGGCACTCCGTCTACAGGTGCTACAAGCGTCCACACTCCCTTCTCAGCACAAGTCTATGGAGCCAGCGTCCTGGTCTCCTTGTTCTGCGTTACCAGGGTCTATGACCATACCCCAGGGGTTAAGTTTCATTTTCTTCTTTCCTTCCATCCCCTCTTTCTTTTTAATTAAACAGAAAAACTGAAAATAGCCGTAAAAACAGAGATGCCTCACCCTTTTCTATCAAACTCTTTGTCCAAATCCTTCTGAATCATCGTCTTCTGAGCCTTGTAATGGGTTATTATGCCAATGTTTCGGAAATTAATGTCCCTTCTTTTGTCTTTAATAAGTTTAATTAGTTCCATTACCAGTTTTATCTCTTGAACATTTACATATGAGCTAAGTAAGATGAAAAAAAAAATACAACACATCAAAACTAGTAGCAGTCCAACTGTTAAGTTCCACTTTGTTTTCTATTACAGTAAAGGGTAGATTCGTAGGCTTTATCTTTATTCAGTCAGCAGTGATTCAAAGAGGCTGTTATAATGACCATTAACACTGTACATATGAAAAAACAGAATAACAACTGCCCAGTGGAACATGAAGCTGTATGACAGAAAAGAGCTTGGAGTCAAAGGAGTTTAGACACCAGCTTCTTCATTTGTTAAAACAGGGATAGCCACAGTGAGAACAAAGGTATTTATAATAACGAAGACATGATTAATGAAGAGCTCCTATTACAGATTTATTATCTTCCCAACACTGAGAAAAGTGCTTCAGATATACCCCTTTTCTCATTCCCCACCACAGGCCACATAGACCATGCACTAGCATTCACAGACCACCCGATTCACACAATCCAATATGATCAAAGTATTGTCCACCCTCTGCCTCACACCTTAATTCAACTGTGTCTGTATTTCTCCTTCACAATATTTAACCCAACTGGAATAATCAATCACCACAGTAATGGCCTGGTTAATGTCTGCCTCGCATTAGACCACAATAGCCTTTCACTGGGGCCACGTCTATCTTACTCAGAAGTTCAGCACAGATCTACTTAAGTGTTAATCACATGTTAGGTAATATAATCCCCACTAATACAATTAAGAAAGAAAAACAGAAAGACTGAAATACATAAAGATATCAGTATTTTTTTATGATTAAAAAGATGAATTTATCAATCCAACTAAAAGAAAATGATTGTGCCCTGGCACTAGGCAGAGAGATTTGTATGAAAAGTATTTTGAACTTAAATATAAACAAAAACAATATAAAAATTCTGACACCATCAGTGAGGACTGAAATAAAGAACATACTCATTATCCCGTCTTTCCAAGCCATCTCCAACATCAAACACGAGGTAGGGTTGAAATGGCCAGTCAGATGAGCACCGACTAGTCTCTGTCCCTCTATAAAAGAGCAGCACCATTTAGAACACAAGTCAAGTTAGAAACTTTTTTTTAAATTGTTACTACCATTTTTCTGTGTGTATGTGGCAGGAGAGAGCTAGGGAAAGTAAGGGGACAAGAAGGACTCTTCTTTAAAAAATTAAAATTTCAGTACATTAAAATAATGTATTTTAGTGAAAGGTAGAAAGTGAATTTTATTTCTATTCTAGTGCTAGGGAGAATAATCTATGTATTTAAAATATAACAATTATGATTGGAAAATTACTCATACTACAGTACATGAAAAAAGCAAGGTATAAAATACTAGGTAAAGCATGGTATGATTCTTGTTTCCCAAAAAGAGAAAAACGAAAAAAAACAATGTGCATAGTACAAGGACTGAAAGTAGATATATTAAAAGGTTACTAGTGATTATTTCTGGGCAGTATAAATAGGGGGGTTGGTTTTTTTTCCCCCCCTTTTCATTTATCTGCATTTGCTACAATCAACATGACTTTTATAATTTAAATTATTAAGCCTTTATGTTTTTAATAACAAGACTTAAGAGCACTGTGAAACAGCTATTCTTCCTAAGTAGCCAAACCTACAAATAAAACAAGCTAACATGCAATGAAAAGAACCCACCTATTTGTTTTCAAGGTTCCGTCATAAACGTAACTAGAAGGGAAGAGACATATGTCTGGGTGCATCCTGTACTGGATGGTGAGCTGTAAGACGGGCAGCCTGCCAATCATGTTGTGCTCCACACTCTCCTCTAGGAGCTTGTGGAAGCGGGCCATCATCGACTGGTCATAGCCATAGTCCTGTGCCTTCTGAAAGGGGGAAGACAAAGCAATAATCTCTAAATGATTCATCTGTACTTTTTCATTATAAAAAAAATTACTGAGCTCTACAATGTACATAGCAAACGCACATCTAAAACGCACACAGCGTTACCAACAACCAAAGATTCAGAGAAAGAAAGGTGTTTCTGATTTCCATCTTTGAAAAGCCACAGAGCGTGACTACAAAAGCTGAGGCATATTCTCCTTATTCAGAAATCCCACATATTGTTGATGAATGATGTGATCTTGTTAATGATCACAACCATCACTATTTTGGTGCTAACAGAGGTCACCTGAAAGAACTGATGAGAAAAGCAGCAAAGAATTTTAACACAGATTTTAACCATTATTTCTGGGCCGCACTCCCACAAGCTTGAAAAAATGAATGTCACTGTAAACCAGCCTCTTAAAGACCAATTTCTTCATCCATCCATCCAGGCAACATGCACTAAGCGTCTAAAGCTTTGGGGTGCTGGGGGTCTAAGGTGAATAAGATCAAGCGTCATAGAACTTAACATTCTAATGGAGGAGACAGACAACTAAGTTGATTTCATAAATCCTACAAAGGGTTACAACAAACCTGCAACCTGAAACAGAGAGTTAATTGACAAATGAAGGAAAGAGTCTTCATGTAATCACAGTTGTGATATACTTGGGGTTTACTTTTCAATGTTAGTACCATGTCAAAATTTAGAAAGAATAGTGGAATCTTTATGAGTATGTTGCAGATATGAGCACTGAAGATGTATATGCAAAGTTTTAATAAACCTATTTCACAAACTATCAGAGTGGAGAAAGCAGACATTACTTCCTATTTGTATTATTTATGCAAGTGATTATATACCTATGCAATTTTAAATAGGTTTGTTAATTAAATAGAATAAAATATCCTTAGTGGACATTTGGCATTATCATCTATACCTCAAAAGTTTATCTATTCAAGTTAGCAAAAAAACCTCACTTACTTCACTCTAGGGAAGAAAGAAAATGGGATTTATAGGAGGTAACACATTTTTACTTACACACACAAAAAAAACTGAGTCCATTCTACCAAATGACAGAGATTTTCATGTTTTGACATGAATGTACATTCCTGATCTATTTATTGACTGGAAAAAAGGCAGTGTGACACAGACCGATCCTGCCACCGTTAAACAAGGTCAAAGTCGGCACACACAAATGTGTACATTCCCTGTAACTACCCAACCTTCTGAATTTAGTAACTTACTGTCTGTTACCCACCCACTAGAATGTCAGCTTTGTAAGGGCAGAGATTTTTGTCAGTTTTCAACACTGTCATAACCCTAGAACTTAAAACGGTGCCTGAATTAGGCTAGCACTCAATAAACACAGACTGGAAAAAAGGCAACTTTGCACACCCATGACCACAAACTGTTCAAATTACCCACTACACTATTCATAGTAATTATTCCTAGAAATAGGTGGTCAGAAAGGCATGTTGAGAAAATTAACTTTGTAATCATTTTCTGAAAATTTCTCAAAAAGCCTGTATTATTTTTACAACAGTAAGAAAAGCCCAAATAGATTCTTCTCATTTCCGCTGTTCTTAATCAATTACCAAAGCAGGCAGTAACGCTGAGGCCTATCAACAACCCCTTTTCGCTAACTACATGCTAAGGCCCTTCAAGAAGTGGTCAGTCAATTTCTGAAACGCTGTATTATTCACGTAACGGGGTGCAGAGCTGGCTCCTCCTAGCTCCCCATGAACCCCAGTGCAGCAGCTCTTCCCCGTGGACAAGGTTTTCAGTCCAGGTCAGGGGTGCTCCTAGCCTACCCCCTCACATGATCACGTAGGAGTGCTCAGACATCAAAGAACTGCACGATCATGTTGATGATTCCAAAGTCAAAAAACAGTAACAACAAAAAACAGCAACACGCTTTCACTCCATAACTGAACAGAAATGCTGTGAAAATGGTCTGTTCTCTGGGACTGTTCATGCAGCCACTACTCTGCACACATACTCTCTGTATCAGTAAAATGCTCAAATGTTATTAAGTCTCAAAACCTAGGTGGAGGCCTGTGCAAGATTACCGCAAACATCCTGCTCCTGGAAGTGCACGGCACAGTCTGGATCCTGACTGTGAGCAGTTCTAGTGAGTGTTCACACAACAGGGAAGAGTACACAGCTGTGCTGCTCATCTTCCCGCAAGAAGAGCCCAGTCTCTTTCCTTCCACCTTCCCTTTCAGAGCATGTGAGGAACATTATAGGATACAGAATCCTAATACTGTACACATTACTGTAAGAATAATTTATTTTCTTACTGTTTTCCTCAAAATTTGCATATACATAAACATAAATTAGGAGGTCAGGATTCTTTCCCTTGCTTTTAGAGCTTTTATCATGGGTTTGGTGGCTGTGTCATGAAAACAAATCAGCCCTCAGAAGAGCAGCACACTGCCTTTCTCAGAGGGAAAGGCCATTGCGCAAGGGTCACCCTGTGCCTCAGCTTCTGGTCTTCTGACACCCACATGCTCCTGTCACATGCACACAAGCTCATTATGAACAAAGAATATTTCTGGAGACTTTACTATGAAGGCTCTAAACAGTGGCTCTTCTCTTTCTTCAGCCACTCCCTATTTCTCCCTGCATGTAAGAGATGATGATCCAAGAAGGATGCCCACCCCACAAAACAAAACACCAAAAGACCCCTTCCACTTTAAAGCAACACAAATGTGAAAAAACATACCACGGAAATGACTGTGGGAGGGAGCTGCTTAGGGTCTCCTACCAGGACAAGCTTGTTGCAACGATGGATGAGAGGAGTAAGTGTTTCAACTTCACAGGACTGTCCAGCCTTGGTAAGAAAGTATAGAATGGAGACATAGTCATAGGTATCTCTGTTACTTTTTATCCACATACAGTCTAATTCATAATGAAAGTGTTAGCCATTCAGAAATATACACCTTCTCCTTCTGCACCAAATATAAAAAATAAACATTTTCTTTGGTTAGAAAACAATAAAAACATTCTTAACACTTGGAGGGGGGGAAAAAACCCCAAAACAACTCCCTCGCCCCAACACACATACATTTTGGAAGTCAGCCATCTTTCAGGTGCCACTGCCACTTGGGAAACAGCCATAAGCTAAGGGCCAAGTCCTGTCCCAGGTCTGTCTGTCTGTCTGCTCCCGCTGGACACGTGCCTGGCAGGGTTGTGTCTCTGTGTGTCACACGCCCACCCACCCACCTGCTCTCCTCCTCAGTAGGCCACTTCACATTTGCAACCCTCAAGCTTCACTTCAATTTGGCAACATTTCCTTCAATTATTTCATCATCTTTTCTATTCCTTCATTTTGGTGAATACTGCATCTTGGATCTCCTGGACAGGTTCTCTATCCTTCATTTTCCATCTCTTTTTGTCTTCTGGCTCTATATTCTGGCAAATAGTAGGTAAACCAATAAATACTTGCTCAATGAATGAACTAGGAATTAGGATGATATAAGCTGAAAATATGGCGCTCAGAGCTATTGGATTGCATTAAAAATGCTTCAAAAGGTAACCAGAGATATTCTAAGCAGGACCTAGACAATCCTTAGGATGATTTTGTTAAGATCAGGATCCCTAAGACTATAATTCCAATACTAGAAAAGCAGTTTTCATTCATCATGGTGGGTCATTAGCAGCATATTTCAACATACAGGCATACACACGTAAGAGCAGGTCAAAATCAGATACAAAAAGACCCCATGTCAACATCTTGGCAGCCACGCTTCACCGAGGACTCCCTCCTCACAGCACTAGGCAGAGCTGTGTGGCCAGCTGCCCACTGACCTCATCGACGATGACGCAGCTGAAGGGGACGCCCCCCTGCCCGCGGAAGGCCGCCTCGAGCAGCAAGCCGCCGCTGGTGCTCAGTGTGCAGCAGATGACGTGCGACTCCAGGATGATGATGCTCTGGGTCTTCTGTGGGCGTCCTTGAACCTGAGACAACGGAAGTTCATCAGTGCTCACTCGCATCTAATCAAGTCTTGACTACGACAGGGCTCTCTGTACTTCGTAATACCTCTGCCACTTCTGTGACAGGATAATGTTCAGTAAGTGTCAGGTGGGAACGTGCAATCTAGAAAACAGCAGCAACACGCAAGGTACTCAGAAGCCATCAGAGAGAACACTCTGCAGGGGAGTCTAACCTTGGAACATGATTTCAGCACGCTAAGAAAAATTTATTCAGGGTTTAATCTGGTCAAAGTAGATTTACAATTCTTACAGCCTGACATATGTGGGAAGGTATCGGAATAAGCAAAGATTAAATAATTCTACTGAACTGTGAAGCAATTATCTGAGTAAAACCAGGAACAAAACTAAGCCTGAACATACCCTTTTCTGTTAGTTTTAAGCATGCAACCTTATTCTTTCTAAGGGCCAGTACCAACAAAAACACCTGTGAAACTGATGAGCATTCTACTTCCACAGCAGTAACAACCACCTTGGTCCATGTCTACATAATGGAATAAACTGAGATGGAGACTGAGTCTCATCAAAGATTCAGGTAGCCCATTTCTGCTCCTGAAAAGCTGGAGCTGAGCATATGACAGGCTCATGCCTGAACTTGTTGACGCAGGTCTGTGAGAAGGCGACGGCAGCTGTGGCCTTCCTTCCAGTGCTCATGTGGTAACTGCCATATCCCTCTCCTTACAGCCAGCATCATGGTAAAACCACAAGTGCAATTAATTTAACCACCCACAGAACAATGTGATCAGTGGCAAAAACCATTAACACTGGTAAACAAAGACTTCATCTTGAACTATGGGAAGATTAATTTTGGGCTGAGTTTAAACTTTAATAGCTTTCCACATAATTTTTAATTGAAATAAACTGCTAGTGGAAATATGCATTAAATTCAACTATATTCATTTAGCCACACAGAGTTCAATAATATATTCAAGAGAAAAATCTCAGCTCAAAAATACAAATGCCATTACCGGCTGCTAGTACCCTCTCTCCCTTACCCCCAGTTCATTTCATTAGGCTGGCTCATTCTAGCTTCGACTCATCTAAATGTGAGTTGATATTTTTATACCCAAGGAATACTGGGGGGAAAGTTATACATGCTATAAAAGGGTTTTGTAATCAAAAACAAGTAAAACGAGCTTATGCTTTCAGCTAAAAATTGAGGGAAAAAAGGCACTTTTCTTGTGCCACATCCCAGCCACTGTTAGTCTACCTGAATTCAGACATGTAATTTTCTTTATTTTTAATGAAAACCCTACAAATTTAGTTTTATTAATTATTCATATGACAATTACCATAAATTTCTGGGTGGGAGAGTAGAACACTTGAGAGTTTTAGAAAAAACTATAAATGTACAAGCAATTACACCATTTTCTCTATTTTTATATATGCTTGAAATTTTTCATTATAAAAAATTTTTAATTTTATTTATCTACATTTTTGACCACACATGCAGCTTGAGGGATCTGAGTTCCCTGAAAAAGGGAACGGATTCACATCCTCTGCAATGGAAGTGCAGAGTCCTAACCACTGGACCGACAAGAATTCTCAAATTTTAAATGTAACTAAGAAAAGACCATAGGCTGTCTGAACCATTTCATAATTTTAAAAAAGAAGCGCCAGGAAAACGCTACAGATGAACTACTTACCTCTTTAATTTTAGAAGCAAGCTCCTGCCTTTCTTTGGAAACTCTGGCAATTTTTCCATCTAATTCTTGCCTCTGGAAAAAATTAAGACTGCTATCATTAAAGTAAGCATTTTTAAATGCTTTCCAATGAACTGCCTCACATTTCAAAAAGGAGAGCCAGTACTTTACCAATGAGAAACTGACTCACCCAGTGCTTCCCCCGCCAGCCTCTCTACACTCCTGTGCTTGAGTTCGGCTAGGCCACTCCAGGGCACTGCTGCCCTGACACTCACTGTGTTTGGCCAGGCGCCTGCTGCGACTTCAAACTGACACCAGCCCCTCACTCTTGCAAATGTCTTATGTAGCACCCAGAGTCACCAGCAAATGTTTGCTCTTGTGATCAATGGTTTCCATGGCCTTCCAGTACCTATATGCCTTATATGTTCCCTTGAGATAAGACTCTCTATGAAACTTACTAAAACCCTGCTCTTTCCATTCAAACTGCCCAATCCAGCCCTAGTCTGGAAATGTCAAAACATGCCAACCATGGACCCTGACAACAACAGGTGGCCCAGGGCCTGCTTCTGTCTCTGCTCTGCATGGACCTCCTGTGTGACCCCTCAAGGTAAGCTATGCACCTCCTCCAGGACCTCTGAGTAATCAATTTCTCTATTTCAACTTCTCCTGTGGTCTGTTTTTAAACCTCAGCTCATTATTCAGCAACCCAACAACTAGCACTCCACGGTCCATTTAGTAGGTGTTCATTAGATAAATTTTTCTTCTTTTTTTTGACCACACAGTGAAGCATGTGGGATCTCAGTTCCTCAGTCAGGGATTGAACCTGCACCCGCTGCAGAGGAAAGCTCAGATTCTTAACCACTGGATTGCCAGGGAAATCTGATAAATTCTTAATACTGTATTTAAGATGCAGATCTGTCCAAGGTATTGTAGGTTGGCTCTTCCTGTCTGCCTGGCAGGCCAACCCTTGGCACATCATTTACATGTTACCAACTGCTGCTGTCTTCAGGCTACAACAGTGGAGCTGAGTGGCTAAAAGAGATTCCACATAGGCCTGTAAAGTCTAAAATATTTACTATCTGGTCCTTTAAAAAAAAAAGTTCAACTCCTAATGTAAAGATACCATTTTTGTATACATCTTTTACACAAATGACATACTACTTCACAACAAAAGACTAGCATCAAATATTCAACTAGTTTATCTATGAGCTGTTATAAACACTTATCAAGACATGTCTAGATACCTGCGATTCCCTTCCACCTCGGCATAAAGCACGCTGGCGGGAAAGTTCATCAAGTTGACGATCGAGAAATTCCTTTCTTTTGTGCATCTCCTGAACATGAGACGGTAAGTCTTTTTCTTTAAAAAAAAATAAAAAGACAAAAGAATTGCTCATTCTAACAAATATACACATACGCACGCACAATGAGAAGGAAAACTAGCTTTCAAAACCAGACTATTTCTAGGGTCTCCAAATTACTTTTAATGCTCCAGCCAACTATACAACAAGAAAAAGAAATAAATTAGTATATACCTTTATTCCATACTTACTCATTCTGTGGTTAACTTGACTGTCCAAACTGAATCTTAGGACCTCATTATTAATAGACCTTTCTGGACCTAGACGTACTAAGTTTATATCTCCACAGTTTCCTGTTGATAAAAGTCACACAGAGATTAGTAAGAACACTGTCAATCTCTGTACATAATAACTGTTTTTTAGCAAAATATTAACAATCAGAGAAGGGAGCTAACAAGAACTATTAATCAACCAGACATCTGGAACTGTGCTAGAAGCTCCATATACATCCTTTTAGATAAGCTTCATAAAAACCCCTAAAAGGTAAGGACTTATTTCCACCTAATAAAAGCTACTGGGGTTGCACAAATAGTACATAGCAGAAATGAGATTCTGTTACACGAATGTTCCTCAAACTATGTTCTATTCAACAATCCATGGTAAAATTCATTTGGAAAATGGTAAACAGATTTCTTAACCACAGGATATTTCAAAGATGAAGATGTTTATCTTTTAATACATGTCTGAATTCCCCAAATGAAATTTTATGGGACCACCAATCAAATCCTTTTCTGTAGAATACTCAGAACCAAGGTTTTGAAACTCTGCTCCACGTCACAAGGCCACCTCAGGATCTAAGGGACAGAAGATGCTGGAAATTCTGGTAATTTCAAAAACTGTCAGCATCATTTAAATTGGTTTACTAACCACGTTTTTAATTCTAGGTTAGCACACTCAAGTATTATTTAGTCTAAAAATCTCCCACTGCTTCACTGAACTTAAATAACATCAACCAAGCGGTGTTTATTAGCACCTATCCCAACCTAACATGTCATGTACTTGTTTGCTGTCTCCTTCTACTGAATCCCAAGTCTCATAGAATCAGGTTTTGTTTTGGTCACTGCCTAGAATAGCAGCTGGCACACAGTACGTACAATAAACGTGCTGAATGAATAAATTAACAATTATACAGTTGTCTACATGTATCTGTATTCCTAGTTCAGCTCCTTCTTCTAAATATGAACCCATCTTCTCTGGCCAACATTTACTTGAAAGTTTCAAAACTGCTAAGTTGTATATCTGCCAGAAAGGTGATGAGATTTATACCCACTCTAAGCACCTCAAAATGCTCCAGAAATTAAAACAGACATCCCTTAAATTGCAGGGTGAGCTCAGAAGGATGTAAAAGAAATTCCTAGGGGCGAAAAACAGAGAAAGGTGAAAACCAGATATGAAAGTCCCTGAGATGCTGCGGCTTCCCTGGAGGGAGAAGGGTGAGAGCTGGTCGCTGTCCAGGTGCTGAGGTGTGGGTTAATTCACATACAACAAAACCCAAGGATTTAAAAATTAGCAAAACTCACGCAAATGCAGAAAACTTGAATAAATCAACAATTAAAAGACATTCAGCAGACAGAAACTTATCCATCTGTCAAAAAACAGACCAAAAAGAAAAAAAGAGAACAAACACCAAAACAATACTAAAAACAGATTAACTTTCAAGGAACAGATAATCTCTTACACAAAACATTGCAAATAAATGTCTGTATAAAATTCAGCACCCATTCATAAAAAAGCTAATGAAAAAGGAATTTCTTTAACCCAATAAAGGGTATATACCAAATCCCACAAACATATATATCACATGCAATGGAAAAAAAAAAAATATTGAAAAAGAAGGAAAAAAGTTCTCTTTGCTGACAGAAATGTCATTTTCTAGCAAAAAAAGTTAAAAATCCAACCTAGACCCGGCATTTGTCCCACCTTCATCCAGCCTTGTTATACTGTCAATAGACACCTGAAAAAGTGCTTATTACCCTTTCTCAGGAAAAGCAAAGTGAAAATAGCACCCGTGCCCACTGTTTGGGAACTGTTCTCAGTGTAGGATCTGACACAACCACTTTCTAGAAGAATCTGGCACTATCTAGAAGATGCACTAATCCTTCAACCCAGCGTTTTCACTTCTAGGTGTGTACATGCTAGACCAGTGCTGTTTTGAGGTACACTTCACACTGTACTGAAAGCAGCACACTCACATTTCACCAATAAAATAGGTTTCACAAAACACTACTCACCCTCCCTCACTACCTATGCTCTAATCTTTTCTGTTTCCTTCTGTTCTGTTCTATCTTATTTAAGTATGCTGGTTCTGACCTCCCTAAATTGACCTCACAATCCACTGACCGGCCACAAGCCACACTGTGAGAGAAGCACTGTCCTGGAAGGCCGCGTGCATGAAATTCGGGAGATGCACATAAGCCAGAACTGGCTTAGTTTTTGTCATGCAAAGCTCCCCAAACTAAACACTGAAAACAAAACAAATTAAAAGCCCACATAAGTATCATACCCATAGGATTCTTCTTGTCTTTACACTTTTCTTTGAATTCAAGGATAATTTTTTTCATAAGTTCATCAACAGCTGCATTGGAAGGTGCACATACGAGGACACGGTTTTGCTTGATTTTGGCATTGGAGTTTTCATCTGAATGCCCCCTCCTTTGGTTCTGCAATTTGCATCAAACAAAAAATCCTGATGACTTCTATTACACAAAGTTATAGTTCTTTTCTACTTTCACATATATTCAGAAGTTCCTATAATAAAAGTAAAAAGTAACTGCACCTTACACTGATAACTAAAAAATTACTGTGGAACAGGTTCCACCCCAATACAAAATAAAAGGTTTTAAAAAAAATTACTCAGGCATAAAATTTTATCATTAACTTTTCTGAGCCTTACCTTATTATCCACTTATTTTATTCAATACTCAATCCAACCAAAATGCAGCCCAGGGATAGAAATATCCAGGATGGTCTCCTGGTATCGGCTGTGACCACTAACAAAGCCAGAAGACTACCATGCTAGCTAGCCCTTAGGAGTAACTGCACACAAGACAGTGTTTTCTGCCTTTTTATTTCTTATAACCTTCTCCATCTCTGCTACCCCTTTATCTGATATGGTTCCACACAGTATCAAAAGATACTCTAAAGTGAAGGGAAAAAAGGCACTTTAGTACTTATTCACACATTAGTTAAACCTAGTGACGTGAAATGATATATTCAATTAAGAACACTGCTGCCCTCACAAACACTTCACCTCTGTCAGCAGGCGGTACAGGATGCCAACAATGGTTTTTGATTTTCCTGTTCCAGGTGGACCATGAATCAGACAGATCTTGGCAACTGATGAGGAGTGTTTCACCATGGCATATGCAGTTTCTATCGCTTTCTTCTGGTCTTCATTGAAATCTTTTAAGTAGGCAACCTATATGAAAGACATTTTAGTGAGAATGACTTCTTTCTGCGGAGGCTCAGGAAAGCAAGACAGTGGAAAAATCTGTGTGAACTGCTCCTGTGCTTCATCAAACAGAAGCTTCATGATCAGGCAAGACTCCAAAATGACCTTTAATCTAAAAAGCGTGTTCACTACTGGAAAGAGTCACTTGCAAGTGTCTACAGGCTTCAGTCCATCTATAAACAATATTTTATCTGTGATTCTCATAAAGATCACAAACTGTTCTGTACTCTTCTTTTTATTTATTCTCTGATTCTTCCCATTTTAGTCGATTCTCTCCCTAGACAGTAAAACCATTCCAAGACTTTCTTCCCTAACACAAGTGACAGAGGGGAAAGAGCATGGATCCTGGTTCAGCTCCGAGTCTACCCCTCGGTTTCACTCTCAAGCTGTGTCTCCAAACTCACCTCTCTGGACTTCAGCGTCCACCCATTTTTATATGAATCTAGGACCCCTCAGAAGGTGAGAATTGACTAAGAAAACACACATGGAAGCCCGAACACGAGGAAGGGGTTCAAATAACATTTCTTTCTCTTCACCTGCCTCTGTGTTAACTTCCTGGAACTTATACACAATTTTATAATGAGAAATATGAGTTCACACAATACAACAACTTCATCTTCATACTGGCAACAATACCAAAGCTCCACTGGTCATTCAAATGCAAAATTCATTCCATTAAACCTATTCCTACTTACTCCTGCATTTTAACCACCTAAGTTAATTAAGTAGGATGTTCACCCTAACATTTTAATGTTGTTCTTCAAGCATATTTTCAATTTCTTACTGCACTCTACCTTCTTCCTGAGGTAAGCTGACTAACACAAAGACATACTTGACAACATTAAAGAAAACTAGGCACTAAAAATGTCACTGGGCATACATTGTGACTAATAAGTCTTTGCTGGGGACAAAAGGAACATGATGCTTTAACATTGTGACATAAAATGTTCTGACTTTCCCTGTATCAAATGGTCACCACTCACAATTCTCTCAGATGTTGTAGTTAGTAAATCTTTTGTACAGAAGTCCATGGGGTTTGGATTCAGAATGGCTCTGGCCAGTTGGTTCCGACCACTCAGCAAAGACATGGCTTTCAACTTCCTTTGTGTAGTCACCAGAGAGCTGATTACAAAGCATTTCACGAGTTCATTTAAATTGACTGGTAAATTATCTTGAGTCTGGATGGAAACCGAACACTCAGTCTTCCCATTACGCACTGTTACCAAGACAGAGAAAAAGCAATTTTGGTTACCAGTGAATGCAAGGTGTCCAGTTAAAAAGGTTATTCAGAACAAAGAGTTTTGTAACATGTTTTCTACACATCATTCAAATAATTTACTCAGTGAAGGTAAATTACTATTTATCTACTGAATGGCTCCTACAACCAGGCAACATTCCAGTCCTTGAGAGGCTTATTTTTTAGGAGGAGGAGGCAGGTAATCAAACAAACATGCCAGGTGATGGTAAGTAGTATGAAGAATGCAGAGGAGGGGGATGAGGAATTGATGAGGGATGTAAGGGAGTATTATGCAGACAAGAGAGTCAGGGAAGTCCTTCCTGATAAGATGACATTTGGGCAGAGACTTAATACAATGAAGCCATGCTGATAACTGGAAAACTACGTTACAGGCAGAGAATCAGCAACCGCAAAGGCAGCAAGGTGCCTGGATTATTGAGGAACAGAGAGAAGGCTGGTGTGCCGGAAGGAAGAGAGCTCGGAAGCCTGAGAAAGTACTGGTGGTTACTCCTCACAGGGCTCTGCAGTAATGACTCTGAACCTGACTGTGAGTCAGGTCAAGGGCTACAGGACAGCTCTGTGGAGGGAAGGGACCTGCTCTAACGCCTACATTAAAAGAATCACTTATGGTGAATCAAGAATAAACTACAATGGGAAGCGCAAAAAGACCACTTAATCCAGGTGAATCCAGGTCAAAGTGAAAGTCCTGTAGGCCAGGATGCAGTGAGAGAGGAGGGGCCAGGATGGAGGGTACACTGCAAAGGATGGGCCAGTAACAGGACTTCCTGATGAATTGGAAGGAGCCTGTGAGGGAAAGACTCAAGCATGACTCTGAGGTCTGGGGCTGAGCAACTGGGAGAACGGAGGTACTGCATCCTGTGATGGGAAAAACTGAAGCAACAGTAAATCAAGTGTTTTGAAGTAGATTTTAAATATCTAATAATCTCCAAATGGAGATGGCAGAGTATTAGATACATGAAGAGCTCAGGGAAGGAGGCCACCTTTGAAACAGAACTCTGGCAAATGTAGCCACCTGTGGGAGTCAAAAGCACAAAGTTATGTATCCCCACAGCTCCTCTTCTACACGCATGCTACACAAAGAGCTGAGCTGTGCTCACAGGAGTAAACACAGCACACCAGTTACAACGCAACACATTGCTGAACTCCAACAACTTTGTTGCTGTCTATAAGATGTAACACAAAAAGGTGAACGAATAATGAAATCATATTCTCCTCACATAACAGACTTAAAAAAGCAGCAATGTCTAAAGGGCAGCTTGGCATATATAAAGAATGTGGACTTCGCAATCAAATAAAATTAGGTTTCAATTTTGAACCTACCATTTAATACTAAGGGTGACCTTGGGTAAGTTATTCCACATCCCGACCTCTGATTTCCCAATAAGCAGGGAACAATTAATTCTGCTTTGCAGGGCTCTGGGAACAGATAGTAAATGTGCACAGGAGGACAGGGCACACCGTGTGGCATAGTTGGTACTCCTTAAATTCAAGCTAACATTATTTCTGTTCTGCTCCCTTAGGGAGAGAAGCCCCTACAACACAATGGAGGAGTGATAGAAACAGTAAAGCCCTCAAGGTGCCTTACAGTTAAGTTACATCTTTGGTCTGTTCATTAATAATTAGCCAGAAAATCAAAGCCGGAATGTGATTTAACAAACAGATGGCTTGCAAACTGTCTGTTTTATAACAAACACTGACAGATGAAGAATTTACTAGAAGGAGAAGACGACATTACAAAAGAAAGCTTTCAAATCTAAAGTCTAAAGCAAGAAATACTGGGCCTTTTCCACCTGAGTCTAGAAAATCTAAAAGAGGTCTCAGAAAGGTAAATCATCAACCTCACAAACACAAGTCTGATAAATGTACACCAGCTAAATGTAAATACATGGCTGGTAAAGCCTAATCTAGAAGGAAATGAGAAGACAAGTTTCTGACAGACTTCTCTACAGAGTCTCACTAGGTACTCACTGACTGAAGTACGGCGGAATTTATGAACATAGCCACAATAATATTCACAGGCATCCTCCAGATGACTCCACTCTAAATCTTTCTTCTCCTCATTGGGTCTTTCAGGAACCAAAAACACCAAATCATTTTCCTTTGGATGAAGCTGTTTAGCTAGTTCACATTCCTCAAGGTAAACTGTAAAACAGTGAGAAGTCAACATTTATCCTAACAGAATAAATTTACATGAGATTAACTAAAGGGATGTTAAACCCTTGTACTATGAATTCAAGCAAGTAGAGAAAGCTGGTAGACTTTGTATACACTTCAAAAATGATGGTCTAAGCCAGTGGGCATTTTCAAATATTGATCACAAAGTATTATAAAGTTTTTCTTAAAAACTGCTACACCACCAAAATAGATGAAGTCATAATATTCAAAAGGAGCTAATAAATTTTCTTTCCTTGAAACTTACCTTAGTTTTTAATCAAAAAATTCTCATTTTTGTGCCCTACTTTCAAAATCCCCGGAGAAAACCTGGAAACAAATCCAAGTACACAGAAGCATTTTGAGCCTACTAGTGGCATTACAAACAAGGGGAAAGGACAGCAGTAAAATAAATGGGGCTGGGAAAACAGCAAGCTCTAATTAAAAAGTTTAGTACCAACTCTGCCAATTCTCAACAAACGTCAACATTTTTTTCCTCTAAAACTTACACAGGAATGCAAAGGGACAAGAATAGCCAATATACTCATAAGGCAAAACAAGCTAAGAGGACTTGTTTACTAAAACGTATTCTAAAGCTTAACTAATCAAGCAACGTGACATGGGCACTGAGGTAGGCAAATGATCCAATAGAGAAAGGCGTCCAGAAAACATCACTGCATTAAACAGCCACTAGATTTATGGCAAATATGGCACTACAGACCATGAAGAAAGGATGGTCTTTTCAATTAACAGTAGTGGGATAATTACATCTCCATTAGAGAAAAAAAAGAAACATGGCCCCTACATCTTACTTATGCACAAAATCAATTCCAGGTTGACAAAACAGTGAAGCCTCTAGAAAAGGGATTGGTAAACTTTCTGTAAAAATCCAGATTTTTCTTTGCAGGCCACATATGGAGTCTGCTGCATATTCATCATCACCATCTTTTTTTCAAAACCTTTAAAAAATATATAAAAACCTTACTCTAGGGCAATATAAAAACAGGATATGGGTAGATGTGCAAGTTGTTGTTTGCTGGCACCAGATCTAGATGTTAAGATAATATATTTATGACCTGCAGCAGGGAAAGGTTTCTTCAAGAGTCATAGAGCATTCCATAAAAAAATACACAAATGCATTTGTTATGTTAAAAATAAATTCTAAACAAGAATTTTAAAGACATCTCTACGAGTGTCATAATGCAAGCCAAAGTGGGAGAATGGTTTATATCCAAATTATACAAAGAACGCGATACAAATCAGTAAGAAAAAGACAACAGAAAATGAACAAGTCTTCTGGTTTCCCCAAAGAGGTTACTTAAGCATCTACTAAATATATGAAAAAGGTGCTCAAGCTCATTGATAGCAAAATAAAACCACAAATGGCCATCAGTAAGCACACACCGTAAGATACAAATGTGCTAGTATAAACATGAAACAATGTGACTCCCATACACTGGTGGGGGTGCATAATTTCTGTATAAACTGGCTTGGGATTATCTACTTCAATTGAACTCATACAATTCATTTCAGGAGACAAGACTACAAAAATGCCTTCACATGACACTACAGACACATGAATGACCACAGTGGCATTATTCATAAAATGCCATGCGTAAAAGAGTTACTAACATAGTAGGCCTGAGGCTTCTGTCCTTAGAAAGCTTACAAGTTGCCCCCTCCCCATTGGCATCTGAGAACTTGGATTTCCAGACAGTTCTCATTCACTGATGACAATGGTGCGCTGCATCTAACCTGTTTGACAAATTCTTTCTCTGTGGTTTATGTCAAATAACCACTTTGCTTCTGGAAAGTTATGAATCTGGAATAGGCAGAGGGTGTTGCAGGCACTGAGTCCCTCAGTTTCCCTGGTAGGTAATAGGTCCCACGTATTGTCACACCTCACTAGTGGGACAATTAAGTGCCTATTTGTGTGACTCCACTGGGAAAGGACTTTTGAAGGTTGCTCCTGATCTGCTTTAGACTTCACCCACGTGCTTAGTCCCCTTTGCTAATTTTGTTTTGTATCCTTTCACAATAAGAAGTCACAGCCATGAGCATGAATATAATTCCTGTGAGTCATCCTAGTGATCTCTGAACCTGGGTCCTGATACATAGACCAAAACTGATGGAAAAAATGCCCATTAATAGAAGCTCCCTGGTGGTCCAGTGGTTAGGACAAGCCGCATGGCTTGACCAAAAAATAAAATAACAATCTCCATCAATGTAAAACTGTGATGTAGTTATACACTGAAATACCACAGCAATGAAAACAAATACTGAAGATACACACAAAATTGATGAATGACACACATGTTAAATGAAAGAAGTCAGAAACAAGAGAAAAGACTATGTGATTCTATCATATAATCAAGATAAATGGCAGATAAATCAGTTACTTAAACATTAAAAAGAAATATAAAACTACTACAAGAAAATATGAAACTATTTAATTTCTAAAACCAAAATTTGAACAGTAAAGTTTACGAACATAAGAGGATTAAAAACTGCCTCAAAAACCAAATGTGAAACTAAACACAAATAATGAAATAATGAAATAATAAAAGTTATAACAAATGCATACGAATAAGAAGAAAACAAACTCCCTAACAGAAAAATGACAAATGGTATGCAGAGACAACTATGTGCCCCTTTTCTACCCCCAAGAATATAAAAGACCACTAAAGATTTGGGGACAAAATGTGTAACCTCAAATGAGATACAGTTTCCATGTAAAACTGGCGAAGTTGAAACTAGCAAATGAGGAGAGATACATTCTTACGTTCTTATGTTAGACTTAACAATGGAATTCTTTTTGGTAGACAGAGGCAATATGAATCAAAAGTCTTAAAATGCATACACTGTGATCCAGGCAAAAGGATTTATTCAGTTTAATAGTGAAAAACCATAAACAATATACATATCTAGCTAGAAATTGGTTAAACAGAACTATGGAACATGCTAACAATGGAATAATTACAAATACTGAAAAGACATTTACAACAGATTAAGTGAAAATAAGTCAAACGTAAGCTTCATGAAGGCAGAATTTTATGTTTTCATCCAAGCTACATATCTGGCATCTAGAATCACACACTATCAGGCAGTACACAGGCAATGAATATTTGCTGAGGTAAGTAAATGAAAAACAGCACACAACAGGCAAACTAACCCTACCCCTCACCTCCTCCCCACACTTCACACAGAAGCAGCAGCAAGTCTAGCAGTAATACATGCACTACTAATTATCCTCATTAAGTAAGACTTTAAACATATTCTACATAAGATTCAACTTAGGAAACCTATATCCCAGAAAATTCAAACAATTATCCTGTTCCCTCAAAAGAAATCTCTCCAATTATTACATGACACAGCCCAAGTTACTTGAGAAAGAACTTACCCACAAACTCCCAGTATTTTTTATAATCACCAGGAAATTTTCGTAAATGCAACTGATGGAATTTCTGTTTGTTTGGAGAGTTGATCCATTCCTGTGCCACCTTAGCAAAGCAAAAAAAAGCAAATTAAGAAGGCAAAAACATCTGAAAAATTTTACAAAGTAAGCAACAACAAAATCCAGAACCTAGAAATCCCAGGTGACAGAAATAGTAAAAAATTAACTTGGGACTTCTGGTCTCCAGCTTAGTATGTATGGAACTTAAAAATCACCAGTCCATCCTAACAAGTATAAAGAGACAAAAAGGTGGATACAGGCAATCAAGACTTACCAGAGCAGAAACTCTTAAGTAGAAACCTCCATGCCAGGAAGAAACCTGAACTGGATTTGACAAACTGTTGGAGGCTCAGTATAAACAACTCTGAATGCTTAAAAACTCTAGGGCGACCCAGTCATAAGGGATATACCACACTCTGCTGAGTTTCACATCTAGAAGCTCTCACAGGCCCCCACAGCAAATGTAAGAGAAAATTCCCTGTGTCCTTCGGTGGGGGAGGAGGAGTGGATATAGCAGTGTTGACGGTTGGGAATTGAAGAACCATTTAAAAATACATCAGAGTATTCTGACCTTGTAAAAAAACTTTCACTAGAGGATAATTGCTTTACAATGTTGTGATTTCTGCTGTATAACCACCTCAATCATCTATTAAATATATATCCCCTCCTTCTTCAGCCTCACTCCCACCTCCATTCTGACCTTCTTAACACGGCTTTGATCTATACAAAAACTATTTTATGAGAGCCAAACTTGCTGGATGACAACGGGTGAGATGGCTGGATGGCATCGCCAACCCAATGGACATCAGTCTGAGCAAGCTCCAGGAGTTGATGATGGCAGGGGAGCCTGGTGTGCTACAGTCCATGGGGGTCATAGAGTCGGAGACAACTAAGCAACTGAAGTGAACTTAAACTTGCTAGGCTTTTAACAGAGCCTAACCTACTTGGGGGAAGAAAACCTACTCCAGCCCATTCTAGTCATCCTGTCTCACCTGAGGAGGCAGGGAGAAACCAAGATGAATGAGTGTGAAAGCCAGAGGCAAAGGTTCACTAAAAGAGCGACACCTGGGCTTCCCTGGTGGCTTACAGGTAAAACAATCCAGCTGCCAATGCAGGAGACATGGGTTAGATCCTTGATCCCGGAAGATCCCATATGACAGGGAGCAACCAAGTGCTTGAGCCACAACTATTGAACCTGTGCTCTAGAGCTCAGGAATTCCAACACACCCTAGAACTTGTGCTCTGCAATAAGACAAGCCACTGCAATGAGAAGCCCTTGCACCACAACTAGAGAGCAGCGCCCACTTGCCACAACCAGAGAAAAGCCCAAGCAACAACGAAGACTCAGCACAGCCAAAAAATTAAAGACTGACAGCTTATCATAGGACTGTGGCAGGCTCTCCCTTCCCCCATACCTCAGTACTAATTACTAAAGGTCTATTTACTGCTCTTCTTTTTATTTAATAGATCAAATCCACCTTACAACAAAAAATAACTGCATTCTCAAACGCAAAAACACACAGTTTGAAGAGACTGAACAAGCATCAAAACTAGTCAGATATAGCAGGAGTATTGAAATTGTCAGACCAACAATTTTTCAAAAATAAAAAACTATTAATTTATATACTAACTTTAAAGGAAAAAGTAGCCCATAAACTAATAGGTGGATAAAGTAATGAATGAGATGTCAACTCTGAAAAAGATCCCAAAGGAAAAGCTAGAGATTAAAAACACTAACAGAAATGAAGAATGCCTCTGCTGGGCTCATTAGAACAATGGACACTGCTGAGGAAAGAATCTCTGAGATTTAGGATGCAGCAACAGAAACTACCAAAGCTGAAAAACAAAATGAGGAAAAAAGCCACACTCCAGAATATCCAAGAAGTGTGCCACGATGCCAAATGGTGCAGCATACACATAATGGGGATATGGGGGGGGGGGGGGGGGGCGGAAAGAAGCAGCACCTGAGACTATGACGACTCAGGTTTCCAAAATTAATATCAGACCCCAAATCACAGATCCAGGAAGCTCAGAGACCAAGCAGAATAAATGCCAGAAACTATACCTTTAGGAATCATATCATACCATATTCACACTTTAGGAATGTGAAATATTAAAGATAGAAAAAAATCTTGAAAGAAGCTAGTGAGGAAATTAACACCCTATCGCAGAGAATATTAAGAACGACATTCGACTTCTCTTCAGAAAAATGCAAGCGAGTGAAACATTTAAGATGACTTAGAGAAAAAAACCTACCAGCCTAGAATTCTAAATCCTGCAAATTATCCTTTAAAAGTGAAGGAGAAATAAAGATCTTCTCACACAAAATTTGAGGGCATTTGTCACCACTGCACCTATCGTGCAAGAAAAGTTAAAAGATATCCAAAGAGAAGGAAAATTATATAGGTCAGAACTCAAAGCTACATAAACAAAGGAAGACCATCAGAGTATGAATACATGAAGGCAAAATTAAAACCTTTGTTTCTTACTTTTAATTCATGTAACAGATAATGATAGCTTATTCAAAATAATAGCAACAACATATTCAACTATGATTCAACACATATACAACTACGTGTGTGTGTGTGTGTGTGTGTGTGTAACGTAGGCCTATGTGTATGTGAAACAAATGACAGCAATGATACATTGGATGACAAGGAAAAATCAGGACTATTTTGTTATTGTAAGGTAGACACACTATCCATGAAGTGTTATCTGAACACAGACTTAGTTGTAAATATATACTACTAACTCTAAGGCAATCACTAAAAAAAAATTTTTGTTGATATTCTAAGGATAGAGAGAAAATAAAATTATATAAAATGCTCAATTAAAACCACAAGAGCAGGGTCAATAAAAACAGGAATAGACAACAAGGGTAACAAATAGAAAATAGTAGCATGTACAGTTAGCATGCTGAAGCTAAAGCTCCAATACCCTGGCCACCTGATGTGAAGAGCTGACTCACTGGAAAAGACACTGATGCTAGGAAAGACTGAGGGCAAGAGGAGAAGGGGGTGACAGAGGATGAGATGGTTGGATGGCATCACTGATTCAATGCACATGAATCTGAGCAAATTCTGGGAGATAGTGGAGGACAGGGAAGCCTGGCATGGGGTTGCAAAGAGTTGGACATGACTGAGCGACTGAACAACAACAAATCCTTTCATCGTAAACATTTCTATTAATAGCTCTTTTTATGTGAACCGGCAGACAACATTATTGGCCTCTTCGTGGATCACAGCCTTGTCGTGATGAAGGAGCTTATGTAACTAAATGAAGCCACTAACATGCTGTGCAGGGTTACCCAAGAGAGACAGATCTGAGTCAAGAGTTCTGACAAACGGTGGTCCACTGCAGAATGAAATGGCAACATACTCCAGCATTCTTGCCTGGAGAACCCCATGGACAGTTCAGTTCAGTTTAGTCGCTCAGTCGTGTCCGACTCTTCGTGACACCATGCACCGCAGCACACCAGGCCTCCCTGGTCCATCACCAACTCCCAAAATTTACCCAAACTCCTGTCCACTGAGTTGGTGATGCTATCTAACCATCTCATCCTCTGCCGTGCCCTTCTCCTCCTGCCTTCAATCTTTCCCAACATCAGGGTCTTTTCAAACGAGTCAGCTCTTCACATCAGGTGGCCAAAATATTGGAGTTTCAGCTTCAGCATCAGTCCTTCCAATGAACACCCAAAACTGATTTCCGCATGAAAAGACAAAAAAATATGATAAATGAAGATGAGCTTCCCAGGTTGGAAGGTGTCCAATGCACTACTGGGGAAGAGCGAAGGGCAATTACTAACAGCTCCAGAAAGAAAGAAGAGGCTAGGTCAAAGTGGAAACAATGCTCAGCTGTGGATGTGTCTAGTGGTGCAAGTCAAGTCTGATGCTGTAAAGAGCAATAATGCACAGCAACCTGGAATGTTAGGTCCATGAATCAAGATAAATTGGACATGGTCAAGCATGAGATAGCAAGAGTGAACATCAATATCTTAGGAATCAATGAACTAAAATGCATGGGAATGGGAGAATTTAATTCAGATGACCATTT
This sequence comes from Muntiacus reevesi, assembly GCF_963930625.1. NCBI lineage: Eukaryota > Metazoa > Chordata > Mammalia > Artiodactyla > Cervidae > Muntiacus > Muntiacus reevesi. The sequence continues at coordinate 4,314,490 of NC_089251.1, read as the reverse complement.
TATCTACTACTGTGGGCAAGAATCCCTAAGAAGAAATGGAATAGCCCTCACAGTCAACAAGAGTCTGAAATGCAATACTTGGGTGCAATCTCAAAAATGACAAATCTCAGTTCATCTCCAAGGCAAACCATTCAACATCACAGTAATTCAAGTCTACAACCCAATCACTGACATCAAAGAAGCTGACCAGTTCTATGAAGACCTTCAACACCTTCTAGAAGTAACAAGAAAGATGTCCTTTTCATTACAGGGGATTGGAATGCAAAAGTAGGAAGTCCAGAGATAGGCACAATAACAGGCAAGTTTGGCCTTGAAGTATAAAATGAAGCAGGACAAGGATAACACACAGTTTTGTCAAGAGAACATACTGGTCACAGCAAACACCCTTTTCCAACAACACAAGAGACGTAGACATTTCACGAGATGAACATTATGAAATCAGACTGATTATGTTCTTTGTAGCCAAAGATAGAGAAGCTCTTTACAGTCAGTAAAAACAAGACCTGAAGCTGACTATGGCTCAGATCATGAGCTTCTTATTGCAAAATTCAAGCTTAAATTGAAGAAAGCAGGAAACCACTAGGCCATTTAGGTATGACCTAAATCAAATCTCTTATGATTACACAGTGGTGACGATGAATAGACTCATGGGATTAGATCTGGTAGACTGAATGCCTGAAAAATTATGGACAAAGATTCATAACACTGTACAGGAGACAATGACCAAAACCATCCCAAAGAAAAAGAAATGCAAAAACGCAAGGTGGTTGTCTGAGAAAAGCTTTAGAAGTAGCTGAGAAAAGAAGAGAAGCAAAAGGCAAGTGAGAAAGCGAAAAATGTACTCAACTGAATTCAGAGTTCCAGAGAATTGCAAGGAGAGATAAGAAGGCCTTCTTAAATAAACAGTGCAAAACAAAACAACAGAATGGGAAAGACTAGGGATCTCGTCAAGAAAATTGGAGATGCCAAGGGAACATTTCATGCAAACATGGGCCCAAGTAAAGGACAGAAACAGCAAGGACCTAACAGAAGCAGAAGAGATTAAGAAGAGGGGGTAAAGGTCAACATCAATCAGCCACAGGTATACCTATGTATATAAAACTCTTGGAGGAAATTATAAAACTCTCGGAGGAACACTCTTTGACATACATCACAGAAAGATACTCTTTGACCCACCTCCAAGAGTAATGAAAATAAAAACAAAAATAAGTGAGACCTAGGTTAAACTTAAAAGTTTTGCATAGCAAAGGAAACTAAACAAAATGAAAAAGCAAGCCCTCAGACTAGGAGAAAATAACTGCAAATGAAACAACTGACAAACGATTAATCTCCAAAATACACAAGCAGCTCATGCAGCTCAACAGCACAAAAACAACCCAATCAAACAGTGGGAGAAAAGACCTAAACAGACATTTCTCCAAAGAAGACATACAGGTGGCTAATAAACACATGAAAATATGCTCAACATTGCTTGTTATTAGAAAAATGAAAACCAAACCTACAATGAGGTATCACCTCACACTGGTCAGAATGGCCATTATCAAAAAATCTACAAATAATAAATGCTGGAGAGGGTGTAGAGAAAAGGGAACCCTCTTGCACTGTTGGTGGGAATGTAAACTGATATAGCCACTACGGAAAACAGTATGGAGATTCCTTAAAAAACTAGGAATAAAACTACCACATGACCCAACAATCCCACTACTGGGCATATAACCCTGAGGAAATCATAACTGAAAAAGACCTATGTACCCCATGGTTCATTGCAGCACTATTTACAATAGCTAGGACATGTAGGCAATCTAGATGTCCATTGACAGATAAATGAATAAAGAAGTTATGGTACATATACAATGGAATATTACTCAGCCATAAAAAGGAATGCATATGAGTCAGTTTTAATCAAGTGGATGAGCCTGGAATATAGAGTGAAGTCAGTCAGAAAAACAAATACTGACTATTAATGCATACATATGGAATCTAGAAAAATGGTACTGATGAACCTATCTGCAAGGCAGTAATGGAGACACAAACATAAAGAGAGTTGTGGACACAATGGGGGAGAGAGAGGGATGGACAAATTGAGCTGAAACATATACATCACCACATGTACAATAGCCAGGGGGAATCTGCCGTACGGTTCAGGGAGCTCGGTCCAGTGCTCTGGGACACCTAGAGGGGGAGGATGGGGTGGGTGGTTCAAGAGGAGGGACATATGCATACTCATGGCAGATTCACGCTGATGTATGGCAGAAACTAACACAATATTGCAAATTATCCTCCAATTAAAACAATTTTTTTAAACATAATTAAATGCAGATGGAGACTATCTCCTCTGAGAAGTCTTCCCTTTCCTTTGCACTGAAAAACATTTCCTCCTTTGCCACTCCTTGACTGTGTCTGTAAGTTCCAGAAGGGCAGAGATTAGGAAAGTACTGCTATTTCCTCTGTATGACCAACATCTAGAACAGTGCCTGGCACAATGTCTGTTCAACATGACATTTACAAGTTACACCTAAATCAAAATGCAGTAAGTTAATTTAGCTGTTCTCTTAGCATGATAAAGAAAGGCAATTTCAAAATCTGGATGTATATGATTAAAACATATACTTACCGTTTCAAAAGTATTCAGTACCACCAAAGGGAAAAACACACTAAAATAATCTCCACAGTCTTGAAACCTGATAGGCACCCGTCTCGTGATGGACTGACACAGACTCAACGGGGGCCCACACTGATCAAAGTTCACAAACATCTCGTATCTCCATTTCAAGACCTCTTTTATGAAAGTATCACAGATGGACTGGGGTGACGTGAGAATGTTTACTGGAGAGGAAGTCAAAAAAGATCTGCTTTCCCCAAATGGAACGCTTGAAACTTGCCTGTTGGAGTTATCTGGAGTCTGAGCAGGGAAAACATTGCACAGACCTTTCACTTCAGCCACTGGCTTCAGAGACACCAGAAGGGGTGGCTGTGGTCCTTTCAGAACAGACTGTGCCCCACTTGACTTATTTTTCAGAGATGATGGGACGGCTGCGGTACTTTCCAAAGACTTGGAGAGACCAGCAATCCGTGAAGTACTGCTTGAACTAAAAACCTTGGTCGTGGAAGGTCTCGAACGTTTTGATACAGACAGAGGCAAGCCAGGTTTACGAAATACATCTTCATCTGTGGCTTTAGTTTTTGAGTGTTTTGAGCAGTACTCACCCGGGTTTTTCAGAGCTTCAACACAATCTTTGTACTTACATTTTGTGTTACTCAAAGATTCCAACTGAGGCCGACTAACACAACCTTCCTCTCCCTGGATTGTATCTTTTCCAGGAATGACTTCAATGAGTTTATCATTCTCTCTCTCGATTTGTGAACATAAATCCATGTCTTCAGGGTCACGCTGTGTTAAGAATATATTATCTTCCTCTATGTCACTGCTGAATTCAGACTCTCCCTCTTTCACAGTCGCCATCTCTAAACGATGAACTGTCAGGTCACCTCTGCCTAATGGGTCCTCTGAGGTAGGAACAATGACTTCATTTGTTGCTATTCTTCCATTTACCATGACAGGGTTACACTGGTTTGCTTTCACAGGTTCTGTTTCAGAAGACTGACAAGTTATTAACTGTTTTCCCTTATTGTTAGCAGTCACCTCGGCTCCTCCATTATGACTATAATCTGACTTATTTGATTCTGGCACAGAACTCTGTGCGGCATGTGGCCCTGCTCGTGTCATATCTGTACTTTGACAATCAAAACGTTCTTGTCTGTTTTGCTGTGATTTGGATCTCATCTGCCTTTGCATCTGAAGGTCTTGACTCGTCAGCAGTTTCTTATTATTTCTGACAGAGAGAGTCTGAGGAGAAATTAACTTCGTCTTTTTCCGGGTATCCACTACTCCAACAGTTTTGCCATGGTCACGCAGCTGAACTATACACTCTAAAGATCGCTGGGACAATTCAAACGCCCTACGAGGAGCCTTTTTCAGGCCAAGTTTCTCAACTGTTGAAGTTGGTTCAGGACACTGGCGAAATTTCTTTGGCGGCACAATAGCAGGAGTTGTTCTACAGCTTATGTAATGGGAGCTTTTACTCTGCCCTTTCTTGGTATCTGAATGGGATTTCTTAGAAGTTTTAACCACTGGAACTTTCCTGACAGGTTTGGAATACGTGCGAGGCTTTGGAGGAGACTTCTTTGGGGAAACCGCAGCGTTTCTCTGAACACTTGAACTGGGAACTGTAGACCTTGTGTCTACACCTTTAAAATCATTTTCACTCAGATTTCCCTTGTTAGTATCAGACTGATCCTCATTTTTGACAGAAGATGAAGAAGGCCTTAGAGGATCTTCAGCTATAGGTTTTTCATATCTTCTTCTCTTGGGTTTTTTTACTTCAATTTCACAAAAGTTCTCAATAGAAGTACTACTACTATGTGCTTTTGTGCGCTCTTCAAAGTTCTCTGCTACTTTTTTAATGACTTCTTCAGATACATAATCTGTCTCATAACCCCAATCATTTGCAGTATCATCCACATAACTCAAGCATGGATTTTTTTCATTCTCTTGAGCTGAATTCTTGTCTGGTTTCTCATCTTGCCAAACTGAAAACACTTCACATGGAGTCTCAAACTCAAAAAACTGAGAATCAGATTCCTCAAACTGCAAAAGGGACACTGGATTTTCTTCCTTTATTACCTTCTGTTCCACATTTGTGTTAGCTATTGAAGTATGTTGCTCTGGACATTCTTTCTCAATGCATGCTTTGATCTCTTTCATGTGTTTCTTCAAACCCAGAATTCTTTCCTCATCATCATCGTCATCAGAATCTGAAATGATAATAACCTGTGCATGGCAGGTTTCCCTGATACTTTGGTTTGCTGTGAAACATCTTTTCTCATCTTTTACTTTCCTTTGTATCTGGGATGAACTTTTTTGAGTTGAATCTGATGGGAACTTAGTAACACTGGCTTGAGCTATTAAAGATAATCTGTGGAGGTCTCTGTCTACCTGAGAATCCGTTAAGGTGTCAGGCTGTGGACTGCTGCTAAGGTTCTGTTCTCTTAAATTAGAAGAAAATGGATCAGTGCTCCTACTAATTTTCCTCTCTCTCAATTCATGACCAGTCAGAGGCTCTTTAAAGGGAGATGCTTTCGTCATGCAAGTGCTGGTCATTTCTGTGTGTGTCACCAAATCTTTGGTATCAACATGAGATTCCTGTATTTGACAACTATCTTTAGGGGTAGAGAAAATATCTAACTTTTCTTTCTTTACTTCTTCCTTTCTCAGCAGTAAACAGCTTTGAGATTTTTGTTCTCCATTTTTATCATCCAGAATACCGTTTGGGACTAAAGAAGGATTGCATATGTTTCCACCTCCTTTCTGACCTCCTGTACCCTTCTTTGAATAGAAACTCTCAATACTAGATACAGTCAGGTTTTCCTCTAAACTGATACTTCTCCTGTGTTGCTTTTTTATTACATGTGACAACTTAGCACAGACTCCATCTTTATGTGTCTTAGATTTTTCTTTTGAGCTCTTGCCAAGACCACCATCCTTTAAAGAGAAGTCCTCATTAGAGGCAGACACTTTTTCCAGAGAGTCTGTGCTAGAAACAGTCAACAAGCGCCTTGATATTATTATTCCTCTGTCAAATACTTTTTCTGAACCATTTCTTAAAGTACCATTCTGTGGGGTATACGAGGAATTCTCTTTTACAGATTTATATTTCCCTGTACTTATTTTAACTTGATTTTGAACTCTTTCACAGGCAAGGTTTTTACTACTCAGCTTAAAACATGACTTAGCTGAGAGGTGGTCTTCTAGTTTCAAATCTTTTGTATAATATGGTTCTTTATTCTCTTCTATGGCATTATTTGCTTTGCTCAAAATACTCTCTTGCACTTGGTAAGTATCAGCTTTCATTGGTTCTTTAGAAAATGTTGGGCTGGAATTTTCCAGACAGTGCCCATCTCTTTCAGACTTCTTCCCTATTTGTTCACTGTCTTCTTTATAAGATGCAGGAGGCGTCTTGCATGCAGGATTCAGATCCACAAAAGGGCTACACTGAGGTACTTTGAATTTTATGTTCCTAATAATTTGCTTCAAACAAGCCTGCAGCTCATGGGTTTCCTGACTAGTCAGCTGCCAGCCTAAAGACAAATTCCCTCGCAGGAACAAGTTGAGCTTGTCCCAGAAGCGCTTACACAGTGTCTGCTGCCCAAGCTGATAGCCTTCCTTCAGGAGGCTTCTGATCAGCTGCACACAAGCCAGCTGCACAGAGTTGGAGGGCATCGAATGCAGCGACAGCGATGATATCATTGCTGTGCCTTTCGAGCAGTTTCCAGACGACTTCTCAGAACTCCGCGCAAACGCTGTGGTCGGGAGCTTGGCACACTTCACCACAGCCTCCACCCACTGCTGGGAACTAACCCACAGCAAATGTAGACATTTTTTATTTCTATGCAGTTCAATCACGGACACCAAAATCAGAAGGAAAAACTCAGTGACTTTGTCGCACACAGCGTCTGTCTGGTTGAGAACATCTTTGACTTCAGAGTATAGATGGTGAATAACCTCCACTATGTAAGCCACACCCAGATCCTTCAGGTCCATGAGGGATTGCACGAAAGGGATGAACCACAGAAATGTGCTGTTATGAACACGCATGTCCTGGCCAATATCTGACTGGAGCACGTTAGCTAATGTTTCCATTTCTTCATACATGTTAGGACAATAATCGGGGCAAATGGCTGATCTCCACCCTGAATCCTAAAATGAAAGAGATACAGACATTCAGATAAACAAGCACCATTCATGGCTGCTTGACACACAAGTTGTAAACAAGAAAACATATTGCTCAATTGTCCTGTTTTGGTACACATATATGGACCCCCAAGAAATTGAAAACAGTTCAATTTTGAAGCTAAAGTTTCATGAAAAGCTTAAATTTACAAAACCTCCATGCACTCTGACATTCTTTCCATCAGCTCGTTCTGATTTCCAGTCATGTGATTTATCTCCCCCATGCCATAAACATTCCACCCTTCCTAACCATACCTAAAAATTTCAAAGTGTGCCCATTTTTTCCCAATTACCACTGTTCAATCAGAAAAATTTTATGCAACAGTTGATTCAGAATAGCTATATACCATAAAATCAGCACTGTAAGTGATCACTGCACTGTCTACACTATATAAAGGCAATATAGTATCATCTGAACTCTAAAAATGCTTTATACCTTTTTGGTCTTTTCAGGATTGTAATTGTACACAATCTGGCTGCAAGTCACCATATCATCCAAATACGACTCCGGCTCTAACTTGGTCCTTAAAAATATTAAGAATAAATAGAAATTACTGAACTAAAGGGGGAAAAAATCCTGTCAATTAATAGACTTCCTTATGCAGACTGTTTGATATCCTGACACGGGAACTGAACAAACCTCATAGAGCTGTTCCGTATATTCTGGATCTCTCTATTGTAGCTCACGTTGTTAATAATGGTTTGAAATGCTTCAATAGGATCAATAAGTTGACCCCAGACCTTAGATCCAAGGCGATCCAGAATCACCATGAAACAGTGTAACGCTGGCCAGAAAGGATCCACACTATCATCTGAAACACAATGGAGTAATTGCCAAATTAAAAAACAATTTTAAAAAGTACTAAAATACACTGAGAATTAAGCACCCTTTACCTGGGTAGCAACAAAACTGAAAGCAAAGCAGGAAGTAATTTAAGCACTGCCAACTACAGGTTTTAGAAAGCTGGCAAACATTTAAGTAGTGTTTGCATTTTTTTAAAAGCAATACACCTTGGTTAAGAAATTTTTTCATGTGGAACAAACTGAGATAGTCTAGATAGATAAACTCAACTTTCTCACCCTGTTTGCCACACCTTGAAGAATCTTTCCTACTCTGCTTCTTCCAGACCTTTATATTCCCATCCTTCAATAAATAGCAGAAGTGAGGAAGAGAGAAGTAAGAAAAGCTTGGTATCTCCAGATCTAAACAAAGTTCATGATACAAGAAATCCTGAATTGTCTCATCTGGCTGGTGTACGAGATTGAATCCCAGTGGCACTGGACAAGCAGAAATACACTCTTTTCATCCACGTCTGTCTCAATGTGGCCTTGTTATTTCCATTCCATCCAACTGGCAGGAATACCCACTACTCCCATACTCTTGGCACCCAGTCGCTTCCCTCTTCACTATGTGCAGTGGCAAAACACTGACCCACTTACAGACCTTAAACTGCTCCTCACTGTTTCCTAAGGAAATGTAAATTTCTCAGTCAAGCACTTATAAGATCTTACTCTGTTCTTCTCAGATTTATTTTTCCATACTAAAGATAAACCATCTATAGCAAAAAAAAGGATCGCTGGCTTTTCCCAAGTAAGAACTAGAACAGCTTCACTATTAGTACCACCAATCAAAAAAAAAAAAACCAAACAAAAAACTTCCTATCCTTCCTTCCTTACAGTTCAGCTCAATTATCTCCCCCTGCAGCAAACACTCCCAGTCATTTGACCTTCCACAGGGTTCTTAGACTCTACTTTAAAAAAAAAAAAAATCATAGTCATTTGTGCAGAACTTCTCATATACTTTTTTTATCCTACACTGCAGCTATCTTTTGTCTAGCAAGCTCTCAAATATGAAGTCATCAGTAAGATAAAGACAATTACAGAAAGTTTCCTAAAGAGGTGACTCATTCTGAAGCACGTTAGGGGAGCTGGATTAACAGAGAGAACAGAAACGCATGTGCAAAGCACTGGGAAAGAAATGAACAAATTACTTAGTAAATTCTGGTAAGTGAATTAGTAATAACCTTGATCAGAAATAATCTCACAAGAAAATACACGTGATCAAAGAAATAGTAACAGTTACACATTTCTTTTAAAATTCTCCACAAAAGAATTTGTATCTATATCGAACTTGCCTAAAGAGAAGTGAAAGTGAGTAAAAAATTGTATTTTCACAGGATTTAGTCTTTGCTGATTCATTCCTTCATAAAGAAGGTTAAGATTAGAAACACTAGTACAGACTCACTGATAAGCCTGATAAAACCAAGCTGGCCTCCACTAACAAACACAATTTTAGACCCTATTTATTAGGCTATCTGAGTAGCATTGTCCAAGGGAACTTTCTGTGATGATGGAAATGGCTCACTCTCTGCACAGTTTAATATAGTAGCAGCCAGGCACACGTGGCCACTGAGCTCTTGAAGTTATAGCTAAAGGGACTGAAAACCTGAGTTTTTAAGTTTCATTAGTATAAATTTAAATAATCACATTTGACTGGCAATCACTGTGTCAGACAGTGTAACCATAGAAAACCGAAGTGAAATGAAAAACCAAGCAAAAGTGAGATGGTGGGACAGCAGAAGCTTTCTGCATAAATTTACTACCACATTATTAGTAATTCACCTCCTTTAGGTCCTAGTCTAGTCTTCATTCTACTACTAATTGGGTATTACAACTTGAGAAAGTAAGTTAACATCTCTGGGCTTCAGTTTCTTATGAAAATAAGGTGCTGAACTCTAAAGGTCCTTTCCAATTTAACATTCTGAATCTGTGACAAAAACCATGAAGTGTTCATTCTTTCCTCTCTATCATACATCCAAATTCTCACAGTGACTCTATTAATTTTAAAGTGCACCACCATCACAAAATTCAGCAAGTTTATTACCATTTGATTGCCTCTCCATGGTGTGAAGTATTGACTGCATAAAATCATTCTGTTTATCTGAGCCCAACAACAGTGAATCCATGGCTTGCTCCTCAAGAATGGTCAGCAGCATGCAAATACCTGTAAGACCACATATAGCTTGCTTGAACTGATTACATTAACACTGTTCTAAAGTCTTCTCTGGTTCAGCTGGCAGAATAACAACATGGCAGTAAGATGAAGCAAAACATAATCCAGTGCCCCAGACACTGAAGTCTGAGACATTCACATACAACTGCTCCCAGGAAGAGAACTTTAGACTGAATAAAAGGGAAAATGTTATGAACTTTGTTAAAAAGCAATTTCCAAAATGACTACACACAATTTAATCTCATAAAATCGAAGATCCCTTAAGTTTTGAGATCATTATATTTCAAGTATCAATCACTGCCAATTATACGCATGACTAAGACTCTGAATCAATGAATAGGACAGAACTATTTTAAGTTCAATATAGAATTTGTTGAAAACCAAAGTTAATATCTCTTTCTGCCAGGAAATGTTTTACAGATAGGAAAAGAGGTATTAAATCTCCTTTATTCAATAGATCAAATTCTATTAAAGTCAACTGCTATGCTAATATTTTGGTACATCTAATACTGCCTTAAATAAAAGATCTACTTGCCATACTTCAAAGATACTTGTTACACAGATGATTTCTAGGATAAAAAGTGTTTAAAAAGAGATGTTATACTAGTCAATTTAATGACAGAACAAGAATTGGAAACTATGAAATCTTTTATTTAGCAATTCTGATCAGATTACCAAATGAGATGACTTCTGCTGGATAATCATAAGAACTACTGGATCATGTCAATGTACGGCATAAACTAACACAATATAAAGCAATTATCTATCAATTAAAAAAATAAATAAAAGTGCCAAATTATCATAGGCTTAAAAAAAAAACACTATTGGAAAATACTAATTGTTGTTCGCATAGCAACAATACTCACCTAACCAATAGTTTTTGTAGTTGGCAGTATCATACATGTGTGAAGGCAGAAGAACCAGTTTACCCTTCTCAAGGACAGAAGAAGTATAAATGTCTGGGTTTTCTAAAAGTCCCAATTCAATAACTTTAAAAAGGCAAGTCAAAACCTCCTGTAAGTCATAGTAATCATCTCTATCCACTTTCCCCAAGTTTCTTGCAGTCAGGATAGCCCAACGCCGAACCTAAAAGCATAACACATTCATTACTTCATTCAGTGAACAACTGTCTACATACAGCAAGAATCTATTTAAAATAGGATTCTCTACAGGTTTTAAAAGGCACAAGATATATCAATTATATGTCAAAATCTTAAAAAATCACCATGCTGTACACCTTAAAATTGTACAGTGCTGTATGTCCATTATATCTCAATAAAACTGGAGAAAGAAAAAACCATCATACAGAATAAAGTACTTCAGTAAAAATATATGATTTTCAAAGACATTTTAAAACCAAAAGGAGGTGACCACTGAGAAAAAAACCAAAACACAAGACACTAATTATAATCAAATTCTGAACAACACACAGGGGTTAGGAGCACCGACTTTCTGCATAGTTGAATATACCAATATAACTTAGTCACCAGCCTTTCCATATCCAAGATTCTGCATCATGGATTCAACTAACCTTGAACTATATATTACTAAACTGTTGTTTCTGAGTCACTCAGTCATGTTCAACTCTTTTGTGACCCTATGGAATGTAGCCTGCCAGGCTGCTCTGTCCATGGGATTTCCTAGGCAAGAAAACTGAAGTGGGTTGCCGTTTCCTCCTCCAGGGATCTTCCAGTCCCAAGAATCAAACACACGTCTCCTGCTTGGCAGGTCTTTACCAATGAGCCACCTGGGAAGTCCATGCATTAAAAACAATCTGCATATAAATGAACTTGAAGTTCAAACTTATGTTGTTCAAACGTCAAATTGTAAAGCGATGTGTGAACTGTATTCGATCCTGATTTGAACTAACTCCAGTAAAGCATTTAGAATAACCATTTCCATTCAGCTAAACACTAACTAGAAACATGATATTAAGTAACTATTATTGGTATGTTGATATATTTTTTAAAACCCTTACCTTTTAGAGACACATACTAACATTTTATGGATTAAATGCTCTGATTGTCTACTTCTGTATGTTTGTAATGTTCCATATTAGAAAGTTTAAAAAAGGAAAGAAACAATGAAAAGAGAAGAAATCAAAGGTCACCTCTACATGGCAATATAGCATAGGAAAGTGATTTTAAATTTCTTCTGCGATACAAATTTAATTTACTGACCATAACCAACCTTAAAAGCTAAATAAAACAGTATGCATCCTTCACAGTAAAATTACTTTGTGAAATGCTGATATATGCATATGCATATATCAAAAGCTACATATGCATATACATGCATTAACTCAGTGAAAAACATTTTTATCAATACTTATCGAGTATGGGCACAAAAGTTTGAAAAACATAGAACTAATGGACAAAAGAATGAGCTCTATGTCAACATACTTTTAAGCTACAAAAACAAATACAAAGGCATCACTGACTCTATACTAATAATAAAATAGATGAATGAATGGGAGAAGGGAAATGGCTCTTGATCACAGTATAATCCATGTCAAGTGCTGACTGGTAATTGTGTAAACTGCTGGGGTTGAAATTATTTTGCAATCTTAGAAAAATTGGCTGAAGGAAGAACCATTAGGTAATGCTAAATTTAGGAGAAAATTATGGAGTAAGGTAGCTATGTGTTCTAAAAGTAAGAAATGTAATTGCACAGTGAAGAAACTGTGCAACACCTCAACTGGATGATTAAATTAGCATCAGCATGAGAGGCCAAATCACATGGCATGCCTGTACTTCTGACACCCTGAGGACATAACATCACTTATATAGTACATTCCAGCTGGAACATACAACCTGAGTCTAACAAGGAGCAACATCAGGCAAACCCAAAATGGAAAGCATTCTATTTTTTGAAAATGAAAGGGAAGCAGAAGTTAACTATTCTTCAGGAATGTAAGACAAAGAGGACTTTCCCGCTGGTCCAGTGGTTAAGAATATACTTGTCAATCCAGGGGACACAGATTTGATCCATGGTCGGCGAAGATCTCACAATGCCACACAACTACTAAGCCTGTGAGCCACAACTACTGAGCCCATGCACCCTGGAGTCCACACATTGCAACTAGAGAGTAATTCCCAACCAAAACTAGAGAAAGCCAGCATGCAACATGAAGACCCAGAGCAGCCAAAACAACAAAAGCAAAAAAAAAAAAGGCCGAGGAAATGTTCCAAATCAAGAGACTGATGCACCATGCTGCTGTTCAGTCACTAAGTAATGTCTGACTCTGCAACACCATGGACTGCAGCAAGTCAGGCGCCCCTGTCCTTCACTATCTCAGAGTTTGCACAAACTCATGTCTACTGACTCAGTGATGCTATCCAACCATCTCATTCTCTGTTGCCCTCTTCTCCTGCCCTCAATCTTTCCCAGCATCAGCGTCTTTTCCAATGAGGCAGTTGGCTCTTCGCATCAGGAGGCCAAAGTATTGAAGCTTCAGTTTCAGCATCACTCCTTCCAATGAATATTTAGGGCTGATTTCCTGTAGGACTGACTGGTTTGATCTCTTTGCTGTCCAAGGGACTCTCAAGAGTCTTCTCCAGCACAATTCGAAAGCAGCAACTCTTCCGCGTTCAGCCTTCTTTATGGTCCAACTCTCACATTTGTATCTGACACTGGAAAAATTATAGCTCTGGTTGTACGGACTTTTGTCGGCAAAATGATGTCTCTGCTTCTTAAAATGTTATCTAGGATTGTTATAGCTTTTCTTCCAAGAGGCAAGTGTTTTTTGACGGCTGCAGTCACCATCCACAGTGACTTTAAAGTCCAAGAAAATGAAATCTGTCACTGTTTCCACATTTTCCTCCACCTAATTGCCATGAAGTGATAAGACCAGGTGCCATGATCTTAGCTTTCTGAATGCTGAGTTTTGAGCCAACTTTGTCACTCACCTCTTTCATCACGAGGCTCTTAGTTTCTCTTTGCTTTCTGCCATTAGATCGGTATCAACTGCTGTTGATATTTCTTCAGGAAACCTTAATTTCAGTTTTTGATTCATCCAGTTCAGCATTTTGCATGATGTACTCTGAATATAAGTTAGATAAGCAGAGTGATAACATCAGCCTTGACGTACTCCTTTCCCAGTTTTGAACCAGTCTGTTGTTTCATGTCCAGTTCTGTTGCTTCCTGACTTGCATACAGGTTTCTCACAAGACAAGTAAGGTGGTCTGGTATTCCCATCCAATTTAAAGAATTTTCCAGTTTGCTGTGATCCACACAAAGGCTTTAGCATAGTCAATGAAGCAGTAGATGTTTTGATCTAATAAATGTTGCCAATTTGACCTCTGGTTTCTGCCTTTTCTAAACCAGCTTGTTCAACTATCTGGAAGTTCTCAGCTTCATGTACTGCTGAAGCCTAACTTGAAGCATTTTGAGCTTTACCTTGCTAACATATGAAATGAGCTCAATTGTACGGTAGTTTGAATATTCTTTGGCATTGCCCTTCTTTGGCACTGCAATGAAAAGGTGACCTTTCCCAGTTCTGTAGCTACTGCTCAGTTTTCCAAATCTGCTGACATATTCAGTACAGCACTTTTATAGCTTCATCTTTTATGATTTTAAATAGTTTAGCTAGAATTTCATCACCTTCACTATAGTGATGCCTCCAATGATTTCATACTCAAGGATGTCTAGCTCTAAGTGACTGATCACACCATCATGGTTATCTGGGTCATTAAGACCTTTTTTGTCTAGTTCTGTGTATTCTTGCCACCTCTTCTTAATCTCTTCTGCTTCTGTTAAGTCCTTGCTGTTTTTGTCCTTTATTGTGCCCATCCTTGCATGAAATTTTCCCTTGGTATCTCCAATTTTCTTGAAGATCTCTAGTCTTTCCCAATCTATTGTTTTTCTCTATTTCCTTGCACTTTTCACTTAAAACTGTCTTATCTCCTGAATGTTCTCTGGAACTCTGCATTCTGCTGGGTTTATCTTTCCTTTTCTCCTTTGCCTTTCAGTTCTTTTCTCAACTGTTTGTAAAGGCCACCCCCAACAAACACATTGCCTTCTTGCATTTTTCTTTGGGGTGGTTTTAGTCACTACTTCCTACACAAGTTACAAACCTCCTTCCATAGTTTTTCAGTCTACCAGATCTAATCCCTGGAATCTATTCATCACCTCTACTGTATCATCATAACCACAATATTTGAATGGCCAAGTGGTTTCCCCTACTTTCTTCAATTTAAGCCAGAGTTTTGGAATAAGGAGTCATGGTCTGAGCCACAGTAAACTCCAGGTCTTGTTTTTGCTGATTGTATAGAGCTTCTCCAACTTTGGCAGCAAGGAATATATATCAGTTCAGTCGCTCAGTCGTGTCCGACTCTTTGCGACCCCATGAACTGCAGCACACTAGGCCTCCCTGTCCATCACCAACTCCCAGAGTCCACTCAAACCCATGTCCATTGTGTCAGTAATGTCATCCAACCATCTAGTCCTCTGTCAACCCCTTCTCCTCCTGCCCTCAATCTTTCCCAGCATCAGGGGCTTTTCAAATGAATCAGCTCTCCACATCAGGTGGCCAAAGTACTGGAGTTTCAGCTTCAACATCAGTCCTTCCAATGAACACCCAGGACTGATCTCCTTTAGGATGAACTGGTGGATCTTCCTACAGTCCAGGGGACTTTCAAGAATCTTCTCCAACACCACAGTTCAAAAGCATCAATTCTTCTGAGTTCAGCTTTCTTTATAGTCCAACTCTCACATCCATACATGACCACTGGAAAAACCATAGCCTTGACGAAACAAACCTCTGTTGGCCAAGTAATGTCTCTGCTTTTTAATATGCTGTCTAGGTTGGTCATAACTTTCCTTCCAAGGAGGAAGCGTCTTTTAATTTCATGGCTGCAGTCACCATCTGCTGTGATTTTGGAGCCCAGAAAAATAAAGTCAGCCACTGTTTCTACTGTTTCCCCATCTATTGCCCATGAAGTGATGGGACAGGATGCCATGATCTTAGCTTTCTGAATGTTGAGCTTTAAGCCAACTTTTTCACTCTTCTTTCACTTTCATCAAGAGGCTCTTTAGTTCTTCTTCACTTTCTGCCATAAGGGTGGTGTCATCTGCATATCTGAGGTTATTGATATTTCTCCCGGCAATCTTGATTCCCACTTGCGCTTCCTACAGCCCGGTGTGTCTCATGATGTACTCTGCATGTAAGTTAAATAAGCAGGGTGACAATATACAGCCTTGACGTACTCCTTTCCCTATTTGGAACCAGTTTGTTGTTCCATGTCCAGTTCTAACTGTTGCTTCCTGACCTGCATACAGGTTTCTCAAGAGGCAGGTCAGGTGATCTGGTATGCCCATCTCTTTCAGAATTTTCCACAGTTTATTGTGATCCACACAGTCAAAGGCTTTGGCATAGTCAAGAAAGCAGAAATAGATGTTTTTCTGGAACTTTCTTGCTTTTTCCATGATCCAGAGGATGTTGGCAATTTGATCTCTGGTTCCTCTGTCTTTTCTAAAACCAGCTTGAACATCTGGAAGTTCACAGTTCACATATTGCTAAAGCCTGGCTTGGAGAATTTTGAGCATTACTTTACTAGCCTGTGAGATGAGTGCAATTGTGTGGCAGTGTGAGCATTGTTTGGCATTAACTTTCTTTGGGATTGGGATGAAAACTGACCTTTTCCAGTCCTGTGGCCACTGCTGCATTTTCCAAATTTGCTGACATTATTTATAATCGATATGATTTTGGTATTGACCATCTGATGATGTCTATGTGTAGAGCAGTTTCTTGTGGTGTTAGAAGAGGGTGCTTGCTATGACCAGTGTGTTCTCTTGGCCAAACTCTGTTAGCCTTTGCCCTGCTTCATTTTGTACTCCAAGATCAAACTTGCCTGTTACTCCAGGTTCTTCTTGATTTCCTACTTTTGCATTCCAGTCCCCTATGATGAAAAGGACATCCTTTTTGGGTGTTAGTTCTAGAAGGTCTTGTAGAAACTCTAGGACAAAGGAGAAGCTCCAAGGATATGGTAGGAGGGCTGCAAACACATTAAAATCAAATCCCAATCTCACCAAGTGGCAACCCACAAACTGGAGAACAATTAATACCAAAGAAGTTCTCTCACTGTTGCAAAGGTTCTAGGCCCCACATCAGACTTCCCAACCTTGGCATTCGGCAAGGACCTGGAGGAAACAGAATTCTTGAAGAGCACAAAAAAAACACTGTGTGTACCAGAACCCAGGGGAAAGAAGCAATGACCCCCACAAGAGATTGAGCCAGACATGCCTTGCATGTTTGAGGGTCTCCAGTGAAGGCATGGGTCAGCAGAGGCAGGGGCACTGGGAGCAGCAGACCTGGGAGGCACATCTTGGCATAAATCCTCTTGGGGGTAGGCTGCCAATAGCCAGACGGTAAAGCATCTGCCTATGATGCAGGAGACCCAGGTTCGATCCCTGGGTTGGGAAGATCCTCTGGAGAAGGAAATAGCAACCCACTCCAGTCCTCTTGCCTGGACGGAGGAGTCCAGTAGGCTACAGTCCATGGGCTCACAAAGAGTAAGACACGACTGAGGACTGACTGACTTCACTGACTTCACTTCAGAGCCCACAGCCCCATTACAGAGTCTATAGACTCCATGATTGGGTTGCCTCAGGGCACAGCCCCACCCATCAGCAGACAAGTGAATTAAAGATTTACTGGGCATGGTCCCACCCCTCAGAGCAGTTTTCCTCATAGCCAGTTCAGCCAATCAGGAAGCTTGCACAAGCCTCTTATCCTCATTCATCAGAGGGCAGACAGAAGAAGCAAGAATTACAATCCCTCAGATTCCAGAATGAAAATCCACAATCACAGAAAGCTAACCAAAATAATCTCGAGAGTATGGGGGAAAATGCTACTAAGTACAATGGATCATATGACACAACTGGAAAACAGGCCTTACTCTATCAACATTAAATTCACTCACTGTTCACTGAAGTTCATATTATGATAATATACTTATTCTTATGGAATATACACTAAAGTCTTAAAAGGTAAATGGTCATGATATATACAACCTACTCTCAAATAGTTCAGAGAACAAAAAAGCTTTGTAGTCAACTGAAAGCAAGAGAGAGCAAAGAGAGTGAAATGTTAACACCTGGTGAATATGGATAAAGAGTATACAAAATGTTTGCTACTTTTTTTACTCCTGAGAATTTTGCTTTAAATTATTTCCAAAAAAAATTTTTAAAAAAAGCATAAGGACGCTGGAGTCAGGTTGAGTGTTAGTCGCTCAGTCGTGTCCAACTCTGTGTCCCCATGGACAGTAGCCCACCAGACTCCTCTGTCCCTGGAATTCTCCAGGCAAGAATACCGGAGTGGGTTGCCATTCCCTTCTCCAGGGGGCTCTTCCCCAACCAGGGATCAAACTCAAGTCTCCTGCATTGCAGGCAGATTCTTTACCAGCTGAGTCACCAGGGAATCCCAGTAGGGGAGGGGCTTGCCCTAAGTCCCACAGTTGGCAAATGATCCACCCAGAATGCACACCTGGGTCTATGACCGCCCAACCTGAGGCCTCTCCCACAGGCTACTTTATGGAGTCAGGTTGCCTGTACACAAATCCCAGTCACCACAAACTAGACTGTGTAACTGTGGATAAGTCTCCTGACTGAGTTTCCTCACCTGCAAAATAAGCCTACAATGAAGAATCCAGTCACTCCTGGCTCTGAAGACTCAGTCCCGAAGCCTGCAATGGCAGGACCAGGTCCTGGTTGCTCAGCTGGACCAGCTTCCTGTACTGGTTTGCAGCTTTAAGAAAGCCAGTCCTAGACAGCCGCTGGTGGTGCTTTCTGTCAATCTTTCACAGGAAGGAAGGCCCCATATCATTTAAGCAGAAGCCTTGACACTGGGTCTACCCAAGCATCGAGTATACTTGTAATTCCTGTTATCCTGCACAAACTCAATCCCCTGCTACCTGCGCCAGCCAGGCCTACAACTTTCCACTGCTTATCACTTTGTGCTTGTGCTCCCTTATTGGTTCAAAGGAACATTTACTTCTTGAATTGTGTGATTATAGCTTTTCAAATTCCTCTGTTTTGAATTTTTTCCATCATTGTTAGGGTTTAGCACAGAAGAGACTGAAATTCATCACCATTTTTCTTGAAACACCATTACCATGTTCTTTCTTTGCCACTTAAAAGGCTCTTTACTGGCCCTCCATCAGCAGAGCTGCCCTGCAAAGCTTTTGTCTTAACATTGTAACTCAAGAGGCCAAAGTGCACAGACCCACAGCACATGCTGCCTCACCACATGAGATAAATCTGCAAACCCCAGTCATCAGCTCAACATCAGGTTCCAAAACTCTAGAGTTGCTCTTTGCTTCTGTTCTACCTACTGCTCTGATTCTTACGTTCCTCCTGTCCAGCACCTAGGAACTAATTTTCTTGTCCTCCCCATACCCCATCACCTTTTAAAAACCTCATTCACTAACAAAATAATTTCAAATGTTTTAAGCAGTATTTCCATGTGCTTGGAGTGGGGCAGGCTGGCAAGAAAAGCAACAGAGAACAGTCCTTCATTAGCTCAGGTCAGCACATTAAAAGAAGTCTGGCTTTTAAACTGAAGCATCACCTGTCGGAAGGATTCCCTACTCTCTTAAATCTCTCCTTTTTTGACCCCCCCCCCACCCCCACTAAAGCATTCTCTCCTTAATTGCAGTAATTTTACAACAAGAGAATAATTTTGGCAAATATTTTACACAAAGTACACTCCAAAACTTCTATTATAGTTAGTCATCTACTGGTACAAAAGAAGGTATCCTCTTCTACTGCCTGTCACTGACACTCACCATTTCATTGGGATGAACCAAAAATAAATAGATCCCTGGATGTTTGTCAAAAACTTGAAAGGAGCAATTAGCTTGTTCCATCCGGCAAAGTGCTTCAACACATAATTCATCTAAATAGAAAAAATAAAGCAGTAAATGTTAAGATAAAACTTATCAACTTAATGAGATTTCCTAAATCTGGCTCCTTTGGTTACTCTGTAAGTAAATGAAAAGTTTCTCTTTTTTTTTTTTTTTTTAAACTGAGGCAAAAAATGGTGTAAATGTAGGAACAATATTCACTCTTCTGAAAGACTGACTGGTATATGTGTGGTAGTCACGAAAGACTGTGGTACACATATATATGGTAGTCATCGTGTAATTTATAATATATTCCTATGAATGACTGACTTTACTGGTACAAACATCTTCTTTCACATGGGGCATAATTATCTCCAGAGGGCATCTTCTTAGAAGTAGGGTTAGAGTCCAATTCCATTAACATTTTACATGTTGACCCCATGTGAACTTCATTTTGTATCAGAGTGGTAACAACTTTGTCCACAAATGGCTATCTTGTCCTACTCTC
This sequence comes from Muntiacus reevesi, assembly GCF_963930625.1. Taxonomy (NCBI): domain Eukaryota; kingdom Metazoa; phylum Chordata; class Mammalia; order Artiodactyla; family Cervidae; genus Muntiacus; species Muntiacus reevesi. The sequence goes on along the minus strand of NC_089251.1, from coordinate 4,294,337 downwards.
AGTTATCGAGGACCCCATTTCCTCCTCTGGTTGAAATACTATCATCATCAAACACTAAATTCCGCAAATACACTTGGTTTCCTTCTCAACTCTCTACACTGTCCCATCAGTCTATCTGTGCCAGCACTATCCTAATCCCACTGCTTTATGGCAATTTGTTACCTTCAGAAGTGTACTGAACAGACAGACTGACACATGCATTCTATCAGATGAGCCAACTCTATTTTATCAAGCCTCAAAAGAATATCACAGTGACAGTGGTTAGCTTTGGGGAAGAGGAATAATGAATGACTGGAAAAGTAAATGAGCTCCTGGGCTGTTGATGTTTTGTTTCTTGACCTGGATGCCAGCTACACAATTGTGTTTAATTTATGAAAAATTAAGCTTATATACTTTTCTGGATATGGTACTGTTTAATAAATGCTTGAAAAATGACTTTAAAAATCTATTTTGAATTTATTTAGGAAGAACTGATTTCTCTAGTAAATCTTTAGATCTACTTTTCAGTATACTGAAATAGAATAGAGAAATAAGTTAAATAACATAGTGATAACATAAGTTAAATAAGATAGCGATCAAAAAAATCTAGGAAGTGCATTATTCTACAGGGCAACCACTTGATCTCAGCAAGTTAAAAGTTACAGCAAAAGAAAAAAAAAAGTTACAGCAAAAGAAAAAAAAATGTGTGTGCATGGATGTAAGAGTAAATGATTCTGGATTAAAAGAGACATAAGAAACACGAACTAAATGGAACCAATGCAAAGTCCTTGACTGCACTCTAATTTAAATAAACCTGCCAAAAAAAAATTCTGCAACTACTGGAAAAATCTGAACATGGCCTAGATACAGTAGTAGGTACCTAAAGGTACTCTTGTTCTGTTAGATTTGACAGATCATAAAAATGTCTTCAAGAGATTTGTATTAAGAAATGCAAATACAAAGGACCAAAATCTAGGCAGTTATAATATGCTATGTCATAGTAATTACTGAAAACTACTACAGACCAGTGGTTCTGAACCTGGCAATTGTGCCTCTCTCTGGCCCCACCCCACAACTCCCAAGGGACATCTGACATTATCTAGATACATTTTTGGTGGTCACAACCAGGGCAGAAGGAAGAGAAAGTCACTACTGACATCTAGTGGAGAGAAGTCAGGGATGTTCCTATAACATCCTACAGGTCCACCCACCAAGAATTATCCAGTTCAAAATGTCACCAGTGCCAGGTCTGAGAAACCCTGCTATAGACAGATTCCAAGAATGAAAATTAACTGAATCAACAGATGAATAAATGGACAGATAAAGTAAGCAGAGTTAGATGTTAGCAACTGCAGAATCATCTATGTGGTATATATATGATATTCACTGTGTAATTCACTTTACTATGTTTGGAAAAAATACTAAGTACCCTAATTATACATTCAAGGAACAGAGTTTTCAATATACATAACCAAAATTCTTACAATTCTTAAAATAAAACTGATACAACTGTGAAAACCCATGATACTCACTGACATGCTCATGTAAAAGCAGATATGGATATTTCAGTATTTCAAGAAGAGGAACTCGAAGCTTATTTTCAAAGTCTTGGCCAGTGAAGTCAAATAGCTGTGCCTCTCCGTTGTTGTCTACTATATATAACTCATCATCATCTCCAATTTCTGCCTTCATGGATCTTTCAAAGTGATTTATGAGACGTAAGGTTTCTAATTCCCATAAAACCTACAGGAAAAGAAAAATGAACCATGTGCTCTGTATCTTATGATCAACAAAATATACTGCATGCAGTGATCCTTCTAGAAAGCCTTTTCCTAAGTAAAAAAATTCATAAGTTTAAAGAAGTACTAACACCACATATTAGATTTATTTGAAGAAAACAGTCACTAAATGTGGCTTAGTGGACTTTTATGATACAGCAACATGAGCACAGAGTATGAGACGTTTAAAACACTGCTTTTGTGGAGTTCTTCTATATGCTATAAATACATCAATATCTCTGTCAACTACACTCTGTTGAAAAGGAGAAGGTGGAGTTTCTTTGTTGAAGCATAAGATGGGCCTTCTGTGACTCCCCTTTTATGTTCCAGCCATAGGTAACTACCTTGAAACATCAGTTTTAGCATAAAGACACTAGTTAGGTTTGTAGCCTAGAATTCTGTACATGTCAAAGTTCATGAGTAATCATTCCCTCTCCTCTTTGTGGTATTACATGTATCTTTATGGTCTATGCTCCATTTTCCATCAGATACATGTAATAAACTAAATATTCAAAGCCACACATTTAAAACTGTATGTTTCACTTTGGTTAATATGACTAAAAAACATGCTTGTCCTGATTTTTGGGGCTTCCCTGGTAGCTCAGTGTAAAGAATCCACCTGCAATGAGGAGGCTGAGGTTCAGTCCCTGGGTCAGGAAGATTCCCTGGAGAAAGGAAGGGCTACCCACTCCAGTATTCCTGCCTGGAGAATTCCACAGACAGAGGAGCTGCTATGTGTTCACAGGATCGTGAAGAGTCACAAGATGACTGAGCAACTAACACTTTCACTTCACTGACTTATACCACCTACCCATTAAAAAAATGAAGAGAGGAGAAGGAAATGGCAACCCACGCCAGTATTTCTGCCTGGAAAATTCCATGCACAGAGGAGCCTGGTGGGCTACAGTCCATGGGGTTGCAGAGTCAGACACGACTGAACACACACACACCATGCCCCCATCCCCATCTACTTTTATTCCTGATCAGACTCTTAGCCTCTGCAGGGACTACTTTTGGAACCTCATCCTCAGGGTCCTCAGGTCTGCCTTGGAGGTGTTGCTGGTGCCCAGGAAACCTGGATGCCTCTGCTTCGCAGCACTCTCGTGGCAGGGCACAGGGAAGCAGCAGGTGGCCATGCACTCCGTTTGCTCCTGGACTGGCTCCCATGTGATCACTACGTCTTCTCCATGTCACCTTCAGGTGGAAGCCTCCTCAGCCCTTCCTCTAAGCTGAGGTTCACCTCTCTGAAAGAGGAGCGTGGGCATTGCTGAACTATGTTGATCTCTGCAAAAGCAAGATGCATTTTCTCCCGAGGTCTGTGGCAGTCAGCTCCCAAATGAAGCTTTAAAATTTAATAAAGGAATCAGTTCTAATTGAAAAAAAAAAAAATGGAGAGAGAAGCAATCTCAAGAAGGCAGAGGAAAAGGACAGGGAGACCACTTTCTCCCCCACAAATTTATCAAAAGACCATCTGAATGTTAAGCAACTTCCGCAAAACAACTTCTGAACACTGGCGGAGGACACCAGGCATCCAGAAAGGCAGACCAATCTCTATGAGAGGAAGTAGGACAAAATGTAAAAGACAAATCAGAGACAAAAGGTTTAGGGATGGAGACCATCCTGGGGAGGGAGTCGTGAAGGAGGAGAAGTTTCCACGCAGAAGGAAACCCTCTCACATGCCTGTCTGTGGGGAGTTTTGGAATCTCAGAGGGCAACCTAACGAAGGGCGAAAAAAAAAAAACCCACAGAATACGTGCCTAACGGCAACTATATGTGGAAATGGAGAAGTGGCACAGACACTCGCGTCTGCCACTAGTGAGTGGGGACTGTGCAGGGAGGCACAGGCTGCATCATTGGTCCTTAGGGTAAGGACTGGGCCTGAATGTCCTGAAGACAATATGAGGAGCTCATATGAGATAGCTATCCAAACCATGGGATGGCCAGAGAGACAAAAAAATAAAAAAGCACCTTTCCCGCGAAAGGCTCTAACACTGCGTGGTGACCCCTGGCATGCTCACACAACAAAGGATTGCGCGAATACCAGAAGAGAGCAAGCCGAACACCAAAGGAGAGCAAGCCAGCTGCCATACAGGGCCCTCCATCTCCAGAGGCAGAGAGGGAGGCATGCAACAGCCAGAGCCAGAAGGCAAGGGGCTGTTTCAATCTCGGCCCGAGTCCACATCTTCCACCAAACTGTGAGCAGGCTCCCAGTTGCTAACCACATCTTCTTGGGATCCTGGATGGCTGACATCTGCCAGGAGTGCCGCAGCCTGATCAGCTCCCAGGGGAGGCACACAGCACACCTGGACTCTGCTCTTGAAGCACTCCCAGGAAACCGAGCTGCCAGGACCTGGGAGGTGAGCAAGATGCAGAGCCCACCTGAGACCGCGAGCTCGCCGAGCACCGGTCACCCGAACAAAACACACAGCCCGTCTGGGTCTGTGCCCCTGTGGAGCCCCCAAGAACCTGAGCACCTCAGACATGGGACGTGCACAAAATGCAGGGCCCACTAGAGACAGCGCCCTTGCAGAGCATCCTGGAGCTTGAGCAGTGTGGACACAGGAAGTACACGCTGTCTTGGGCTGTGGCAAACGCAGTGTGGTCCATCCACTGCGAGCACTCCCTGCACAGGCCAGCAGTATTTGCTGCAGTATCCCTCCCTCCCACAACACATCTGCACAAATGAGCCTACAGGTGGCCACCTTCGCCCCCTTGTGTCAGGGCAGAAATTAGACACTGAAGAGACCTGAGAACAGAGGAAGCCAAAATAAACAAAGAAGGGGGAACCACTCTGGAAGTGACAGGTGCAACCAACTAAAACCCTGCAGTTAATACTGAGGCAGTGCATTTGAGGGGTACCTGTAGACCTTGGGAACAAGTACAAGCTGGAACAAAGGACTAGCTGACACTGAACTGACCCCACAGTGCCCACAACAGCACCAGAGAAATTCCTATTTTTACTATTACCACTTTTTAAATTTTTTAAAACTTTTACTTCTTTATTACTCCTTTAACTTTCATTTTTATAGCCTACTATTACCACCCCCCAAAAAAATTTTCAGAAATTTAGAATATTAGGGCATTTTTTAGAAATCAAATTCCATATATTTTTTGTGTGTGTGATTTTATATTTTTTTATATTGCATTTTTGAGAGTCTATACTAGGTTTTTAATCTTTGCTTCTTTGTATTTGTTATGAATTTTGTACCTTTAAGAATCTCATCTACAATATCCATTTTCACAAAGGGATTTGATTACCGGCTAGAATGCTCTCTCTCCTTTTGACTCCCCCTTTTCTCCTCCTGGTCACCTCTAACTCCCTCCTCCCTATTCTCTTCTCTATATAAATCTGTGTATCTCTCTGGGTGTTCCTGGCCATGGAGAATTGTTTCAGCATTAACCTACAGGTTTAATCTTCTGTGCTGTAGGGTTGGAGAAGTCTTGAGGTTACTGTAAGAAAAGGACCAAAAGCCAGAGTCAGTAGGCTTAACTCCAAAACTTTAAATAAAACATCAGAGAACCCCTGACTCCAGGGAACTTTAACAGACAAGAGCTCATGCAAAATTCTCCATACCTACACTAAAACCAAGCTCTACCCAAAAGCCAAAATAGTTTCAGTGCAAGACAAACCACACTAATTCTCCAGCAAAACAAGAACACAACCCTGAACATTAAAACATGGGCTTCCCAAAACCATGCTGAACCCATAGGCAACCCAAAACTCACCTACTGGACACTTCCAATGCACTCCAGAGAGAAGACCTCCAGCTGCACCCACCAGAAGACAGACACAAGCTCCCCCACCAGGAAACCTTGACAAGCCACTAGTCCAAACCCACCCACAGGGAGCAAACTCCACAATTAAGAGGAACCATGAACTTCCAGCTGGCAGAAAGGGCACCCCGAACACAGCAATCTAAACAAAATGAAAAGGTAGAGAAATATTCAGCAGATAAAGGAACATGATAAAAACCCATTAAATCAAACAAAAGGTCGAGACCGTCTACCTGAAAAAGAATTCAGAATAATGATAGCAAAGATGATCCAAAATCTTCAAAGCAAAATGGGAGCTACAGATAAATAAGACTAGAGGCAAAGATTGAAAAGACGCAAGAAATGTTTAACAAGAACCTAGAAGAAATAAAGAAGAGTCAACAATGAAGAACGCAGTAACTGAGATTAAAAGCACTCTAGAGGGAACCAACAGGAGAATAACAGTGACAGAAGACAGGATAAGTGAGGTAGAAGATAGAATGGTGGAAATAAATGAAGCAGAGAAGAAAAAAGAATTAAAAGAAATGAGGACAATCACAGAGACCTCTCAGACAAAGCTAAATGCCCCAATATTCAAATCATAGGTGTCCCAAAAGAGGCCCATGTCCCAAACGGAAAGGCCATGAGAAAAAACTTAATAGTCAAAAACCTCCCTAAAATAGGGAAGGAAATAGCCACCCAGTCCAAGAAATCCAGAGTCCCAAACAGGATAAACCCAAGGCAAAACAACCCAAGACACATATTAATCAAACTAACAAAGATCAAACACAAAGAGAAATATTAAAAGCAGCCAAGGGAAAAGCAACAAATAACACACAAGGGGATTCCCATAAGGAATCTTTCAAGAGAAACTCTTCAGGCCAGAAGAGAATGGCAGGACATACTTAAAGTGATCAAAGAGAAAAACCTACAACCAAGATTACTCTACCTAGCAAAGATCTCATTCAGCTATGAAGGAAAAATCAAAAACTTGACAAACAAAAGTTGAGAGAATTCTGCACCACCAAACCAGTTCTTCAACAAATGCAAAAGCATCTTCTCTAGACAGGAAACACAGAAAAGGTTTATTTAAAAAAAACTAAAAACAACAAAGTAAATGGTAACAGAATCATACTTATTAATAGTTTTTCAGCCGTGTCCGACTCTTTACGACCCAATGGACTGCAGCACGCAAGGCCTCCCTGTCCATCACCAACTCCCAGAGTTTGCTCAAACTCATATCCATCGAGTCAGTGATGCCATCCAAACATCTCATCCTCTGTCATCACCTTCTCCGCCTGCCGTCAATCGTTCCTAGCATCAGGGTCTTTTCTAATGAGTCTGTTCTTCGCATCAGGTGGCCAAAGTACTACAACTTCAGCATCAGTTCGTCCAGTGAGTATTCAGGACGGATTTCCTTTAGGATGGACTGGTTGGATCTCCTTGAAGTCCAAGGGACTCTCAAGAGTCTTTTCCAACACACAGTTCAAAAGCATCAATTCTTTGGTGCTCAGCTTTCTTTATGGTCTCACATTCATACATGACTACTGGAAAATCCATAGCTTTGACTAGATGGACCTTTGTTGGCAAAGTGATGTTTCTGCTTTCTAATATGCTGTCTAGGTTGGTCACAGCTTTTCTTCCAAGGAGCAAGCGTCTTTTAATTTCATTGTTGCAGTCACCATCTGCAGTGATTCTGGAACCCAAGAAAACAACTCTCCAATTGTTTCCATTGTTTCCCCATCTATTTGCCATGGAGTGATGGAATTGGATGACATGATCTTAGTTTTCTGAATGTTGACTTTTAAGCCAGCTTTTTCACTCTCCTCTTTCAATTTCATCAAGAGGCTCTTTAGTTCTCTGCTTTCTGCAATAAGGGTGGTGTCATCTGCATATCTGAGGTTATTGAGATTTTTCCCAACAATCTTGATTCCAGCTTGTGCTTCATCCAGCCTGGCATTTCACAGAACGTACTCAGAGAGTTAAGAAAGAAAGGACAAAATATACAGCCTTGACGTACTCCTTTCCCGATCTGTAACCAGCTTGTGGTTCCATGTCCAGTTCTGTTGCTTTCTGACTTGCACACATATTTCTCAGGAGGCAGGTCAGGTGGTCTGGTATTTCCATCTCTTGGATTTTCCAGTTTGTTGTGATCCACAGTCAAAGGCTTTGGCATAGCCAATAAAGACATTTTTTCTGGAACTCTCTTGCTTTTTTGATGATCCAACAGATGTTGGCAATTTGATCTCTGGTTCCTCTGCCTTTTCTAAAACCAGTTTGAACAGCTGGAAATTCACAGTTCATGTACTGCTGAAGCCTGGCTTGGAGAATTTTGAGCACTGCTTTGCTAGCATGTGAGATGAGTGCAACTGTGCGGTAGTTTGAACATTTTTTGGCATTTTCTTTGGGGTTGGAATGAAAACTGACCTTTGCCAGTTCTGTGGCCACTGCTGCGCTTTCCAAATTTGCTGGCATATTGAGTGCAGCACTTTCACAGCATCATCTTTTAGGAATTGAAATAGCTCAACTGGAATTCCATCACCTCCACTAGCTTTGTTTGTAGTGAGGCTTCCTAAGGCCCACTTGACTTCGCATTCCAGGATGTCTGGCTCTAGGTGAGTGATCACACCATCGTGGTTATCGGGGTCATGAAAATCTTTTTTGTATAGTTTTTCTGTGTATTGTTGCCACCTCTTCTTAATATGTTCTGCTTCTGTTAGGTCCATACCATTTCTGTCCTTGATTGTGCCCATCTTTGCATGAAATATTCCCTTGGTACCTCTAATTTTCTTGAAGAGATCTCTAGTCTTTCCCATTCTATTGTTTTCCTCTATTTCTTTACATTGATCACTGAGGAAGGCTCTCTTGTTCTTCTTTGAACTCTGCATTCAAATGGGTATATCTTTCCTTTCTCCTTTGCCTTTAGCTTCTCTTCTTTTCCTAGCTATTTGTAAGGCCTTCTCAGACAACCGTTTTGCCTTTTTGCCTTTTTTTCTTGGAGATGGTCTTGATCACTGCCTCCTATACAATGTTACGAACCTCCATCCATATTTTTTCAGGCACTCTATCAGATCTAATCCCTTGAATCTATTTGTCACTTCCACTGTACAGTCACAAGGGATTTGATTTAGGTCATACATGAATGGTCCAGTGGTTTTCCCTACTTTCTTCAATCTAAAATTTGCAATAATTTTCCAAAATCTATGGGGTTCAGTAATAGCAGTGCTAAGAGGGAGGTTCATAGCAATATAAGCCTACCTCAAGAAACAAGAGAAATATCAAATAAACAAGAGAAACGTCAAATAAACAACCTAACTTTACACCTAAAGCAACTAGAAAAAGTGAAAAGAATCCTGAAGTTAGGAGAAGGAAAGAAATCATGAAAATCAGAGCAGAAATAAGTGAAAAAGAAACAAAGGAGACTATAGCAAAAATCAACAAAAGTAAAAGCTTGTTTTTTGAGAAGATAAATAAAATAGACAAACCTTTAGCCAGACTCATCAAGGAAAAAAAGAATCAAATCAATAAAGTTAGAAATGAAAATGGAGAAATCACAAGAGACAACACAGAAATACAGAAGATCATAAGAGACTACTATGAGCAATTATGTACCAGTAAAATGGACAACTTGGAAAAAATGGACAAATTATTAGAGAAGTGTAACCTCCCAAAACTGAACCAGGAAGAAACAGAAAAGCTTAACAGACCCATCACAGGCTCACATATCAAAACTGTAATAAAAAATCTTCCAACAAACCAAAGCGCAGAACCTGGCTTCACAGGTAAATTTTAGCAAAAATTTAGAGAAGTGCTAACACCCATCCCACTCAAACTCTTCCAGAAAATTGCAGAGGAAGGTAAACTCCCAAATTCATTCTATCCCATCACCCAAATATCAAAATCAGACAAAGACGCCACAAAAAAAGAATACTACAGCCCAGTATCACTGATGAACATAGATGCAAATGTCCTCAACAAAATTCTAGCAAACAGAATCCAACAACATATTAAAATGACATACATCATGACCAAGTGGGCTTTATCCTGGGAATGCAAGGATTCTTCAATATTTGCAAATCAATCAATGTGATATTGATTAACAAACTGAAAGATAAAAACCATATGATCATCGCAATAGATGCAGAGAAAGCCTTTGACAAAATTAAACACCCATTAATGATAAAAACTCTCCAGAAAGCAGGCATAGAAGGAACATACCTTAACATAAAAGCCATATATGACAAACCCACAGCAAACATTTTCCTCAATGGTGAAAAACTGAAATCATTTCCTCTAAAATCAGGAACAAGACAAGAACGCCCACTCTCACCACTACTATTCAACATAGTTTTGGAAGTCCTAGCCACACCAATCAGAGAAGAAAGAGAAATAAAGGGAATCCAGATTGGAGAAGAAGTAAAACTCTCACTGTTTGCAGATGACATGATCCTCTACATAGAAAACCCTAAAGATACAACCAGAAAATTACTAGAGCTAATCAATGAATATAGTAAAGGTGCAGGATATAAAATTAATACACAAGAATCCCTTGCATTCCTATACACTAACAATCAGAAAACAAAAAGAGAAATTAAGGAAACAATCCCATTCACCATTGCAACAAAAAGAATAAAATACTTAGGAATAAATTTACCTAAAGAAACAGAAGACTTACATATAGAAAACTATAAAACATTGATGAAAGAAATCAAAGATGATACAAATAGATGGAGAAATGTACCATGTTCATGAACTGGAAGAATCAATATAATGAAAATGAGTATACTACCCAAAACAATCTATAGAATCAATGTAATCCCTATCAAGCTACCAACAGTATTTTTCACAGAACTAGAACAAATAATTTCAAAATTTGTATGGAAACACAAAAAACCTTGAAAAGCCAAAGCAATCTTGAGAAAGAAAAATGGAACTGGAGGAATCAACCCACCTGACTTCAGACTATACTACAAAGCTAGTCATCAAGACAGTATGGTACGGACACAAACAGAAATAGAGATCAATGGAACAAAATAGAAAGCCCAAAGAGAAACCCACACACCTATGGACACCTTATCTTCAACAAAGGAGGCAAAAATATACAATGGAGAAAAGAATCTCTTTAACAAGTAGTACTGGGAAAACTGATCAACTATCTGTAAAAGATTGAAACTAGTACGTTCTCTAACACCATACACAAAAACAAACTCAAAATGGATTAAAGATATAAATACAAGACCAAAAACTATAAAACTCTCAGAGGAAAACACAGGTAGAACACTGTCTGACATAAATCACAGCAAGATCCTCTATGACCCCACCTCCCAGAGTAATGGGAATAACAAAAATTAAAAAATGCGACCTAATTAAACCTAAAAACTTTGCACAATGAAGGAAACTATAAGCAAAGTGAAAAGGCAGTGTTCGGAATAGGAGAAAGTAACAGCTAACAAAACAACTGACAAAGAATTAATCTCCAAAATATATAAGCAGCTCATGTAGCTCAATACCAGAAAACTAAACGACCCAATCAAAAAGTGGGCCAAAAAACTAAACAGACATTTCTCCAAAGAAGATATACAGATGGCTAACAAACACATGAAAAGATGCTCAACATGACTCATTATCAGAGAAATTCAAATCAAAACCACAATAAGGTACCATCTCAAGCCAGTCAGAATGGCTGCCATCAAAATGTCTATGAACAATGTTGGCGAGTGTGTGGAGAAAAGGGAACCCTCTTACACTGTTGGTGGGAATGCAAATTAGCACAGTCACTATGGAGAACAATGTGGCGATTCCTTAAAAAAAATGGAATTAAAATTGCCATACGACCCAGCAATCCCACTGCTGGGGATACACACTGAGGAAACCAGAACTGAAAGAGAGCATGTATCCCAACATTCACTGCAATATTGCAGTGACAACAGCTTCAACATGGAACCCAGATTGTCTATCACAGACAAACGGATAAAGAAGTTTTGGTACATATACACAATGGAATATTACTCAGCTATAAAAAAGAACGCACTTGAGTCAGTTCTAATGAGGTGGATATAACTGGAGCCTACTATACAGAGTAAAGTAAGTAAAAAAGAGAAACACCAATACAGTATATTAATGCATATATATGGAATTTAGAAAGACAGTAACAATGACCCTATATGAAAGATAGTAAAAGAGACACAGATATAAAGAACAGACTCTTGAACTACGTGGAAGAAGGCAAGGGTGGGATGATTTGAGAGAATAGCATTGAAACATGTGTATTACCATATGTAAAACAGATGACCATGGAGAAGGAAATGGCAACCCACTCCAGTAATCTTGCCTGGAAAACCCCATGGACAGAGGAGCCTGGCAGGCTACAGGCCATGTGATCACAAGAGTCAGACACGACTTAGCAACTAAACCATCCACCACTACAAAGTGAATATATGCCTAAAGATAATGCGTGAAAAGGATATTTGCCATATACTAGTTAGTTTTTTGGAGGGAGGGTGGGAGTCAAGGGAGACTTGGGGTTATTTTTTCATCAACTTCCATTTTATACTTATTTATAATGACCATTATTTTTACTAATACTGTAAAACTATGAAAATGAATAAAATACTAAAAGTTTCATATAGCCAAAAAAAAAACCCCCCAAAAAAACAGATGACCAGCATACGGGCACTCAAAGCCAGTGCTCTGGGACAACCCAGAAGGTTGGCGTGGCAAGGAAGATGGGAGGGGGGTTCAGGATGGGGGGACACATGTATACCCATGGCTGACTCATGTCATGTATGGCAAAAGCCACAACAGTGTAAAGTAATTAGCCTTCAATTAAAAGAAATTTAAACTTTTTTTAAAAATGAAAAGAGGAAAAAAAAAAAGCTATTGGCCATTCAAACACCTGCCTGTAACACCGTCAAACACAATGACATAAAAACATGGAACTGAAAAAAAACCCATACATCATTTCATAAAACTGCTTTACATAAAATGACTATAAAAGGAGGATTATAAAATTCTGCTTTAGGTGTCAATTCAATTCCATTAGTCAATAAGCAATTACTCAGCACCCACTCCCTACAGGTAATGAGTTAGGTACTGCTGCTGCTACTGCTAAGTCACTTCAGTCGTGTCCAACTCTGTGCGACCCCATCCCTGGGATTCTCCAGGCAAGAACACTGGAGTGGGTTGCCATTTCCTTCTCCAAGGCATAAAAGTGAAAAGTGAAAGTGAAGTCGCTCAGTCATGTCCAACTCTTCGCGACCTTATGGACTGCAGCCTACCAGGCTCCTCCTTCATGGGATTTTCCAGGCAAGAGTACTGGAGTGGGGTGCCATTGCCTTCTCCAGAGTTAGTTACTAGCAGTATTTTAACCTTCACAGTTTAAATCATACTGTCAAGCTCCTTGAATGCTTCCAATACAGTTCAAATGTATCCCCTTCCTAGTTATCAAACTCAGGTAAAAACCACCCATTTCATACACGCTACCTCATGTAAGAATGGCAATTCGTCCCTTGCTTTGTGGTACTCAGCCACACACTCCAAGCAGTAGCAGAGGTCTTCATCAGCTGTCTGAAATTCACTGGAGCGGGTCTTGGATGCATAGCGTTGCAGGAAGTCAGTGGTGGAAGTACCACCTGGGGTACACCAACAACATGTACTCATTCTGCACCTGTACCCAGAAAAGACGACATTGAAAGATTAAAGGAAGATATCACATAACACTTCAGGACTATTCTGGTGAAGAATGGGTACACTTCCTACTAATGATCCTGTCTTCAACTTAAAATGTGCCTCCATCACATCCAGAACATTCTGCTGGCCAGCTTACCAATCCCTGGTTAAACTCAATCTGAGACTACTTGTAAAAACTGTATCTGTGACACATGAAAAATAGTGCAATGAAAGCAGTTAGCAACAAATAACAAACATCATAAGGTGACATACAGTTGTGCTATAAAGAAGGCTCAAAACTACTCAGTATGAATGAAAAATATACAGAAACAGAATTATCAATGTTCTCAAAATATAGACTTTGGAGGGCTTCCCTGGTGGTTCAATGGTAAAGAATCCACCTGCCAATGCAGAAGACACAGGTTTGATCCCTGGTCCAGGAAGATTCCACATGCCTTGGAGCAACTAAGCCTGTGTACAACTACTGAGCCTGTGCTCTAGAACCTGGGAGCCACAACTACTGTGCCCAAGTGCCCTACAGCCCGTACACTGCAACAAGAGAAGACATCATGATGAGAAGCTTGAGCACTGCAACGAAGAATAGCCCCTACTCACCACAACTAGAGAAAAGCCCAAGCAGCAACTGAGACCCAGCACAGCCAAAAATAAAGAAAGTACAGACTTTGGAGTGTTCTAAATCATATACTGGAGTCAAGTGAAAAGTTCAGGAAACCTTTCACATTCCCTGAGGCCATCTTCCAGAAATTCCTGGAAACCTAAAAAATCCATAAATATTAGTCCACACCAATAACAAAACTTCAGAGAAGAATTTTTTCTATTGGTTATAAAGTACATATATGAATTTGCACATGCGTGTATAAATTGCTGCCCATAACTCACTGCTCACCAATTTAGTATAAACTATAATGGCTACAAATACAACAGCTACAAACCTATTACTACTGAGTTTCATACTTTCAGTTTTTGATAGTTTCCAGTTTTGGATTGTATATCATCAGAGTCTCCACCATCCAAACTCAAGTAAAAAGAGTTAAGATAAAATTAATTTCCCAAATCCTAGCAGTCTCAAAGAGAACAAAGTAGCAAGATAGTGCCTGGAAATGAGAGGAAATCCCAAGAACCAAATATGTCAAAGGCTTGAAGGAAAACAGAGTCAAGTTTATCAGAACTACAGATGGCATGAAGCAGAGGATTAGCAAACAGGGTGGAAGCCAAATCCAAAGAGATCTCCAATTCTAATGAGATGTAATAAAAGCAAGCTAAGATGCCACTAAATGCATATAAAAACAAAGAGAAAGTTCACTGTCAGTAAGCAGTATACTACGGCTGAACAGAAAGCACATGTTTTGCACTGAAACAAAAGGCTGGGGCAGGAAAATATAAGTGAGTCTAGGGTATCTTGCAGCAACAGAAATAAAGTGCTCAAAACACAGATGGATGCGGGCATGTCAAAGGGACATATTAGCCACCAACTTGAAAGAGGTCCTGTGGCCAAAGCTGAAAGAATTTTGAGTAACAAAATAACATACTATTGGATTATAAGCCAGTACAAATATATATGAATCCATACTGATACAAATTAATGAATAAACAAATGTGGAGAAAGAGACAAACTTTCCTTATAAAAGAACTGCAAATAATATATATACGTATTCCCTATTCCAGGAAGTGGAGCTTAATCTTATCTTGAGTCAAGGCTGGACTTGGTGAAACACCTTCAATGAAAAGTGAAAATCATGGGGGAGGGTGAAAAAAAAAAAAAAGAAGTGAAAATCACACATACACTGGAGACACCTGGCAAACAAAACCTTAACCAAGTCATCAAGGTTAATATCACTGGTGCTAAGCCATGTTGGTAACCCCTGACATAGTGTGATGAGGCAGGAACTTCAACTCTGCATTATGCTGCCCCAAAACCACAGCCCCAGTCTATCCCCAAGAAAACATCAAACAAAGCATTATCACAACAGCTATGAGCTGTCTTTGACAACAAAAAAGAAAACCACACCCAAGGGAAATCAAACCAAGTGTTTTATGCTTTGAAAATATTTTATGTTTTATTGGGAACTGGGCCAGGAAATTACCCAACAAACTTGATCTTGAAACCTTGATTTTAACTATCTAATGAATGTAAGTATCAGCCTAATGGGGGAAAGGTTACAAACCCATCTGTAAACCCAATGAAATTCATTTCCTCACTGGATGAACTTAACCCATTCATTCTCATCAGGAGGGACAACATCCTCAAGGAGATGAAAACTAGTGGGACACAAAAAAAGTCTCACTTTTTATGTATACAACACAGATATACATAAAGAGTATAATATGTATGTATATAATATGTAATATACTGGTGATATTAAAATCTATGAGAAATTCATAGGAAAGAAATGCCTAAAAAGTTTCCTTTCAGAGAGGGAGAACGGACAACAAAAGGTTAATATGATCCAAGGCACTGCATATTTGGGGACAGAAACTTGAATGTGTGAAATTTTTAAATCCATATCACCCTAAAATTCAGAATGAATAAACTCTGCTAATGGGAGATTGATCACATCTTGACAAATCTTATAATTTCTGTATCATCAAAAACATGCATGCCTTGTGAACTGAATTTTTAAATTAATATTAACTGCATATTTTTTTCATGCTTCTGAAAAGAATTCAGGGCAGCTTTCAACATTAAAGTACATATAGAAAAGGACATTTTAAAAGGAGATTTAGAGAGAGAAATCAAAGCTTATTCAGAAAAAATTGCACTAAGTCCTAATTTAGGAGCTTCCTGAAAAGCAGAGCAAAAAGATAACATGAGCTACACAGGCCTCATCTGAAAGACCAAAAATATGTGAGTTAGACTTAAGAGTCTTGCCCTTTCTTGACACTACTTCTAACTCAATAACAATTTTTAAGGGTGCTGCAAACAAGGGAATACTGAGTAATATGATGGACACTATGTCACTATGTCTCTGCAAAATATAAATTTCAAAAACCTTCTTATACCTGAAAAAACAGTACTATAACACCAGGAAGTCTGCACAAGCTGGGTTTTTTCTGTTGATGTAATCTAATTTATTAAGTTTCATTTTCTACAGAGTGTGGAAACAGAAAACAAAACTGAGCGGAGATTTCTCAAACATCAATTGCTTCAAGCTTGACTGGAGCAGGTAATGGACTGCAGTCAACTGAAACTTTGAAAAAATGAACGTACTGAAATACAAGGAAGATGTCCTTTTCATTATAGGGGACTGGAATGCAAAAGTAGGAAGTCAATTAACACCTGGAGTAACAGGCAAACTTGGCCTTGGAGTACAGAATGAAGCAGGGCAAAGGCTAATAGAGTTCTGCCAAGAGAACACACTAGTCATAGCAAACACCCTCTTCCAACAACACAAGACTCTACACATGGACATCACCAGATGGTCTACACCGAAATCAGACTGATCATATTCTTTGCAGCCAAAGATGGAGAAGCTCTACACTATCAGCAAAAACAAGACTGGGAGCTGACTGTGGCTCGGATCATGAACTCCTTATTGCCAAATTCAGACTGAAATTGAAAAGTGGAGAAAACCACTAGACCATTCAGGTATGACCTAAATCAAATCCCTTAGGACTATACAGTGGAAGTGAGAAATAGATTTAAGAGACTAGATCTGATAGACAGAGTGCCTGATGAACTATGGATGGAGGTTCATGACATTGTACAGGAGACAGGAATCAAGACCATACCCAAGAAAAAGAAATGCAAAAAAGCAAAATGGCTGTCTGAGGAGACCTTACATTTAGTTGTGAAAAGACAGGAAGCGAAAAACAGAGGAAAAAGCAAAGATATACCCAATCGAATGCAGAGTTCCAAAGAATAGCAAGGAAAGATAAGGAAGCCTTCCTCAGCGATCAATGCAAACAAATAGAGGAAAACAACAGAATGGGAAAGACTAGAGATCTCTTCAAGAAAATTAGATACCAAAGGAACATTTCATACAAAGATGGGCTCAACAAAGGACAGAAATGGTAGGGACCTAACAGAAGCAGAGATATTAAGAAGAGGTGGCAAGAATACACAGAAGAACCATACAAAAAAGATCTTCACGACCCAGATAATCACGATGGTGTGATCACTCACCTAGAGCCAGACATCCTGGAATGTGAAGTCAACTAGGCCTTAGGAAGCTCCACCACGAACAAAGCTAGTAAAGGTGATGGAGCTATTTCAAATTCTGGAAGATGACACTATGAAAGTGCTACACTCAATATGTCAGCAAATATGGAAAACTCAGCAATGGCCACAGGACTGGAAAAGGCCAGTTTTCATCCCAATCCCAAAGAAAGGCAATGCCAAAGAATGCTCAAACTATTGTACAATTGCACTCATCTCACACGCTAGTAAAGTAATGCTTAAAATTCGCCAAGCCAGGCTTCAGCATTACGTCAACCGTGAACTTCCAGCTGTTCAAGCTGGTTTTAGAAAAGGCAGAAGAACCAGAGATCAAATTGCCAACATCCGCTGGATCATGGAAAAAGCAAGAAAGTTCCAGAAAAACATCTATTTCTGCTTTTTTGACTATGCCAAAGCTTTTGACTGTGTGGATCACAATAAACTGTGGAAAATTCTGAAAGAGATGGGCATACCAGACCACCTGACCTGCCTCTTGAGAAACCTGTATGCAGGTCAGGAAGCAACAGTTAGAACTGGACATGGAACAACAGACTGGTTCCAAATAGGAAAAGGAGTATGTCAAGGCTGTATATTGTCACCCTGCTTATTAAACTTATATGCAGAGTACATCACGAGAAACGCTGGGCTGGAGGAGAAACGCTGGGCTGGAGGAAGTACAAGCTGGAATCAAGATTGCCAGGAGAAATATCAATAACCTCAGAATGCAGATGACACCACCCTTATGGCAGAAGGTGACGCAGCAGCAGCCTCTTAATGAAAGTGAAAGAGGAGAGTGAAAAAGTTGGCTTAAAGCTCAACATTCAGAAAACTAAGATCATGGCATCTTGTCCCATCACTTCACGGCAAATAGATGGGGAAACAGTGGAAACAGTGGCCGACTTTATTTTTCTGGGTTCCAAAATCACTGCAGATGGTGATTGCAAGCCATGAAATTAGAAGACGCTTACTCCTTGGAAGGAAAGTTATGACCAACCTAGATAGCATATTGAAAAGCAGAGACACTACTTTGCCAGCAAAGGTCCGTCTTGTCAAGGCTATTGTTTTTCCAGTGGTCACGTATGGATGTGAGAGTTGGACTATAAAGAAAGCTGAGCTCAGAAGAATTGATGCTTTTGAACTGTGGTGTTGGAGAAGACTCTTGAGAGTCCCTTGGACTGCAAGGAGATCCAACCAGTCCATCCTGAAGGAGATCAGTCCTGGGTGTTCATTGGAAGGACTGATGCTGAACCTGAAACTCCAATCCTTTGGCCACCTGATGCGATGAGCTGACTCATTGGAAAAGACCCTGATGCTGAGAAAGACTGAGGGCAGGAGAAGGGGATGACAGAGGATGAGATGGTTGGATGGCATCACCAACTCGATGGACATGGGTTTGGGTGGACTCTGGGAGTTCTGTTGTGCTGCGGTTCATGGGGTCGCAAAGTGTCAGACACACACACACACACACACACACACACACACACAGAGTCAGACCCGATGGAGCGACTGAACTGAAATACAAATAAAATGCTGTATACTTTAATAACTATTAATAGTTGTTCAGTTGCTCCGTCATGTCCAACACCTTGCAACCCCCCAGAATGCAGCATGCCAGTCTTCCCTGTCCCTCACTATTAGCAGAAGAAACTTTTTCTTAAGAAAATTATGGAGGGACCTCCCTTGAAGTCCAGTGATTAAGACTCCACACTTCCAAGGCAAGGGGTACATGTAAGATCCCACATGTGCTGCCAAAGGATAAAAAAAATTATGGAGTTTGATTTTTATTCAACTCATTCAAAGAGTTAGCCTACTCCCAGATTCCAGAAAGCAAAACTATAAATTTTCTCAAAGTAGATGAAAGTTACTACCATACAACAGGTAAGAATGGAATTCAGAACACAGAACAATGCTAGAGGCCATCAATAACAGAAACATCCATTTCCACAGCTCCTCTCAAAAGGTCATAAATGGGTGTTGTTATGTCCTTAAAACAAAATCATCATTGGCCTGATAGTTAAGCCCAAAAAATGTGAACAAGGTATAATAAGTAAATTTTGATTTTTCTTTAAAGGGAAAACTATTGGTAGATAGCTATGAACCTTGCAAGTTTTTGCACAACTCACTTCTTCTGGAAGGCAGTTTTGTTAATTTCATCAGCGTTTTTACTGCTGGGAACCATTACTGAACCACAAATGAGAGTGTCCAGGGAGAATCCTCAAGCTGCAGAAATCAGAGCTGCTCCTGTGCATTAAAGAGAGAGCTGATTTGATGATCACAGAGGATGCTTCACCAGAGATGTAACTGTTACTTTTCACTGACTTAGCCAGGGCTACCATTTCTCAGTAATAGTTGGCCAGAAACTTCATATAACAATCACTTTCTTCTACCATTCCTAGCTAAAACTTCTTGGAATTTTTTAATTTACTTATTGGCTGCACCACACAGCATGTGGGAACCTAGCTCCCCCACCAGGTATCAAATCAGTGCCCCCTGCATTAGAAGGCAGAGTCCTAACCACTGGACCACCAGGGAAGTTCCACTTCTTGGAAATTATCAAAAACTTCTTTGCAATTGCTTTCATTTATTTTTCACCCCTCAGCCGGGCCAAGTGGCTTGTGGGATCTTAGTTCCCCAAAACTGAACTAAGGGACTGAACCTAGGCTGCAGCAGTGAAAGCACTGAGTCCACTGAGAAACTAACCCTTGAAAAAATAATTTAGTTCCTTTGCACTCTGGGTTGTATCTTACGTTTCACTGAATGTTTTCACAAAAGTCCCTAATAATCTCTGTAATATCAAATCCAGTTGGTTCTTTACTGGACTCCAAAATGTGAAAGTGCTAACATTTAATCCATAGCTAATATACAATTCTCCTTTCATTTCCTCTACCCAATCTCCAGAACCATCTGCTTCCTTTTCCCCCTCCTAACATCAAAATGTCCAAAGGTTTGTCTTCAGGGCTCTATCCTCCTCTTCATTCAGTATCCTCTTTCTAAGTGACTTAATTCAACCCATAACTACTACTTATACTGAAGCTTCCCAAAGACTAAGAATGTATGTAAACTCAGTGCAATGCTTACCTATGTTTCAGTTACTCAATAATGATAGCCTAGCCTAGAATTCCAGAAAGATATACAGCTGTCCCTCAGTACTTGCAATTGGTTCCAGAAGATAAAACCCCACCACGGATACCAAAATCTGCAGATGCTCAACTCCCCACATAAAACAGTGTAGCACAATGAACACAGCTGGCTCTCTGTATTCACATATGTGAAACCTGAAGATACTGAAGGCCGACTTTACTCAATATCCAACTATATAAAATATCTCTACTCACCTGACTGGTGCGTCAGAGTAAATAGGACCGGAACAGAACAAAGTCCTTCCCTTAAATCTGTGATCTGTCCTGTATTCTCTATATCCATGGTATTACCATGCCTTCAGTTTTCAAACCAGTAACCTGTTAATTGTATTCTCTCTTCCCTTAGACCCATCTCTACAAGTTCCACAGTGTCTACCACCTTGATTACATCTGTACTTAACTGTCAGTGAGACTGCCACTGTCTTAATACATTTTCACTATTTGCCTAGATTCCATAAGAAAACATAAATGATCTGCCTCTTGTTTGATCCACCATCAATTCTTCCCAAAAATGCTGCCAAAGGCCAAACCAAAAACTGGACTTTGAAAACACAGATGACTTCTCTACATCTGGGCAATAACTTCTGAGCTCACCACACCAGTCCCTGCAAGAGCTGGCTTCAATATCATCTCTTGCCATTTCCCCCTCACTTGCTCTTCCTAAAATGCCTCCTGGTATCTGGCATTACCTGCATTTATGGGAGCTCTTCTGCCTTTAACACCTACCCTTCAGACCTTTGCCTGGATCTTAAACCTGAATATGCATGACTCACCAAATGAACTTCGTAGAAAAAAGCAGATGGTGAGATACCACTGATAAAGTTCAGGTTCAATCTAAAACAATTCCAGCAGTGATAAAAAGCCAGATTTGAGATCTACCTATATGCAATTCATCTCTGAGCATCATCATGCCTGGGGGCTAGGAGTCTAACTCAGCCCCTCCCTTTCCAGTTTGACTTTCTTCTCAGTCCTCTCAGGACTCTATACAGTTTCTATCACTACATTCACCTTGTCAGGCTAAGGTGTTTACTATCAGATGTTTCCCACATACATGCACCATCCTCAAAAATTTTGAGTCTTTTAGGGGGCAAGGATCTGCTTTGTATATACTTTACTTCAGTGCTGGGCACATATTAAGTGACTGAAAAAAAAAATGTCTTAAATGTTAATTTAACAATTACCTGGGGTCGTTCCTGGTGGTCCAGTGGTCAAGAAATCACCTGCCAATGCAGGAGCCATAGGTTCCATCCCTGGTCTAGGAAAATCCCACATGCCCTAGGGCAACTACTGAACTCTGCTCTAGAAACCATACTCCACAAGAGAAGCCACCTCAGTGAGAAGGCCACACACCGCAACTAGAGAATGCCCACAGCAACTAAGACCCAGCACAGTCAAAAATACATAAATCTTAAAAAAACAAATTACCTGAGGTGATGGCCTACCGGAGAAGTGATCCTCTCAGTTGAGATGCCTGGATTTATTTGGGAATGGGTGAGGATCTGCATTCATATACACCCAGACTCTGGCTCCGCAAAGAACATTTCTGAAAAGGCAAAACAAAACTGAGGAAGTGGTTTATATACTCTCATCTGAGTTTCACATCAATATTTACAGAGCGGAATGTAACCATTTGATGAAAAAGCTCGGGGCTCAGAGATTAGACAACTTGCCTGTGGGTCTACTGCCATTCTGACTCCACAGGGGGGAGTCGTTTCACGGGAGACCTCGTCCCCACTAAGGGGACAGACAGTGAGCCACTGTCGAAAAACCCCAATTAGCAAATGTAAGTGAGTTCAGTCCTAGGACCGTCAGTAAGTAACTCATCTCTGTAGCTTTAAATAGCAAACCGATCCTTGGAGACTCGTGACGGTTCCTTCAGGGTCTGTACATTGTCGCTCCTGGGAAGTGGGGAAGGCGGCAAAGCCCCTTGTGGCTGGCTGTCAGCGATACATCGCCTTCAGGTGGGGCAGGAGGACTCAGGTGGCCACTCGGGAGTGGCACTCTCTCCAAAGTCACGGACCCCATCAGGAGAAAGGAGGTGGCGTCGAAAGGACAGAAACTTTCCACAGTGAGACGACCCCCCAATCAATTCCACCGAGATTACGCAGTGCCCAGACCCAGAACCGCTCACACGGGACCGCAATGTAGACGACGTGAAAGCAGAGGACGAGAGTCCCAACGCCCGGGGCCCCGGGGCGCGAGCAGCACAGGAGGGTGGTCCAGCGGACGCGGCGGGGATGCTCCCCGCTTCGCGCGCCTCAACTCTGCTGAAGAACGCGGCCAAGCTCGCGCCGCCCCTCCCCCACCCGCGCCTCACGCGCCGCGAAGGTTACTCCACGCGGCCCGGCACTCACCAGCCGCGCGCGCACTCGGGCCCGCCGGGCCTGCAGCCTCGGGCCCGCCGTTCTCCTCACCCCCCGCTCGGCCTCACGCCGGTCGCTAACCCGCCTCCATGCCTCGGCTCAACAGTCGGCCGAGGGCGGAAGCGCGGCCGCGCAACCCTAAGCGCCTCAGCCCGCACCCCATCAGCCAACCAGCGGGCGCCGCGAGCACAGGCCCCGCCCCCTGCGCGGCGTCGACCGTCCGCAGGCCCCGCCCCAGCCGCCGCTCTCTTGTTTTGATGCCCCCCGAGGGGCGGGGCGTGAGGAAGAGCACCCGGGCTCAGCCAAGAGGCCGGGAAGCCCGGCGTGGCGCCACTTCCGGGCTAGGGTCTGGCCAATCAGGAGTGTCTTGCAGGGGGCGCGGGGGGGGAGGGGAAGGAGGGAGGCGGAGGCAGGGGCAGGAGGGGGAGGGAGGGGCAGAGGAGGGAGGGGCAGAGGCCCCTGGGGCCCTTGAGGCAAGTTTGCGGCCTAGCGTTGACCGCGGCCTGGCCAAGGATTTCTGCCGGTAGCAGCCGCGCCTGACGGGCCCACCCTGGGCCCCCTGTACGCCTACCCTCCTGCCTTTTCCGTTCGGTTCTGTTTCTTCTCTCTTCGACGCCTCACGAGTTTCAATAGAGCCTGTTATGAGTTGCGAAGCAATTTTTTTTTTCTCTTTAGATTTAAGACCTAAAATAGAATAGTGTGTAAACAACACGTAATTCGTGGGAAATATATACTTTGTAAAAAAAAAAAAAATACTGCAAAGAGAAGAAATAATACAGAGGAAAACAGTACAACCACCTGGAAAGCCTACCCTTTTCTTGACGCTACTACTGACTGACTTTGACGATGACGACGACGACGACGAGGCGCCACCACTAGCTGAGAAGGTGACACAAAAAAATAATTACTAGTTCTGACCAAGGCTCTAAAGGAAATCAGAGGCCAAGACACGCCCAGTCCGGAGAAGCAAAGCAGAGGCCGAGGCGGGCCTAGTCCGGAGAAGCGGGCCAGCGATGACCTTACCTCGGAGAACTCAACCCGCAGAATGAGAAGGGGAAGTGGGTGAAGCGGGGATAGGGTCCTGGTGAACATTCCAGAAGGGGTGTGGCTTATCGGAAAGCTCGGTGCCCGTTATGTAAATTTTAACCGTCCCAGCACAAGGTATTGACCGTTAATTCTTCCTTTCTCGGTTTTCTTCTGTCTCTTGGACGGTGTTGGCCAAAGTAAAATCTAGTAGTTAAATAGGAAAGTCACGAATTATATATTGTGCTATAAGTTGTGCGTGTGTATCCTTTAAAAAATAATATTAATACTTCTGAAAAATAGGGATCCTGCTGGCTATTGAAAAAACAAACTGATTTTTGAAAGAGAGACAAGATAGTAAAAAATCACCTGAATTTCTATGTACCTGAGATAACCATTTTCATTTGTATCCTTGCACGATGCATTACATACGTTTCTATTAAACTAGACATGGAAGGATGGTTGTATAAAATGCTAAAACTGCTCACCATGGTGTAAGAAACGGGAGTATTACAATGAACACTGAGGGGAGGGGCTTCTCCATTACACATTGTAAGCTTGGGCTAGGGACACAGGAGAAAGTGTTTTAACTTCTTGTAGAATCAGAAAACAAGTGAAATTTTAGGTTGAGGAAAACCTATTACTAGTTACCATCTGTCTTTATACCAACACAGTCCTAAAATGCGATTTTCGGTATTTTTAAGGAGAAAAGTGCCCATGAAGGCAAAAAGTGCCTACTGCCCCTTCTAAAGTCACAAAGTCATCCTGCCTCTGAGCCCACTGTGGGCATTTCCTTATCGTTTTATCATAGTTGTCTTTAATCTGTAACTGTATTAAGTTTTGAATGTTTTTAAACTTTATAAAATTAGACTGAAGGCAGTCTCCCTCAAATTTGCTTTTTACACTCAGAGACCCATTGATCCAAGGTATGTTCAGGAGTTGTAAAGCCCAAAGTCTACACAACTTGAAGGATGTGTCTTTAATATTTATGTGAAATGAATGCCACAAACTCCAAATTTTTAAATGGACAAAACCCACAGATACTAAAATTTTTGAGAGACAAACATGTAAGCTGCAAAAAATTTACTAAAAGTTGTGTATTTGGACTTCATACCCTATAACCTCAGTAATAAGGTTCATGAGGTTAATGAGGATTACTTATTACATAGAGAACACAAAATAATTTGGTCTTTTTTCTAGTAAGGTTGATAAAATGTTATTGAGTTTATAAAAGTTTCAAGTTAATATTTCATTTGATAATGTGCAAATTTTTAGGATTATCAAGTTTAAAAAATTTTCTATCAAGCCTTGTTTCATATACAATCTTTAAAAATTCAGAGCACATAAAAGTTTCTGCTGTAATGATTGACACTAAATACTTAGAACAGATAACACATTACTACTACTAGGTTGTTACAGATTTTCTCATTTTTAGATATGTATTGTGAATTTTATATGTCAGTATTTTATGTCAAGATTTCAGTATTTTTTCCAGTTTGATCATTTGACTCATAACTCATCATTTGGATTAACAGCAATCCAGTTACAACATGTTACTCATTATTTCTGTTTGAAATTGATCTGTTCTTAATGAATTACTAAACTGTCATAATAATTTCTATTGATTTCATCATTATTTACCTTCAATTTTGCCTCATATTCCATGATTTTTTGTCTTTATATACAATTATACACAATAAATACACATTTTAGGTGTATGATTGAGGAATTTTAGCAACTCTGTAATATCCTGTAACCATCTCTAATCAAAATATAAAACAGTTTCTTCCTGCCAGAAAATTGCCCTTGGGATACTTGGCAGTAAATCTTCCCATTTACCCAATGATTGATCTAATTTCTATTAACATATCTGTCACCATAGATTCATTTTAGACTATTCTAGAGCTCTGTTGATGAAATAATGTACTCTTTTAACCATCTGTTTTTGTTCAAAATGAAGTGTGTGCTGTTCCCAAATGTTATTGCATGTATCAGGAATTCATTTTTATTGCAAAGAAGGATGTCATTCAATGAATACACCACAATTTGGTTGTTTTTAGTCATCTAATGATGGATATTGGATAGTTTCATGTTTTCTGCTATTATTAATAAAGCTGTTATGAACATTACTGTAGAAGTCTTTAAATTGACATATGTTTTCATTTCTGTGGTTGTTTTTTAATTACTAAGTTGTATCCAGCTGCTTTGTGACCCCATGGACTGTAACCCACCAGCTTCCTCTGTCCATGGGGTTTCCCAGGCAAGAATACTGAAGTGGGTTGCCATTTCCTTTTCCAGGGGATCTCCCTGACCCAGGGGTCAAACCTATGTCTCATGCCTTGGCAGGTGGATACTTTACCACTGAACCATCTGGGAAGCCCATGTTTTCATTTAACCTGGATAAATATGCAGGGGAGAAATTGCTGAAGTACAGAGTAGGTGTGTCTTTAACACTGAGAAATTACAATCCATTTTCCAAGGTGATTTTACCACCTTAAATTACTATAAGCAAAGTATAAGATTTCCATTTGCTCCAAAATCTTGTCAATACTATTCCTATTGTGAATCTTTAACATTTCAGTCATACCAGTGGGTTAAAGGGTGTGCCTCATTTGTATTTCCCTAAAAACTAATGATGCAGAATGTCTTTTCACCTAAATATTGAGAATTAGTGTATCTTCTTTTGAATTGACTGCATGAGCCCTTTGACCATAAGGTTAAAAGGGACTTTATTTTTTCAGCAGTTTTAGGTTCACAGCAAAATTCAGAGGAAGGTACAGAAATTTCTGAAAATTTCACTTGTTGCCCTACCCACCATGGGCTTCTCAGGTGGCTAATGGTAAAGAATCCACCTGCCAGTGCAGAAGATGCAGAAGACACAGGTTCAATCCCTGGGTCAGGAAGATTCCTTGGAGGTGGAAATGGCAATCCACTACTCCAGTATTCTTGCCTGGAAAATCCCATGGACAGAGGAGCCTGGTGGGCTATAGTCCATGAGGTCGCAAAGCGTCAGACATGAGTTAGTGACTAAGGACCCACGCATACCCTCCCTCCTAAGTATAGCACCCCCCATTATTAACATCCCCCCTCAGTGTATGTAGTACATTTGTTACAAGTGATGAGCCTACATTGACATGTCATGACACCCAGAGTCCATTGTTTACATTAGGATTTACTCCTGATATGTGCATTCTGTGGATTTAGACAAATGTATAGTGACATGTATCAGTCCTTACCATGTCAAGAGTGCTTTCACTGCCCTGAGAATCCTCTGTGCGCTGCCTGCTCATCCCTGCCTGGTCTCACCCCTGGCAGCCACTCATCCTTCTACTGTCTCCGTAGTTTTGCCTTCAGCGTTGGAGTCACACAGTATGCAGCCCTTTGTGATTGGCTTCTTTCACTTCATAACATGCATTTCAGGTTCCTTTGCACCGTTTCATGGCTTCATAGCTCATTTCTTTTTTGAGGGCTTCTCTTGTGGCTCAGCTGGTAAAGAATCCGCCTGCGATGTGGAGACCTTGGTTCGATTCCTGGGTTCGGAAGCTCCCCTGGAGAAAGGAAAGGCTACCCACTCCAGTATTCTGGCCTGGAGAATTCCATGGACTGCATAGTCCATAGGGTTCCAAAGAGTCAGACACGACTCAGCAGTTTTCACTTTCATTTCTTTTTAGCACTGATTAATATTCTGTTGTCTGCATCTTCCACAGTTAAGTTATCCATTCACCCACTGAAGGGCATTTTGGTTGCTTCCAAGTTTAGGCAATTATGAATAAAGCTGCTGTAGACATCCATGTGCAGGTTTTTATGTAAATATAAGTTTTCAGTTCATTTGGATAAATATCTAGGGCACCGTTGCTGGATCCGACTGTAAAAGTATATTTAATTTTATGAGAAACCACCAAATGGTTTTCCAGAGTAGCACTACCATTTGGTGCTGTCAGTGTTCCAGATTTTGGCCACTCTTATAGGTGTATAAGAGTATCTCATTATTGTTTTAATTTGTATTTTTTTGACGACATGATATGGGGCATTTCTTCATGTACTAACTTACAGGCCATATATCTATTTAGGTGAAATGTAGTTCGTTTTCTTAATGTTAAGTTTTAAGTGTTCTTTGTATGTCTTGGGTTGTTGGGTTGTTTGTTTTCTTAATGTTGAGTGTCATGAGTTCTTTGTATGTTTTGGATAACAGTCCTTTGTAAGGTATCTATTTTGCAAATATTTGTTCTAAGTCTGTAGCTTCTCCTCTGATTATCTTGAAATTATCTTTCACAAAACACAAGTTTCTAATTTTAATAAAATCTAGCTTATCAATTATTTTCTTCATGGATCCTGACTTTGGTGTTGTATCTACAAAGTATAGGCACACCCAAGGTCATCTAGGTTTTCTCCTATGTTATCACCAGGAGTCTCATAGTTCTGGCATTTTACATTTATATCTCTGATCCATTTTTAGTTCATTTTTGTTAAGGGTATAAGGTGTGTCTATCTTCATTGTTTCTTTAATGGATGTGGTTGTCCAATTGTTCCAGCATCATTTGCAGAAGAAATTATTTTGACTTTATCAGTGATCAGTAGACTGGGGTCATATCATCTATGGGGATCTGCAACTGGACTCTATATTCTGTTCCATAGATCTACTTGTCTGTTCTTTCACCAATACCACACTGTCTTGAATAGCTTTATAAGTCTTGAAGTTGGGTAACATCAGTCTTCTGATTTTGTTCTTCTCCTTCAATATTGAGTTGACTACTCTGGGTCTTTTCGTTCTCCATATAAACTTTACAGTCAGTTTGTCAATAGCCAGAAAATTATTTTGTGGCTTGATTCCATAGCTTAAGGTGAGAAGAACAGACACCTTGATACTATGAGTCTTCCTGTCCATGAAAATGGAATGTCTCTCCGTTTATTTTGTTCTTCCTTGGTATCTCTTGTCAAAGTTTTGTAATTGTCTTTGTATTAATCTTGTACATGTTTTGTTAGATTTGTATGTGAGCATTTCATTTGGGGGGTGCTTATGTAAATGCTGAGCTTCCCTGGTGACTCAGTGGTAAAGAATCTGCCTGCAATGCAGGTGACACAGGTTCGATCCCTGGGTCGGGGTGACCCCCTGGAGAAAGAAATAGCAACCCACTCCAGTATTCTTGCCTGGATAATCCCATGGACAGAGGAATCTGGTGGGCTACAGTCCACAGGGTCGCAAAAGAGTTGGACATGACTTAGTGACTAAACATGAACAATGTAAATGCTGTTGTATTTATAATTCAAATTCCATGTTTTCATTGGTGGTGTATAGGAAAGCGGTTGACTTTTGTATATTAACAGATTTTTGACCAGAAATGTATTAATACATCTTTTTTTACCTTGAACATTATTTATCAGAGATGTTTCAGTATTCACTTACATAACAAATCACAGGCCATAGGCATTGGTTTCTGCAAAAATACCTCAGTCAATGATGTCAATAATTAATTAACCTACATGCTGTTACCTTGCTAAAATCACTTATTCTGTTTTTTTTTTTTTTTCAATTACTTTGGATTTTCTACACAGATTATAATTTCACCTGTCTAAAAAAGTTAACCAGTCCATTCTAAAGGAAATCAGACCTGAACATTCATTGTAAGGGCTAATGTTGAAGCTGAAACTCCAATACTTTGGCCACCTGATGTGAAGAGCTGACTCATTTGAAAAGACCCTGATGCTGGGAAAGATTGAGGGTGGGAGGAGAAGGGGACGACAGAGGATGAGATGGTTGGTTGGCATCACTGACTCAATGGACATGGGTTTGGGTGGACCTTGGGAGTTGGTGATGGACAGGGAGGCCTGGGGTGCTGCAGTTTGTAGGGTCGCAAGGAGTAGGACACAACTGAGCTACTGAATTGAACTTAACAAGTCAGTTTTATTTCTCCCTTCACAATCTATTCACATTTTATTTTCCTTTCTGTCCTTAATGCATTAGCAAGGACTTCGAGAATGATGCTGAAAAGAAGTGGTGACAGTGGACATCCTTGCCTTGTACCTTATCTGAATGGGAGAGCTTTGAGTTTCTCACTTTAAGTAGGACACAGCGAATTAAGTGTTTCATTTGTCTCCTTTCAGGAGTTTATCTTTGTTTTTCTGCACTTTGAACATGCTCTGCCTAGTTGTAGGGCTTCCCAGTTGTAGTTGTAGCTGTAGTTGTGGGGCCTCCCTTACCTAGTTGTAGTGGTAAGGAATTCGCCTGCCAACGCAGGAGATGCAGGAGACTCAGGTTCAATCCCTGGGTTGGGAAGAGTCCCTTGGAGGAGGAAATGGCAACCCAGTCCAGAATTCTTGCCTGAAAAATCCCATGGAAGAGGAACCTGGTGGGCTACAGTCTGTGGGGTCCCAAAGAGTCAGACACGACTGAGCACATGCACACGCACATGCACATGCCTAGTTGTAGTTTGGGGACATTTACCCTCCTTGGTGGTCTCTGAGCTGCCTGGGCCTGCAATTTGGTGCCCGACATTAATTTGGGGAAATTTCTGTTATTTCTGTTTCAAATATTTCTTCCATCCTTTTCTTTCTTCTTGGACCCCTAGTATGCCAATGCTACAGCTTTTGTGGTTGTCCCTCAGTCCTTGGACTCACTGTTTTGTTTTTCAGTCTTTGTCCCTTTTGCTTTTAGCCCTGGTAGTTTGTCCTGAGATATCCTCAAGCTCAGATTCTTTCCTCAGTCATGTCTAGCCTGCTAGTAAGCCCATTGCCTGCGTGCTTAGTTGCTCAGTCATGTCCGATTCTTTGGAACCCCATGGACTGTAGCCCATCAGCCTCCTCTGTCCATGGGATTTTTCAGGCAAGAATACTGGAGCAGGTGCCATTTCCTTTTCCAGGGAATCCTCCCAACCCAGGGATCAAACTCGCGTTTCCTGTGTCTTTTGCATTGCAGGCAAATTCTTCACCTGCTGAGCCATCAGGGAAATCCAGTAAGCCCATTAGAGGCATTTATGTCTGTTACAATGTATTTTATCTGTAGCTTCTTCCTTGTGGTCTTCTTTTTTTTTTTTTTTTTTTTTGGTTTTCTCTTAGGATTTCCAAGTCTCTGCTTACTTGTGTATCTTTTTTGCATGCTGTCTGCTTTATCCATTAGAGCGCTCAGCATAGTAATTATAGTGCTTACCTTCCTGGTCTGAAAACCCTCCCATGTCTAGGTCTAATGCTTGCTCTGTCTCTTCAAATTGTGGTTTCACCTCATGGTATGCCTTGGGGTGTTGTTGTTGTTGTTTGTTGGTTTTGTTATTTTTTTGGCTGCAGAGGGGGACATGGGCGATCTTAGCTCCCCAACCAGAATTGAATTCGTGCCCATTGCAGTGGAAGAGCAGAGTTCTCACAACTGGACCAGGGACCTCCCTGTAAATTGTTCTTGATAGTGGGACAGAATGTACTATGCTAAAAGAACTGTTGTAAATAGGTTTTTAGTAAATGGTGGTGAGGTGTGGCAGGAGGCATTGTTGTATACTCCTGGGGTTAGGTCCAAATCTTTTACTGATCTGCCACTGAACTGTGAACTTCACAAGTGTTTTCCTTTTTTTTTCCACAAGTTTTTTTTTTTTCCCCCTCCCTGTTTAGGTTGGAGTGGGTGGCTAGAACTGCAGGAGTTGGGTCTTTCCCTTCCCCCAAGGTCAGTTAGGCTCTGACAATACTCTGCCTGCTAGGTTGGTTTTGTTGAGAACAGAATGCTCTAAGTGTATTTCTTCTTCTCTTCCTGCTGGAAGAACAAGCGGAATTTTCTTCAGTACTGTGGGAACCTCATCAAACTCCTGGAGGTAAAACTCATAAAATTGGCGGGGGGTGGGGGGGGCTCTCTGTGAGTCAGCGCTCCTAGAGTTTTTAACCCTCCGAGTTGTCCACACTAACCTGGATCTCCTGCACTGCAGGCAGATTTTTTTACCCTCTGAGCCACCAGTGGAAGTGGAAATCGCTCAGTCGTGTCCTACTCTGCGGCCCCATGCATAGTCCATGGAATTCTCCAGGCCAGAACACTGGAGTGGGTAGACGTTTTTCTCCAGGGGATCTTCCCAACTGAGGGATCGAACCCAGGCCTCCCCCATTGCAGGCGGATTCTTCACCAGCTGAGCCACCAGGATACTGGAGTGGGTAGCCTATCCCTTCTCTACCGGATCTTCCTGACCTAGGGACTGAACAAGGGTCTCCTGCATTGCAGGCGGAATCTTTACCAACTGGGTTACTAGGAAAGTCCCTGAGCCACCAGGGAAGCCTCAATTGTAGTTCAGATTTTCTTAAGTAGCACTGGTTCCCATGGCAGTTTTCATTTGTGGGTTTCTGCTCAGGTAAATTGTTGTTCTTTGTATTTGCCTCTGTCTCTCTAGTCTTTCAGGTGGCATATTGCCCTTATTTCCCTCTCTCTTATAGATCTTAGAAGGGTTGATTTTTCAGTTGTGTGTGCATGCTGAGTCACTTCAGTCTTGTCCAACTCTTTTCAACTTCATGAACTGTAGCCCTCCAGGCTCCTCTATCCATGGAATTCTCCAGGCAAGAATACTGGAGTGGGTTGCCATTACCTACTCCAGGGGATCTTCCCAGCCCAGGGATCAAACCCGAATCTGCTGCATTGGCAGACTGATTTTTTACCATCTGAGCCACCAGAGTTTGTAGTGGTTGATAATTATCTGATACAAAACATGTAACAAAATATATTTGCTAGATTGTTTTCCAGATTGCACCTGCCCTTTGGCATCCAATATAAAGATTTCCCATAAATATAAACTGTGGTGAAATTCACTTAATAATTACTTTATATTAATCATTTTTCTCCCCACCCCTCTTCTCACAGTGGCACCATGTTACTAAAAGCTATAGGTACCTGGGATTTGTGCCTCAAATCAAGACATCATTTGGGTAATTTCAAATAATGTGCAGTTCTTCACGTAAAAAAGGTCTTTTATGGTCACAAGTCTAAAAATAATTATATTCCAACAGCCTGATATACCATGTGTTAGAAATCAGAAAAGCATGGTTTTGACAAATACAATTTTTTAAGCTAAGAAAATGTGAGATGCTGAAAGATGAGAACAGCCATCCTTCGGTGTAAGTTTGCAGTGCCACAAAACCCAGGTAATGACTTTGCTTGTTCAGCTAACTTATCCAGCCCCCAGTGGTGGTGTGGTGGCTAAGTCACTAGGTTGTGTCTGACTCTTGTGACCCCAGGAACTGCAGCCCCCCAGGCTCCCCTGTTCATGGGACTTCCCAGGACTTCCCAGCCACCAGGAGTGGCTCATAGGGATGGGCTCATATGAGCCCATCCAGCTCATAGGGACAATGTACTAAATAAGGACTTTTGTTAGTACAAATAAAGTTACAAAATTTTGCCAAGTCAAGTTAGTGGCCTGTAATACAATAAAAATCATACTTTTGTTGAAGTCACATGTTACTCTCTTGATAGTATTCATTCTAAAAATATAATTTTAAGTATCGAATCAGAACATTGTTGCTTTCGTGGTGGGTTTATAATACTGCAGGATAGTTGGTATGAATACAAATACATATGACTTTACTGCTGTTGCTAAGTTGCGTCAGTCGTGTCCGACTCTGTACAACCCCATAGATGGCAGCCCACCAGTCTCCGCCATCCCTGGGATTCTCCAGGCAAGAACACTGGAGTGGGTTGCCATTTCCTTCTCCAATGCATGAAAGTGAAAAGTGAAAGTGAATTTGCTCAGTTGTGTCTGACTCTTAGCGACCCTATGGACTACAGCCTACCAAGCTCCTCCATCCATGGGATTTTCCAGGCAAAAGTACTGGAGTGGGGTGCCATTGCCTTCTCCTACATATGACTTTAAAAGTACATAATTTCTCCTCTTAAATGTAAATTCTTCCCCTTCGCTGCTCACCTGAAACTATCACAATATTGTTAATTGGCCATACTCCAAAAAGTTCAAAAGACAATAAATTCTCAGACTTCCCTGGTGGTACAGAGGATGAGAGTCTGCCTGCCGATTCAGGGGATGCACGTTCAATTACTGATCAAGGAAGATTCCTCATTCTGTGGAGCAACTAAGCCTGTGCGCCATAACTACTGAGCCCGTGTGCCTAGAGCCTGGGCTCCTCAACAAGAGAAGCCACTGAAATGGGAGGCCCACATACAGCAAGAAGACCCAGCACAACCAAAAATGAAAATAAGTTAATTTTTTAAAAAGTAAATTCTTTCATGGAAGCTGTTGAGGTTTAATGCACCTGAGTAGGTATGTGTATGTAAATTACTTTCAGTTCAGTTGCTCAGTTGTGTCCGATTCTTTGCGACCCCATGAACTGCAGTACACCAAGCCTCCTTTTCTATCACCAACTCCCGGAGTCCACCCAAACCCATGTCCATCGAGTCAGTGATGCCATCCAACCATCTCATCCTCTGTCATCCCTTTCTCCTCCTGCCCCCAATCTTTCCCAGCATCAGGGGCTTTTCCAATGAGTCAGTTCTTCGCATCAGGTGGCCAAAGGATTGGAGTTTCAGCTTCAGTATCAGTCCTTCCAATGAACACCCAGGACTGATCTCCTTTAGGATGGACTGGTTGGATCTCCTTGCAGTCCAAGGGACTCTCAAGAGTCTTCTCCAACACCACAGTTCAAAAGCATCAATTCTTCTGAGCTCAGCTTTCTTTATAGTCCAACTCTCACATCCATACATGACCACTGGAAAAACAATAGCCTTGACAAGACAGACCTTTGTTGACAAAGTAATGTCTCTGCTTTTTAATATGCTGTCTAGGTTGGTCATAACTTTCCTTCCAAGGAGTAAGCGTCTTTTAATTTCATGGCTTCAGTCACCATCTGCAGTGATTTTGGAACCCAGAAAAATAAAGTCGGCCACTGTTTCCACTGTTTCCCCATCTATTTGCCGTGAAGTGATGGGACAAGATGCCATGATCTTAGTTTTCTGAATGTTGAGCTTTAAGCCAACTTTTTCACTCTCCTCTTTCACTTTCATCAAGAGGCTCTTTAGTTCTTCTTCCCTTTCTGCCATAAGGGTGGTGTCATCTGCATATCTGAGGTTATTATGGCTCTTTTTTATCTGAGGTTGGTCCCAAGCCAGGTAGAGTTTATATGCATGAAGGGTTTTAGAATTGTACCTCAGCGAGATTCAACAGTCTCTAACTTTCCCCCCCAATAATTTAGATTTCCCTATTTTATAGCTTTTAAAAAATTTTTCATAGAGAACATGCTTGTATTATTTTTTTTTAATTAATTATTATTTTATTTTGGTTGTGCTGGATCTTCACTGTTGCTCGCCAGCTTTCTCTAGTTGCAGCGAGCAGGGGTTACTCTTCATTGTGTGGCACGGGCTTCTCATTGCAGTGGCTTTTCTTGTGGAGCGTGGGCAGTAGGCACTCAGGCTTCAGTAGTTGCAGCACTGGGGTTCAAGAGTTGTGGCACATGGGCTTCGATGTTCTGAGGCATGTGGCATCTTCCTGGACCAGGGATTGAACTTGTGTCCCTTACATTGGCAGTCTTCATCACTGGACCATCAGGGAAGTTCTGATACCTGAACTTTGGAGGATGCTTCAGAGTTTGGTAAGCAAATGAGGTGGGGAGGATATTCCCGGTAAAGGAAACAGCACCTGGAGAATCAGGGAGACAGGAAGGATGCTGTGTGCGAGAGCTGCTAGGGAAAAAGGGTGGGGAATGGGAGTGTGGAAGCTTCCCTGTTGCTCAGTTGGTAAAGAATCCACCTGTGAGGCAGGAGACCCCAGTTAGATTCCTGAGTCGGGAGGATCCGCTGGAGAAGAGATAGGCTACCCATTCCAGTATTCTTGGGCTTCGCTTGTGGCTCAGTTGGTAAAGAATCTGCCTGCAATGAGGGAGGCCTGGGTTCGATCCCTGGGTTGGGAAGATCCCCTGGAGAAGGGAAAGGCTACCCACTCCAGTATTCTGGCCTGGAGAATTCCATGGACTATATAGTCCATGGGGGTCACAAAGAATCAGATACAACTGAGCGACTTTCACTTTCTTCACTTTCTGGGAGTGTGGAATTTGGGAGAGGAGATGACTGCAAAATGTGGCCATATGCTGGATGTGGGCCTAGATTGTTAATAATGAAAGCATTGACAACACTAGCTCTCATTGAGTCCTAAGCTTCTGTAAGATAGGTCCCCTTCTACAAGTGAAGGAAGGGAGGCATGATTCATTCATATCTTGCATCTACATAGCTAGTAACTATAGCTGTCCAGGCCCTGTGCTTAAATTAACCAGCACACCACACTGCCTACCTGGAGACTGTGGTTATGGTCTAAGCCTTTAGCTTACAGCTTCACCACCACCAAGAACTGTATTCTTTGAACGAGCCAGAGGAGCAGGAACCAGACCCCCTCCAAGAGCCTCCAGACAAGAAATCAGTCCTGCTGACATCCTGATCTCAGCCTCATTACACCTGTACAAGACTTCTGACCCATAGGACAGTAAGATAATAATTTGTATGGTTTTAGGCCACAAACCTTGGGATGATATTTTTATGGCAGCATAGGAATTTAATATTTACATAAAATTTAAAATTTTGTTTATCACTGGTATAGAGATGGAATTGATTTTTATATATTGAACTTGTCTCTAGTAACTTTGCTTAACACATTAATTCCAATACATCCTTTATAGAGTCTTTCAGATTTCCTGAGTTCACACTCAAATCATCTATGGATAATGGCCGTTTTAGACCATCATTTCCAATCCATGTAGCTTTCACTTCCTTTCCTTCCCTGACAGCACTGATTGGCTAAGGCAGAGAAGAGTTGAGTGTAGGAATCCTTCTCTTTATCTCAAAGTGAAACATTTCAGTGTGTTGCCTTTAGAAATAATGTTGGCTGCAGGTTTTTGTAGATAACCTTTACCAGTTTGAGGTAGTTGCCTTCTATTCTTATTGGTTGGATCTGGAATTTATCAAGTGCAATTTCCTTATTTTCTGGCCCCACACATAGTTTTTATTCTTCATTAACATGGTGAATTGTACTGATGGGTTTCCTTAAATTTTTATTTATTTTTTTGTGGAGCGAGGGGAACAGGGGCCTGGAAAGATAAGATTGTGCAGAACCCTTGTAGACAATGACATAGAATTTGAACATTATCCAAAAGTGCAGTGAGAAATCATTTCAAAGGTTCTAAACAGAGGGATGACATGACCAATTTTGCAGCGGTGGGGAGTCTAGTTTGAAAAAGGACCAATAGTGAATGCAGGGAGGTCAGTATATTTCATACAAAGAGGGTGATGCCTAAGATTATGGTAGCTGGTGGAGGCACACCTCAGGTGCAGGTGAGTGTTTGGAGGCAGAATTGATGGGGCTTCTAATGGACCGACTGTGGAGGTACTGGGGGAAGGTGCACACAGCAAGGACGGATGACTCCTAGGTTCCTGACTGGAGCAGTGGAGTAAACAGTGACAATGCCAGCAGCAATCAGAAAGTCTGGGGGCGGGTGAGACGCTGAGGTGTGTGTAGACAACTAAAAAGCTGTTTGTAACATGTCAAAGCGAGGTGCAAGATGCTTAAGTGGAGATGGCAGGTAGGCAGATAAATTTTTTAGCTTGGGTTTTGTGGGAGAATCTGACCTCTAACTACACATTTTGGAGCCATCAGCCTATAGATGTTATTTCAAGGCACTGGGAGAATGTGAAGAGCCCCCTAAAGCCTCCCGGAACACAAACAATTAGAAGTTGAGGGCAGTGGGAGGAGTGTAGCAGAAAGTGCTATTTGATTCTGTATACGTAGAATCAAAGGTGGTTTGAAGGATCCAGAATAGGTGTTATTCAGTCACCAAGTCATGTGCGACTCTGCCACCCCAGGGACTGCAGCACGCCAGGCTTCCCTGTCCTTCACCATCTCCCAGAGTATGCTCAAACTCATGTCCACTGAGTCAGTGATGCCATTCAGCCATCTCATCCGATGTCATCTGCTTCTCCTCCAGAATAGATGATGAGACTGACAATTTAGAAGAATCAGCAAAGGTTCAAAATCTCTAAGATAAAGGAGACAGACTGAAGGGCTCAGGTAGAGAGACTCAGCTTGCAGTAGGAGGAATGAATATAGATGAAGGCACAGTTGACTGGTTGGTGTAGGGGAGAGGGAGTTAATGGAGAATGGCTTCAATTTTCTCAGTGAACCATGGAAAGAACAGAAAAGAGACGTGGGATAGTTGAATATATAGAATAGCTGATGCGGGTCAAAGAACAGCAAGCCTATCAGAGTATTGCTGATAACATTGGGTCCTTTTAAGGTTTACAATCATTCAACCAGTTCAGTTGTGTGATTTTCTTCTAGGAATACTTGGCTCTTGTGGTGCAAGTAGGAGGCAGATGGAAGGACTCACCCAGGTCTTGTTCAGAAGGGAGGGATTGTCATGATGAAGCCCTGGATAGGCTAGGAGTGGGCAGATGGATCAATGGATTATTCGATGAGGTTGAAGAATTATAATTGTGGCGTGAATTTCAGGAGGGGAATTTGAAAACGTGTTCAGGAAGTGCTAGATTGTGCGGCCTCCAGGAAAACAGGCACCAAGTCTGTATTGTTCCCTCTTGCATCTTTAGC
This sequence comes from Muntiacus reevesi, assembly GCF_963930625.1. Taxonomy (NCBI): domain Eukaryota; kingdom Metazoa; phylum Chordata; class Mammalia; order Artiodactyla; family Cervidae; genus Muntiacus; species Muntiacus reevesi. Next base: position 4,255,907 of record NC_089251.1, on the reverse strand, counting down.
TCCTAACAGTACCTGGCTCACAGCACAAATGGTCGATGATGTTTGCTGAACTGAAAGTGGTGTTCCGAGGAGAACAGACGCCATGCTCTGACGACGACACTCATTGTTCACCGCCTTTGTGCTGTGCCCTGGACCTCTTTGTTAGACACTGAAGTCTACAAATTAAGATAAACAGCTAAAAGTCCTGCTTATTGAAAGTGCTCAGTGGCCAAGAACAGGGTCAAGAAGGCAAATAAATGCAGTCAAGGCTATTAAAAGTTTTATTTGTTCCAGTGTCTTGTGTTAGGTGATTTTTTCTCTTCACCTCTGTTCACTTGCTGAGTCTACTCCTCTGAGCAGTACTGGTTTCCTCTCCTGCCCTTTATCTCGCTCTAAATGGGCTTGTTCACTTCATGGCTCCAACTTTCACCCTGATGGAGTTAACACACCAACCCATCTCTCTAGTGTGGCTTTTTCTTCTCTTCTCTCCATGCTGTAGACGGGGGTCTCCTCAAATGGTCCCTGTCGATCCTACAAAGTCTACACATTCAAACCAAACTCAGGGTTTTCCCTCTCAGACCTGTGTTTGACGAGTACAGTCTAGCCGTCCCATCTCTTGTCTTCCAGCTTTCTGAATCTTTGTATGTAAAAAGGGTGTTTGGTAAAAGTAAGATTTTTTTTTGGGGGGGGGGTTGTGGGGCATGGAACTAGGGATGAGAAAAAAATTAAAAAACTAAGCTTTCACAAAGTGCCCAAGTTTCTCACAGCACAGGTAATTACCCACACGCCTGCATGTGTGGGTTGCTTTCTCTGAGTCCATTCACCTCTTCTGCTATATTGCAACCCTGGTTTTCCACTGGGGCATTTACCCTTTCAGTCACATAGGCGTGCTGAGCTCCAGCAAGGACCCAGGTGGGTTGAAGACCATCCTGTTTTCCTGGCTGTGGTGATAGCTCAGAGTTGGGCACAAGCTCTAATTTGGGTGCTGGGAACAAAAGCCAGGATTTGAGCAACAGCTCTTGTTCTCCTCTCTGAATGGCACCCTCTATTTAAATAATAAGAATGCTATAACATGGGCTCCATGAAGGCATCCTTGGGGCAAAAGGGGGCCCCCTTGTGTGGACTGAGGAAAAGTGGACTCTGGAGAGGGGAGAGCCTAGAATCAGCAAGAACACGTTTTGAGGATGCTGAGTAACTGGACCCATCCTCTCCCTCTGGACGTTCAGTCTTGAGAGTTCCCAAATCCCTTTGGTCTACCTCAGCCTGATTTTCGGGCACTTGCAGGTCGAGAGTTTTTGCCCCAAAACTCAACAATCCCACTGCCTGGAGAGAAGCGCTGTCAGCACTTCCAGTTTCATTCCTCCTATACCTTTCAATGCCTCTGTATTTACACAATTTTCTCTTTTACTGGTAACAAAATTAAGAAAATATACGTATCTTTCTGAATGAAATATAGAAAGTACTTCATTCTGTATTTTAGATGATAATACTGTTCACCTTTTACGTTAACCAAATCTATCACTTTTAATTAGTGCCTAATATTCCATTCTCAATGGACAGGAGTTTTGAGCAAACTCTGGGAGGTAGTGAAGGTCAGGGAAGTTTGGCATGCTGCAGTCCATGGGGTCACAAAAAGCTGGACATGACTTAGAGACTGAACAATATTTGATTCGAGGAATATACCATAATACAGTGAATTTCCTATAAGGAACACTCATTTGTAGCTTTCATATTGTAAATCTGCCGTTCTTTTACACTTATTCTATTTTCTCTTTAGGTCCTAGAAGTACAATTGCTGGATCACAGAATATGTACTTTCTTTTTTTCCCCATTTTTTGGGAGCATTTATTAGGTATCAGATACTGTTCTAAGCACTTTACCTGCGTGAACTTATTTAATCTAACAGTCTTCTAAGGTATGGACCACTCTCCCCATTTGACACAGAAGGAAACCAAGGCAGCAAAGGGTAAGTGTCTTGTCCACAGTCATGCACTTAGAAAAGGGCCAATTCAGGATTTGGATTCAGGCCCTTCAGACTCCAAAGCACAAGTGCTCTTTTCCACGTGCAGCAGCTGGCAGGTCTGTTCCCCACTGGGGCCAGGGACAGAACTCTGGCCTCCCCAGTGGCTGACTGGAACCTCTTCCCAATTGCCCACAGCCCTGCAGGGCCTGAGTCAGCGCACGGAGCACTGGTGGTCTTGAAGCCTGGCATATGGAGCCTGTACCTCTGAATCTGCTGGGGTTTCCAGTACAGAGAACTGGCAGGGCAGGAGTTTCCTGTTGCTGCCATCACTGATTGCTGCATACCTACTGACTTTAAATGATGCAAATGATCATGTTACAGCTCTGCAGGTCGGAAGTCTGATGTGGGTCTCTAAAATCAAGGTGTCATAAAGGCTGTGTTCCCCCTTAGCATGCTGGGGAAGAATTCACTTCCTCACCTTTCCCGGTTCCTAGAGGCCTCCTGTATTCCTTGGCTGGTGGCCTCTTCATCTTCAAAGACAGACACAGCAGATCCTGACCTTCTGGTTGTTGCTGCACCCTGACTCTGCTTCCTTCATCCTTTCTCATCCTCTGACTCTCTGGGACTTCCTGGGTTACTTCAGAGGCCTGCCGCAGGGAGGGATCAGAGAGGTGCCGCCTTCTCCTTCTTTGCTGTGTAAGATTCCAGGCCCACCACTACCTAGGGGGCAAAGGTGGTCTTGGGTGGCACTCCAGGCCAGGCACTGTGCCTGGCGTTGCAGTTTTTGGGGGACACAGCAGAACTGGCTTTGGTCCCCCACATTGGTTCACATTCTTTGTCTGCTGCACAGTGGACAGCCCACCTGGCTTTCTTGGTCTCCCAGACGGCGTACTGCTCCCAGAGCACCGGTTTAGACGCTCAGAGTATGTACATTCTTAAGGCTCTGGTGTATTCTACCACATTATCCTCCAGAATGAAAGTCGCTCAGTGTGTCCAACTATTTGCAACCCCAAGGACTATACAGTCCGTGGAATTCTCCAGGCCAGAATACTGGAGTGGATAGCCTTTCCCTTCTCCAGGGGATCTTCCAAACCCAGGCATTGAACCCAGGTCTCCCACATTGCAGGCTGATTCTTTACCAGATGAACCACAAGGGAAGTCATATTCCCATCAGCATGAAGATTGGTATGTCTGACAGACAGAAGGAGGTGACTAGGGCAAAATGCTTGTTAAAAAGAAAATCCTCACGTTTCCTGAATATTTATTGAGTGTCTATTGCATGTACAACATGGTGAGAGGTCTGGGGATACACTGTAAAGAAAGCTGAGCACCAAAGAATTGATGCTTTTGAACTGTGGTGTTGGAAAAGACACTTGAGAGTCCCTTGGGCTGCAAGGAGATCCAACCAGTCCATCCTAAAGGAAATCAGTCCTTGATGTTCATTGGAAGGACTGATGCTGAAGCTGAAACTCCAATACTTTGGCTGCCTGATGCGAAGAGCTGACCTATTTGAAAAGACCCTGATGCTGGGAAAGATTGAGGGCAGAAGGAGAAGGGGATGACAGAGGATGAGACGGTTGGATGGCATCACTGACTCAATGGACATGAGTTTGGGTAAACTCCAGGAGTTGGTGATGGATAGGGAGGCCTGGTGTGCTGTGGTTCATGGGGTTGCAAAGAGCCAGACACGACTGAGCGACTGTAAGTGAACTGAACTGAACTTAGGACTCCTAAACTCGTTCTCCGTATTCTTCCTTCTCCCATGATGGCAAGTTTGGGAGAACGTCTAGCTCTGTGGATGAGTTAACCAACATCACACATCCTGGTGCTACATAAACATCAGAGAATACTCAGGAGAGGGGGCGCTGCATCTCGGCACAGAGGGGGACATCACGGCGTGGGATGTTGTTCACCGACACCTGCTTTTCTATGCTCTCCCCTGTACAGATGAGGCTAGAAGCCTGGGGACTTGATTCCCCTCACCAGCAGGGTTCTGCTAAGGGGCTGCCCATGGGAGGCACTCGTGGGAGGCTAGGCAGTAGGAGGGAGGTGGAAGCTGTTATGTTCTAAGCAGACACAGGTGCACAGGCTCCTGCGGCAGCAGACAGCCCAGAGTCTGCAAAGTCAGCACCAGGGTGTGTTCATCTGAGCCGCTCAGGGCTGCAGCCGCTTCCCCTCAGTTCCCTATCGCTGCGCAGTTCAGCCTCTCCCGTTTGCCCCTTTGTCCTATAAACAATTTCATAACCTAAATCCCTATATTAAATCTTCTGTTTGAAATATCTAGAGCCATTTGCTTTCCCGATTGATGGATTAGCCCAATGTTAAGATTACCTTTCCGATTCCATCAGGCATGGGTTCTGACCGAGACGCAGGCAGCACCTGTCAGGAAGTTACGGAGGCAGTTTTTTCCAGAAGCAGTGGAAGAGACTGCTGGCTGGTCTGTGTTTTCCAGTTAAACAGCAGATGAATTCTGTGACTGGCTTTGAAAGGGCCACTGGTATGGACAACACCTATCTTCAGACACGAGAATCACACCAGGAAGATGAGCTACACCCACCATGACGGGCACACGGGAACTGAAACCAGGCTGTGGAAACACAAGCCTCCCTGTACCACTGACCTAACACACACACAGAACATATGTCTGAACAACTGAAAAACAGAAAGCAAATGGCACGCACTAATAAAGTTGTTAACGTTCTTTCTTTGTCGAGGGTACATATGGTCGAATCCACACCATGAAAATGTTCACTGGAGGAATTCTGTGGCGGTCCAGTGCCTGGGATTCTGTGTCTTCACTGCCTGGGGCCTGGGTTCAGTACCTGGTCAGGAAGCTAAGACTCCAAAAGCTGGACAGTGCAGCCAAAAAATTAAAAAAAAAAAAAGAGAAAATCTTCTTCGGACGTGACTACCTTGTTGCCATTAGAAGGATCTGGGACCCCGCTGTTTTGTGAAAAGCATTCAAAAGTCAAAGTGCTAGTCACTCAGTCGTGTCCGACTCTCTGCGATCCCACAGACTGTAGCCTGCCAGGCTCCTTTGTCCATGGGGTTTCCTAGGCAAGAATACTGGAGTGGGCTGCCATTCCCTTCTCCAGGGGGTCTTCTTGACATAATGGCACAGAAATACTAAATCAACCCACACACTCACCTTTCTTTTCACATTCAGACAGACTTGAATATGAAATGTGAACCAATGTTTAAATGCTTCAGAATGTAAGTTATCATTTTCAGACCCTTCTTTAGTAAAATCAATAGTGAAAATATCTTTATTGACATCTTAAATAAACCCAAACCTAGAAAAATGGACAAGAGAGAGTATCAGCTGCTTAACTTTTTTCACCTCTGTCTTCTCCCTCACTGTCGTCATCATCATAATAAAAGATGTCTCGAAACAGGAAGACGGGCTTAGGGGCTGCTGGAGCCTGGATCTCAGTCCCCTTTTTCTCCATCATCTTCTCCAACTTCTCCTTAAGCAGCGGTAGACTCGTCTCATAAAGGTAGTCTATGATCTCTAAGGAAAAGAGATTGAATCTTGAGATGGTCTGACAATGCCTCTTTTCAAGGTCAAGGACAGAGGGTGCTTATGATGACACCGTATCGCTACTGGCTTTACCGTGTGCCAAGACCCAGCTCTAACTGGTTCACTCACAGTCTCTCGTTCAACCTTCTAAAAAATCCTACGAGAGGTAGGCACTATTGTTCACCCATTTTTCAAATGAGGCATAAAGACATTATGTAACTCGCCCAAAGTCATGGAGTCCGGAGGGTAAAGCCAGATTCAAACTCAGGACGTGGAGTCTGCTGAATGCAGGAAGCAATTCGTCACACACTACAGAGCAGGGCATCACTCAAGCCAGCAGTTCCCAAACGTGACGCTGGGCAAGGCACAGGCGACGCTGCTGTAAGTTTGTTAGAGGAAAATCTAGCCTCTGGACCCAGCCTAGACATTAGGACGCACTGTAACTGCGGTGAAACCCAGGGTAAGTCCCCTATAGATGAACCTTCAAGCTGAGAACTTTCAAAATGCGAGTGTGTGTTTGCATCTCCAGTTACGTAAGTCAGTCCACGTGTCTGGTGCACCTTGTCACATGCGTGCATCCTCTACAAGTGGTTTTGCTTTTGTGTACTTTACAGTACACCACTTACTCTCATAGTCTAGGTCTGAGAATTACACATGGAAATCACTCACAAAAGGCTGCAGAGAAAGAGCTGGGCACATCCAGTTGTCTGTGAAACAGTGTGTGTGCAGGCACGTGGTACGAGTGTGTGTGTGTGTGTACGGTGCGTGCGACCCAGAATCACTCAGGTACACACCAAGTGCTTGCTAAGCGCTCAGCACCCTGCTGACCACATTTTACAAGTTTGTTAGCTTTTTTAGTACCTTCAAAAAAAGGCAGGGGTTGCATGCGTGTGTGTTCATTTGCTTGGTTGTGTCTGACTCTTTGCAACCCCATGGACTGTAGCTTGCTAGGTTCCTCTGTCCATGTGATTCTCCACGCAAGAATACTGGAGTCAGTTGCCCTTTCCTTCTCCAGGGGATCTTCTCCACCCAGGGATTGAACCCATGTCTCCTGCACTGGCAGGCAGGTTCTTTACCACTGAGCTGCCAGAGAAGCCCCAGGTAGGAGTTATAATTTGCCAGTTTTCACATTTGAAGAATCTGAGGTCCCCAGAAGTCACCTGCCCAAGGTCACATGACCAACGCGTGCCCCCATGTGTTGGTTTTAACTATTCAAATCCAGACAACACTGACCTGGGAAAGTCTTCTTCTGCCAGAAGGGGACGCAGGTGGCTTTCAGTTTATAAAATTTAGTTTGGACGTAAGACGGGGGAACATCCCTTTAGAAAGGAAAAGGTGTCAGAAAGTTAGTGGCAGTTCAAAGTAACTCCTTTCAGTCCTGTGTACTAAGCGCGCTGATTAAGGGGTGGTCTACAGACACAAGTGGCTTTCTTAATCCTCGTGTCTACACATGTGTGAAAAAAGTAAGACATATGAAAAGCTACTGTTCACTCAAACACACACATACAAAAGGAAGAAAAACAGCAGTACAGTAAGAGGAATTCTGTCTAAACTAGAATAAACTACCAGAAAGGAAGACAAGCTGCAATACTAGTGCACAGAAGCTGATGCTTACGTGTCCTCAGCCTGGCTCTCTGCTCGCCGTGGAGCAGCAACAAGCCTCGCCACTGCTCTGCGAGGGGGCTCCAACTCTGAGCCCTCACTTCGGAGATGGGGAAACCGAGGCACAGGGGAAGGGGCTGGGACGTCATGTGAGTCCGTTCCAAATTCTGCACTTTTTTGGCCATCAGATTTTTTTTTTAAGTTAATTTATAATATTAAGTTTCAAGGGTGCAGCAAAGTGATTCAGTCACTCAGTCACACACACACACACACACACACATATTCTTTCCTCAGATTTTTTCCATTATAGATTAGTACAGGATATTGAGTACAGGTCCCTGTGCTATACAGTAGGTCTTTGTTGTTTATTTTATACAGTTGTATATATATGTTAATCCCAAACTCCTAATTCATTCGCTCACCCCTTCCCATTCTCCTTTGGTAACCATAAATCTCTTTTCTATGTCCATGAGTCCCTTTCTGTTCTTAAATAAGTTCATTTGTACCATTTTTTAAGATTCCACATGTAAGTGATATCACATGAGATTTGTCTTTCTTTGACTTATTGCACTTAACTAGGATAATCTCTAGGTCCATCTATGTGGCTACAAATGGCATTATTCATAAGTCCTACACTCGTAACTACTACAGTTAGGATAACAATATACTTGTCACGATGCAAAGGCAGGGGTCTGGATTTTTAATTTTGCAAAGCTAAAGAAAGTGGACACCTATGGTGTGCTGGTGAGTCAAATCCATTTTCCACTTACAACAAGCAGGATGGAAACAACCAAATCTTAAAAGCTTTTTTTTAATTGAAAAATTGCTAACGTCACTTCCTGGACATGTCTAAGTCGCTCAGTCGTGTCTGACTCTTTGCGACCCCATGGCAATCTCCAGGCCAGAATACTGAAGCGGGTAGCCTTTCCCTTCTCCAGGGGACCTTCCCAACCCAGGGATTGAACCCAGGTTTCCCGCATTACAGGCGGATTCTTTACCAGCTGAGCCACAAGGGAAGCCCCGCTGGGCCTGTCTTCCCCCTTAAACCATAAAAGTGTGACATATTCGTCTTAACAATGAGCTAATCTAGACGTTGCATGATCAGCGGGAACAATTTGATCTGCCGCACATGTGGAAGACAGCCGGGCTCTTTATACCTCCTTGTGGCAGCGGCGGATGTGGAGCATACACCACGCGCCGCGCACTGTCCCCTTCAGTGCTGATCACGGACGCGTCAACCATCCCACAAACGAGGAGACGGTGCTGCAGAGACAAGCGAGGGGACCACCTGACCGAGGGTGGCTAAGTGACAAGCAGAGTCCCAGGACTTGATGCCCCGTCTGTCTGACTGCAACGGCCAAGTTCTGGGGCATCTGGAGAACCTTCCTTCTTCCCGCAGTGCCCTGTGCCAGAGTGCCCTGCAAATCAAAGCATGGGCTTCAAGCAGTAACATTTTCAAATGAAGTGGGTGTTACATTTCATTAGGCAGGGGCACTGTCTTTAAAATCCTGCCTAAATAATTCATGAGGGAGGCTTCAAGAACCTGAGGAGACCGAACTTTCAACTTAATTATTTTCACTGTTTTAATTTATTATTAAAACTTTGAGAACGTTCTACTTCCAACAGCATTTGACTGGATGCCATGATGTCTATTTTACAGCACTGAGATTCCTAAATCTCTTTTCTGCTTCTTCTTAACCCTTTGGCCATGCTGCACAGCATGTAGGATCTTGGTTCCCCGACCAAGGATCAAACCCGTGCCCCCTGCATTGGCAGTGCGGACTCTTAACCACTGCACCTCCAGGGAAGTCCTGAGATTTCTAAATCCTAACCAGAACATTCAATATTTAAGTATATAATTCTACTTAAAATCACTAAAATTCCACTTTAAGAAATGTAATTTGAGGCAATGTTGCAAGATACCGAAACACTTATTGAAAAAGTCAGGGGTTTTCAAAAGTGGTTTGATATGGCAAAGGGAGAGATGTGTCCACATGAACACTTCCTGGGGTGGGAGTTGGTGGGGTGCACAGCAGGATTCCCTCCCTTCAAAGTCCCTGACACCCCCCCTTAGGGACCCACTGACTGAAGAATAGACGCCCCACTGCTGAGATGAGCTGGGAAAGGAAAAGGTTTGGAATCGTGGGCGTGTGTGACTCTTGATAGGGCCTGCCACTAAACATTCCAAGTAAAAACAAACAACCAGAACTGATTATGCTTTGTCCATAATCCTGAGATGTAAACAACTAACCACTATGCTTTAGGGTTTGAAGCTGAAACTCTTTAATAGTTTGGCTACCTGAAGTGAAGAATTGACTCATCTGAAAAGACCCTGATGCTAGGAAAGATTGAAGGCGGGAGGAAAAGGGGATGACAGAGGATGAGATGGTTGGATGGCATCACCGACTCAATGAACGTGAGTCTGAGTAAACTCTGGGTGTTGGTGATGGACAGGGAGGCCTGGCGTGCTGCAGTCCATGGGGCTGCGAAGAGTCGGACATGACTGAACTACTGAACTGAACTGAACTGAGCTTTATGGACTGTGCTTTGTCCATAATCCTGAGATATAAATAACTAACCACTGGAACCAGTTTACACCCTTCCTAACGGATCGATGACAACCTCACATTAGCAGCCCCGCTTCTGAAAGGCAGCCAGGCTGCGGGAGCCCTGCTCCCTGCTCCACCGTTCAGACCTAAAGGCCAGACGGTCCCTCAACGCCCCGCCTCCCAAAGCCCACCAACCTTGAGCCCCACAGGGCCTGGCAATCTGCTGGGCTCAGAGGCACGGGGCTCTGCCGGTCAGCTCTCCCTGCTGGGCCAGCAGCGACTTCAGGTCTTAGGAAGGGTGGCCTCTCCTTCACTGGCAGAAAATGCAAGGACCGTAGCAACAAAGGCAGGTAGTGACAGCGGATGAGAGTGAAATGGCACTCCTCAGGTGAGAAATGCAAATGATCAGCACAGTGAAACCACCAGGGAGGCCTGGAGAGGAAGAGGAGCCTGAGGGGGTCTCAAAATATCTCCTATTTCCTACCACCAAGGGAGAAACTGTCACTTTTCTACAAGGGGAAATGATGTCAGAACCACGTGCCTCAGGACAGGGTGGGACCTGGTGCAGAGACACAGCCCCGCCCCCAGGGACTCCGTGTAAAATGCAAATCTAGCCTCTGACGGGCTCCCCAGCAAGCCGAGTGCTACAGGACCCTGTTCTCCCACAATCTCAACATCATCCAGGACAAAGGCGTCGACAGAAACATGCTGCTGTATCTAAAACAAATCAAACAATAAGGATCTAGGTACAGCCCAGGGAACAATATTCAACGACATCTTGTAATAATGGAACAGAATGTGATGGACTTCCATGGTGGGCCAGTGGTGAAGAACCTGCCTTCCAATGCAGAGGGCGTGAGGATGATCCCTGGTCAGAGAATTAAGATCCCACGTGAGGGGCAGCGCTGCAACAAAGACCCAGTATAGCCAACATACATACAATTTTTTTTAAAAAATGGAAAAGAATCTGAAAATACACACACACATATACAAAACTGAATCGCTTTGTTGTATCCATGAAACGTTGTAAATCAACGACACTGCAATGATAAAAAGAAAGACAGAGGCAGAAGAATTCTGCGGATTAGAAGACGCTAAGGAGACAGATCCTGGGTTGGATCCTAGGATGGGGGAATGTGCTTCAAAGGGCACTTCTGGGACGACGGGTGAAATCCGCACCGGGCCATGTGTCAGAGAGGAGCACTGTGGCCACGCAGACGCCCTCAGCATGATCACTGTGCTGGCCGATGCAGGATAACATCCTTGCTGAGGACATGTTGTCCACCACCAACGAGATCTCAAGTGGTTGATGCAAACAACTCTATTCCCTTGGAGCGGGGAGCACGAGGGGGACAGGGAAGGAGGTATGACAGAGCCAACGTGGCAGATGGTAGGAGGCTGGTTATGGGTGAAGGCCATTTGGGTTCTTCCTACCAGTCATAAGTGGTGAGTTCTTTAAGAGACTCGACACACATTTCATTCACTCTTCTCAGGTGTCGTGGGGGTAGAGATGGGGCTGGAGTAGAGGGAGGGTTGGTATGATTAACCTCGTCCAGTACTAAGGAGGGCGGGGGTGGTTCACCAATACATTTTATAAGGTTCATAAATATAATTTATAAGGTGAGTAACACAGATAGGCGGCATGAATTTCAGTCCTGGTCTTTGAAGTCTGATAGGCAGACTTTCTTCTCTTCTCTTATCTTTATATTTATTCTCTTATCTTTTCATTAGCTTAATATTAAACAAATGTCCTTACCCTATGATGCTAGCAAGATCTTCCCAGTCTATTTCATTAACATCTTGCACATTTATTTCGTACAACCTATAAGAAAAAAATAAAAATTAAGTTTTCAAGCCAAAATTCAGCATGATGGCCATCTTCATGGACTCACAGAAAATTAAGAGCTGGAAGGCCTCAGTGTGTCCACCTCTGTTCCGGCTCCCTGTGTTACCCACACCCAGTGGGTAACTGGCAGGCAAACCCAAGGTTACAAGGTACGTGAGCTCCAGACCAGAAAGCCTCCTCTCCTCTTCTCTCCTCCTCCTGAGCCCTTCACACCTCCCACCAAGCCATGTTGCCTCCTCGTGGTAAAAAACATTAACTTCACAGCTAATGTTCACTAACCTGTGATAAACTGTCATGGAAAAGAATAAAACATGAAAATGTATATTGTGTGTATATATACATGTATAACTGAGTCACTTCGCTGCACAGCAGAAATTAAATCAACCATACTTCAATTAAAAAAACAAACACAACTTCACCATTCATGCAGACACACAGGAGGAGTACCTGCGTCCTCAGCACTGACCATGTGACAGACACTGGGTTAAGGCCTTGTACCCACGAATCCATTCACCCTAACACTATCTGATGAAGCTGGGGGGCTGTGTCTGTTCTGCAGACCAGGAGACGGACTGAGAGCTAGGACCACCAACACGATGGACCCACACTGGAACCCAGGCCCGCCTGCCTTGAGAGGCCCTCCTTGTCTCTGCTAGTCCCTCTGGGGAAGGAATAAAGTGGGGGCGGGCATCCCCAGGCAGGCAAGCGTGGAGCATGAGGAAGCCCACTGAGGAAGGAGAAGCAGCATCCCTGACAGGATGAAGGAAACTGCACAGGGTGCCCGGATTCAGAGGCTTCTTCTGCTCTTCCGCTCCCCTCCTTTGACACAAGCCCAGGTCCAGTAGACCCACAGGCTTGGTTAACTGTTCTTTGCCTAGAGGGAAAATCAGATAAAACAGGGTCCTGTCTATCTCTGTACCTTTCGATCAGATTGATCTTGGCCCGCAGAGCATTCACTCCACGGTACACGTCCCGACCATTCGTCATCCTCTTGGTTAGAATTTCTGTCCTGCGTTAAAAGAAAAACAGTTTACTTTCAGGGTAAAGTTTCCATTGAAATGTCCTTTGTTTTCCTCATTGAAATTGTGCTTATTCAGGTTGTTGCTCAGACTGTAAGGTGGGATTTCAGAGGTGCTTCCTCCAGGATGAAAGTACCTAAGTTCCATAAGGAAGGCTGAGCACTGAAGATTTGATGCTTTTGAATTGTGATGCTGGAGAAGATTCTTGAGAGTCTCTTGGACAGCAAGGAGATCAAACCAGTCCATCCCAAAGGAAATCAACCCTGAATATTCATTAGAAGGATTGATGCTGAAGCTCCAATTTGGTCACCTGACTGGAAGAGCTGACTCATTGGAAAAGACCTTGATGCTGGCAAAGATTGAGGGCAGGAAGAGGGGGTGACAGAGCATGAGATGGTTGGATGGTATCACAAACTCAATGGACATGAGTCTGAGAAAACTCTGGGAGACAGTGAAGGACAGAGGAAACCGGTGTGCTACAGTCCATGGGGCTGCACAGCTGGGCATGACTTAGCGACTGAACCACCACCAAGTTCCAAGGCAACATATGCTCCATCACTGAAGCAGCCCCCCAGCCTTGGCTCACCTCCCCTCAAGTCAGAGAGAAAATTAAAGAAATCTTTGGAAAAATTAAAAAAATAATAATAAACTGTCCTCATTCAGAACCACTTTCTAACTTTTTGCAACCCATCACTGCGAGCATTTACCACCATCAAGAATATACTTGTTTTTAAGTTGGAAAGTACAAATAAAGTGATAGAAAGCTGTTGATTATTTATTGAAACTGGATGACGGATACAAGGAGTTCTAAGTGTGTCATAAAATTTTAATGATAAACAGTTAAAAAAAGGAAGAAAGAAAAAATAAGCCTGCTTGCTGGCGCTAAAGGGCGTTGTGTAGACTCAATTTATTTTCGCTTGCTTATCAAACAGGGACATGGCTGTTATTACCTTTGAGCTGCTGAAATACCAAATAAGACACATTGAGTAAAGTGATAAATGATTCAGTGATTCCTCTAAGGCTCAAAGCTCATGGCTGAGCAAAAGGGTTCCCTGGAGTTCCTAATGAGAGCAGGAACCTAATTAAAAATTTTTAAAAAGTGCTTCTCTTAAGGAGTGAAACTTGTCACAATCTGATGGACAGGTCACGAGTGGTGACATTTGCTTTCCTGAGAAGGAAGGTACATGACACGTGCATAGAAACCGACACTTCTTGGTCAGCTGCCCACATCCTGTTTTGAAATGTACCACCTGATGCCACTTCAGTGTTTCATGAAGTAAATCAATGTTCAGTGTTCCAGTTTTCTACATTTTTCTTCCAATTAAACAAGAAGCCCTGTGTGTTATTTAGTTATACTCATTCTGAGGCATGGTTCCTCTTGGTTGTTTCCCTTCTAAGACACTGGCGTCTCATCTCTAACTAAGGCTTATCACCCATTCTTTTTCTTGGCTGCACGACTTGCAGGATCATAGCTCCCTGAGCAGGGATCAAACCCAGGCCTAACCAAGTGCAAGCATGGAGTCCTAACCATGGGACACCAGGGAAGTCTCATCTTTTTTTTTTCTGGCCACAACCTGCAGCAAGCAGAACTTCTCCGACCAGGGATCGAACCTTTGCCCCTTGCAGTGGAAGTGCAGTCTTAAATCAGTGGACAGCCAGGGAAGTCCTCCCACTTCTCAGTGGAAGTGCAGTCTTAAATCAGTGGACAGCCAGGGAAGTCCTCCCACTTCTTTAAGTCTAAGATATCAGAGGTAGAAAGGGCTCTGATTCCTCCATAGTATCCATTCCCCCCCCCCCCCAAAACATTAACTGTTCTTTGGAGTTTATTCTAGTAAAATAAACAAGTACCCTACAATAGAGCTGCAAGGTATATACACAGTACACAGTGTAATCTAGGAGTTTGCTTTTAATGCACAACATGCCCACTCTGGAGTCCATTCTTCTTTAACAGTCAAGTCGATGGAGGCCCCTTTGTGTAGGAGGCCTGGGGCGTGAGCTGCAGGACCACTGCTGCCAGCTATCATGCTGCAGCTGAAAGTTCAGCTCAGAGACTGTCCAGGGCTGGGAAATGCTACCCCAGGCAAAGAATGTGCATCCAGAGCTGGACTGAAACTACTTCTACGTGACGGATGCACCTAAAACCTTCTGGGATGAATGTATGACCACCCTGCTTCGGCAAAGAGGAGTCTGAATGAGAAAGAGAAAGTCAAAGTCAAAGTCAAAAAAAAAAAAAAAAAGCCAAAGAAAGCAAAAATAGAGGCAGAGCTATTTCTGATCGTTAGGCTTGTGATTTCTCTCCTCAATGTTCAGACGTTAGTTTCGTGCTTTTATTTCATGCTATAAATAGGTAACAACCTTGTTTTATGAAGAAAGGGACAGACTGAAGAAACCAGAAGTCAATACAATACAATATTCAATATTAAGAAGGTTCGAGTTCTAGTCACGAAAGAGACATAGAAAACAAAGCTTTGGTAACCAAAGGGTCAGCGGGGGAGGGACAAATTAGGAGATGGGGATTAGCACACGCGAACTACTAGACGTGAGACAGACACAGAAGGTACAAGCACAGGGGACTGTACTCAGCATCGTGTGAATATTGGAAAAGAATATGAAAAATTCTCTACACACAACTGAATCACTTAGCTATACCCCTGAGACTGACACAACGTTGTAAATCAAGTATACTTCAATTAAAATAATAAAAAGAATCAAAAAGGTCCAAGTTGTTTATGAAGTAGCCACATGATCAATCAGGGTTGGCTAAGTGCCACCTTAGACCAGATATTGACATTGAAGTTGCTGGAGCCGAGGATCAGAGAGGATTCTTGACCTGCAAGGCTTTCCACGCGGTGGTCGGAGGTATTCTCAGTGACCTCCCCAGCCCACCTGCTCACTAGAAACTGCCGAGGAGGGGGAAGGCAGCACCTTGCTGAGATTTAGGTAAGAAGCCTCAAACTTACCACTTACTTTTACACTGCATCCAATTCCTGGTTTCCACTCTAGCCTCCACTTCTACCCAGGATATGCCTTTGTAGAGCTTCTCCCGAACAATTGACAGGCGGCCTTCAGGATTCAGCTGCAGTTTAGAATCCATCTCGTTTAGCTCCTGGGGAGACATTTTCTTCAGAATCACTTCTTCAACAGCCTTGATTAACTTCTGGGTTTCTGTCTTGCTCCAGGCACCATGATTAATTTCTGTTGACATAAAAGGATGGTCTTGAAGCTGCTAATCTATTTGCTTTCAAACACAGTATTAAAAACACAATGAGAATGATGGATACATGTCACTGGACATCAGTCCAAACCTACAGAAGGTACAACAGCTAGATGGGTTCCTATTGTTGACTGTGGACTCTGGGGGGGTTAAGACGTGCCACTGTCGGTTCATGGATTGTAACAAATGGGACACTCTGCTGGAGGGTACTGATGGTGGGGGAGGCTGTGCGTGTGTAGGGGTGGGGGGCATACAGGAAATCTCTGTACCTTCCTCTCACTTCAACTGTGACCCCAAAACTGCTCTAGAAAAACAAAGTCATTAGAAACAAAAAGATATATCAGCCACTTTCCAAAAGATAATGAGCAACATCTGAATTATACAGTTTACATGCAAATCAAGATGAAACTACTAAAGTGCCCACAGGTTCTTTTTAGGAACCAAGTGTGTGGATACATGCACATGCGTGCACACACATACAACCAGTGGCAAAAAAAAACCCCTGAAAAACCCTTTCTTAAAGCAATCTATTTTTTGTTTTTAACTTTGAAAAAGCCGTTCTTTCTGTTTCTAAGAGTAATCTCTCCTGCAGGCAGTTGTGAGTTCCCTGAACATTTAGTGGGAAAAAAAGCAACCAAAGGTCTTCCATGTCATACACTAACTCCCCATAAGCCCTCCCGGAGTGGAGTTCAGGGCGCAGTGAGGTCACCGCAGCATGTGACGACAAAGGCACCTGAGAATCTCGACAGCCAGTCACCACTGCAGGCGCCAGAGCACCCACAGTTCACGCTTCTTGTCCAGCTGCTCACATGCTAAGGATGAGGCTGACCGGCAGGCTACACCTATCTTTGACTTGGCCTCAGAGTGTTACTGTTACTATTCCCCCAGTAACAATTAGGATGAATATTTAAAAGTCAAGAGAGTCCCAAGGTAAAATTCCCAAAAGATATTTTGACTTCACATGTGCACGCAAATTCAGATGTTTGCTTTATTTCCTGGAAACTCGCAGAGTTGGCCACGCTGAGACTTGGCTGGCACTGGTGACACAAAAGGCCTGGTCTCCAACCCCCTCGGGGTCTACCGCATGCAGACATGCAGACACCTGCCCGGGACGCACTGCCTACTGCCCTGGGCCCTGCTCTGCCTGCGGGGCAGGAGAATGGCCATCGCCCCACGAAACTCTGCATTGATGCAACCGAATCACACTGGGATGACCTCATACTTGTGCTCAGCTCCACCTTCAAATATTTACTGGAAACCCAACACTGTTTAGCTTCTGGGCTGATGCCAACAGCCGCTAAGGACCGCCTTCTTAAAGCAACTGGGGATTTTTTTTTTCTTAATGTGAAGACTACTACCAAGGCAGCTTTTAATGAAAGAGGAGGAAAAGAGACAGGAGCTGGCCGACACTGGCTGTGGGAAACATCCACAGCTAACAGGCCCTCCCTGGGCCACCTTGGGGAACAGACCTTGGCGGCCCAGGCTCTCCTATCCACCGGCTTCCTCAGATTTTGGTTTATCTGGCAGTTACAGTCAGGCTGAAAGCTACTGAACTGAGTTCAGTGCAGCACAGAAATCACTCTGGGAAGCAAGGGTTGTGTGGTTTCAACAATACACATGAAGAAATGAATCGGTCAGAGAATGGCTGAAAAAGTGATGGCTCTCTCAGCAGACAGGTGGGCAGTGATGCCTGGGCTCTGGGTCATTCTGGGCTGGGTTGCTCATGTGGGTGGGCATCAGGGACCACAACTTACGACCGCTGATCTGGGAGAACTTCAGGGCCACAGAGAGGCTGCTTCGAGACACCATCTCACCAATCTTCTTCCAGTCGTTCCCATGCAGGGACTGGTATATCTTCAACTTCTCGGTATCTCCTTTGCTGTACCTAAGAGGAAGAGAAAACAGGTCACAGCTGAGCAGGAACCATTAGCTTACTGGGCAGGCTGGGTGCTGGAAGCAGTTGAGTGGGGTGGGCCATCAGGACACCAGCTACCAGGGACCAGAGCCCTGTCCCTTCCTGCCTCAGTATCTCACTCATGACAGTGAAATGAAAGTCACTCAGCTGTGTCCGACTCTTTGTGACCCCATGGGCTGTACAGTCCCTGGACTTCTCCAGGCCAGAGCACTGGAGTGGGGAGCCCTTCCCTTCCCCAGGGGAGCTTCCCCGCCCCGGGATCGAACCCAGGTCTCTTGCACTGTAGGCAGACTCTTTACCAGCTGAGCCCCCAGGGAAGCCCATCTCACCCGCGGGCATCCTATAGATTGGTCATAATGGTCCCTGGCCAGAGGCCAGGGCAGATGGATCTCGCTATTCCCCAGCCAGACACATAAAGGCTCCCAACAATAAAACCTGGGCTTTTTGGCTATGCCCGCAAAGGCCAGCGCTCCCCATGGTTCAGCTCCACCAGTCACCTTGGCCTCTAGACCTGTGATGGGAAGCCCTCCTCACCCTCCACTCGACCCCCTGGAAAGCCCCTGCCAGCTCTTCAGATGCAGTTGAAATGGTGCGTCTTCAGCGAGGCCTTCCTGACTGTCAGGGCTGGCGGAGCCCTGCTGTCCTTGTCACTACTTCCAACTGTGTACTCGTGGCTTCCCTGGTTTGCCTGACCTTCCTCCACGCCACCACCGGCCAATGGAAACGCTGTCTGAGTCACCTGTGCCCCTTAGAAATTTCTAGGGGTTGTGTGAAATTTAATTTTATCTGGCTTTAAGTGAGCAAATTTAACAATACGTATTATTTAACCCAATGTATTAAACTTGCAGCCATTTCAACACGGAATCAGAACCGCAAAGTATGAATAAGGGACTTTAAATTCCCTTCTCCACACTAGGGCTTCCCCTGTGGCTCAGCGGGTGAAGAATCCGCCTGCAACGCGGGAGACCTGGGCTGGGAAAATCCCCTGGAGAAGGGAAAGGCTACCCACTCCAGTGTTCTGGCCTGGAGAATTCCATGGACTGGGACACAGAGAGTCGGACATGACTGAGTGACTTCACTCCTTCTCCATACTAGACCTTCTAAATCCACGGTGTGTTTTATTCTTCAGAACAGCAAGGCTTGGACTAACCACGGCTTGAGTGCCCCACAGCCATGTAAGGCTGGAGGCCCCGGGACGGGCAGCACGGCCCTGGAGGGGGCATCCTCGGAGGGCAGGGCCCCTGGGGGCTTTCCACGCTGTGGTACCCGTGGTGCGTGACATGTAACAGACACTCAATAAAGACGTGACTGGTGGCTTAGCACAAATTTGTCAGTTTAAGGATGTTAAGGTGCATGAACCCCACATAGAAGCAAAGATATTCAAGAAAAGAACCAAAATGCACTATAAAGAGATCTTTGAGATCAAACACCTAAAACGTTTAAGTGAAGAAAAAGCCATCTTTATGACCTTCTACAATTCCTTATGGATGGGGTGGGGGAAGTGGTGGTTGATGTTATTACTAATATGACACAAAAGCAGCCTTTATAAAATACTAACCATCTCTAGTGATAGTGATCCACAACTATCTCAGGACAGTAAGATTCCGGCGTTCTCAGAAATGTATCTAAAATGCAGAGTATGGCTGAATGGCATTGAATGGCAATCCTTTACCACTAAGAATCAAGCTTTCTAGCAGCCTCCTTCTCAGGGCAGGCAGGGTCTTGCTGAGATTTAAAAAATGACTTAAGAGCACCTCTGAAGCCACACAAAAGAGCTGGTGAGAAGCTGAGTGGACGAAAACGAGGAAACAAGTGTTTTGACCTCTGCAGCCCCTTGGAGCCTTTCAATTATTTGACTTTTGACTTTCTGTGGCTTTTTCACTTAAGAAATCCTTAAACTATAAAAACATTCTTAGGGTACATGGCCACCACAACATAAATAAGGCACCATTGAACTTTATGATCAGAATGACAGACTTCCGTTATTCTAAAAATGTCATTCTCACACCTAGGTTACCTCATTTGCCAACAGTGATTTAGCAAAAGCGTTAAGTCCCACTGAAAACGTCATCTCTGCTGAATTTTCTTAAAGTTCTGTCCATAGCTGTGTGACGCTGGGGCTTGGGGAGGTGGGGGAGGTTTCAGTTCCTGTGGAACACCTTTCCTCTACTTCAGCTTTATTTCTTTCAGCAAGTTTCAAAAAAGAGACCAAGGTCATATCTGTGTTAAGATCTGATAATACGTGTTTTGGCTTAAAATCACGGGGCTAAGGAGGACCCAATGGCCCTGATGGGTTCACACTGTCTGCCTCCTGGAGGTGGGATCAGTGGCTGAGCCCTTGGGGGCTGTTTGGAACCTTACGGGCGGAGCTGACACTTTTCTGCTCATCCCTTTGTTCTGAAGCAGAGTGCTTACTCATCATCGATGCTCAATCTACATTTGTTTTATTTGGAGTGTTAGAAACAGACCATAATTGGGTATTTTATTTAGGAAAAAAGAGAGGAAAGACTGGTCATCACCCCATGAAACTCTGCATTGATGCAACTACATCACACTGGGATGACCTCACAGTCGTGCTCACCTCCACCTGCAAATATTTACCGGAAACCCAAAGCACCGGGCTCAGTGCTGCAGGCACACCGCACTGAGAAGGAACGAACGTCTGGGTTCCCAAGGAGCTTACCGCGTGGGAGGCCGCTGAGAAAACCTCACGAGCAACAGTAAGAGGCAGCACGTGGCGAGTGCTAAGACAGAAGTAGAAAGTAAACTAGGGGTTTAAAAAGAGGAATATTGTGGAAGATTTACTCAAGAGGTGACACCTGAAAGGGTCCTTGGAGACATACATGTGACAACACATCTCGTTTCATACACAAGAATCTTCACCATTTTGCGGCGGACCCTTTGACTTATATTATCACCAAGACTAGAGAAATGTCATGCTCCAGGTTTTTCTTACCTGCCTTTATAATTATTGACATCGAACATCTTCTTTGCTCGATAATATACGAGCTTCCAGGGACGGGCAATGCCTTTACCTGCAGCCAGAACAGAGGTGGTCAGAGGGACACCGGGAATGTGGCACGGAATACAGTTGCAATTATAAAAGAAACCCAGAAGATCCCCTTTTAACTACATGAGCGATCCTAGACCCCAGGTGGAGGCCGGGATTTCCTATGTCCTGCAGAAAGCTGTCTTGGGGAGCAGATATATTGATACAAAATCCCATTTCCTTGGTGATCTCTGAAAACTACATGCTCATTGTGGAGGCTCTCTAGCTTCTGGTCTCCTAAATTCGTGAAAAGAACCTCATAAGGCAAAGGCACTGAATTAGGAGAAGGGGATGCTGAGGTGGACACATGCCAGCAGCTCTCTGTAAGATAAAACAAAAAACTTTTCCAAGCGAATAAGCTTTTTCCTGCTTTTCCACTCCAAAGACGAAATGGTCCCCTAGCAGGGGCTGACTGTTCTGCTTTCCTTTGTGCATTCCAGACAAAAACCTAAGAAATTCTCCTCTTTAAATACAAGAGAGATTTACTACTGTTATTATTTATTTATCTCTACCAGGTCTTAGTCGTGGCATGGAAATTCTTTCAGTTGCAGCAAGTGGGGTCCAGTTCCCTGACCAGGGATCAAACCCAGGCCCCTTGCATTAGAAGCGCCGAGTCTTAGTCATTGGACCATGAGGGGAGTCACAAGAGATTTTTTTTCAGTCCAAACCTATACTGCTTCATGACCTTCTCTGACTTTCCAAGGATACCTCCAGGAGGAGGGTCCCAGCTCAAAGCACATTAGGACCCTGGGAGACGCTGGCGCACAGAGGGATGCGCTTTCTGCAGCATGCACACACACAAAAAACGCACAGTACAGGACTGGGAGAGAAACCAAGACTGTAACTGTTACCTAGAAGCAGAGAGTCAGACAGGACTGAAGCGCACGCATGCAGGAAACCTGGAAGCTGATCCTTGCTTACGACATCTGCCAACGCACTAGACAACAAGCTCCAGACCCCTGGGAGTGCCGGCTGGCAGTAACAGGACTGCTGACACGGCGGCTAACACACGCTGCTGCGGTGGGTGGGCCAGACCCTGTGCTCAGCCCTCACCGTGATCATCCACGCGAGGCCGGAAGGCCGGGGAGGGTCAGAGCCCACAGCTCTAACTTACCAATGTGCACTCTGAACGCGTACTTCCTCTTTAAGTCGGTGATCACAGACTTCTCCTCCGGGTATCTGTCTGTGTACAGCAGCTTATCTGCGCTCTCGATTCCTGTCAGGGACAGGAATTCCTGCACATTCCTCTCCAACTGCTTATTTTCCTTCACGGAAAACTTGCCAAATTTAATAGTGACACCTAGGATTGGGGGGTGGTGGGGGCGGGAGAAAAAGGTACACAATTGTCAACAACGAATGAAAGCAAACCGACGTTAGGTCTTTAGCAAGTCATGACACAGCGCCTGTCAGCCCCTCCCCGCCTGTCAGGGAGCAGCCCCTGCCTGGGCCCTGGACATTTGACCCCCTAAAGAGTTGAGCTCAAACCACACTGTCCTCCCCGAGTCTCCCCCCGGTCATCCTACTCCACTGTGACCTCTGCTGTATCATCAATCCCTTCTTACAGAGTTATTTTAAAGAAATATTAAGAGTAATAGACATTAAAAATTGCAACTATTGAAACGGAAGTTTAAAGGAAGACCCCTTCACTCTCCTCTGCCGCCCAGTCCCCTAAGGCAGCGCTGCCGCCTGGCTGGGACTCACGTGGACGCGCATGTACATTCTCTGTGTGTGGACCTCGCGGGATGGAGGGGTCAAGGTCACTGCGATTCACGTTCTATTCCTTGTCATAACTCCAAGCACTCAAGTCTCATTATTACTGACTGCGTTACACAGTACACCTTCCCATTCTTAGACTTATTTATTTATTTTTTGGCCAAGCTGCGTGGCATGTGGGATCTTAGTTCCTGACCAGGCATTGAACCTGTGCACCCTGCATTGGAAGTGAGGCGGCTTAACCACTGGACTGCCAGGGAGGTCCCAGACTTGCTTTAAAAATCTTTTTATAAAATATACACTCATAAAAATTTCAGCATAGAATACAGAAATAAAATAGGGCCCTTCTATAGATATTGCTCTATGTCTATTTTTTAAAAAACTAATCTTATTAACATGATGAATTCTGTAAGGCTAATGCCCCCATTTTTACTTTTTTCAATAACCAGTGGCACCGGGTGTCACACGGCAGATACTCATGAGTAAATATCACTCACCTGCGGTACTCAGTCCTACACTTGCTGTTCATTCTGAAATCCAATAGGCTTTTTGAGAGGTTCTTGTAACACAGTGAAATCAAGGAGGAGACCAAGCTGGGTGTTGCTTGAAACCATGGCAACTCCCACCAGCTCACCCTCCAATTAACACCCTGGAAATTACACCTCATCAAAGCCAATGATGTTTGATATACATGTTTTTCATTTAATCTCACTGGTGCATCCTTCCCAGCCTCTTAGCCACTTAGCCTCTTTCCCCACATCTTCCAGGCTTCATCTGTGATCACCTGGTTCGTTCAGCCTTGTTCTTCCCTCACCTCCCCTATCAAAAAAGACGAAAACCATCGCACTTCATTTTGCTAATTTTATAGCACAGATGATGGTTCTGGAAGGAAATGAAGCTGAAAGCAGCTAAGGGATGCTTCCTGTAAACCTGTAAAGCTGAACTTGTGCACAAAGGAGGTCAGGGCAATTTACACACATATTAATAGCAAAGGAGTCTGACCAACATTCAAGCTCAGTCCACAGTCTCACCCTGGGCTTTGAATTCTTTAAACCGCCCCAGGTCATCTCGGTACATCCGCTTGATTGTGGTGGCAGCCCTGTCCTTGATGTCGGGGATGAATTCCTGCAGCTGCTTCACCGCAGACTCCAACTCCACCTCCGGATCTTCGGAATCTCGCGAATCTTCAGATAAGTATTTAGCTTCGGACTCTTTAGCCGAACTGCTTTTATCTTCATTTGTAGGTTCTGACCTAAGGAGAAAAACTGGGTTGATTTAACCTCGATGGGTCACATGGCCAATGGCTTTCAGATTCTTTTCTTACAATGACTCTCATTTAAACTGTGACAACATTAAAGCTTGCAAGGATCCTGCAGTTGATTCAGTCCATGACGTGTGAATCTGTTAACGTGTTGAACAGCTTTACTAACTCGGATACACCTTTGGGGCTGACAAGAAGGTAAACATGCAGCCCTAAGCCCTATTTCCACAAGGTATTGCTTCTTATATTAGTGTTTCTCAACTTTACTGTTTTAGATATTGACTTCCTAATAAACCAGGCCCTCTTCTATGCTCATGGATACTCAAGACACCTCTGGGACTCTTTCAATGAGTTACGTTCTATAATAATGGTTATTAATTAGGTAAGTCAATACTTAGGGTCTTCATAGTTACCACTGCTTCAGTGCAATTAACAACGGCCGTATTTTTTCCCTTTTGCAGTAAAAAGAAACACAGTTTTCTATGTATTGATCATTAATTCATCCCCAGAAACTTCCAATCAACTGTCCAAAGCCACTCTTAGTCAACTATATCAGGTAGCTGCTCAGACAGGTAACTGAAACAAAATGAAAATGAAACTGTATGCACTTGTCTGAGCAAAGGGTCAACAGTCTTCACAGGTTCACAGCTCAATACAAGCCTAGAACACTCCTGCCTCATTGGGAGTGATCTAAAATGCCCTGATGAGATGACACAGAAGATGATGTGAGTTGGGCCCCAGGCCATTTAACTTCTATATGAAACTACTGCAAGCCAGGACAATCTTCCAGTCAGCAAAGAGAAGAAAGTCACTGATAAGGAAATGGGGAGGAAACCTGTCCCAAGTGCCAGGAACTCAGATAAAGTGGTTTAAGAAAAGTCCTGCATTTATTCATCAGCCAGCACATTTAAATGATAACTATGTAAATGAAAACATCTAAACTTCTTTTATTAGGGAGAACCCTAATTCAAGTTTTCTTTCTGCTCCAGTAACATTCTAAGCTCTCTAATCCTTTCTCCTATCTATGTGCATATACACAAAGGTAATTTTGGGGTCTTAAAATTAAACTTATGCTAGAATTTCAGAGGCAGAGAGTCAGAGACTTAGAGAAGGAACTTGGGTGTGGCGTCGGGGCGGTGGGGGTGGGGCGGTGGGGGAAGGAGCAGCCACTGGGCTGGGATGGCCACGTTCGTGCTGCTGTATTTAAAATGGATAAACAACAAGGACCCACTGTACACACAAGGAACTCTGCTCAGTGTCACGCGGCAGCCTGGAGGCGGGGCGGCGTGAAGTTTGGGGGAGAATGATTACATCTATATGTAAGGGCTGAGTCCCTTCACTGCTCACCTGAAACTATCACAACATTGTTAATTGGCTATACCCAATACAAAAGAAATGATATGGATCTAACAGAAGCAGAAGATATTAAGAAGAGGTGGCAAGAATACACAGAAGAACTGTACAAAATAGATCTTCACAACCCAGATAATCACGATGGTGTCATCACTCACCTAGAGCCAGACATCCTGGAATGTGAAGTCAACTAGGCCTTAGAAAGCATCACTACAAACAAAGCTAGTGGAGGTGATGGAATTCCAGTTGAGCTCTTTCAAATCCTGAAAGATGATGCTGTGAAAGTGGGGCACTCAATATGCCAGCAAATTTGGAAAACTCAGCAGTGGCCACAGGACTGGGAAAGGTCAGTTTTCATTCCAATCCCAAAGAAAGGCAGTGCCAAAGAATGCTCAAACTACCACACAATTGCACTCATCTCACACGCTAGCAAAGTAATGCTTAAAATTCTCCAAGCCAGGCTTCAACAGTGCATGAACCGTGAACTTCCAGATGTTCAAGCTGGTGTTAGAAAAGGCAGAGGAACCAGAGATCAAATGCCAACATCTGCTGGATCACTGAAAAAGCAAGAAAGTTCCAGATAAACATCTATTTCTGCTTTAATGACTATGCCAAAGCCTTCGACTGTATGGATCACAATAAACTGTGGAAAATTCTGAAAGAGGTGGGCATACCCGACTACCTGACCTGCCTCTTGAGAAAACTGTATGCAGGTCAGGAAGCAACAGTTAGAACTGGACATGGAACAATAGACTGGTTCCAAAGAGGAAAAGGAGTACATCAAGGCTGTATATTGTCATTCTGCTTATTTAACTTATTTGCAGAGTACATCATTAGAAACGCTGGGCTGGAAGAAGCACAAGCTGGAATCAAGATTGCCAGGAGAAATATCAATAACCTCAGATATGCAGATGACACCACTCTTACGACAGAAAGAAAAGAATTAAAGAGCCTCTTGATGGAAGTGAAAGAGGAGAGTGAAAAAGTTGGCTTAAAGTTCAACATTCAGAAAACTAAGATCATGGTATCCGGTCCCATCACTTCATGGCAAATAGATGGGGAAACAGTGGAAACAGTAGCTGACTTCATTTTTCTGGGCTCCAAAATCACTGCAGATGGTGATTGCAGCCATGAAATTAAAAGATGCTTACCCCTTGGAAGGAAAGTTATGACCAACCTAGACAGCATATTAAAAAGCAGAGACATTACTTTGCCAACAAAGGTCCATCTAGTAAAGACTATGGTTTTTCCAGTGGTCATGTATGGATGTGAGAGTTGGACTATTAAAGAAAGCTGAGCACTGAAGAATTGATGCTTTGAACTGTGGTGTTGGAGAAGACTTGAGAGGCCCTTGGACTGCAAGGAGATCCAACCAGTCCATCCTGAAGGAGATCAGTCCTGGGTGTTCATTGGAAGGACTGATGCTGAAGCTGAAACTCCAATCCTTTGGCCACCTGATGCGAACAGCTGACTCACTGGAAAAGACCCTGATGCTGGGAAAGACTGAGGGCAGGAGGAGAAGGGGACGACAGAGGATGAGATGGTTGGATGACATCACCGACTCAATGGACATGGGTTTGGGTGGACTCCAGGAGTTGGTGATGGGCAGGGAGGCCTGGAGTGCTGCAGTTCATGGGGTCGCAGAGTCAGACAGGACTGAGTGACTGAACTGAATACAAAAGAAAAAGTTGAAAAAAAAAAAGTTCTCAGTGAAAACAGAATCCTAACTGCCTTATATTATACACGAAGAAAGGAAGGTCCCCGCCAAGTTACGCAGTTAGTTCCGTACGTCATTCTATACCCGGGTGGTCTACCTCTTTTCGATTTCTACCACTCACTACAGCTGGGCTGAACAAAGAGGTCACAGGCAGGATTCACACATAAGATGCACATCATCATGTTACCTCTGCACCTTTCTGGAACAGGCCTGGGGATTCTCCTCTTGTGGCCTGGGCTTTGCACTTTCTTCAGTCAAGGTACCTTCCAGTGAATCAAGAGGCGTGTCCTCAGAGCACCTCCCGGGCACTGAAAAATCACCAGGCGCCACGGGGCTCTCAAGAGATCTTCGCTTCCTTTTCTTAGACTTTTTCTTGAGGCCGCTGGAGTCCTGACTGCCTCCTGCAGTCTCGACCTCATCAGCCACTTGGGATCCCTCCGAGTACACGCTCTCGGCCCTCTCAGGTGCAGCCAAGGCTTCGAATTCTGGGGGATCTGGATGCTTCCTCTTCCTTTTCCTGGACTTGCTGTGATCCGCAGACACGGAGAGTTGCACGAGTCCCCCTTCTTGGTCCACGTGAGGCTGCGGTTCCTGCTTCTGGGAGGCTGCCCTGGGCAGGGCGCTGCTTGCACCCGGACTTTCCTGGACAGCATCCCAGGATTCAACTTCCCTCTGACGTTTTTTATGCTTCTTTTTCTTCTTCTTCTTCTTCCGAACTTCACCATGCAGTTCCTTGGACGTGTTTTCACGTGGCTTAGTAACTGAGCGGGGATCATCTGCTTCAAGCTGTTCTGTCAACTTCTGCTCCTTGCTTGCGTCAACGTAAACGACATCCACATCTCTTCTGAAATTCTTTGGTGTGTTCTCAATATTTTCTTTATCCACCAGGACGTATGCAACACTGGTTTCCCTGTCGACTCCCAAAGCACTTTTTCTTCTCTTTTTCTTCTTTTTGGGTTTAGATGTGGCCATTTCAGTCTCATCGCAGATTTCTGATTTCTTCAAAGGAGAAGAAACGAGATGATGGCTGTCCTTTCTCTTTTTTATACGCTTCGTTATGTCACACTTCTCGTTTGCCAGGGGGGCGGCTCTGAAACTCCCCTGGGAAGGCCGCCGATGTCTGTCCTTATGTTTAGAATGCTTAGCCTTTTTCTTCATGAAAACGGGAGTTTGGGTTTCCAAGCGGCTTGATTCTCCTTCCATTTTACTCCTGTAGGGGAACCTAACAACACGGTTTATTTTTGCAGGGCATTTTATAAGTTAGCCTCAGAAGAAAGAAAACAAAATCACAGAAAGATGAAATTGCATGACAAATGATAAGCCTGGAGTCATGATTATAAATTTCCTATTATTCTAAATGCACAGCAAGCTCACTATAATTCACGTGTCTGCTTCCATTGCCTTTATGATATGGGGGAAAAAAACAGTTAGCTAAGAACAATGCTCTGGCATGATCAAGCCCTTGTTCCCCCTCCTCTTTAACCTCTCTTCTGTGTTCCAGCCAAACATGGCTTTTTCTTTTTCTTTCTTTGGCTCCCCAAACATGCTCCAATCCTTTCTTTGGCTCAAAGTCTGATAAAACATGATTTCCTCTCTCCAGGATGCTCTTCACTGCCTCCGACCCCTCCTTGCCTCCTGCCTCCTTTCATCTTTCAGAGCTTGGCTTGAGCATTGCTTCTTCAAGAAAACTTTAAAAGAACATATACATTATGAAACCATGTATATTACATTAAAAAAATATACACATTATGGTTCCCAGGTGGCTCAGTGGTAAAGAATCCGCTTGCCAAGCAAGAGACG
This sequence comes from Muntiacus reevesi, assembly GCF_963930625.1. NCBI lineage: Eukaryota > Metazoa > Chordata > Mammalia > Artiodactyla > Cervidae > Muntiacus > Muntiacus reevesi. Next base: position 4,227,407 of record NC_089251.1, on the reverse strand, counting down.
CAGGCTTGATCCTTGGGTTGAGAAGATCCCCTGGAGAAGGAAATGGCAACCCACTCCAGTATCCTTGCCTGGGAAATCCCATGAACAGAGGAGCCTGGTGGGGTACGGTCCATGGGTTTGCAAAGAGTCAGACTAAATGACAACCATGTATATTGCATTAAAAACACACAAAAAGTTTCATGTATCTTTTCTGAATGGATATATAAGTGGCAAAACGATAAACACAGTAAACTGGCAAATCAGGGATTAGGGACAAGTAGACAGCCAGCTTCTCTCATATCTGTAAATTTTTCTTTCTCTTCCTTTTTTTTTTTAGGCCACGCCCTACAACGGCGTGCGGGATTTCAGTTCTGGAACCAGGGTCACCCTTGCTCCCGCAGTGGGAGTGCAGTCTTAACCACTGGACTGCCAGGGAGTCCCTGTAGTCTTTTACTTCTTAACTGGAATAATGAGAACAGGGGTGTTTGTTATATTTTTGTCTATGCTTATTTGAATGCCTTAAATAGTCCACTTTATAAAGCAAGGGGCAGAACAAGGGCACAGGCTGCTTTCACTTGTGTTAAAAACAAGCAAATGAAGGATATAAATGTACTAAGTATCTACAAAAGAGAGAGACAGAAAACAAAGTTTTCCTGATCCCTTGGACTTTGTCTATTCCCCAGACAATATATTTTCACAGCAAACTATTTCTCTTTTATAGCATTTAGCCCAGCTGTGGTTCACAGCGAGGACAGCAGGCAACCACTGACCTCAAACTAAAAGATTATCTCTTTGAGAAAGAGGCTGAATGGGCTTTATCAGTGGTTCAATAGAGTCCAAGTTCTGCAGTTAGTTGGAATGAAGTTTAATAAGGCTTCCAAGTCAGTTCTTATACAGAGCAAGTGCATGCTGGAGGTTAAGTACAGGAACAGAAATGTACTTCACAAAAGACATGGCTAAAATATAATTTTACAAACATGTCTTATAACTCTCCTTGCTCTGTACTGCTTCTGGGTTTCAATTTTTAAGATTTTACTTCTCTGTATGCAGGAAATATGTTTATATGGTTCAAACATCAAAATAATCTATGCGTATCCCTCCTCCTTTCTCACAGAGAAGGTGCGTGCGTGCTAAGTCACTTTGGTCGTGTCTGGCTCTTTGTGACCCTCTGGACTGTAGCCCACCAGGCTCCTCCGTCCATGGGATTCTTCAGGCAAGAACGCTGGATTGGGCTGCCGCTCCCGCCTCCAGGGGATCCTCCCCACCCAGGAACTGAACCTCGTCTCTTCTGTCTCCTGGGGTGGCAGGCGGGGTTTTTTTATCACTGGCACCACCTGGGAAGCCCCTCACACAGTGTCTGTATTTTATGATCTGCATTTTGCTATTTTCACTTAACAGATTATGGAGACTTCTCTGTATCAATGGTCTTTCCATGCGGAATGCCAAGCACATTTTCTACAGAAGGTACCTACTTCTTCCTAGGTAGTAAAGAAGCTGTAGGAATTGTGGGGCTTCCCTAGTGGTCCAGTGGTTAAGAGTGCCCCCATGCAGTGGACCTGAATTCAAGCCCCGGTCCAGGAAGACCCCACACGCTGTGGAGCAACGGGGCCTGCGCTCTAGGGCCTCCGCTCTGCTCTGCGACGAGAAAAGCCCCCCAGTGAGGGGCCTGTGCGGCGCACCCCACAGCAGCCCCTGCTCGCCACAACTAGAGCAGGCCCCTGCAGCAGCCACATAGAAATACATTTTAAAGAAAGAATTGTGCAGCTGGAAGGTCAGGGAAGGACAAACACGTGGACTGATAAGACTAAAAGCCAAATCCCCAGCCTCACGACCGCACCTTCAATGGAGGCACCAGGAGCTTTGGTGGCGGCCTCTCTTCCTGGCGTCACTCGGAGATACATGGACACCCATCTCTGACTGTCTGAGACCTCAGCTGTAGCCTGTTCAGAGAGGGCCCAGCGTGCTTTGGCTGTCTCCTCCACTACCAGCCCCAGCGTCTAGCATAGTGCCTGGCTCACAGGAGGAATTCAGTAAATACGTTTTGAGAATGAATTAATGCCTTCTCTTTGGCTGCCCTGGAACTGTTAAGAACAGTTGGAGGAAAAAACTCACAACTGGGCAGATGGGCACTGCTTTAAGCCCTTGGCTGCTGACTACAGCTGGGACCCGAGCAGTGACCAGCAACTGATTTCTGTCCCTCTAGATCTGCGCTGTCCAACACGGCAGCCACGAGCCACACGAGGCTGCTGAGTGCTTAAATGTGGTTAGGCCAAACGCATCTAAGTGTAAATACACACTGCATTTCAAAGACTTGGAACAGAGATGGAGAAATAGCTCACCCGTAACTGTTGTTAATTACTTTCACGATGAAATGATAGTTTGGATATTGCTCAGTATGTGCATTCCTAATTCTCTTTCCTTTTTCTGTTCTTTAACATGGCTACTAGCAAATTTTAAATGACACACGTGGCTTGTGTTCTTACGTTTTCTGAGAACAGCAGTGCTCCAGAAGGCTCACTTGCCTACTCTTCTTGTAATGGTTATTTCAAATCTTCCCAGGTGGCGCTAGTGGTAAAGAACCCACCTACCAATGCAGGAGATAGAAGAGATACCAGTTCGATCCCTGGGTTGGGAAGATCCCCTGGAGGAGGGCATGGCAACCCACTCCAGTATTCTTGCCTGGAGAATCCCATGGATAGAGAAGCCTGGCGGGCTACAGTCCATGGGGTCGCAAAGAGTCGGACACAACTGAAATGATTTAGCACACACGAACTCTCAACAAGCTACAAAATTTCATCCTTCACCCTGACCTGAAGTAGATTATCTTGCCTCTGACCTCACACCCTTACACACATTAGCTAAGAATTATGTTCCTCCCCAAATCTAATATGTTTGCCTCCATTTGCCCTGTTCTCCTCCCCTCTTGCTGCTGCAAAGGAAGTGTTTCTTCTCTCGTCAGAGGCCATTTCTTCCCTGTGTGCTGGATCCCAACCTCCTCCTTCTCAGAGAGATGGTGATCCGTCAGCTAACCAGTCTCTTCCCTTCTCCCTCCTGCACTGGATCCCTTCCCGCAGTGTCCAACAATCTTCAGACTATTTTCTAACTTAAAAAAAACAAACAAACAAGGATGCCACCATCCTCCAATCCCAAAGTCCCACCTAGCTATTCTCTTTCCTCCCCTTCACAACAAAATTTCTTTTTTTTTTTTTTTGCCGCACCACACAACTTGCAGGATTTTATTTCCCTGAAAGTGAAACTCGCTCAGTCCTGCCCGACACTTGTGACCCCATGGACTATACAGCCCATGGACTTCTCCAGGCCAGAATACTGGAGTGGGTAGCCTTTTCCTTCTCCAGGGGATCTTCCCAACCCAGGGACTGAACCCAGGTCTCCCGCATTGCAGGGGCACTCTACCAGCTGAGCCACCCTGACCAGGGATCAAACCTGCGTCCCCTGTAGTGCAAGCATGGTGTCCTAACCGCTGGACCACAGGGAATTCTCTCAAACTCTCTTAACAACAATGAACACAGCAGATAATTCTTTTAAATGTTTGTTTACCTTCCATCCACTTCTTTCTTTCTTTTTGGTAAATACCTTGTATGTTGCTCCTTCTGGTTTCTTGAACTCAGCACCTTTTATATACAGGGTCACTTCCCACTTAAAAACTTTTTTTTTATGGCCTCTCCATTATTCTTAAGACAGAATCCCAAATCCTTACAGATCTACCATTCCTTTTAGGATCTAGTCTGGTCCAAGACCACCTCTCCACCTCTCATTTTTCTCTGGGTTTCAGACATCCTGTCTTCTTCACATCCCCAGAATATATCATGATACCTTTATCAGGGGATTTACAAAAGCATCTCATTCTCCCAGGAATGCTTTTCCCTCTGCGTTACCTTTCTGCGCTATAACTAGTCTTAAGTTTGAAAATCACTTCCTCTAATTCCTCCTGGGTCCCGCCTCCTCCTTACAGGGTTTCTCAACAATCCAGCTGTTTCCCCGATGGCACTTAGCTCCGGAGGGACATAACCGGCCACCTAAGGACTGCGGTCTCCCCGTCCAGTTTGTTTCCCAAACGGTTTCCTGGATAAGCATTTATCCCTATTTATATTCGGAATAGACCAATTCCTGCCCTGCAGGGACGTGCCCAAGCTGGTCCCGGATTCCCTCCCCACTCTGGGGTTCCATGAAGACCCCGCTCGGCCCCGGGATGGGCATTCCGGGGCTGACAGGAAAAAAAACAAACAAACACGAAAGTTCCCGCGTGGAAGGGCCTGGAGCGGCTGCGAGAAAACAGGCACCACGTCCATCCCTGGGGACCTGGGCCCAACGCAGGCCTCTGGGGAGATGAGGACAAGCGGCCATAAACAGCTTGGTTCAGACACGATCACTGGGGGAAAAAACCGGAACAGCTGAAAAGCACTCTCACCTACGGGCCAAACGCGTCGTCCCCTTGCTTTCCAATCCGGAAGTGCCGGTGTCCTGGAAGCGGATATCGTCTTGCGTCACTTCCGGCCCGCCCTCCGGCAACGCGTTGCCACGGCTGCACGCCGGCCTGCTCCAGGCTGTGATTCTTAGGCCGTTTTCTGCGGGTTTTGTTTACTGCGGCGATCTTTGGGAGTTGGGTGGCTCAGGGGAGGGTCTTCCCAGGGGGCGCTCGTGGTAAAGAGCCTGCCCACCAATGCAGGAGATGTGAGAGATGCTAGAGACAAGGGTTCGATCCCTGGGTGGGGAAGGTCCCTTGGAGGAAGGCATGAATTGCCTTGGACCGAGGAGCCTGGCGGGATACGGCCCATAGGGTCTCAGAGTCGGACACAACTGAAGCGACTTAGCACGCACGCACAGGGCAGGGGAGAAAGGGGGACAGAGCTCTTCCACCGACCTGCTGGTTCATGCCTCTATTGCTATGTATTCAACAGTTTTTTTTACTGAGGTCCATCTACAGTCCTGGAGTGTCGAGAGGGTGAAGATTACCTGAGGAAGACAGAGAACAAACAGATCAACCAAAATAATTTCAGATTACCCTCCAAGGAAACTAGAACAGGGTAATGTGATGGAGAACGACTGGGGTCAGTGAGTGCTAGCTCAGAAGACTTTGACAAGTAACAGTTGAGTTTGAAATGAAAAAGATGAACAAAAATCGAGATGGTAGAGTGTTCAGGCTGGGAACAAATCTGGAGGCCCTGAACTTGGTTGCTGGAGGAACTGAAAGAAGGCCAGGGCAGCAGGAGCACCGTGAAAGATGGGAGAGAGTGGTGGGAGGTGACTTCAGGGGTTGGCAGGGGTGAACTGGTGCAGGGTCTGATGCACGTTGAACTTCCATGAACGTTAGAGCTAGAAGAAGGCTCAAGTATCTATTCTGATTCTTTCATATCCACTGTGTCCTGAAGAAACATAGTTTATGATTAAAAGTAAAGTTTTAAGCAGGTCATCAAGTCAAAGACAGACTGCATGCCTCGCAAACTTTTTAGCCTTACTGCATAGTGAACAATCACACTAGTGACGAGGCTTCTCATTGAATCCTATAACAACCCCCTGTTGTAGGAATCTTTATTAGGTGATATCAGCCTTACCTTGGGGCTGAGAAAGCTAGAGCTTCCTGTAACTTGTCCCAGAGGACTTATGTTGCCCCCCAGCTAGGATTAAAACCTGTGATCTTTCCACTACTCCAGGAGCCTGTCCCTTGCTGTCCCATTTGACCTTCTCTGTGTGAGCTGCCAAGCAGCTTTGATTATAAAATGAACAAAGGGGACTTCCTTCGTGGTCCAGTCACTAAAACACTGCACTTCCAACGCAGGGGGCTCTGGTTCCATCCTTGGTCAGGGAACTAGATCCCACATGCCGCAACTGAGAGTTCCCATGCCAGTCGCTGAAGATTCCATGTCTGTAACTAAAGGTTCCAGTGCCACGACTAAGACCTGGCACAGCCAAATAAATATTTTTTTAAGTGCATAATGTACATATATGTGGAAACCTGAAAGCAAAGTAGACGAGAGAGAGCGTAAGCCTGCATCATACACACGTCACCACTCAAAGGCCGCTCCAGGCCTTGGGTGAGCAGGTGGAATTCTGGCTTGCTCTGGAAATGTAGTGCAGATGGTGTCCCCTGTTGGCGTGGAAGGCCATGAGTGCAGGCTTGTTGTCTGTGCAACTAACTCTGCGGTGAACCCCTCACCCAGTTCAGTTCAGTTCAGCTGCTGTTGTGTCCGACTCTGTGACCCCGTGGACTGCAGCACGCCAGGACTCCCTGCCCATCACCAACTCCCAGAGTCCACCCAAACCCAAGTCCATCGAGTTGGTGATGCCATCCAGCCATCTCATCCTCTGTCATCCGCTTCTCCTCCTGCCCCCAATCCCTCCCAGCATCAGGGTCTTTTGAAACGAGTCAACTCTTCGCATCAGGTGGCCAAAGGATTGGAGTTTCAGCTTCAACATCAGTCCTTCCAATGAACACCCAGGACTGATCTCCTTTAGGATGGACTGGTTGGATCTCCTTGCAGTCCAAGGGACTCTCAAGAGTCTTCTCCAACACCACAGTTCAAAAGCATCAGTTCTTCGGTGCTCAGCTTTCTTTAATAGTCCAACTCTCACATCCATACATGACCATTGGATAGTCTTTACTAGATGGACCTTTGTTGGCAAAGTAATGTCTCTGCTTTTTAATATGCTGTCTAGGTTGGTCATAACTTTCCTTCCAAGGAGTAAGCGTCTTTTAACTTCATGGCTGCAATCACCATCTGCAGTGATTTTGGAGCCCAGAAAAATACAGTCAGCTATTGTTTCCACTGTTTCCCCATCTATTTGCCATGAAGTGATGGGACCAGATGCCATGATCTTAGTTTTCTGAATGTTGAGCTTTAAGCCAACTTTTTCACTCTCCTCTTTCACTTTCATCAAGAGACTTATTAGTTCCTCTTCACTTTCTGCCATAAGGGTGGTGTCATCTGCATATCTGAGGTTATTGATATTTCTCCTGGCAATCTTGATTCCAGCTGTGCTTTCTCCAGCCCAGCGTTTCTCATGATGTGCTCTTCATGTAAGTTAAATAAGCTTCTCTGTATTCTGTTGCACAAAGTTGGGTACCATTGATTTCATTCAACTCTAGACTTTCCTCACCACCCATTTCACAGAAGAAAACACTGAGGACTCAAGAAGATGACATCAGTCTTAGACTGCAAATTTCTGTTTCATCCTGAAACGCATAGCAGTCTGCCCTGGGGGGGGCGGGGGGCGATGTGTGTGTGTGTGTCTGTGTGTGTGTGTCTGTGTGTGTGTGTATGTAGGGAACGGGGCGAGGGGCGCTGGGAAAAATGGGAAGGGGTGGAGAGCGGAGGGGAGTGTTTTCAAGTGTAAATGGTCCTCTAGAAATCTGTCGCTTTTAACATAGCCCAATGGCGATTCCTGAGTTTTCCTCGAGTAAAAAACTCCGAAACAGGTCCAATTAGGTGGCCGCCAGTAAGTTTCCCGTAAGTCAATCGACCTGCTTGGTTCCAGCGCCGTTGGCGTCCCGTCTCCACGGAGACGGGCGGTTCCATTTTTCCTTAAAGGGTGGTCATGATTTTCTCCCCTTTTCAAATCCACAGCAAAGCGCCCAGAGGACGCTCTCATAAACCTACAGAGGGGTTTATGTGGCTTTTAGCTCTCCTCGCAAGGAGGCGGGGGAGCGCGAGGTGGGCACGCGTCCCTCCGGATGGAGCCCGGCGTCCGAGCCCACCCTTGCGTCCAGGTGGTGCGTCCCGGGACTCGGGGCTCACCAGCTCCGAGCTCCTCGCCTGCCCGCCCCCAAGCTGGGAAGCGCGCTGAATCCAGCCGACGGGCCGACTCCCGGCGACCCCCCAGGATGCCAGAGGCCGGGAACTCCTGCCAGGACCTCACGCGATGGAAGAAGAAGAAGCCGCCGGTCCGCCGCACGGTCAGCCAGATCTGCCCACCCCCGCGGCGGCCCCTGACCGTGGCCGACATCCGGCCGGGCATGGAGAACGAGAGGCTGGGGGTCGTGCGGGATTCCATGTTTCAGAACCCGCTCATCGTCAAGGTGAGCCCCGCCCTACACCCACCGGCCCCTTTGCGCTCGTCCCCTCAGTGGGCGTCCGCGCGGCCGCGGGTTTCCACCTGTTCTGCCCGGGTCCCACCGCCCCCGCCCGAGCGCGGCGTCGGAAGCTCCAGCTCTGGTCCAGACAGACCTGGACCCCCCACTTCCCCCGGCCCCGGGGCGGTCACTGGCAGGCCGCGAAGTCTCGCTGAGCCTTAGTTTCCTCATCCTCAAAGTGGGTCGAGAATGGAACTCTTTCAAGGGGGTGATCGGGCAGATCGCACAAGGTCATCCCTGCGGGACCCTCCAGGTTGGCGGCTGCTGTTTGCACATGTATTCGCCCGGAATGAACTCAAGGGGTGACAGAGTGGTCGTCCTTTCCACCTGCCAGCCCTCCCAGGGTGCAGGCCGCCTCCCTCAATTCCCCTGCACGCCTGGGCTGCTGTTATGTACGAGGGTTCTGTATCTATCCTGGAAGTTTTATTTCCGTGTTAATTTTTACCCAGTCATGCCCTTATGCAAAATTATGACCCGAAGCGTCGTCCCCCACACCCACCGCCAAAAAGCGCAGATCTCTCTGGCGTAGGGGGCCCACAGGCACCGGCGAGAGAGGGAGGCGCAGTTTCCAAAGAGTTCGCCTCCCCTTTGATCGCAAGACCGCTCGCGTCAATCACGTTTCCGGGCTAGTGATCTCCCAACGCCGTGGCATTCACTCGCCTTCCCGGGGTGGGGGCTCGAGGAAAGTCAAGTTGAAGTTTGGCGCTAGGAAAGCAGGTCGTGCAATTTTACTTTGCGCCACTGGAGGGCAGTGTGCCTTTAAAAATGCGCGCAGCTCCCCAGACGCCGGAGGTGGAAGGCGCAGGTGATAACCGCGGATTCAGTAGCAATTATTTATCTGAAAGCCAGGAGCTGCTCAGAGCCCAGAGGTTTTGGTTGTTGTTTGTTTGTTTGTTTTTGGTACAGGAAGCCTGGGCTATCTTAACATCATAGTAAAATGAGCTGAATTAATTGGCTCCTTTGAAAACATTGACTTTCTCGTCTTGTCTTCAAACTATTTATATGTTCCTGGGCCAGCAGCTGGGAGAAACTGGCTTGTTTCATTGGGGACTCTTCCATTTAATATGCTCCCCTTCTCTGGCCACCCAAAGTGGAGCAAAGTTCTTCACCTGTTTCTAGGTGAGAATCGCCATTCTCAGAGGACAGGTGCCTCAGACAGATGGGATCAAGATCAGACATGCTGGGATCAAGAGGAGATCAATGTCCCTGCCTCTGATCATTGCTTTTACTCAAGCAGTTACTGATGGGCCAACACCTTCCCACTTCAGTACAAAATGGACAGACAACATAATGGAGTTGTCCTCCATGGCAAATTAGTAGTCTGTGATGCCCATCCCAAGCTACTATATATATATAGAGACACATATATAATATAGGTATATGCATACATATACAGGTGCCACTGGGGTAAAGCATCCACCTGCCAATTCAGTTAGTTGTAAGAGACGTAGGTTCAATCCCTGGATTGGGAAGATCCCCTGGAGGAGGGCAGTTGACTTCAGTATTCCTGCCTGGAGTATCTCATGGACAGAGGAGACTAGCAGGTTACAGTCCAGAGGGTCACAAAGAGTCGGACACGACTGAAATGACTTAGCATGCACACACATACACATGATACACGTATGTTCTGCATATATGTGTGCACACATGTATGTACGTACAATATACATGTGTATAACATGTATAATGACCTTCCCAGGCTCACGGACAAAGAATCCACCTGCCAAGCAGGAGACAAAGGTTCCCTCCCTGGGTGGGGAAGATCCCCTGGAGAAGGAAACGGCAGCCCACTCCAGTATTCTTGCCTGGGAAATCCCATGGACAGAGGAGCCTGGCGGGCTATGCAGCCCATGGGATAGCAAAAACGTCAGACACGACTTAGCAACTAAACAACAAATAAGTGTAACACACATCTGTAGGTAAAAGTTCCCCACCTGCCTCTGGGTGGCGCTAGCTGCACAGCTTCCAGACATGCAGTCCTAATTCCTGAAGCTGAACTCTGGGTTGGAAAATGTACGGGAGTCCCTGGCCTAGGGACGGGGCTTCTGTCTTCAGGGCCTGAGGCCCAGCGCCAGCAGGGTCAGGGCTCGAGCGGCAGGGGCTGTGCCGGTGACTGTGTCCGGCGTGTCTCACGGGGGCAGCTGGACTTCTTTCTTTCCTCCCTCCAGTTTTTAAGGGGCCCGAAGGTACTTTCAGTAGCAGTTAACATTATGTCCACATTTCAATACTGACCTCTGCTGCCAGATTTTCTACCAAAACCTGACCTAAGTCAAAGCTGCAGAAACACTGGGCGCGAGGCGTCACCCTGCCGGTAGCGTCTCCAGGCCTCCGCTTCCCCGGGGCACGCTGAGGCTGTGTGCCGGGCCTTTGTGCACGGGTCTGGCGGGACTGGCTCCCAGCGCAGCTGTCCTCTTCCACTTCAAACTCCAAACAGCTTCCTCTATTTTAAAGACAATTTAAATTCTGGAAAAACTGGGGGAGGGAGGGTTTCAGCTATCAAGGAAAGGAGGAGATGGAAAGTGTCCAAAATGGTGATGGAGCCTTAAAAAAAAAAAAATCTTTTCAAAAATAATACATTGCTGAACTTTCTGCCGAGGCATGGCTTGTGGATTTCTTCACTGTGGCATGTCAGTTTCACGAGCCCAGATTTTCAGACCTTCGTTTCTGTGCGCTTTCTCATTGTGTGCAGCAGAGGCGGGAGTGCCCTCTGCCCCGGGTGTCTGCGGGAGGATGATTGGAACTGAGATATATTTGGGTTTTGTCTCGCTCTGAACCTGAAGGCTGTGTCTATGTTGGGAGAATGTAGCACCATAGCTATAGTCATTTACTCCCCTGAAATTGGGGGGGTTGCTGCTCAGATTGTTTTCTCCAGTGAATAGGATCAGGGCTTTTTTTCATTTAAAATGCAGACACACTGCCTTGAACAAACACAACAGTGCTGTTTCACACCCTTGGAATTTACCGGGACGTACACACATCAGTTATTCAAGAACGTGTCTGCAAGATGCCACCGTAACCAAGTGAAAAGTGAAAACCTCAGACATCCAAGCAGATATTTTATCAGCAAATGCTCAGCAACTGTTTGCCTCATTTAAAACCAAGCCAACCGGCTATTGAGTGGGGTTGGTTTGAATCAACCCCGTGTTTTCATGTGGCCCCAGGAAGATGTAAATATTTTCCACTAGAAAGGGCCCCTATTCTATTGTATAAAGTGACGTGAGCCAGTTTTCCTTCAAATGTGATTCTCTGGGAAGAATAAAATTAAATAGAGAAGAAACCAGCTTCTCCCTGCGTGATTCTCATTCCGCCAGAACTCTGTGACTCAACATAGGATCCTGCTCCAATAGCCTTCAAGGCTCCTTCACAGAACCTGTCAGGGTTCACCCTTCCTGCCAGCCGAACTCAGCTGATATCCTGTCAATACAATTATGGGGAGAGACTGTTTGGTTTGCTTCGCTGACAGCCTTGAATCTTCTGTCGCCCTGGAGAGGCAGGCGAGGTACAGGAGTGGAATTTATTGAATTGAGCATCCTTAGAGAGTGCAAATGATCACGGCACCCGATTTTTTCATAATTTATCACCGACTTTGTTTTTCTGTGGGGGTTTATGTCACAAATAAGAAGTGCATGCGTTTGTAAGATAGAGTTGCAGAATCACATCATTTGGGGGCTGGAAGGAGGCTTACAGCCATCTAGTCCAATTCTTTTTTTTTTTTTTTGAGGATCTTAAGGCTCAGAGGAGGCAAGAGACTTGCCCAAGGCACTACCCTGACCTGCTCACCAAAGTGGGGTGAGACTTAGATCACCCGGCCTCCAGTCCCGTGCTCTTTTTGGCCACGATACACAATTAGCTGAGTGACCACCCGGATTGATTATGTATCTGTGCCGCAGGTAGTCAAAAGATGTTCACCAATGAGTCTGATTCCATTATTGTTTCATGCAACATGCCTTTTAGAGAGAACTCTACTAATTTCTTGGGATTTGTTCAGCGTCAAGAAATATTTACTGAATGTTTATGAAGTACTCAGCACCATGCTAAGCTCTCTTGAGGGCATAGAGGCAAATTCAGAACTCAGCTTTTGCCTGCAAAGAGTAATTATTCAGCTAGAGATGGAATATAATTATTGTTGTTGCTATTTAGTCTCTAAGTCATGTCCGACTCTTTTGCGACCCCATGCATTTCATATGTAGCTTGCCAGGCACCTCTGTCCACATATATATGTGTATTTCACATGTATGGCATATATATGTGTGTGTTGTATATATGTGTATGTGTATATATGTGTATACACCCTTCTTGCCGGTCGAACTCAGCTGATATCCTGTCAATACTATTATGGGGAGAGACTGATTTGCTTCACTGGCAGCCTTAAATCTTCTGTCGCTCTGGAGAGGCAGGCGAGGTCTGTTTGGTTTGCTTGTTATATGTGTATATGTGTATATATGTAACACATATATATTTGTGTGTGCGTGTTACTATTGTGTGCGTGCACACACACATACACAGGTAATAATAAGACAGGCAATGTCATAGGTCACCCCTTGTAAGTTTCAAGTTTCTGCACTACCTGGAAGGGTCCAGATTTGGGAGCAGGAAACCCTGAGCAGGACATGAGAGGCTTTATAAAGGAAAAGTCCTGAAACTGAACCTTGAAGGGTGAAAAGGTAGATTCTGGTCCTGGGAGTGGGGGGGTGGAGATTAGGAGAAGCCAAGCCTACTAGGGCTGTTTGATTCCACCCTCCTCAGATCCTAAGTGTTCACAGATTTCCACCCCAACCCCAACTGAGTTCTGGTTCCTCAGCCTCGGCACCCCTGCTGGGATTGTAGTCATCGTCATCACGAGGATGCACTTACTTATAGCCAGTGTGTTCAAACTGGATGCTCGACAAAATTAGGCGATCACACTAAGAACGTAACATCGCTAATAAATATCGATGCTGGTGAACATCAGCATGTAGGAAGAGACAGAGGCAAAGAAGGTGGGCAGACCCACAGTTGGGGGAACATCCCAGTGTGGGTCACTGTCTTTTTTATGTTTGGGTAAAGCGTGACAACGTTACATCCTGCCTCTGCGTTGAAGACAATGTGCCTCTGATTTTCCAGATGCTTTTACATTCAATTTACAGAGTAACTGGGGAAAATACAGCATGAGGAAGGGGGCTGACATCCCACTGCCATCCTAATGACAGTCTCAGCCAGCTGGTGGGAAGCTTTTATTTTTCCAGGGAAAGCTGTGGGCTTGTTCATCCCTGGAACTCTTTCTCTCTCGGTCCTTTTTTTGTGTTCTTTTCCGCCTTTTTTTTTTTTTTCTTTTCTCTTCTTTTAAATCGAAACTTCTGACTTCCTGGCACCCAGGCACATCCTTTGGTGAGCAGGGTGAGCGAGCAGGTCAACTGGACAACTATAGCAGTTACCAGTCCTATGGCTGTTTCAGAAAGCAGACTTGCCCCCTCTCAGGCTTTTTACCATCATGGCAGGGGGTGCAGGTGGGGGGAGGCAGCTCTGCCTGAGAAAGGGCCTGCCTTCCTCTTTGTCCCTCTAAAGAAGGCAGCCTTTGGCTCTCAACCTCAGGAATTTGGGTTCCCCGGTATGAACTCAGCCCCTTTCTAAACTCTCAGATCGCTGGCAGTAAGGCTGTTCCTCTAGGAAGAATCCTGAGTCCTGTAGGGACAAGTCAGCAGTCGTTTCCAGCACCTTTCAGAACCTTCCAGGCTCAAGTGCTGCTCACTCGTAGAATTTAGCCCCTTTTTCCTGTATTTGAAAGACAGAGTTTTCTCGACTTAGGACTGGCCCTGTGGAAATTTCAAGCCGCTATTTCCTATTGCAGTGGTTCTCAAGTCGGTCATCTGTTTCTAGAAGCATAAGCTCTCACAAAGTGTCTCACTCAAACCACTTGTTAAGAAAATACACCTTAAAACACCCCCGAAAATGCACCTTTGACTGTTGAAAAAGTACAATGGGAAGGCAACTCAATTAAACGTGTTCTGTAAACCCTAACTTGTTGGGGATGATTTGAGTTGGTTCGTTTTGTGTTTGTGCTGGCCCTGCAGTGAATGGGTCACAGACTGAGGGAGCTGGAAGCCAGCTCAGACCTCGCTAGCCTTTGGGAGATTCCGTCCCTGGAGGCCACTGTGCAGAGCCATCGTCCGGCCCTGGGGACCCGGCTCTGTGAAACTGTAGACCCCTCTTCTGGGCCAGGCTGGGTGGGCAAAAACAAGCCGAGGCGCAGTCACAATCGCACTGCATTTTGGCGACTTTTAGCAGATATTGTGAGTGTTGTGTGCTTCTTGCCTGACTTGTATTAAATATTTGTAAAGAAAAAAAAAGGTGCGAGCATTTGTTGACTGTTGGTAACAATTCAACTTTAGATGAAATTGCCGCTTGACTCCTTTCAAGCGCCAGAATTTGTGTGAACAAGGACTGTGAAAACAATTCCAGGCTACAGCTTGTGTTTTCATGTGATCGCAAGAGATACAGCTGTAAGTTGGCTGCTCAGCCAGGTATAAAGCTGCAACCACCGCACTGGAGAGGAAGGCGGTGTGGGTGGCGGGCTAGAGCTAGGCAGATCCCAGGGCGGGTTCTGTCTCAGCCGCTTTCTCGCTGTGCCGTGTGTGAGGTTACTGACCTTTGAGCCTCAGTTACCTCTCTGTAAAATGGGCTGTTATAGTTAGCATCAGCTGTGGGGCAGCCATGAGGATTCAGTGAGATGACTCATTAGAAAAGATCCTGATGCTGGGAAAGACTGAGGGCAGGAGGAGAAGGGGGTGATAGAGGATGAGATGGTAGGATGGCATGGTCGACTCAGTGGACATGAGTTTGGGCAAACTCCGGGAGATAGTGAAGGATAGGGACGCCTGGCGTGCTGCAGTTCATGGGGTTGCAAAGAGCTGGACATAATTTAGTGACTGAACAACAACAAATGAGATGACACGGCTGTGCCAGGCTCAGGAGGGCACTGAATAAGGGGGCACTTTGGTTATTTTCCATCATCCTGCTTCCAACACTTAAGTTCCTCAAAACAACCTTATTCTCATTAATCGACCTTCAGTAAATGTCTTCAGTCTGAACATATGAATGTATCGTGAAACAGATCCACTCAGGGGCTTACTCTTTTCCCCCTTTGTGCTCTTTTTGGAAAATACCATTGCCCATCCCATCGGGTGTTTCCTAAAACCGCGTATCCTGGAACAGATGGGTGTGCCCTGGCTAAGGGTGAAGACAATCCTACTTCTAGCTCTCTTCAGGGTTCTTGGGCAAATGGCTTAATGTCTGAGCCTGTTTCCTCATTTATAGAGTATGAGTACCAATACTTACCTTGTTTACTTCTCAAGGATGTAAGGAAGGCAGATTTGAAAGAGACACTATCTTATGGAAGAGATTATGGCACTCTAGAAGCAGGCCAGTGGTTCTCAACCTCGGGGGGCAGTCTGGCTCCCCAAAGAACATCCAGCCATGTCAGAAGATGGTTTTGGTTATCAGAACTGGAAAGAGGGCTGCTAGTGCCTAGGAGCCAGGGGTGCCGTCCAACAATGCACAGATGCCACCCCCACCACCCCAAGAAGTAAATCGTCTCCCCAAGTACCAATAGTGCTGAGGCAGGGTTTCTCTAAAACCCCGAGCCAGAAAACATCAACACGTGGAGAATTCATTATTAGTTCATCTGTGGTCCAGGGTCTCTTGAAAATTTAATACAAAGAAGATAGAAATGAGATGCTTTAGTTTAATTGCTTCTGTCCCCCAATGCCATTCATTTTTATGGCCATTTAATTTCTTTTAATTTTTAAAAACTTTTATTTATTGGCCATGTTGCACGTCTTGCAAGATCTTAGTTCCCGGGCCATGAGAACCACTGGACCTTTTATGGCCATTTAAAATCCCTTGCTTTCTTTTTTTTTTTTTAATTAAAGATTTTTTTTGGAAAATTTGGACCATTTTTAAAGTCTGTACTGAGTTTATTACAATATGGTTTCTGTTTTATGCTTTGGTTTCTTGGCCATGAGGCATGTGGGATCTTAGCTCTCTGACCAAGGATTGAACCCACATGCACTGCACTGGAAGGCGAAATTCCAACCATGGGACCACCAGGGAAGTCTCTCTCAAATCCCCCTCTTTGGCTCCATCTCCTTCCCCTTAGTTACACGTTCTGTTTGTTTGTTGATTTCCGTCAGGGCTTGTCTATCTCCAGCCTCACCCACGTTGGAGTGAAAAAAAAAAAAGGATCTCCAGCCACCCACAGAGTGTGGCCCGGTAATTCATCAGCTAAACTGATTAGCGTGGGGCTGGTTTGTCGAGCGATCACTGACCACCGTGCACAAGCTTTGTTTCCCTGGCTCATCACCTGCCAAGGGCCCGTGTCGGTGGTGTTTTTCTCAGCATGCACTCATTTAAGATTTAAAATGGAATGGACTTGGTTCATCGGAAAGCAAACTCCTGGTGGACCGGAGCTGCAGCCCAGCCCGTACGCGCTTGTTGTGGCATTAAGTACAACATTTCAGGGGAGCAGGTCAACGTGCTTTATAAAGAAAACAGCTGTATTTTTCCACCCAACAGTTTAAAGGCCCATCAGGGTTTGGTCAAGAAACTGACTGACGTGGGTCAGTGAGCAGAAAGGTCAACATGAAGGGCACACGGGGGGAGAATAGCTAACCAAGAGCATTGTAGAAAACACATAATGAGCCAAAAAAAGGGATTTTTTTGATCTTTTATATGAACCAAACAATACATATTGGCGGGGAGTGGTGGGGAGGCCAATGAACCCAGAAGCCAACAAGATGAATTTCTTTGTGTGGATCAAAACCTTTTGTACTTGTCCAGAGGAGTGAAAGTGGAGAATCAGAAGAGCTTTGATTTCGAGGTAAAACATTCGTGAGAGGACACATCACTGCCAGGTGACCGGCCCTTTGGAACCAATGGCACAATGTCCAAGCTCTCTCACCACATCAGAGAGAAAGCCCCAGCTGGCTAGCTGAAGCTCAGAGGCCACAACCTCCCACAAAGATGCGGGCACCCCAAAAGCCACAGAGAGAGGCGATCTTTCGGCCGGAGCATTGCAGTTAAGGGAATTGGAACATTTGCTGGCAACTTTTTGGGTCAGTCTTGCTGGATGCTAGTCAGTTGGGCCGCATTGCCGCCTCAAATGCTGTCTAAATGGTTCTGTTTAAGAGCTGCGTTCATCTATCCCATGGTTTCCCACAGATCTTTAAGAACAGAGACACTGACTTTAAAACATTCGTTTTGGTGTGCATTTGAAGCTGTCAGTGAACCCATTCGTCAATGAGCAAATATTTATTGCACAACTATAATGCACACGGCACTGGTGGAAACAGGAGAGGTTTAAGAATTCGTTTCTAAGGAGTTTATGGTCCAGTCAGGGAGAACTAGACTTGGCACGTTAAAAGCACTCCTAAAAGTTATTAGAGGCAGAAGGAGGGGAGCTGAGAGGTGTATCTGAGAGTGAAGGTAGAGCAGAATTGGAGCGCCCAGGGCAGCTCAGAGAGCCTGTGGCTGGGGCTGCGGGGGGGCTGGACGCCAGTGGTTGGACAGGGGCGGAGGGGGCGCCTGCGGAGGCGCTGGCCCAAGCAAGGGTCTAAGATGGACAAGAGCAGGTGCAGCCTTCACTCACTGTTTGAACTGACAGAATCAACTGCTTGTGTATCAGACACAGAGCTAGACACCAGGGATTGGTTTAGATGAACTGATCTGATGGGTAAACCAATTTGGATAGGGGCCTTGCTGTCACAGAGCTTACAATCTCATGGATAGAAACAGGCATTAAAATAAACAGCAAAGCCTGGCTGGGCTTCCCAGGTGACTCATTGGTAAAGAATCTGCCTACCATTGCAGGAGTTGCAGGTTTGATCCCTGGGTTGGGAAGATCCCCTGGAGGAGGAAACGGCAACCCACTCTAGCATTCTTGTTTGGAGAATCCCATGGACAGAGGAGCCTAGTGGGCTACAGTCCATGGGGTTGCAAAGAGTTGGACGTGACTGAGTGACTGAGCAAGCACTCGGTGACGGCTGTCTGTCTGGATGGATTTGTGCTTAGCCCCTGAGGGCAGCTGTGCCTGGATGGAGGGACGTGAGGGAAGGTCTCCTAGACTGGATGACTTGAGCTGAATCTTGACACCAAGATGAGCCAGGAGAGGTAAGATGCGGGCAGAGGTAGAGAAAGGTAGGTAGTGTGTGGCCTGCAGCTTATGCAATTCGGGGTACAGGGGCTTCCCTGGTGGTCCAGTGGTTAGGGCTCAGTGCTTTGGGCTCAGTGCCTTCACGGCAGGCATCCAGTTTCAGTCTGTGGTCTGAGAACTAAGATCCTGCAACTTGCATGGTGAGGCCAAACAAAAACAAAAACAAATTAATTAATTAAAAATTGAAAAAGAGATAGTATAAAACTAAAAATGATGTTGGAAATGAGATCCAAGGCCTTGGAAGGGGCCACGTGCAAAGAAGGTCCCTGAAGTCTGAGCTTCATTAGTTTCAGGGTGAATCAACTTTTGACTGAGAGAAAAGCTTTCTGGGAAAAAGGATGGCGTGTTCATGGGGAGGGGGAAGGGGAAAAAAAGCACTGAATTGTCAAACTTGAGCATCCGCAGCTCCTCCTCTGGCTATATGTCATCCGTCCATCCATCCATCCATCCACCCATCCATCCATTCATCCACCTGTCCGTCCATTCACCCATCCATCCATCCATTCATCTGTCCATCCATCCATCCATCCATCCATCCATCCACCCACCTATCCATCCATCATCCATCCATCCATCCATCTATCCATCCACCCATCCACCCATCCACCCATCCATACATCCATACATCCATCCACCCATCCACCCACCCATCCATCCATCCACCCATCCATCCATCCATTCATCATCCATCCATCCATCTACCCTTCCATCCATCCACCCATCCATCCACCCACCCATCCACCCATCCATGCATCATCCATCCATCCATCTACCCTTCCATCCATCCACCTATCCATCCACCCATCCATCCATCCATCCACCCATCCATCCATCCATCCATCCACCCACCCATCCATCCATCCACCCATCCGTCCACTTATTCAGTACTACATACTTCCTCTGGACCAGACACCCCAGGCCCCAGAACCACAGTCATGAGCTCTCAGTTTCCTGCACACTCTTGCTGACTCAGAAACCTTGAGCAAGTAAATCCCTGGAATGTCCCGGAGCCTCGGTTTCTGCACACCTGAGTGGCTTTCTCCCTGAGAACCATCTGGAGCCTACCTTTCATTTGCTCATTCGACTCTTTGCAAAATGTTTATCGAGGGACTGTTGGGTGCCAGGCAGCATGCTGGACCTGGAGGGACCTCTGTGGACAGGAGAGCCTGAGTTCCTGTCTGGAGGCAGCGCAAAGCCCTGGTGAAGACAGTGCATGTGTGTGTGCTAAGTTGCTTCAGTTGTGTCTGACTCTTTGCAACCCTGTGGACTGTAGCCTGCCAGGCTCCTCTGTCCATGGGATTCTCCAGTCAAGAATACTGGAGTGGGTTGCCATGCCCTCCTCCAGGGGATCTTCCCAACCCGGGGATCTTCCCAACCCAGGGATCAAACCCTCATCTCTTAGGTCTCTTGCACTGGTCAAGCTTCTGTACCACAAGCGCCACCTGGGAAGCCCCTGGTGAAGGCAGACAATAGGCCAATTCCTTCTTCCCTAGGGATAAGCACCGTGGAGGTGGCTGCAGTGTCAGGAGGCTAAAGTCCAAGCCCAAGGATGGGACATCTCAGCCCGACCTCCTGCAATGAGTGGAGTGATCAGTTACTGGGTGCTGGCGGGAGTATGTGTGTGTCTGTGTTTGGGTGGGCGGTGGGTGGAGACTTCCAGACAAAATAAGTGGTTTCATTCCTCCAAGGCAAGGAGAAACTTGGAACTCAGGAAGCTGCAGGGAAGCAAATGCTGAGAGGAGGCTGGGTGGGGAGTGAGGCCAGATCCAGTGGGGCTCCTGGTTATCTGAGAGCTGCAGGGGCCAAAGCAAGTAGGATAAACAAGACTGAGAACAGAGGGTGAGAGGTAAATGCAGACATCAACAATAGGTCTAAGTGCCAGCCTCCCCCCACACCCCGCCCCCAGTGTTCCTGGGGACCCACACCTGGCTGCAGGGTACTGTAGGTGGACTGGAGGAGTCGTCACGAGCCCTTCTCTGCTGGGACAGACGTGGTCACTGCAGCCTGGGACCCTAGCAGGCTGCACGTTTGGAGCACCGTGAGTGGGATGAGCAACACAACGCTTTAGGGTTAGTGCCTCGGATTTGTTTACTTTTTGCAAGTTAAACAAGCCCCCTAGTCTGTCATGCTCTGAATGCTCCCCACATCATTTGAGGGAGCCTGTTGGGGCGATTCTGAGGGATCCCTTAGGACTGAACGCCGGGCTTCGCATCTGCCTCCAAAACCTTTATAAACTGTCACTTAAGACTTCGCGCGCTTTGGAGGCACCCAGTGGGCATAAATCTGGAGATTTAAGTGAGCCTTTCAGAAACTCCCCTTCTAAAAGGAAAGTGTCTGTCTGGTGCTTCCGAAACCTCCATCTTTCCTTCGGCAGTAGCGCGGTCCTCTGGTGGCAGATCCTCTCAGGATCGCCTGGCAGGCTGCTCACAGGCCTGACTTCTCCCGGAGAGGCAGTGTGAGTGGAGGTGGAGGCCTGGAGTCTGGGTTTCCAGGAAGCTCCTGGTGGGTGACCCGTTTGGCCAGCTGATGCTTCCTGTGGCAGCTGATAGCAGTTGTGTTTCGTGGAGCCCACTGTGTACCAGGCGCTGTCTGCTGGCCCTTCTTAGGGATCACCTCCCCAAAATCTTGGCCGCAATTCTAAAAATGCCGGATTACCATCATTCCCATTTTACAGATGGGAAAGCTGAGTCTCAGAGCGGTTTCACAAGTTGCCCACAGTCATCCAGCACGTGGGTGGAGGTTCCAGGCTTTGAGAGGTCTGGGACTCTGCAGCCTGATGTTCCAACCACTGGACTAATCATAAGGACTTGGTGACATCCACAGCCCTCATTGTTAAACACCTGCTAGGTGCCCGACTTTTGAGTCTATGATCTCAACTCGATCTGTGAGAGAGAAAAATCTAATCCAGCTACATCTGTGCGTGCGTGCGTGCTAAGTTGCTTCAGTTGTGTCCAACTCTTTGTGGCCCTCTGGACCATGGCCCATCAGGCTCCTCTGTCCATGGGATTCTCGAGACAAGAATACTGGGATGGATTTCCATGCCCTCCTCCAGGAGATCTTCCCGACCCAGGGACTGAACTCGCTTTTCTTGCATCTCCGGCATTGGCCGGCGGGTTCTTTACCACTAGTGCCGCTTGGGAAGCCCCCATCTACACCTACAGCTGTCTGAAAGGTCAACTGCATCCACAGGTGTGTTTTCTGCTCTCAAGGAGCTTATAGTCTACTTGGGCACGTTTGTCACACCAGACACACACACACACCCTAGAAGCTGCTGCACTTCTAAGGCTGAAGCCTATAGGGCCAGTGTGACTCAGACCTACAAGACAGACAAGACAGTTAGGTGGAGGCCCCGTGGCCTGAGTGGTCCAGAAAAGCCTGTTGGAGCTTCTGGACGACCAAGCGGGACTCAGGGGACTGAGAGGAGGAAGCCGAGCATTTTAAATGTAGAAGATGACCAGACCGGGTGAGAAACGATGCCGCGAGCTTGGGTGTGTCCGGAGGGAAAGTCTGGAGGGGGTGTGATAGGAAGAAGGCAAGGAGGGACCGATCCTGGGTGGCTTAAGGTAAAGCCTGCCCTTTCAGCATGGCAACCCACTCCAGTATTCTTGCCAGGAAAATCCCACAGACAGAGTGGGCAGGTGGGCTGCAGAGTCCGTGAGGGTCGCGCAAGAGTCGGACACGACTGAGCGCGCACGGACGCACGGACGGTCTCGAGAAGAGACAAGACATGAAGAGAACAGCAGCGTGGACACTTGGTTTCCCACGGGCGCCTGGAGTTTAGGTTATTCTAAACATGTGCGTCTGCGGGCCAGGGAGCCAAGCGCTCTGGGGTGGGGGCTGGGGCTCCCCAGAATGGCCCTGGCTTCCACGGGCAGGCCTCCCCTCCCTCTCCCACCCACCGCCGTCCCCTCCCCGCCCCCCTAATCAGAGAGAGCAAATTGTCATCAGATTAGCGCCAGCAAAGAAAAGCACAGCGCTGCTCACCCCGCGGTTCGTTAGCATTTAGATAGACTGGGACAGGGTCCCACACAGTGCGCATCAAAGCCCGGCTCCGGCGGCAGGGCGGATTAATTCCTTTAACCAACAGGCCCGAGCTGGCCCTCACTCATTACCCTGCCCCGTCCGAGTGACTGTTCGATTCGATTGAAGATTAGCCATTTAGGCCCTTCCCTTGTCTTCTGCCGAAACCCAGGGCTATTGAATTGCACGTTCTCGTGTCGGCCCGTCAATACTCAGCGGCCTGAGGTTCTAATTCTGCTTCATTTAAACTTCATCAACTTTTCCAATCAAGTGGAAGGATCCGAAATAGGCTCTGTGAGCAGAAAGGCCCCAGCTTCCCTTTGTCAGATAATTTATTCTGTTCTCCCGTCCCCTCCCCACCTCATTCTTTCTCTCTCCAGCCTTGCTTCCACCCTCCCAGGGTCCTCCCCCGCTTCTTTATCCCAATGCTGAAAATGAGATTACAGTATTTAAATGACTATGATAATCAATCTAGGGACCCGGAGCTGAGATTGAGGTTAATTTTTCTTAGCAGAACAAAGAAGCGTGATGCCTTTGGGGACGTGAAGGTGCAATCTGGGTTTCTTGCTCATGTGTTTTTCTTTTTCCCCCTGCAATTGCAGTTTTAGGAGTCTTTTCTTGTTACTAACTAGGCGCTGAGTGTGATTTTGAATGGGCGGCAGCCCCGAAGAGAGCAGAAATGTAATTTCGAGCTGATAAACAGCTAATGGCCTTCAATCAACAATTTTAATAGGAAAAAAAGGCACTTATACGATATGAGTACAGATCTAATGAAAGGGTGATCATTTACCTTATTTATTTTTAAACACGCCAGGAATACTTTCCCACTGTGTTAGAACTAGTAATTACAGCCATGCAGTTCACCCATGAACCTGTGGATGAGGAGTCTTGTCACTCCGTCCATCTTCTCCCTGGCAGTTTGTGCCGCTATAAAAGTTAGGATTTTGTCATGTTTTGGCTAATTGGAAACAGGGTCATTATACCATTGAACACCGACATGAAAGTGACTTGTTCAATTGTTACCTGAAGCATTCACAGCTGGCCAGTCATTCTGCCGCTACCCGCCTCCCCCCACCCCTCCCCAGCCCAGCTTCTAAAACCAAGAGCATCAAAATATGCATATTTCTTTGTCTCCCTTTGCTGTCTTGTCAGAGCTGTTTTACATGCTGCCACCCAATGTTATCTTTTATTTGTGTCAGGAGAAAGGATTTGACAAGTTCAGTATACAATGTTCATTTGGCAAGGCAAATTTTTCATACCAATTTTGAGGAGGAAATGAAACTATCTTTCAACAGAATGAGCACCATCATTTTTGGACAGACTTATTATGAGAGAGGAATCGCAGAACTTTATTTCCTTGCATGATCCTGAAAAGTCTAATCCATTTTTTAAAAAGTAGGATTGGGTTTCCACCTACAACCCTAGCTGGGGGGAAGTAAGAAAACCCCCATAATGTCTTCAAACAGGAACGTCTCTTTTTCTATTTCCCTCCCTGCTCCCCACAAGTTATTAATAGGCTGGAATAAATTGTTCCTCTTCTCTATTATAATGAGTTTGTTTCAGACTCTTTAAACTGTGGGTGAATCTCTGACAGTTATCTACATTTGCAAAGCAAAATATTTAATAACCACCATTGTCTGAAGGAGGAACAAAAAACATAAGCAACCCCATTTGTGAAGAGTGAACACCCCCAGACCCCCAGATCCAGCCTCCATCACTGTTTGCCTAAAGAAGAAGCCTCTCTCACCCTCTGTGCTACCAAATTCATTTGGGGCAGTGGTTTATGGTGACATTTTTCTTTCTTAAAGCAAATATTGACTCACCACGGGGAAATTAAAACTCCATTAGGCATCGCTACATTGTACAGCAGCCTGCATTGCAGCAGTCAAGCTGCTATTAATTGGTTTCTTCCGCGGGAATAATTCAGGCAGGGCAGAGGGAAAGGGGAGAGAGAAGATGGATCTAAGCCATAATTTCTTAAAATGACATCATCTAAATCAGCCCAGGTGATCATTACGTGGTCATTAATCTAAATATAAAGAAGACACCACCTAATAAGACAATGAATTTATCCATAGAAAAAGCCTGCAGTGGAGTTAGTGCCAGGCTGTGGAGAGTAGGTGTTAAGACACACGTGGGCCAGCCTCAGCCAGGTTTGGGCAGCTCAAGACTGACTTTCTTGCAGCATGAGAAGCTCTGGCTCTCGCGTGTGGGTGTAAGATGCCTTCCAGCCTGTTCACTGCTTTCTTCCCAACGTGAAAGCTCTGCTTTTCTGTACCCTTTCCCCTTTCCTGTGGAGCCCAGCCCGAATCCCACCTGCTCCATCACGACCTCGCTGGTCATTACTGGGTCCCTCTGCTTTGGATGACCAGGGCTGGTAGGGCAAAAAATGACCGCAATTGAGGTGGCTTAAAAGCAGAAATTCACTACCTCGCAGTCTGGAGGTTGGAAATCCAGGATCAAGGAGGTGTCAGCTCAGCCTTGTATCAAAAATCAGGGGCTGGTTCTTTCTGAGGGCCACTTGGGAAGGATCTGTTACAGGATTCTCTCTCTCAAAGTAGGCCATCTCCATGTCTATACAGCATTCTCCCTGCATGTGTGTCTATGTCTAAATCCACACCCCCTTTTTGGCCATGCCCATCGACTTTTGGGGTCTTAGTTCCCTGACCAGGGGTTGTACCCGGGTTCATAGCAGTGAAAGCGTGGAGTCTCAACTGCTGGGCCACCAGGGAATTCTCCTAATTTCCCTTTTCTATCAGGACATCAATCATTTTGGATTAGGGGCCCAGCCTAGGTTCATCATGATCTCATCTTAATTAATTGCCTTTGCAATGACCCTATGGTCAAATCAGGTCACATTCTGAGATCCTGGGGGTTAGGACTTCAACATGTGATACCTTTGGGCCTGAGTCCTAGTCCCTGGTCCAGGAGCTGTGGTAAGGAGAATACGAGCATCAGCAGAGCAGCGTTCTTTGTGTTGGACTTGACAGGCTGGTGTCTTGGTGGATGTGGAAGCACTTAGAGCTCTGTGGTCTCTTCTCCAGTGTGGTGTGGACGCCAGTCACAGGACAATCGCGTATGATCTTGTGCCATCTATGGTATTTTTATCTCATTATTGGTATTTAATCCTTAAGCACAACTAATGTGGACCACTAACCATCTGCATGGTTTTTCCAGTGGTCATGTATGGATGTGAGAGTTGCACTATAAAGAAAGCTGAGCACTGAGGAATTGATGCTTTTGAACTGTGGTGTTGGAGAAGACTCTCGTGAGTCCCTTGGACTGCAAGGAGATCCAACCGGTCCATCCTGAAGGAGATCAGTCCTGGGTGTTCATTGGAAGGACTGATGCTGAAGCTGAAACTCCAATACTTTGGCCACCTGATGCAAACAACTTACTCATTGGAAAAGACCTTGATGCTGAGAAATATTGAAGGCGGGAGGAGAAGGGAAAGACAGAAGATGAGATGGTTGGGGGGGCATCACCAACTCAATTGACATGAGTTTGAGCAGACTCTGGGGGATAGTGAAGGATAGGGAAGGCTGGCATGCTGCAGTCCATGGGGTCCCAAAGTTGGATAAAACTTAGTGAGTGAACAACATCAAATGGGGAGCCAATGAAGGCTGCTGAGCAGTGAAGCAGTGATGGGGACTGGAGGTAGAAGGATGAGTCAGATTGGCATTAGAAAGGCCCTTCTGGCTACAGAGTGGAGAATGGACTGCAGAGCACCAGGGTGACCATAGGGAGATCCGTTGGGATGCTTATGAAGTCTTGCAGGTGAGAGGCAATCCTTGAATGAGGACGGAGGAGATGGAGACGGGTGGGCATAACGGAGGGAGATTGGGAGGCAGACCTAGCAGGACTTTGTGATGCGTGGTGTGTGAATGTGCAGGGATGAGGGAGAAGGATTATGAGGAGCTGGTGGGAAGGTCACGGGTTTGCATTTGGCTGCTTCTTGTGGGCAGATGTCTATCTCTTGGTGAGTGTCTGATGATTTAGTAGGTTTCTGGGTCCTCTCTGGACCTGACTTCGGTTACATCCCCACCTACATGTCCCTGCACGTCCCTATCGGTGTGCTCTCCTGTAACTCCTCAGGTTTCTGCCCTGTGCCTGTTCACTGTACCCCTGGCCTTCTCCTACACATTCTTTAAGACTCAGCTTAAGAAGTTTCTCCTGGAAAGTGATTCTTTATCTGCCAGCGCTCTCTGTGTCTGTATCACTTTATACTCTATTGAAATTGTCCCTTTCTGTGTCTCTCTACCAGCAGTGACTTGTGAGAGAATCTAGGCAAGGACTGTGTCTTTTTCACTGCTTTGTTTCAAGTTCTTAGCCAGTATCTGGCACATCATGGGCACTGTATAAGGTCTCTTGAATAAGTAAATGGATGAATATAGAAGAGAATGAATGATTGACTATACCGGTGGTTTAGAGGTGTCTTTGCTGACAGGCTACAGGAGGTGCTGCAGTAAACAGGAGTTACGTGCACGGGTGGCCCTGCTTTTGCTTGTTCGTTTTTGTTTTGTTTCGCTTCATCCTTTCGTCCAGTCGCTCAGTGGTGTCTGACTCTTTGTGGTTCCATGAACTGCAGTGCACCAGGCTTCCCTGTCCTTCACCGTCCCCCGGAGTTTGCTCAGACTCATGTCCACTGAGTCAGTGATGCCATCCAACCCTATCATCCTCTGTCGCCCCCCTTTCTGCTCCTGCCCTCAGTCTTTCCCAGGATCAGGGTCATTTCCGATGAGTTGGCTCTTCACATCAGGTGGCCAAAGTATTGGCACTTCAGCTTCAACATTGATCCTTCCAATGAATATTCAGGGTTGACTTCCTTTAGGATGGACTGGTTCGATCTCCTTGCAGTCCAAGGGACTCAATCATTAGTCCACTATGTTTAATGACCCTCTATCACCTACAGGTGGCAAAATTTTTCATGGTCTAGTCTTTGGCTAATTCACGGATTATTCTCCATCTTTATGCTCCAATAATATGAACTCTAATTACACAGGCTGCTCTCTCTGCCTGGAACAGCTTCCTTACTCTTTTCACTGGCTGGAAAAAATGCATTCTCATCCCCAAAGTCTCAGTCCAAATGCTACCTCTTCTTCTCCGACCCCCTCTGCAACATGAACAGTGCCTATATGTGTTCTTTGTACACAATTTCATGGTGGGAATCACCTTGATGTACTGTGGTCCTTGGGGTAGAGATTGCTCCTTATTATCTGTCTATTCTTAGAAGCTTGTACAGGGCCTGGCATATCATAAGTGCTCAATAAATGACTGTCAGTTGAAGGGATGAATGAATGACAAGCTGTGTGACTTTGCCTGTATTATTTCTCTTCCCTTCTCATTTTCAAGATTTTGAATTTATTCTTTGGCTATACTAGTGTATTTTTTTTTTTTTTTCAAGAAAAAATAGATGTGTTGTTCTTTGATATCTCTTAGGGAATGAATTACAATTTTTATAAAGCATTTTCTATTTGCCTTATTAACTCTATTTCCTCAAGTGTGAGTTTTGTTTGTCTTCATTCTTTCTTGGTAATGTTTTTTCTCAAATATTTGGCTACTTGTTGTTGTGCAGAATATTTATATTTCTCATTCCTTAAATACTTGTATGCACAAGTTTTGTCTCTTTCTTGTGGCCTACCTCTAGTGATTGTTGGGGGAGAGTTGGATATATTGGGAAGTGGGATGAGCTGGTGGTTTTTCTTCTGGGTGAGACCCTACTTTGGGGAATAAGGAGCCTTTCGTCTCTCCTTCCCATATTCACTGGTTCAGTCTGGGTGCAGATGTTGCTGTTGCTGTCTGCCTAGTGGAACCGTGGAAACAGAAAGGCTGAACCAATCCACTTGCTCCAAAAACAGCTCCTATATAGGCCCTGACTAGTGTTCCAGAGACATTCCTTTCCCATATGTTTGATCTGGACTTGACCTTCTCCTGAACACTCCCCGACTCTATACTATCATCTCCCACACTTATTTCTGGTGATGGGTTCCTCTGGTTTTGCTTTCTATATTTCTAATCCTGTCTGATTTTGACCATTTGGAAATTTCTCAAAAGTCCTGGTCGCTTGATAGAGTTCTTTCTTGTTTTCCTACACTATTTTGGGTTTTTCATTTTGAAAAATTCTTTATCCTTTCATGATATTTTGGGAGAGTTGGGAAGGTAGATATACATGCTCAGTCCACCATTTGAGACCTATCTTGTTTCTCACTCCTAAGATTTTGCAGGCATTACATCTCATGATATGTTTTGAAGGTGTAATCCAAGTCACAGCTTAAAGATAGTTGTACTTATCTTTTAAACAGAGCTTTTAGAAGACTTCCCTGGTGGCTCAGTGGTAAAGAATCCACTTACCAATGCAGGAGACATGGGTGTCTTCCCTGATCTGGGAAGATCCCACATGCCTTGGAGTAACGAAGCCCATGTACCACAACTATGGAGCCTGTGCTCTAGAGCCCAGGAGCTGCAACTCCCGAAGCCTGCGCGCTGGAGCCTGCACGCCACAAGAGAAGTTGCTGCAACGAGAAGCCCACACACTGCAACGGAAGGTAGGATCCTCCCTCACCGCAAGGAGACAAAAGCCCGAGAAGCAGTGAAGACCCAACACAGCCAAAAAATCAATAAATACTTATATAAAAAAGGAACTTTAGAAATTACCTTAGCGTCTATCCATAAGTTAAACACAGCAAAGAGTATCTCCACTTTTTCCCCCCATGACCGGAGTTACCCTTTGAAAATCACTTCCTTGTGGTGATCTGAAGAAATCCCCTTCTTCCTGCCAGACTTCTGAGATCCTGGAAAAATCTCAACAGGATTTGTTCTCTCATTTGAGGCACCTGGGATCTCAGTGAGTGTGTCAGAAGGAGGAGGCAGCATATTTGTAAGTCATTTTTATCTAGTGGCAGTTGCTAACAAAGGTCCGTTGAGTCAAGACTATGGTTTTTCCAGTAGTCAGGTATGGATGTGAGAGTTGGACTATAAAGAAAACTGAGCGCCGAAGAATTAATGCTTTTGAACTGTGGTATTGGAGACTCTTGAGAGTCCCTTGGACTGCAAAGAGATCCAACCAGTCCATCCTAAAGGAGATCAGTCCTGGGTATTCATTGGAAGGACTGATGTTGAAGCTGAAACTCCAAAACTTTGGCCACCTGATGCGAAGAACTGACTCATTTGAAAAGATCCTGATGCTGGGAAAGATTTTGACGGCAGGAGGAGAAGGGGATGACAGAGGATGAGATGGTTGGATGGCATCACCGACTCAATGGACATGCGTTTGAGTAAACTCTGGGAGTTGGTGAGGGACAGGGAGGCCTGGCTGTGGTTCATAGGGTCACAAAAAGTCAGACACGACTGAACGACTGAACTGAACTGAACTGAGCAGAGGTCTTGTTTCTCTTCTGGTCATGACCAAGTAAGCTCCTATCAGACCAACCCTCTTAGAGATAACATCTATAAACTCCAGGTGAAATTATTTATGAAAACTACCCAGGGCTCTGGAAAGTCTATGAGCATGGGTAGATACTATGCTGTGAGCAGGCAGATGGGCATGTTGACACATGAAGAAGGAAAGATCAGAGAGTCTTGCCTTATTACCTCCATGAGGATGGATACCCCGAGATGCCAAGAACTAGTTGGTGTGACTGGTTGCCTGCCTGTGGGCACATCTCCTTGCTCCTGCCTGGGGGGCTGCTTCTCTTTCTCCCCCTGCCTCCAGTTCTCCTGTGGCCTTTCTTCTGCCAGCTCCAAGTCCTCGCCCTCGGGAAGCCTTTTGGACTCTATCCCTATCCTGAGATGTTTTGTCTGCTCACCCCGCCCTTGCCTCCAAAATATCCTGAGTGCATTTCTGGCCTCGCCCTTAGCACATGTATTTAAAATATCTGTTGTTGTGGATTCATTCCTTGTGGGCAGGAATTCATCTTTTCATCCCCAGAGCCTGCAGTACTCAGCATAAAGTAGATGCTCAATAAATGTTTGTTGCCCGAGTGAATAAATAAATGGTTTAATAAGAGCCTGGGAGACTGTCTCCCAGGAAATAGTAATCTTGGCATGTCTATGAGCATCTAGATTTATTTTTCAATTCAATCTTAAGATGCTTTCATTTTAAGACTTAAAGACAGACTGTTCTCCATGAAAGAAAACATGGCTGTGTGCACAGGTGGCTGAAAGCTATGAATCTGCAATCTGACCTCACGGAGAAGCAAAATAATGTAGAACTTGGTGTCGGTGAAATGCAATCAATATCAGCATGAATGTTATCAAGCCCCCAAGTACCAAAAGCAGTGGAAATGCATACATGAGTCTGATGGGGGCCTGGGGAATGTCTCTGGTCAGCCTTTTGATTTGAGCATCTAACGAGTAAATCCAATGGGGGACTTTGGAGCCTTGATCCCATTGAGCATGGCCATTTTGTCAGATGTGCCCTCTGTCTGGGCAGCTCGGGGCACAAAGAGGGAAAAGAGGAACACATGGCTGGTCCCAAACTAGAAAGAGCTTTCCTTTGAGAGGATATTGAGCTGTTTGATAAAGCCCAATATTATGCTTGAATTATGCTCAAATGCTTGAGTGAAAGAACATTGTTCCAAGGCCCCTACCACGGACTGGGCTGGATCCGCTTTCTGCGGTCGCCTTTTGAGGTGGCACTGTGGGCTGTAATGATTTGTATTGTATTTATCAGCTGACAGGATAATCCTGGGAACAGCAGGGGGGGAGGCAACCCGAGTCCGACTTCTCAACCCTACTAATTAAAACAATCCTTCCTCTCCCCATGAAGGCTAATGAGACAGAAAGAGAGCGGCCTAATGAAAATGTCACCACGAGATTGCCCACTTATTTTATTTATTAACTTACTGCTGTCACTCCCATTTTGGGGTCCTGCGAGAGAGAGAGAGATTTTTCAAATATTTGCTCGAAGACCCTTTCTGACGCATCACCCCTCTGCACAACAGGAGCTCTCACCAAGCACATCCTTTGTTGTTGTTGTTGAGTCACTGAGTTGTGTCCGACTCTCTGTGACCCTCCTGACTATAGCCTGCCAGGCTCCTCTGCCCATGGGATTCTCAGGCAAGAATACTGGAGTGGGTTGCCCTTTCCTTCTCCAGGGGATCTTCCCAACCCAGGGGTGGAACCTGACTCTTCGTTGCAGGCAGATTCTTTATGACTAAGTCACCTGGGAAGTCTCTAAGCACATGCTAATTAGTGGTCTGAAATTTTATGTCCAGTTGTCAATAAATGACACTATTCTAGGAAAGAAGCGTTTGCCTGTGTTCGCTTTGAACAAAATAAAAATGAATCTGAATCGCTTTTCAGTATATTCCCCCTCTCAAATCCAAGAGGCCAGTTTGTTTATGAAAGCTGTGACCCCCTGGGGTGAGTGGCCAGTGAAGCTGGAGGAACCGCAAGGACATCGAGTGCTGTTTAGAGAGATAAGTTCACTGCACTCAAGCAGATTTAACATTGATCCCCTCAAGCGCTTGGTTCTGCCAAGATGGCAGGATTCAATTAATATCGTAATTAATGGAGCCCAGCATAACCTGACCTGTCAATACCTTGAGGGCACCCCAGGGCCCCCCTCGTTCATTTCAACCCCTTAAATACTTGATTTCAGCTGATGACTTCATCAGCACCCACTGTCTGTAAGACAGATGGAAAAAGGAAGAGAGTCTTCACCTTGGCATAGATTCCATCAAGTGGGGTTTTTATGCTGGGGAACCTGAGTTTTTTTGTTACCAGAGGGTATTTGTACAACAAGTGGACTGTGAGGTTTGGGGTCACCATCCCTCAGCAGCAAGTGCTCATTCCCAGAGAGAACCCAGGCAGTGAAGAGGGGAGAGTCTGGTTATGGATTTGCTGGGTGTGTCCATTTCCTCCACCGGCCACAATAAGCTGTCTCACACTGGATGGCTCCAGAGGACAGAAATAGATTCTCTCACAGTTCTGGAGACCAGAGGTCAGAAGTTACAGTGTTGCTTTGAGAATCCTTGCAGCCTCTGGTGGCTCAGGTATTCCTTGGTTTGTGACCCAATCACTCCAGTCTCTGCCTCCATGGTCATATGACCTTCTCCCTCTGTGTCTGTCTTTTCCTATCCTCTTTAAAAAATGCTTATTTAATGTACTCATTTGGCTGTGCCAGGGCTCGGTTGTAGCATGTGGGATTTTTAGTTGCTGCATGTGGGATCTAATTCCCTGGCCAGGGATTGAACCTGGGCCCCATGCAGTGGGGGTGCAGGGTCTTAGCCACTGGACCACCAGGGAAGTCTCTTCCTACTCTTTCTTGTAAAGACACTTTTCATTCAATTTAGGCCCCACCCCCTAAATCTCATCTTAAGAACCTCCGTTTAATTACGTCTGCAAAGACCCATTTTCCAAGTAAGGTCATGCTCACAAGTTCTGGGGAATGTGTCTTTCTGGGGGACACTATTCAATGCACTGTAGCAGAGTTGGACCAAATAAAGTTGAGTTGGTCAGTTGGTCCGAGTCTATTAAAGGAGCATTTCCTGTTCTTGCATCAAGAAAGAATTTGCCCCTCCACTTCTTTTTTCATGACATGAAGATATATGCAGACTGATTTCTATAGAAAGAACACCCAGAAAAGAATACAACTTTTTTTTTTTAAGAATACAACTTTTAAAAGATATCAGTCACCATCTCTTTTAAAATATAATTTTATTTATTTCTTTATTTATGGCTGTGCTGGGTCTTTGTTGCTGGGTGGAATTTTCTCTAGTTGCAGCAGGAAGGGACTGCTGCAGGCAGTTCCAGTGCGCAGGCTTCTCACTGCAGTGCCTTCTCTTATCATGGAGCACGGGCTCTAGGGCGTGAGGGTTCAGTAGTTGCAGCTTCCAGGCTCTAGATCACAGGCTCAATGGTAGAGGCTCAGAACTTAGTTTCTTTGCAGCATGTGGGGTCTTCCCGATCAGGGATCGAACCTCTGTCTCCCCCACTGGCAGGCAGCTTCTTTACCACTGAGCCACCAGGGAAGCCCGAGCACCATCTTTTTATTTCTATCATTCTATATTTCTTTTATTATATGTATATATGTATATAAAGTGAAGTACAGTTGGTTAACCATGTAGTGTTTCAGGTGCATAGCAAAGTGATTCAGATATATATATATATATATATATGTATATCATATATTTTCAGATTCTTTTCTCTTATAGCTTATTACAAAAGATTGAGTACAGTTCCCTGTGCTATATAGTGGGTCCTTGTTTCATATATATTTGTTTTTTATATATAGTAGTGTGTCTACATTAATCCCAAACTCCTAATTTTATCCCTCCCCCATCCCCTTTCCCCCTGGGAACCATAAGTTTGTTTTTTATGTCTGTGGGTCTATTTCTATATTGTAAACAAGTTTGTTTGTATCCTTTCTTTTTAAGATGCCACATATAAGCGATATCATATGATAATTGTCTCTGTCTGGCTTACTTTGTTAGTGTGATAATCTCTAGGTCCATCTATGTTGCTGCAAAAAAATATACATATCTTAATTTTAAGATACTTTATTCCAAAAATATGCTAAGCATCATCTGACCCTTCAGTGAGTCATAGTCTTTTTGCAATAGTAACATCAAAGATCACCGATCACAGATCACTGAAACAAATATCATAATAATGGAAAAGTTTGAAATGTTGTGGGAATTACCAAGATGACACAGACATGAAGTGAGAAAAGCGCAGTTGGAAAAACGGCACCGATAGACTTGCTTAACACAGGGTTGCTATGAACCTTCAATTCGCACCCCCCCCCAAAAAAAAACCCACTCTCTGCAACACACAGTAGAATGAGATCTGCCTGTAGAGGTGGCCTCTCGTGGGGCAGGGAGAGAGAGATTCTTGGGAGACAGATATGGGAGGAAGACTTGCTCTTCATTTTACACCCTTTACATCTTCTTCTGAATTTTGTGCCATGTGCCTGTAATATTTATTCAAAACACCAGATACATAAAAAACCGAGGGACTTCCCTGGTGGCACAGTGGTTAAGAATCTGCCTTGCAATGCAGGGGTCCACAGGTTCGATCCCTGGTTGGGGAACCAAGATTCCACATGCTGTGGAACAACTAAACCCGCGCCACAACTAGAGTCCATGTGCCACAACGGGAGATCCTGTGTGCTGCAAGTGAGACCTGATGCAGACAAATAAATTAAAAAAAAAGATGAGAAGTCCTGTTACCATTACAACTTCTCTGATCAGCATCTCCCAGAAACTGGACCTACTTTCTGAGTACTCCTTTAACTGTTTACATACTACTCTCATGTTTATCACACTGTTTTGCGATGAACCAGACATCCTGGAGTGAGAAGTCAAGTGGGCCTTAGGAAGCATCACTATGAACAAAGCTACTGGAGGGGATGGAATTCCAGTTGAGCTATTTCAAATCCTAAAAGATGATGCTGTGAAAGTGCTGCACTCAATACGCCAGCAAATTTGGAAAACTCAGCAGTGGCCACAGGACTGGAACAGGTCAGTTTTCATCCCAATCCCAAAGAAAGGCAATGCCAAAGAATGCTCAAACTACTGCACAGTTGCACTCATCTCACACGCTAGCAAAGTAATGCTCAAAATTCTCCAAACCAGGCTTCAACAGTACGTGAACCATAAACTTCCAGATGTTCAAGCTGGATTTAGAAAAGGCCGAGGAACCAGAGATCAAATTGCCAACATCTGCTGGATCATCAAAAAAGCAAGAGAGTTCCAGAAAAACATCTACTTCTGCTTTATGGACTATGGCAAAGCCTTTGACTATGTGGATCACCACAAACTGTAGAAAATTCTTCAAGAAATGGGAATACCAGACCACCTGACCTGCCTCCTGAGAAATCCATATGCAAGTCAAGAAGCAACAGTTAGAACTGGACATGGAACAATAGACTGGTTCCAAATCGGGAAAGGAGTACGTCAAGGCTGTATATTGTCACCCAGCTTATTTAACTTATATGCCGAGTACATCATGCAAAATCCTGGGCTGGATGAAGCACAAGCAGGAATCATGATTGCCAGGAGAAATATCAATAACCTCAGATATACAGATGACACCACATTTATGGTAGAAAGTGAAGAAGAACTAAAGAGCCTCTTGATGAAAGTGAAAGAAGAGAGTGAAAAAGTTGGCTTAAAACTCAACATTCAGAGAACTAAGATCATGGCATCTGGTCCCATCACTTCAGGGCAAACAGATGGGGAAACAGTGGAAACAGTGACAGACTTTATTTTTGGGAGCTCCTAAATCACTGCAGGTGGTGACTACAGCCATGAAATTAAAAGACGCTTGCTCCTTGGAAGAAAAGCTATGACCAACCTAGACAGCATTTTAAAATGCAGAGACGTTCCTTTGCCAACAAAGGTCCATCTAGTCAAAGCTATGGTTTTTCCAGTGGTCAGGTATGGATGTGAGAGTTGAACCATAAAGAAAGCTGAGTGTCAAAGAACTGATGCTTTTGAACCATGGTGTTGGAGAATACTCTTGAGAGTTCCTTGGACTGCAAGGAGATCCATCCAGTCCATCCTAAAGGAAATCAGTCCTGAGTATTCATTGGAAGGACTGATGTTGAAACTGAAACTCCAGTACTCTGGCCACCTGATGTGAAGGACTGACACATTGGAAAAGACTGGGAAAGATTGAAGACGGGAGGAGAAGGAGACAACAGAGGATGAAATGGTTGGATGGCATCACCAACTTAATGGACATGAGTTTGAGTAAGCTCCAGGAGTTGGTGATAGACAGGGAAGTCTGGCATGCTGCAGTCCATGGGGTTGCAGAGTTGGACCTGAATGAGCGACTGAACTGAACTGATGTACTTTTAGCCTCTAGAGTGTAGGTAACAGTGTGGGCTGAGACCATGTGGGAGAGAAAGGCAGTCAGAATGTGTGTGTGTGCTCAGATGCTCACCCGTGTCCAACTCTTTGCAATCCCATGGACTGCAGCCCACCAAGGTCCTCTATCCATGGGATTTTCCAGGCAAGAATACGTGAGTGGATTGCCGTTTCATCTTCCAGGGGAATCTTCCCAATCCAGGGATCAAATGCACATTTCTTAGGTCTCCTGCATTGGCAGGTGGATTCTTTACCACTAGTGTCACCAGGGAAGCCTGACAGTCAGCACCTGCAGAGTGAAATTCAAGGCAGAGCATGGTAAGAAGTGGATCTGGAGGCAGGATTCTTGGATGCCATGGTAGGAGTCTCTGGATTTTGTCTGAGGGCAGTGGGAAGCCCATAAAAGGGATATGATCAAATTTCATTTAGAAAGATCACCCTGAAAGTGGGAAATGAATGTACAGTATTTTCACTATATAGATGTAATAGAGGTAAGTAAATCTCGAGAGTATAGATAATAATAAAATGTAATAAAATAATTAGAGAGTGATGAGTTTTAGGTATTCATTGCCTTTTTTTATTGCCTTTGTTTTTAATTGTTGTTAGTTGCTTAGTTATGTCTGACTGCTATGGCCCCATGGACTGTCGCCCGCCTGTCATAGACAGGTTCCTCTGTCTATGAGATTTCCCAGGCAAGAATACTGGAGTGGGTTGCCATTTCCTTCTCCATCTCATTTAATTGTAAGCTTATATAATTTAACTTTGTTAATGACTTGCTATATTTCTGAATGTTCAGCTGTCAGCTCTGGTGAGCTGGAACACATGGGCTCTGCATACCATTTGGTATACATATGTGTGTATTTTAGGAGAGTGTAATCGCCACTGCATTGTAGACCTTCAGGGAAAAGAGGATCTCCAAGTTCCCCTTTGTTTTGTGGAGTCAGGGAGGTATGGTCAATAATCTTAGATAAAGGCTAAGGAAGAAGCTAAATATAATGATTGTCAGCACTGAGTCCAACCCTAGGCTTCAAAGACCTGGAGGATGCGGGTGGTAACTGCTAAGCCAACAAGGGAATTCTGGATGGGGGCGTATAGGATCACCATTCCCTATTCCATCATCTGCTTAAATCGCTGGCTTTGGCTCCCCTCCTCCAGGAAGTGACCTGATTAAGCCCATATAGGCAGCTGGAACATCTTATTTCTTCCTCCACACCTGAGCTCTGGGCTGAGAGATTCCACTCTTTGTGGTCTGATTCAGTCTCTGCAATTCATACTCATCTAAATCAGTTTTGTTATAGTTCCAACTCGGTCTGGGTAATATGCCCTAATCTACATGTCCAGAGCTGGTATCTCTCTTGGTCCTTGATCCTATGATGCAGTGATGTAGATCACCACTCAGGAGGAATGGAGCATCTCACTATCATCACCATCATCATCAACATCAGCACTTATCATCATCAACACCATCTACAACATTAACACCATCATCAACATCAACACTATTGTCAACATCAATACCATCATCAACATCAATACTATCACCATCATCAACACCATTGTCAACATCAACACCATTGTCAACATCAACACCATCATCAACATCAACACCATTGTCAAGATCAACACCATCACCATCATCAACACCATCGTCAACATCAATATCATCACCAACGTGAACACCATCATCAACACCATCATCATCAACATCAGCACCATTATCATCATCGCCATCATCATCATCATCAGCGACCACATCATCCTCAATGTTGTCACCATCATTATCATCAGTGGGGACTGTCACTATCATCACCCAGAGCAGCAGTAACAATAATAACAGCTCACATTTCCAGGGTCTTTCTATGGGCCAGGCAGTAGTTTTAACCTGCATTCTTGCATTAAGTCCTCATAACAACCCCACAAGGGTAGGTATTGACATTATCTCCATTTTATAGATGAGGAAACTGAGGCTCAGAGAGGTATAGAAGCTTACCTGAAGTCACACTGCTAGTAAGTGACGGAACCAAGACTCAAACCTTAGCTGGGCTGACCCCAAAGCCCACACCTTAATTTTTATCCGGTAGCTACTGATGATAATGATCAGCAATTAGATTATACTTGAGGATTAAATTATCTTTGTATTCATCATCTCATTTGCTTTCACCGCATGAGGCCATCATTGTTCTTGTTGTCATTTGAGAGTCTGACATCTGAGGCTTAGAGAGGTGAAGGGACTTTAAAATCCCGCAGTTGGCAGGTGGTAGAGTGGTTCTTGAACCTAGGTCTTGAAACCTGCAGGCTGTGTGGGCTGCCACTTTCAAGGTCTGGGTCATTCTTCTTCAGCAAATATCTCCCAGATACGGCACTTTTGATGCAAGCCTGTGTGTGTTCTCAAAATAGCTGCTGAGTGACAGTCTGCCTCCTTGATTGGAAGCCAGCAAAGACCACCGTGTCCATCACCATCACCCTTCTCTCCTGGCCCCTTTGCCCTCACTCCCTCCTCTGCACCCTAAATACACAGCGCTGAGGTTGGTGGGACCACATGCTTTTGTTTTCAAAGTGAAGTGTAGCGCACCTCACCCCATAAATCTGCCATTTGCATGTTTCTTTGGGAGTAGGGGGGAAGGAGGCTGGGGACCAGGTATTCTTATGCAATTCTACTCATTATTTACGCAGACAAGGAGATATTTCAGTAAAGCTGCACTCAACTCTGAGTGACAAGGTATCTCTCTGCAGTGCAAGGTTCAGGGAAATTGTAGTGAAGTTGACAGCTTTTTAATGTACAGTTGCTATTCCACTGAAAGACGGCATGTTTTTATTTTGAAACTACAAGATGACCTGTTTATTAGCTGTGATTCCAACTGAGTTTACATACTCAGAAACACAAAGGCAGAAGAGCAGCAGGTTTCTTTGGGGGAGGGCCACAGACTCTTCCCCCGCTCCCCCTGCCACACATAAGAAGACATCCAACACCGAGTGTTGGGAATTGAGGTGGACGTATTTTCCTCAAAATGACAGCCTACCATGGAATCATGGGAAAAAGTTGCCAATTGCCTTAATCACCCTCCCCAGGGGTAACCAGGAAGTGCTTGGACGCCTCCATGCCGGGAGGACTAGCAAGCAGTGAGGTCTGGGGAGACAAACCACCTGGGTGTCTGACCTGGAATCCTGCACTTTTTCTTCAGTGACAAGGCTTGGGGTCTGGCATGCCTGGACTCCTGTTCCTCCAAATATGACTGGTGGACCAACAGCATCCGTATCCCTGGGCACTTGTTGGGAACACAGAATGCCAGCTCCCACCCCAGGCTGATAAATCAGACTCTGCATCTCTAACGAGGTCCCAGGTGATGGGCATGTGCATCCCAGGTTGAGAAGAGATGACCCAGAGTCCCCTCCACCTCTCACCCAGGCTGAGTGAAATTCTGTTGCTGGGGTCGTTTGCTTACTCAGCACACAATCATTTGCCATTTGCTATGTGCTAGGAGCCAACTTAGGTGCTAGGGATACAGAGAATAAGGTGGAAAAGAACCCCCGATCTTTCTTAGGGAGCTTGCTAGCCAGCCAGACGTGAAGCCAGACGTGGAATGAGAAATCACAAGTAGGATGGATCATGAAACCATCCTTACGCAGACAGCACAGTATTTGCATCTTGTCGGGATTGCAACTGGCAGAATTTATCCAGGGACTTCGCCGATGGTCCTCCGGTTAAGGCTTCACCTTCCAATGCGGGGAGTGTGGGTTCGATCCCTGGTAGAGGAGTTAAGATCCCAAATGCCTGGTGGCCAAAAAACCAAAAAACATAAAACAGAAGCAATTTGTAACAAATTGAATAAAGACTTTAAAAATGATCCACACCAAAAGCAAGAAAGTCTTTAGCAAAAAATTTATTCCAATGAGAAAAAAATCTGTTTGTGCTGCCTCATTTGTGCTGCCTCATTTCATTTTGCATATTAAACCTCATCTTAGACTATTTTGTACTTGAATGTTTTTTCATTGATGTGAAATACATATAATCAACCATCTGAAGGATATAATTCAGTGGTATTTAGTGTATTCGTAATGTTTTTCAACCACCACCTCCTTGTACCCACTAGGCAGTCACTCTCCACTCCCTTCTCCCCTCATCTCCTGATAACCACTCGTCTGCTTGCCGTCTATGGATTTGCCTATTCTGGCTTCTTTTGCTTGGTGAAGTGTGGTCCAGGTTCACCTACATCATTGTTCAGTCGCTCAGTCATGTCTGACTCTTTGCAACCCCATGGACCGCAGCACGCCAGGCTTTCCTGTCTTTCATCATCACCTGGAGCTTGCTCAGACTCAGGTCCGTCGAGTCGGTGATACCATCCAACCACCTCATCTTCTATGGTCCCCTTCTCCTCCCGCCCTCAGTCTTTCCCAGCATCAGGGTCTTTTCTAATAAGTTGGCTTTCCACATCAGGTGGCCAAAGTACTGGAGTTTCAGTTTCAGCACCAGTCCTTCCAATGAACACCCAGGACTGATCTCCTTTAGGATGGACTGGTTGGATCTCCTTGCTGTCCAAGGGACTGTTAAGAGCCTTCTCCAACACCACAGTTCAAAAGCATCAATTCTTCAGTGCTCAGTCTTTTTTATGGTCCATCTGTCACATCCATACACGACTACTGGAAAAACTATAGCTTTGACTATGTGGACCTTTGTTGACAAAGTAATGTCTCTGCTTTTTAACATGCTGTCTAGGTTTGTCATAGCATTTCTTGGTACTTCACTCCTTTTTAATGGCTGAGTACTATTCCATTGTAGGTATGAACTATAGTTTGCTTATCCACTTATTCATTTGGTTTTTAAAAATTAATATTGTTTTTTAAATTATGTATTTCTTTCTGGTTGCACTGGGTCTCATTTGCTGCATGCATGCTTCCTCTAGTTGCAGGGCTCGGCTTCTCGTTGCAGTGGTTTCTCTTGGTGCAGAGCAGAGGCTCCAGGCGCGAGGGCTTGGTGGTTGTGGTGCACAGGCTTTAGCTGCCCTCAGCAAATGGAATCTTCCCCGATCAGGGACCAAACTCGTGTTCCCTGCCTTGGCAGGTGGACTCAACCACTGGGCCACCAGGGAGGTCCTCCACTCATTTGTTGATGGACATTTATGTTCATCAGAAAGAAATCTTTCACTTTAAAACAGGCCCCTGTTGGGAATTCCCTGGTGGTCCAGCGGTTAAGACGCCACACTTCCACGGCAGGAGGCACGGGTTCAGTCTCTGGTCAGGGAACTAAGATCCCGCAGGCTGTGTGGCGAGAAAAATAACAATAATAAAGTAAAATTGGCCTGTGTCTTTCTTACATGAAACAGATCACCTTGGGGAACTTTGTGAGGCAATGATGCTCATTTTGGATTATTATGTTATCAAAATGTCAGTTGTTGTCACTTATATGAGTCTGTAAGGATCAAATCAGAGCGTTACCTGGAGGACAGGACTCCAGGTTACATTCATAGGGCTCCCGGACATGCTCGAATGGTAGATGCTGGCATTTGAACACCACCCATTTGGGTGTGCAAAGCATGAATTTTGCACCCACAACACTGCATGAAGTCAGTGGCAGTTCTGGGCCTCTTCCTCATTATATTAACTCAACATTGACTCAACAGCCATTTATCGAGGGTCAGTTCTGTGCTGGGCCCTGGATAGACGACAGCAGGCCTCCCGGGTTTCCCTGTAAAACGCCTGAAGGACCCTGGGATGAGAGCTGCGAAGCCCACTGGGGGAAGGGCTCCGCCGGGCCCCTCGTGGGGTTCTGAAGACACCCTGCCCCCTCCCGCTGTCCATTGCGGGGGGGCCCTGCGGCTCTGAGGGAAATCAGCTTGAAAATGAAAGCCCTGGGCATCAGTGCGAGCAGCGGAAGAAGGTATTTGTGGGGATAAGGCGCTCAGATGGAGCTTTCCGCCTGTAAGCACAGAGCCACCTGCAGCATTGCCAGGGACACACACGCCACATCTGGAAAGATATCAGCCTAATCCGCAGCTTGTCATTTGGGCAGGAAGTACTCGCTCTCCTTGGAGGATCTTCCTAATTATGGGCTGGATTCGTGCCAGGAAAGCCGAAAGAGAGGGAAATACAGCGGCAGCGCACAGGTGCGGCACAGCCAGGCCCCAGACCCGCCCCGCCGTCCTCAGGGTCGAGCCCCGCCCCACCCCCGGAGGCCGCCCTGCCGGTGGTCCTGGCTGGGGACCCCGGAAAAGCTTCACGGTTTGAACCCACTGAGACGTGTGTTGCCAATCATTTGTTGCTGCTGGTGAAAAACTTGACTTCGGCAAGTCATTGCTTTTTTGGTTCTTAGTAAATTGTGGTGAAAGACACAGAACATTTACCATCTTCCCCATTTAAAAATATGTATGTATTTATTTATTTGGCTACGGTGGATCTTAGCTTTGGGATATAGTAGTTTTAGTTGTGGCGTGTGGGTCTAGTTCCCTGATCAGGGGTTGAACCTGGGACCCCTGAATTTGGGAACATAAAGTCTCAGCCACTGGACCACGAGGGAAGTCCCCATTTTACCCACTTTTAAGTATGTGAAATACATTCCCGGTGTTGTCCACCAGTCACATCCATCTCCAGAACTTTTTCTTCCTCCCAGACTGAAACTCTGTCCCCACTGAACAAGAAGTGAGAGGCAAATATTGTCAGCCCTTACATGGTGATGCTAACCACGAAGGACCTTTCTGACTTAATTGCTGTAAATGATCATAGTGGATGGAGACTTTCCTCAAGACCTAGGTGTGTCCCCGGGCACTGTGAGAACTCCTGAACTTGACCTACGCAGTGGCCACATGAGCAGCTGATTGGCTCTTTTCTCTTGCAACTAGACATGGGATTGCAGCAAAAGGATCATCCTGCAATTGACTGAGGGCTCTGCTCTGTGTCGGGGAGTGTGCCGAAAGATGTATGGGCATCGTTCAGGCTGACCTTTCAGCAGCCTCGTGACAAAGGAATTAGTTCTTCCACTTTATAGAGGAGAAAACTGGGGCTC
The DNA here is from genome assembly GCF_963930625.1 of Muntiacus reevesi. NCBI lineage: Eukaryota > Metazoa > Chordata > Mammalia > Artiodactyla > Cervidae > Muntiacus > Muntiacus reevesi. Next base: position 4,184,322 of record NC_089251.1, on the reverse strand, counting down.
CAGCAGTGTAGATGACCAGCCCCCAAAGTCTCAGAGTCGGTAAAATAGGGGAGCTGGTACACAAACTTGAGCCAGAATTGACACTCTGTCGCTGATTCTGCAATTTGTCTTTTTCAACTAAGGGGAAAAAAAAAACCAACTAAGGGGGGACTTCCCGGTGGTCCAGTGGTTAAGACTCTGGACTTCCAATGCAGGGGGCCCGGGTCCCATCCCTGGATGGAGAACTAGATCCCACAGGCTGCAACTAAGACCCCGAATGCCACAACTAACACCTGACACAGCTAAATATATATTTTGTTTAAGAAATCAACTAACGAGTGAAATCTGGTGTAGAATGTGGTTGAAGGTGGCCCGACTCTATCAATTAGCGCCTTGCCTCTATTGCAGGGATGCAGAGAGCAAACTAGGTCAAATTAACTGATCCTTTTCTATTTCAGGGGACCCCTCCAAAGGGATAAAAAGCCATATTATCTCATTCCAGGGCTTCCCAGGTAGCTCAGCAGTGAAGAATCTTTTGGCAAATGCAGGAGACACAGGAGATGCTGGTTTGATCCCTGTGTAGGAAAGATCCCCTGGAGGAGGAAATGGCAACCCACACCAGTATTTTTGCCTGGAGAACTCCATGGACAAAGGAGCCTGGTGGGCTACAGTCCATGGGGTCGAAAAAGAGTCGGACACGGCTGAATGATTGAGCCACGCACATTCCCATTCCAGTTTCAAGCCTAGTAAATTATTGAGAGCAGCTCACCCTGTGAAGCTGCAGAGGACTTATTCCCCACCCCACCCGCCATCCCCCCACCACGAGGAGATAACCTCTCCTGCTCCCCGGGGAGAGTGACCTCTCCCCCTGCCCGGCACAAAGCAGGGTGCAGACGTGGCTCCCGTCTGCCCAGGATGGCATGCCCGCTGCACCCAGCGAGCCTCCCTCCATGTGCTCCAAACGCCCCCTCCCCTTCAATTCACACTAAGCTGCTGACAGCAGCAAACACGAGGACTTCAAACACCCTGTGCAACGTATATGTCAGAAGAGCGGCTTTCTAGAATGCTGAAAGGGAGAACACACCGGAAAATGGGGCTGATGAAAGCATCCACCTGTGCCTGGTCCTAGAATTCTTCTTCATAAAAACACCCAGCGTTCAAAGGATCTCCACTGAAGGAAAAGACCTCCTTTAGGAGCGCAGTTTCCATGGCTGTGGGTTGTTGGTTTTACAGCCAGACACTGTATAAGGCAGTGAGGGGCCGCCAGGGGAGGTAGCCACTGTTCAGTGGTGACACTGTTATGCGCTTTGTTTGGGAGGGCGGCTTAATTAATGACGACTTGGAGGTGCTAGCTGTTTGCAAGGTAATACTGGTCTCCTGGGCGGAGGGCTCATTTAGGTTTTTGGTTTAATTCAGAAATGAGGAGAGAGAAAAAGTTCAGATTTTAGTGGATGAAGAAAACTATACGCGGAACATTATACGCGCAACAAAAACCTCAGCATGACCCTGGGAAGACTGAAGAGGGGAGGAACAGAAGGGCCCTGCCTTCAGTTGGATTCAATATAACACGTCACTCTTGACAACTTTCTCTCTCGCATACATTGCATCAGGCAGTGTGATGTGTTTAAGGCATAGCTTTGACTCAGACAGACAGATCTGTCTGTTCAGCCCCACCTCTTCTAGCTGCCTGACCTTGGGGAGGTATTTAATCAACTTTTCAACGTCTCTAAGCCTCCTTCTTTTTTAAAAAAATTATTTATTTGACTGCACTGGGTCTTAAGGGCATAACGGATATCATTTCCCCAACCAGGGATTGAACCCAGGTCCCTGCGTTGGGAGCGCAGAGTCTTAGCCACTGGACCGCCAGGGAAGTCCCACCTCTATCTTTTTGTAAAGCTGGGACAGTCCTGCCTGCCACCTGGTGTGACTGTCAGGCTCAGCTGGGGACATGTAAGACAGTAAGCCCTTGGCAGAGTTCTGGTAACAAGGCACAGTAGGGGACAGAGGTGAATGAAGGATCCCAGGCCCTCACCTCTTGGCTGATCGAGAGACAGACCTGTCTGACTAACGCCAAGGTCATGGGAGAAATCCAACAATCGGGACGTGAACCAGGACAGAGCAGATAGAGGGAGTAATCAGAGAAGGGGGCCTATTTACTAGAGGGGGCAGTCTGGAGGTTTGTTGAATATTTCTCTCTCTTTGTCACTTAGGTATCATTGTCGTCCATAAAATTCACCCGTTCTAGTCATCCAGTCTGGTGACTTCTGGCAGCCGTGCACAGTCACATGACCTCCCTCACAGTCAGGATATAGCATCATTTTCTTTCCCTTAAAATCTCTCTTGTGCCCCTTCACACTGCATCTCCTTTCCTCTTCCTGGCCCCAGGCAACCTCGGATTGTTTTCTGCCAATAGAGGTCTGTTTTCCCTAGAATTTTGTGTAAAAGGAAACACACCGTTCAGTCTTGGGGTTTGACATTAGCATGATGCTTTTGTGATTCATCCGTGCTGTGGCATGTGTCTGTACTTCCTTCTCTCTTATTGCCAAGTGGTTTTCCATGTATGGATGCATGTTTGGGTTGTGGCCAGTTTGGGGCTACTATGAATAGTTCTGTGATGAACAGCCACACACATGTTTTTGCCTAGGCATTTATTTTTATTTCTCTTGGGCAAATACTTAGGCATGGGAGCTAGGTTACATAATAAGTACAACATTTATAAGTGTCTTGGAGAAGGAAATGGCAACCCACTCCAGTATTCTTGCCTGGAGAATTCCGTGGACAGAGAAGCCTGGTGGGCTACAGTCCATGGGGTTACAAAGAGTCAGACATGACTGAGTGACTAACACTTTCTGTTGTTTCCCAAAGGAGCCATGCCAGTCTGCATCCTCACCAGCAGTGGCTGAGAGTTCTGGGCGCTCCATATTCTCACTCACGCTTGCTATTGTCAATATTTTTAAATTTAATGCCTGAGTTTTGGAGGATGCTTAAGAGTTTGGTAGGCAAATGAGTTGGGGAGGATATTCCAGATAAAGGAAACAGCACCTGGAGAATCAGGGAGACAAGAAGGATGCTGTATTCAAGAGCTGCTAGGGAAAAAGGGTGGGGCCTCAGAGTGTGGAATTTGAGAGAGATGACTGTAAAATGTGGGCACATCCTGGATGTGGGCCTAGATTGTGAATTATGAAAGCATTGACAACACTAGCTCCCATCAAGTCCTAAGCTTCTGAGAGTTGGGTCCCCTTCTACAAATGAGGAAATGGAGGCATGATTCATTCATATTTTGCATCCAAAGACTTAACTGGTAGTTCAGTAGATAAGACTCCATGCTCCCAATGCAGGGTGCCTGGGTGCAAACCCTAGTGGGGTAACTAAGATCCCATGAACTCTAACCAAGCCCATGCACCACAACTGCAGAGCTCACACACTCTGAGCCCGAGTGCCAGCGTGCTGCAACCAGAGAAGCACGTGTGCTGCGATGAAGACCCAATGCAGCCAAAACAAAGCAAAACAAAAACAAAAAAACCTCCAAATAGCTATCCACATCGCTAGTAACTGTAGCTGTCCGGGCCGTGTGCTTAAACCATTATACCACACTGTCTGCCTGGAGATCTTAGTTCTGGCCCTACACTTTAAAAAGTTCGAAATGAGTGAAATGAAAGGAACTGATTTTTTTGCAAGACCACCTGGCTGCAGAATGTCAGTAGATCGGAGGCCAGGAGACCCAGGGGAGGCCCCTGCAGCTGTGCAGAGGAGAGACGAGAGGTCTTAGGTTAGGTCAGCGGTCGTGGGGATGGCTTGGGGAGTTACTTAGGAGTTCCCTGATTGAGGGTGGAGGGCAAGGGAAAGAAGTTGAAGGTGGATGTCAAATTTTGACTTGGACACCCAAGTCAATGATGGTAACTCTAAGCAAAATAGAAAATTCCAGAGTGGGAGCAGGTCTGCAGAAAGATGGTGAATTTGTTTGGACTTGTGGATGTGGGCCATGGATCTGACACAAACTATGGTCTTTTGGTGCCGGCGGTTTTAATGTTCACAGGAAGGGCAAGAAGTCCTGTGGTATTCGGTGATGTGTAGTTCTCTGGATAAATAAATAATAATATATGTTAATAATTATAGGTAATGCTGTATTTATTACTGATTTATTTGGCTCTGCTGGGTCTTTGTTGCTCTGCATGTGCATTCCGCTCGGTACAGTGACCGCAGGCTACTCTGTTGCGGTGCGTGGACTTCTCATTGCGGTGGCTTCCCTGACTGCAGACCACACGCTCTAGGATGTGCGGGCTTCAGCAGTTGTGGCTTATGGGCTTAGTTGCTCTTAGTTGCATGTGGGATCCTCCCGGACCAGGGATTGAACCCGTGTCTCCTGCACTAGCAGGCGGATTCTTTACCACTGAACCACCAGGGAAGTCCCTGCCGCTTCTGTCTTGATGAGAGCTTTGACGCTGCTTCTTTGGGAGCCTAAGCGAAAATCAAGCTTGTTCCCCGGAACAGTCTTACAGCGGCCAAGTGGTATTGGCCTGGGCACCGACGTTACGCATAGGCAGTGCTTGTCCAGCACTTTCTTCCTCTCTTCTGGCCACCTGGGGTACACTGGGCATGGAGCAAAGGGGAGAAGGTGGTGAGCCATCCAGAAGCCAGCCACGGGAGGACCAGTCAAAAGAGAAGAAGGGGCCAAGGTTAAATTCGATGATTTTCAAGTCTTTGAAGAATTGTTCCATAGAAATGGAGACAGCTTTTCTGATTCGCTCCAAAGGGAGGAAGAATGTAAATGCCACCAACACTGGATCCTCACCAGGTATCGGGTCTCGGCCAGGCAACTAGGACTCAATGGGTTGGCCTGCCTAATACAGAAGGGGTGCCTCGTCATGGGAACTAAACACTAGATAAGGGAGCCATGGACTTCACAGGGAACAATTATTGGGTCTGAATGGCAGGGTAGACCAGGTGCCCTTTTGGCCCTTTCTCCCAAATTCTTTTACTCTAAGAGACAATTCCATTTCTGATAAGATGATGCCTAAAAACCAATTGGCTTCCCAAGTAAATTAGGGGTAAAGAATCTGCCTGCCAATGCGGGAGATGCTGGTTCAGTCCTGCTTTGGGAAGATCCCTTGGAGGATGAAATGGCAACCGGCTCCAATATTCTTGCCTGGAAAATTCCATGGGTAGAGGAGCCTGGTGGACTATAGTCCATGGAGTCACAAAGAGTTGGACATGAGTGAGCATGCATGTGAAAAGCACATGTTGGATTCATGGTGGGTGCTCAGTTAGCACAAACGACTTGACTTTTCTTTGGTCAGACATCATGGCAGGGAGGCTAGATATGCCTGGGCCTGGCCTGATGCTTGGCTTGGACTCTCTCCTGCATGCCCTTGGTGAGTTTCAGCTCCTCCTCAGTAAGAGGAAGGGAGTAACTCAGTGATTTCCAAAATTCATTCCAAATGAAACATTCAGATGTGTCTCATGTTAGTTAAAATCGCACCTGAAAAAATTCATTAAAAAAAACAACAACATAGAAGCATTTCATAAAAAGGACTTCAGTCTGAAGGCTGGGGCCAGGAGCATCAGATAGTGGTCCCCAATCCTGCATCTTGCTGCCCACTGTGGTGGCAATTCCTGAATGCTAGGCTAAGATTCAGAAAGTCTGGATAAGAGTGGGTGTTTCCTTCAATTATCTTTCAGTGTCTCACTTCTGAGTATATAGAAATCATTTGCTTTTCTAATTTACAATACTTCCTTTGGAAGCGGTGTCTCTTACTGATTCAGAGAAAGGAGGACATTTGTTTTAATGGATTTGAATTTTATCAGCCTGTGTATTTGCACCAAAGAATAATAATAATAAATTATGGTCCTAATAAGTAGGCTGCCCAGAAAGATGATGGTGGCCTCCCCCAATTATTGATGTACAATCTTTGGAATTTAGGGGCATCATAATTTATCGGGGTTCATTTTTTCCCATCCAATTTGAGGAAAGGCAGCTGTGTTTTGTAAGCAATAAACTCTGCCACTGTATTTCTTGGCTAAGCAGAGAAAAGCATTCTTATTATTTTTTGCCTGTTTCCTAGTTATTACTGCAGTATCTAGTAGCTTCTTTACGGGAAAGAGTTTATCAATATTTCAATTATAAACTCCAATTTTCAGGAGGTTTGTAACTCGTCTATTTAAAAATCAGATCAGGCAGAAACCACAGTGACTTGTCATGCCGGGAACTCGAGTGCTCTCTAAAATATTCAACAACCGGTGTGAGACAGTTTGCTTGCTTTCAACTTTGAGGGTGAAACTTTGGTTTTTCTAACCAACATGAGTAAGGTGGAATTAAGCTTCTTTTTCCATCAGAAATATTCAGATGTTCCTGGGGTTTTTGCTGCCTGCAGCAGAAGGGAACAGATGGTAGAATCAGTGTCTCCACATACCCTCCTGGCAGCTATGTTCTAGAGAAGCTGCCCCCGGATGACCTTTTTTTCTTTTTACCGATTGGGTGGGGTAATGTGATCCAACACCCTTTAGAAAGGAATGGGGTGGTGAATCCTTTTCTGTTAATAGAAGTGAAGACTCCATCGGAAAAGCAAATAAGTGCTCTTAATTTTGCGACGGACACACTGGGTTTTTTTTATACATAAGGTATTTATTTATTTGCTTAGCTTCTTACTGATGTTTGGCTGTGCTGGGTCTTCGATGCTGCGTGGGGCTTTCTTTAGCTGTGCGGGGCTAGCTGCAGCGCGAGGGCTCGCCGCGGGGACGTAGGCTGCAGGCGCCTGGGCTCAGCAGTTGTGGCTTTAGAGCCTAGTCGCCCCACAGCACGTGCGATCTTCCCGGACCAGGGGTCGAGCCTGTGTCCCCTGCCTTGGCAGGTGGATTCTCAGCCACTGGGCCATCAGGGAAGTCCTGGCACGTTGGCTTTTTAGGAAAGTGGACATGCCCACAGGTATAGCCAGAGCCAGTGCTTCCTCACTGTTAAGCTGACAAGGCAGGCGAGTCACGGACGGTCCAGGCTGCAGGGTGGACTGGCCACGTACTCCAGGACCCAAGGACAATCTCTTGACCTCAACCAACCCCTGGCTGAAGGCAGTTCCCCCCATCCGAGTCACACACCAAGGTCCCCCTAAAGTCCCCTTCAGTCAGAAGTGCCTGGTCACTTAGAGCACCTGAGGGCCGCGAGGACCCAAATGTCATGACGCTCCATGCACAGTACCCTCTAGTTACGGTCCCATATAGACCATTTCATCCCATTGGCCTTTAGAAGAGAAGCGGATAAATTAGCCTGTGGGAAGAACTCCTGCCGTGTCTCATACAGGAGGGGACAGCCTTCTTATCCTACTTGCAGACCTTATCTGGACCTTGCTTAGGCCTCCTCAGGGATGGATGGGATCTAGCTCCTGGCAATATCATCTGTCCCTGCAGCAGAGCCCGTTAGTACTTTGCATGGGCTTCTCACCTTAAAAATAAGGATGAACCCTCCATGATCGTTCCCCACTCTGCTGCCAACAAGGCAACATTGTCAGTGTAGGGCATGAAGTTCTAATTTGAGGGTTTGGGGAGGCCATGGAATGTGGTGGCCAGCATGTGGGCTTTGAGTCCACAGACCCCAGCTCTCGTCCTGCCTCAGCCACCTACTAGCTGAGTGCCCTTGAACAAATTGCATAACTGCTCTTGGTTTTCCCATCTGTAAAAATGGGGAGAATCATACATACCTGGGAGCATTGCTGTGGGGATTGAATGAGAAAGTGAGTGCCAATATATTCATTCACTCATGCATTTATTCATACTCATTAATTCATACACTCATTCATTCATTCATATTCATTCATTCATATACTCATTCATTCGTACACTCATTCATTCATTTGTATAATCACTCATTCATTCATATGTACACTCATTCATTCACTCACACACTTAATCATTCATTTATACACTCATTCATTCATTCATACACTCATTCATTCATTCATACACTGTCTCTTTCTCTTTTTTTGGCTGCACTGCAGGGCATGCAGGATCTTACTTCCCCAACCAGGGATGAAACCTGAGTGCCCTGAACTACTGGACCACCAGGGACATCCCATTCACTGCCTTTTTATGAAGCACCTACTATGTGTCAGGCACCAGCCTAGGCTCTGGGGGGATGACGGCGGATGAGAGAGACAAGGTGCCTTGCTCAAGATAATGCTTTAATGGGGGAAAACAGACCATAAAGGATTAACTAAAAACTTGTGTTTCTTGTGGCAAACAGCTGGACAGGGGCAGAGAAGGCTGCCCCGGGTGGATGACTGGGGACAGAACCTGTCCACAGTAGCGGCTGTCCTTCCTTAAAGACACATTTCTGGGGCACCTCCTCCAGCCAGCCTGGCCTCACTCCCACCCTAATGTCTCCTGCTCTTTGCCCAGCACGTACGCCTGTTCCTGGCCATGCCCCATCCACAGCTGACTCCACGTCTCTCCTGCACGTCGATGGCCGGGAGCTCAGAAGCAAAGCCTAACTGAGATTTCCAGATGGGCGTCCATCACAATGGCCCTGCCGCCACAGCAGACCTCGGGTCTGTCTCTGCTCCCTCTGGCCATCATGGGACAACAGCAGGTCAAAGAAACTGTTCAGTCTAGGCAACAGCAGATGGGAAGAGGCTTCTGATCCAGCTGGAGATCTTGAAAAGGTCATGTCCCGACCACAGGGCAACAAAGGGCAGCCCTCTGTTTACTCAGGAGCCCACCGAGCCCCTAGGACCATCTCCCCCTGAAGGTGAGGGAGACGAGGGTGCAGCTGAGATCAGAGCATCCCCTGGCAGAGCCCTCTGCCCACTGCGACGCTGGGCAGCCTCTTCCCGCACGGGCTCTCCAGTGGCTCAGAACCCCAGTCACTGACAGGAGGCCGCATCTCATCAAAGGAGAAAAAAAAGGATTCAAATCAAGATTTTGCTATTATTTTTCTCTGATTCGAGTGCATCGAGGAATAGCTCAGTTGTGTCACTGACTAGTTTTTCATTTGTGTTTTTGTTTCATGCTTCAATATCTTCCTCCAGCTGCTCATGTCTCCCTTTCTTTCTCCTCGCTTTGATCTATTCGTTTTCCCCAGAAATGGGGTTTATAAATCATTGTAATGCAGCCTTGGGAAAGATGGTGCTTAGTGCAGGGAGAAATACATTGCCGCTAACAGCCCCGGCAGGGAGAAAAACTCTCGGCTTGTTGCTGGGTTTCTGGCGACGGGTTACTGATGGTATTTGCTTTTTATGTCTGCGCGCGTGCCATCGGGCCAGGGCCGCGGGGAGCGTTCCACACGCCACCTTTGTAATATTTCAAGCCTCCACTGGCAGGCGAAAACAAACGGCTGCTGCCTGCTCCCAGGGAAGCAGAGAGAGGAAGGGAAGGGAAACGCGCACACAGGGAAGGAGCACAAAGAAGTGGGCATGTTTGTCTTTGGGGTCCACCTCGGGTAATCCCAGCTCCAAGAACATCCTTCTGTTCCCTTCCTTAAACCCGTCTGCACATCCGACGTCACGAGCCCGGCCTCCGGGGTCCTCAAGCCCAGCTCTCCCCGGCACAGTTAGGAGCCTGACAGCCCCGGTCCCTTCCTTCCCGAGGCCCTTGCCTCCCTCGTCGTGTTTTATGGGCCCATTTTCTCGGCAGCTCAGGGCAACAGAGAAGCTCTGGGCTTGAGCTGCGGGTCTCCTTCCCACTCAGAGTGGGGCCTCGCTGCGCGTGTGAGATCTAGGACGCCGCAATGAAAACCCCACCAGGCCTTAAATCAGAACATCAAGAAGGATCCCGTCGTCCTGGAGCCAGACACGTCCGTGCCGGCTGGGCCCTCGGCGGGCTTGCGTCGCGCCAAGTGGTGTTTATAGCTGCCGCCTCTTTTCCGTGCACTTTGTTGTTTCCTCATCAGCAGGCCTCTCCACCTGCTTGTACCTGGCAGGGGGGCATGGGCAGCTCAGCGGATCCCGACTCACCCACCTCCTTTCCTCCACCTCCTTTCCTCCACGTGGGGCATCTGGGCTGAAGCTTCCCAGCCCCGTGTCACCTAGCCACTTCCCCTTCCCTCTGAAGCAAAGTAGCATCCTATCAACGATCATGACTCCGCTAAAGAAAACGTGTATTTCCTTTCAAAGGTCAGGTCTGCACAGGTCAGAGTGACATGGAGACCATTCCCCGGGGATCTGGCGCTGTGTAGCCCAGCGCAGCCCTCTTCATGGAGATTTCTGCAGTGATGGAAGCCACCTGTTTCCACTCCATCTGTCAGGGTCACCGCCATCTCAGAGACACGCTGAGCACTTGAGATCTGGCTCATGCAACCAAAGACTAAATTTTCAATTGTTTCAAAAAACCTAAATAGTTAAGATGGATAACCAACAAGGACTTATTGAACAGCACATGGATCTCTGCTCAGTGTTATGTGGCAGCCTGGACGCGAGGGGAGTTTGCGGGGAGAGTTGATACGTGTGTTTGTATGGCTGAGTCCCTTTGCTGCTCACCTGAAACTAGCGAATCGGCTATCGTCGTATAGTCTATGAGTTGTGTCTGACTCTTTGTGACCCCATGGACTATAGCCCGCCAGGCTCCTCTGTCCATGGCATTTCTCAGGCAAGAATACTGGAGTGGGTTGCCATTTCCTTCTCCAGGGTACTCCAGTATAAAATAAAAACTTTACAAAAATAAATAAATAAACCTAAATAGCATTTGTGACTAGTGGCTGTCGTCTTTGGCAGCACAGATGTAGACAGACACTGTGGAAAATTCAGAGAGGAAGCCTGCTTTGGGTTATGTCTTTCACGATACCTAGAAGCTGCTTTTCCAAGTAGGCTATTGCTGAAAAAGAATGGAGATGTGTACAAGGAGATAAAAGTATTGGGAACAAAGTCATGAAACGATTGAGCCCTTTTGAAGTCACACTCTTTCCCCCGAGCACAACCAGGGGTGAAGACACTCACAGATTTGATAACCAGACCAGATCCTGGAAGAAAACTTGCCTTGGGGGTAAAAATGGAAAGATAATCAAGTAAACTGTGACTTGTGTTCTCAGTAGCAGCTTAGCTTACAACCCTGAAATTGTGTAATTTATCTCCCTGCATCCAATCCAGCCTGGATGGATGGATGGATGGGATGTGTGTGTGTGTGTGTGTGTGTGTGTGTGCTGGAGACATTAAGAAACTACTCTTGATCATCCTGTTCTTAAAATATCATTCATTACAGTGCTCTGAATACTCTGTAAGACTTCATAAACCATCCAGTTACTGACCAACTCCTTTATTTATCAAGTTTTTTAAAACGTGTTTATTTACTTATTTTTGGCTGTGCCGGGTCTTTGCTGCTGCGTGGGGGTTTCTCCTCTAGTTGCGGTGCGGGGGCTTCTCATTTCAGTGGCTTCTCATGCTGCAAAGCAAGGGGTCTCAGCACAGGCTTCAGTAGTTGAGGCGCGTGGGCTTCCAGGGTCTAGAGCGCAGGCTCAGTAGTTGTGGCATACTGGCTTAATTGACCCCCGGCATGTGGGATCTTCCCAGATCAGGGATAGAACCTGTGGCGGATTCCTGACCACTGAGCCTACCAGGGAAGCCCCGACCAGCCCCTTCGAGGCTACTTGAAGAGCTTTCCTGCTGCAGAAAGCTCACTGCGTCCCATTTCCTGCATTGCTCCCCCGGCCACTGCTCTTGCCCTGATTCCTCTCCTGGTTCTTGGCCAGCGTCAGTGGTTCAACTGCCTGGCCACACCTGGGCTCCTTCCCTTCGGGAGCTTGGGGGCCTCGGACCCCCAACTTGAACTTTCAAACACCCCGTTTCCTCCTTTGTAGAATGAAAATGACGAGAGTACCCACTTCAAAATCATATGACCATCCATCGATGGATGAAGGGATGAATAAAATGTAGTCTCTCCAGACAATGGAATATTATACAACCACGGATATGAGGAAATCCTGACACCTCAGGTGTCAGATGCTTCCCGGGAGGTGGATGACCCTCAAAAACATGATGCTAAATGAAAGAAGCCAGACACAAAAGGACACATATTATATGATTCCATTTATATGAAATTTCTAGAATAGATCAATCCCTAGAGACTAAAAGTGGATGAGTAGGTGCCTGGGGCTGAGGAGATGGGGGTGGGTAGTGAATGCTTAACGGTACTGCTTTTCTTTGGGGGTGATGAAAAGGTTTTGGTGCTCCACTCAGGCAGTGGTTGTAGAACATTGTGAATGTACTAAATGCCACAAATTTTGCACTTTAAAACAGTCAATTTTATATTATGTGACTTTCAGTAAAAAAAATTCTTTTTAATTTAAAAATGTATGAGATAGATATATACACACTGTTGTTGTTCATTTGAAAAGTTATGTCCGACTCTTTGTGACCTCATGGACTGCAGCACACCAGGCTTGCCTGTCCTCACTATCTCCTAGAGTTTGCTCAAACTCATGTTCGTTAAGTTGGCGATGCTATCTAGCCATCTCACCCTCAGTCTACTCCTTCTCCTTTTGCCTTAAATATTTCCCTTCTTCGGGGTCTTTTCCAATGAGTCGGCTCTTTGCATCAGGTGGCCAAGCTCTTGGAACTTCAGCTTCAGCTTCAGTCCTTCCAATGAATATTCAGGATTGATTTCCTTTATGATTGCTCGGTTTGATTTCCTTGCAGGCCAAGGGACTCTCAAGAGTCTTCTCCAGTACCACAATTGAAATATATGAAATAGTAATAAGGACCTTTTTTCATTTTTATTTTTTTTTTTTTTTGGACTCCAAAAGCACTACAGATGGTGATTGAAGCCATGAAATTAAAAGACGCTTACTTCCTGGAAGGAAAGTTATGACCAACCTAGACAGCATATTAAAAAGCAGAGACATTACTTTGTCAACAAAGGTCTGTCTTGTCAAGGCTATGGTTTTTCCAGTGGTCACGTATGGATGTGAGAGTTGGACTATAAAGAAAGCTGAGCACCGAAGAATTGATGCTTTTGAACTGTGGTGTTGGAGAAGACTCTTGAGAGTCCCTTAGACTGTAAGGAGATCCAACCAGTCCATCCTAGAGGAAATCTGTCCTGAATGTTCATTGGAAGGACAGATGCTGAAACTGAAACTCCAGTACTTCGGCTACCTGATGCAAAGAGCTGACTCATTTGAAAAGACCCTGATAAGAAAGATTGAAGGGAAAGATTGAAGGTAGGAGGAGAAGGGGATGACAGAGGATGAGATGGTTGGATGGCATCACCAACTCGATGGACATGAGTTTGAGTAAGCTTCAGGAGTTGGTGATGGACAGGGAAGGCTGGCATGCTGCAGTCCATGGGGTCGCAAAGAGTCGGACACGACTGAGCAACTGGACTCAACTGAATAAGGACCTACAGTATAGCACAGGAAACTCTACTCAATAATCTGTAATGGCCAATGTGAGAAAAGATTCTAAAAAGAGTGGATGTATGTCTATGGATAACTGATTCACTTTGTTAGCAGAAACTAACACAACATTGTAAATCAACTATACTCCAATAAAATTTATTTAAAAATAGGAGAAAAACATATGAAGGTTCTTTAGCATAAAACGCTCAGCCTCGTGCCTGGCACATAATAGAATGTTGGCTGGGCCTCTAGTAGCAGTGATATCCTGACACACATGCTCTGATATCTGTAGCAATCTTCACTTCCCAGCAGACACGTTCTTCCAAGAGGAACAGGCCACACACACTTTTCAAGGGTGACGCTTAAAAGTGACTATGGAAGGAGGATGCTTATAGACAGCACAGGTGAGCCGGGGCTGATTGAAGGACCTGATGCTTCCGGGTCAGACAAAATCCAGAAGATGTGTGGTTTGGTTCAGGGTGCCTTGTGCCTGCCTCCCTGCATCACGGCAGGAGGAGTTAGAGACCCCGTGGTCCATCCCATTTGTGCCGCTGCTACAATTTGGCTGATGTGTTAATTGCATCTGCCTCGGCAGCCTTGCCTCTGGCTTGGGGACCAGTTCCATTTTGCTACTCACCGGTCCCCAGCAGCTGAGGGGACAGCCCTAGCAGCGGGAGCAGCTTGATTTCTCAAGCTTAGGGAAGCTATAAATCTGGAGCTTTAATCATGTCTTCATGATCATTCAGCAAAGAGCACTGGAGGATTTATTCTGCAGGGACAGCAAAGGGAAGACCGCGGGGGGTTGTCGTGGGGGCTATTGGTTTAGCAAAGGTAGAATGGCTCCCCGGGGCCCTTCCCGGGACCGGCAGGTGAACGATGACACCAATGGCCGTAACAAGGCAATTACTGGTGGTGTCGGCAGAGCTTTGTTAAAGAGGCAGGCTTCCTGCGTGGACCCGGCGGCACCGCTTCAGCCCAGTCACAGCGCCTGCGACTCCCCTGTCTCTGCTCTAGAGCCGACGTCCTTGAGAAAGCAGTAAGCATTTTTTAAAAGCCCCACGGGTCCTCCTGGTTTTCTCTGCAAATGTTAAGGAGGAGGGATCAGGGAAACCCAGAGAGGACTCTGTGGTCCAGGCTCAGAGAGATAGGGATTAGTCACTGTCACACAGTCAGAGTCCCCAGGTCCCGGAGGGAGCCAATTGCTTTAGTGTGTGGCCTTGGATACAAACCTCAGTCTTGGCGCAGCAGGAATGGAGTGGGTTCCCCTGGGACAGAGAGAAGAAACCCAGCCCCGTTCCCTGGGGATGATCTCTGTGGGGCATGTCTTCTGAGTTCCTCCAGAAAACGTTCAAGTGCATGCAAGCATTCCTGTTGGTTTGTTTGGTTTTCCCACCGATGGGTTTTTCTTTTCACCTGCGTCAGAAGTGGGACGTCTTTCCATAGCAGTGGGTGTACCACCTCCTCCTTTTTCAAAGCTTGGCATCTCATTCTGTGGATGGACCATCAGATCTGCAGTCTGCATCACCCCCGGACCCCCGGCAATCCTGTTGAGGTTTTCAACACTATCAAATCACACTGCAAGAACATGCTTGTAACTAAGTGCAAGTGTTTCTGTAGGTTAAATTAAAAATATATATATTTATCTTTGGCTTCACTGGATCTTCATTGCTGCTCACAGGCTTTCTCTAGTTGTGAAATACGGGCTTCACGTTGTGGTGGCTGCTCTTGCTGCGGACCATGGGCTCCAGGGACTCAGGCTTCAGTAGTTGCGACTCTCAGGCTCTGGAGCGCAGGCTCAGTAGCTGTGGCACACAGCTTAGTTGCTCTGTGGCATGTGGAATCTTCCCCGACCAGGGATCGAACCCACATGCCCTGGATTAGCAGGCAGATTCTTAACCACTGGACCACCAGGGAAGTCCTCTGTGGGTTAAAACTTAACTGAGCAATTTCTGGACCAAAAGGCCTTCACATTTAGAGAGGTCGCAGCCGCTGCAGATTGCCTTGCTCAAGGACTGGCCGCTGCACTTGGGCGCACCTCATCTCAATACCACCTCGCATCCCTCTCCGGGGCAGCTGCCTTTTCCAGGCACAGGCAGCTTATATGCTTCTTTCATATTCCCCGACTTAACCCTCCCCTCCTCAACCTAGCCAGCTCTCTGCTGGACAGGTAGACTCAGAACAGGTGCCCAGGGAGGGTGGGACACCACCACGTGTGAAATAGATTTCTGTTGGGAGGCTCCTGGAGAGCGCAAGGAGCTCAGCTCGGCCGAGGGGTGGGGTGGAGGCGGGGGGAGGCGGGAGGGGGCTCGACTGCGAGGGGATGTATGTTTACATGTAGCTGCTTCCGTTTGTTGTACAGCAGAAACCAGCTCAGTACTGTAACGCAATTATTGTTGTTCAGTCGCTCAGTCGTGTCCAACTCTTTGTGGCCCTGTGGACTGCAGCACGCCAGGCTTCCCTGTCCTTCACCGTCTCCCAGAGCTTGCTCAAACTCATGTCCATTGAGTCAGTGATGCCATCCAATCATCTCATCCTCTGTTGTCCCCTTCTCCTTTTGCCCTCAATCTTTCCCGGCATCAGAGTCTTTTCCAATGAGTCCGCTCTTCGCATGAGGTGGCCAAAGTATTGGAGCTTCAGTTTTTATACTCCAATAAAAAAAAAAAAAGAACAGGTGCTCAAAAATATGGAACACACGGTGAGTTTCTGAGCACCCACTAGGTGCTAGGCATTGTTTCCAGTGCTGCAACAAAGACCCAGGCCCGTCTTCATGGTGGGAAACTGGAACGGGTTACTGGATGAGGTTGGAGGCTCTGTGTCCACCTGGGCCACGGACCTGGATAACCTGAGGAAGGTGGGCTTTCCCAGGCATCCACCACATGCCGGAGGTTACTCCCTGGAGAAGAGTGGACCTGGCCTCAGTGGAAGAACCCCAGTGACACGGGAGAAAAGGGGGCACCGGTCTAATGACGCAAAGAGGGAGGGAGGGGTCGCCATTACTGGCGGCAGACAGAAATGTGAAATGTGATCCCTGGAGGGAAACTTGAAGTCAGCCTGAGGACAGATGTGTCCCTGTGACCTGCCTATGCGAAGAGGGAAAACCTCACCTGGCTTGGCCTCGAAAGGGCAGGAACTTAGCCTTGGTTGCACAAGCAGATGCACAGAGTAAATTCTACTCCAAGGGACCCTGAGCTAGGAATCCCTAATGGTGGGACTTCCTAATTTTGGCAGCGGTGGGGGGTGGCATTGGGCAGAGGGCTGAGATGGGAACCATGGAAAGAGGTGGATTGACCTAAATCCAAATAAAACCTGCTCACAGGTAATATCTCCATATGGAAGATGGTTTTATCTATTAGCAAGAGAAACTGTCAGGGGGTTGTAAGGAGAAGTGACACAGGTGAAAGTTGCTCAGTCGTGTCCGACTCTTCGTGACACCATGGACTATACAGTCCATGGGATTCTCCAGGCCAGAATGCCGGAGTGGGTAGCCGTTCCCTTCTCCAGGTGATCTTCCCAACACAGGGATTGAATCCGGGTCTCCTCCATTGTAGGCGGATTCTTTACCAGCTGAGCCACAAGGGAAGCCCAAGAATACTGGAGTGGGTAGCCTATCCCTTCTCCAGTGGATCTTCCTGACCCAGGAATCAAACTGGGGTCTCCTGCATTGCAGGCGGATTCTTTTCCAGCTGAGCTACCAGGAAATGGTACCTATGTCATGGTACCTATGTCAGGAAATGGTACCTAAAACCAGCACAAACATTTTATAATTTCATGTTGAAAGGAAATGTGTTACTTTTCTGGTCAATAGATAGGGTATGGACAGCTGCCATTAACTGAATGTGTGCCCCAGGGCTGGACCCCAAGCTCAGCCTCTGTGGATGTTTTCCCATGAACTCTCTTGATGTCACCCATTTTGCAGATGAGGAAACTGAGGCTTGGAAAGGTTCAGTGGCTTACCCGGGTTAACAGCACAGGAAGAGGCAGAACTGAGGTTTCAGTTCCGATCCCCTGGAGGAGGACGTGGCAACCCACTCCAATATTCTTGCCTGGAAAATCCCATGGACGGAGGAGTCTGGGGAGCTACAGTCCATGGGGTCGCAAAGAGTCAGACATGAAGCCAAAGTTACACCTATAAGCTGTGCTTGAGGGAGAGAGGCACCTTGCAAATCCCACTGATGTAGGGCAAAATCCCTCTCTTTGTTCAAATGTTGACATATGTGCATATGTTTAAGTGAGAAAGTCCTAGAAGGACACACCCAGCTATTAACCTGGAGTTTTGAGTGGGTGGAATGTGGGCAAGAAGACTGCTTACTTTGGCTGTATACACATCTGATCATTGGATTTCTAGAGTAAGCAATAACTACTTTATAGACTACCCATAATGGACTTTCTAAAAAGTCCCCTAATTTTGTCAAATCCTGCTTCTGGGCCCTAGAACAGAACAGACAGCTTCTGTAACCACTGTTCCTGGCACTTTATGGGAGCGATTAGTTTTTAGAAACAAACAGGGTGAACTGGGTGAAGGCATGAGGCGACATAAAAATGAAAGATAAAAAAACAGATTCGACTCAGAAAGAGGCACGAAAAGAACCGGGTGGGAGGAATTGTCCCCAGAAACCTTGGAACCTTCCTGCCTGACAAACAAACCGATCTATGAAACACAAACAGAACCACACACATAGAGAACAGGCTGGTGCTTGCCAAGGGGTGAGGGAAGGAATAGGAGTTCGGGATTAGCAGAGGCAAGCCACTGTCTATAGGATGGATAAACAACAAAGTCCTGCTGTACAGCACAGGAACGATATTCTATATCCTGAGATAAACCATAAAGAAAAAGGATGCATTTTTAAAAAGATGATGTGTATAACTGAATCACTTTGCTGAGCAGCAGTAATTAACACAATGTTGTAGATCAATTACACTTTAATAAAAAAAAATCTGTAGAATCAGCTTTTATATTAAAAAAAAAAGAACATTCATGTCTGCCTTGATCTGTGAATATCTGATATGAATACTATTTGAATTTGCAAAAGTCACAAATAAGAGTGTTGTAACTTAGGTTACAAAGATTCTTTGATTGCAGAATATTTAGGGCTGAGACCCAAATATTAGCATTTTTAAACTGAAGTATAGTTGATCCATAGTGTTTCAAAGTGATTCAGATTTATATCTTTACATATATATTTGCATACATATTTTTATTTGCACAGATTCTTTTTCAGATGCTTTTCCATTATAGGTTATTCCCGATATTGAACATAATTCCCTGTGCTATACAAGAGGACCTTGGTTGTCTATTTTATACACAGTAGTGTTCATCTGTTAAGCCCAAATTCCCAGTTTATCCCTCTCCACCCTCTTGCCTTTTGCTAACCATAGTTTGTTTTCTATGTGTGTGAGTCCATGTCTATTTTTAAAGACTTTTTACTTTGTATTGGAGTATAGTCGATGAACAATGTTATAGTTCCAGGTGAACAGGCGAAGGGACTCAGACATGGATACACATGTATCCATTCTCCCCCAGACTCCCCTCCCATCCAGGCTGCCACATCACCTTGAACACCCTATGCTCTACAGTAGGTCCTTGTAAGTTATCCATCTTAAATATAGCAGTGTGTGCGTGCCCACCCCAAATTCCCTGACTGTATATTTTGTAAATAAGTTCATCTGTACCGTTTTTCAGATTCCACATATGAGTGATATCATATGGTGTTTGTCTTTCTGTGTCTGACTTACTTCACTTAGTAAGATCATCTCTGCAGATCTCAGGTCATGCCTCCCGGGGACAGGGGACGCTGGGAGTCTGTGTCCCCTTCCCCACCAGTTCCTGCCCTTGCTAAGCTCGTTCTCACCCAGCTATTCCTCATCCTTCAGGTCCCAGCTCCAATGTCTTTCTCCCAGGAAGCCTTCCCTGACCACCCTGGACCAGGGCACAGGGCCCCTTCCCCTCAACAGCCGCACAGGGTAATTACTCACGTCATCCCGTCGTATCTGCCTTTCCGGTTAGGATGTAAACATCACGTGACCAGGGACTAGGATGTCTCTTTCACTCGTGACTCTTCCCCCAGTGTCTCTCACATAATAGTTGTTGTTGTTTAGTCACTGAGTCCGGCTTTTTGTGACCCAACGGACTGTAACCGGCCAGGCTCCTCTGTCCATGGGGTTTTCCCAGGTAAGAATGCTAGAGTGGGTTGCCACTTCCTACGCCGGGGGATTTCCCAACGCGGGATCGAACCCGTGTCTCCTGCATTGGCAGATGGATTCTTTACCACTGAATCCATCCTCTGAACCACCAGGGGAGACCCTTTCACACATTAGGTGCTCACTAAAATCTTTGGGGAGGACGTGGGGAAGGGGAAGGAACATGCCTGATCACAGTGCCCCTCTGTCCCAGTTGAACTCTCAGCCACTGCGCACAAACCCAGGCAGTCCTTTTTAAAATGAAAGAACTGAAATAATTATAGAGCACATCCTATTTTCTTTGGATTTTCCCCTTCCCCAAATTTCCTCTCTCTCCAATCAGGCGTAAATGCCTAGTAAATACCAGTCTTTGCCACTTTGCATCTTTCTAATCCAGCTGAGAAGCTTCGAAGGAAAAAAAAATGCTCCCTTGTTAGCAAAAGGGTGGTGGGGAAAATGCAGACCCTGCCTGGGGAGAAGGTGGTCTCTACACAGCCCGAGTGTGCCAGGGCAGGGATGCCCCCCACCAGAGGGGCTGTGGGGCCAGCAAGTGCAGTCACGGAGGTCTTTTTCCTCCAAGCGCCTTCCAAGAGAAGATAAAAGCAAGACAGAAATATCTTGCATCCCCCCCTAATTTGTAGTTTTCTGGTGTTAGCAAGGCTTATAAGACACATGCTCTCAATTAGCTGCTCCTCTTAATTTAAATGCTTCATAAATTATCTCCTGCGCGTGTGGATTATCACTTCATAATGCGAGTTAGCATTTAAATAAATAGCTGCGGTGTAGAAAATTAGAGAGGTTTACTTCTGAGGCGCTGGAATAATGAAGGAAAATACCATGGCAGCTGAACGGGGGGCAGGGGGAGGACGTGAGGGGACACATGGGCGCATCCGTGTTTTCCAGAAAATGAGAGTTATTTGCAAAGTCCATTCGCCCTTTATTGGCATCGACGTTCTCTTTCATGAGGGGGATCTCCTTGGCTCCATCCTTTTTTTTTTTAACTTTTAATTTTGATATAATTATAGACTCCTAGGAAGATTGCAAAAACAGTATACAGAGGCCCCTAGCACCCTTCACCCAGCTTCCCTCAGTGGTGACATCTTAAATAACTAGTGAAATACCACAACCAGGAAACTGACACTGGCTCCATCCACAGGCCTTATTCAGATTCTACCAGTTGCTCCACCTTTTTTTTTTTTTTTAAACTTTGACCGTGTGTTGTAGCATGTGGGATCTTAGAGTCCTTGACCAGGGACTGCAGTAGCGCCCCCTGCAGTGGAAGCTCGGAGTCTTCACCACTGGACCCCCAGGCAAGTCCTCCCTTGTTTTTAAAGAGGTTTCTTTCGAAGACGTCTCAGTGCGCAGTAGTCGTATTACAGTGGGAAGAGGGGTCATTTGCCAAGCACTTGCCAAGCGCCCAGCTCGATTCTGCGGTCTTGCAGACAGTCTCTCCGCAGTCGTTACGGCAGCCCTGGGAGGTACGGTCTCTTGATCTCCCCATTTTGCAGATGAAGGAGCTGAGGTTCAGTAAGAACGCCCCTTATTCCAGGCCCCAGGCTGGTCAGCATTGGAGGTGGGATGAGAACCCAGGTCAAAACGATCGCAGAGCCCGACTACCGCCCTGCCTCGGCACGTGAGTGGCCGTCACTGGAGCGGGCGGGGGTGGAGCCCAGTCCCCTTTCCATCTCCATTCTTCCTGCTTGATGTGTGTTGCCTCTTGGGCAGCAATACCCTGAAATCTGGCTGCTTATTCCTTTTTCTATTTTTTTGACTGTGCTGGGTCTTTGCGGGGGCCTGTGGACTTTCTCTAGCTGCCGCGCACAGGTTTAGTTGCCCTGAGGCACGTGGGATCTTAGTTCCCTGACCGGGGATTGAACTGCACGTGCGCCACGCTGCAAGGCAGTTTCTTAACCACAGGACCCCAGGGAAGTCCCCTCGCTCATTCCTGCTTGAGAAAGAGATTTGGGCCCTTCCCCAGGCGAGTCCAGTGCTTTGAGCATTCTGTGGGTGACCACGGACTTACCAACCGGGTCGTACGTGGTCTAAAGGTCACGAGCTCTGGGTACTTTTGTCTTCATGAACCCATTTATTTTAGATTAAACATTACATTTTACAAATAGGTATGTTTACTTTTTTCTTCTGCTTGGACAAGACATCAAAGTCCCATGAACCCTGGTCGCGGCGCCCCAGGACCTGGTGGGGATGTCAGCCTTGTGTGCACAACTCAGGAGTGTCTAGGAAGCAGTCCGAGCGCTCTCTTGGTCAGGAAAGCCATGGGCCTTGAAGGATTTGGCCTCGGCACCTCTCACCCAAAACCTGCCAGGAAATAACGCTGGACAAGAGGCAGAAGTTGGGGAGGTCCCACAAAATAATCTGGAGGATGTGGCTACAAACCCAGCTCCCTGGAACTCCGAGGCCAGGCAGGTAACAGCCCCAGGGCAGAAATCGCCACTGCCAGGAGCATCCGGTCTGCGCAAGGGGCTTTCTGGCCCCTGAACTGAGGCCCACCCCCATCTTTCTATCTTTTTTATGGGCCCCAAGTCCACAAAAGCTGTGACAAACCTAGACAGCATATTAAAAAGCAGAGACATCACTTTGCCAACAAAGGTCCGTCTAGTCAAGGCTATGGTTTTTCCAGTAGTCATGTGAGAGTTGGACCATGAAGGAGTCTGAGCGCCAAACTGATCCTCTCAAATTGTGGTGTCGGAGAAGACTCTTGAGGGTCCTTTGGACAGCAAGGAGATCAAATCAGTCAATCCTAAAGGAAATCAATCCTGAATATTCATCGGAAAAGACTCATGCTGAAGCTGAAGCTCCAATACTTTGGCCACCTGATGTGAAGAGCCCACTCGCTGGAAAAGACCCTGATGCTGGGCAAGATTGGAGGCAAAAGGAGAAGGGGTAGACAGAGGACGAGATGGCTGGATAGCATCATCGACTCAGTGGACATGAGTTTGAGCAAACTCTGGGAGATGGTGAGGGACAAGGAGGCTGTTGTGCTGCAGTCCACGGGCTCGCAAAGAGTTGGACCAACTTAGCGACTGAACAACACAAGTCAAGGGCCATGCCCTCAGGGCCTGCACAGGCTTCTCAGGCCACTTCTTGGCATCTCGTGTTTCTTCCACTTAGGGATATTTTTACATTGTGCCATAAACATAATCTGACAGAATGTGGTCCACTGGCAAAGGGAATGGCAAACCACTTCAGTATTCTTGCCTTGAGAACCCCATGAACAGTATGAGAAGGCAAAAAGATAGGACACTGAAAGAGGAACTCCCCAGGTCGGTAGGTGCCCAATATGCTACTGGAGATCATTAGAGAAATAGCTCAAGAAAGAATGAAGGGATGGAGCCAAAGCAAAAATAATACCCAGTTGTGGATGGGTGATAGAAGAAAGGTCCGATGCTGTAAAGAGCAATATTGCATAGGAACCTGGAATGTTAGGCCCATGAATCAAGGCAAATTGGAAGTGGTCAAACAGGAGATGGCAAGAGTTAATGTCGACATTCTAGGAATCAGCGAACTAAAATGGACTGGAATGGGTGAATTTAACTCAGGTGACCATTATATCTACTACTGTGGGTAGGAATCCCTTGGAAGAAATGGAGTAGCCCTCATAGTCAACAAAAGAGTCTGAAATGCAGTACTTGGATGCAATCTCAAAAACGAAAGAATGATCTCTGTTTATTTCCAAGGCAAACCATTCAATATCATGGTAATCCAAGCCTATGCCCCAACTAGTAACACTGAAGAAGCTGAAGTTGAACGGTTCTATGAAGACCTATAAGACCTTTTAGAACTAACACCCAAAAAAGATGTCCTTTTCATTATAGGGGACTGGAATGCAAAAGTAGGAAGTCAAGAAACACCTGGAGTAACAGGCAAATTTGGTCTTGGAGTACAGAATGAAGCAGGGCAAAGGCTAATAGAGTTTTGCCAAGAGAACACACTGGTCATAGCAAACACCCTCTTCCAACAACACAAGAGAAGACTCTACACATGGACATCACCAGATGGTCAACACCGAGATCAGATTGATTATATTCTTTGCAGCCAAAGATGGAGAAGCTCTATACAGTCAGCAAAAACAAGACTAGGAGCTGACTGTGACTCAGATCATGAACTCCTTATTGCCAAATTCAGACTTAAACTGAAGAAAGTAGGGAAAACCACTAGACCATTCAGGTATGACCTAAATCAAATCCCTTATGACTATACAGTAGAAATGAGAAATAGATTTAAGGGACTGGATCTGATAGACAGAGAGCCTGATGAACTATGGATGGAGGTTCGTGACATTGTACAGGAGACAGGAATCAAGACAATCCCCAAGAAAAAGAAATGCAAAAAGGCAAAATGGTTGTCCGAGGAGGCCTTACAAATAGCTGTGAAAAGAAGAGAAGCGAAAAGCAAAGGAGAACAGGAAAGATATTCCCATTTGAATGCAGAGTTCCAAAGAATACCTAGGAGAGATAAGAAAGCATTCCTCAGCGATCAGTGCAAAGAAATAGAGGAAAACAACAGAATGGGAAAGACTAGAGATCTCTTCAAGAAAATTAGAGATACCAAGGGAACATTTCAGGCAAAGATGGGTTCGATAAAGGACAGAAATGGTATGGACCTAACAGAAGCAGAAGATATTAAGAAGAGGTGGCAAGAATACACAGAAGAACTGTACAAAAAAGATCTTCATGGGCCAGATAATCACAATGGTGTGATCACTCAGCTAGAGCCAGACATCCTGGAATGTGAAGTCAAGTGGGCCCTAGAAAGCATCACTACGAACAAAGCTAGTGGATGTGATAGAATTCCAGTTGAGCTATTTCAAATCCTGAAAGATGATGCTGTGAAAGTGCTGTATTCAATATGCCAGCAAATTTGGAAAACTCAGCAGTGGCCACAGGACTGGAAAAGGTCAGTTTTCATTCCAATCCCAAAGAAAGGCCATCCCAAAGAATGCTCAAACTACCGCACAATTGCACTCATCTCACACGCTAGTAAAGTAATGCTCAAAATTCTCCAAGCCAGGCTTCAGCAATATGTGAACCAAGAACTTCCAGGTGTTCAAGCTGGTTTCAGAAAAGGCAGAGGAACCAGAGATCAAATTGCCAATATCTGCTGGATCATTGAAAAAACAAGAGAGTTCCAGAAAACATCTATTTCTGCTTTATTGACTACGCCAAAGCCTTCGACTATGTGGATCACAATAAACTGTGGAAAATTCTGAAAGAGATGGGCATACCAGACCACCTGACCTGCCTCTTGAGAAACCTGTATGCAGATCAGGAAGCAACAGTTAGAACTGGACATGGAAAAACAGACTGGTTCCAAATAGGGAAAGGAGTACGTCAAGGCTGTATATTGTCACCCTGCTTATTTAACTTATATGCAGAGTACATCATGAGAAATGCTGGGCTGGAGGAAGCGCAAGCTGGAATCAAGATTGCTGGGAGAAATATCAATAACCTCAAATATGCAGATGACACCACCCTTATGGCAGAGAGTGAAGAGGAACTGAAAAGCCTCTTGATGAAAGTGAAAAAGGAGAGTGAAAAAGTTGGCTTAAAGTTTAACATTCAGAAAACTAAGATCATGGCATCTGGTCCCATCACCTCATGGGAAATAGATGGGGAGACAGTGGAAACAGTGTCAGACTTTATTTTTCTGGGCTCCAAAATCACTGCAGATGGTGATTGAAGCCATGAAATTAAAAGACGCTTACTTCCTGGAAGGAAAGTTATGACCAACCTAGACAGCATATTAAAAAGCAGAGACATTACTTTGCCAACAAAGGTCCGTCTAGTAAAGGTTATGGTTTTTCCAGTGGTCATGTATGGATGAGAGAGTTGGACTGTGAAGAAAGTTGAGTGCCAAAAAATTGATGCTTTTGAACTGTGGTGTTGAAAAAGACTCTTGAGAGTCCCTTGGACTGCAAGGAGATCATCCTAAAGGAGATCAGTCCTGGGTGTTCATTGGACGGACTGATGCTGAAGCTGAAACTCCAATACTTTGGCCACCTCATGTGCAGAGTTGACTCATTGGAAAAGACCCTGATGCTGGGAGGGATTGGGGGCAGGAGGAGAAGGGGACAACAGAGGATGAGATGGCTGGATGGCATCACCGACTCAATGGAGTTGGTGATGGGCAGGGAGGCCTGGCGTGCTGCGATTCATGGGGTTGCAAAGAGTCGGACACTCCTGAGTGGCTGAACTGAACTGAACTGAACTGATAAACATAATCAGGAAGGTTGGTGACGGGAAACCTGGCCAGCCCTGGGGTTTAGTGAACACAACTGTAACAGGCTTTCTTTGCAGGCTTTCTTTATGTGTGTGTGTGAGTCGTGTCCTACTCTTTGTGACTCCATGGACTGTAGACTGCCAGGCTCCTCTGTTCGTGGAATTTTCCAGGCAAGAATTCTAGAGTGGGTTGCTATTTCCTCCTCCAGGGGATCTTCCCGACTCAGGGATTGAACCTTCATCTCTTGTGTCTCCTGCATTCTTTACCAACGGTGCCACCATTCTGTTTCAAGGGTAGTGTAATTTTTACCTGAAAGATGCATTGCAGTGGAGTGGATGCATCCATATACATATGTTAAAACCCCTTTACCCAAATTCATATGTTGAAACCTAATCCCCCAGGTGAAGGTGTTAGGAAGTGGCAGCCTTTGGGAAGTGATTAGGTCTTGAAGGACGAGACCTCATGAATGGAATTAGTGCCCTTATGATGGGGACCCCAGACAGCTCCCTCTCCTCTTCTGTCATATGAGGACACAACGAAAAGTTAGCCGTCTGAAGCCGGAAATGGGTTCTCAACAGACATGGAATCTGCCAGGCCTTGATCTTGGGCTTCCCAGCCTTCAAAACTGGGAGAAATAGATATGTGTTGTTTAAGCTCCCCAAGTGATGGCATTCTGTCATCTCAGCCCAAATGGACTATGACATATGTGGACCCGTCACTTGATAATGTGCCAGGGGTCATCACTCAAGTCAAAATGATTTCTGATGAGGATGACAATAGCCTTTGGCCCTCCTCTGAGGGTGAAATGGGATTTTTATGCGACTTGGGCCACCAGCTAGAATACAGGATGTCCAGTTAAATTTGAATTTCAGATATCCAGTGAATAATAAGAATGCCCTGTGCAATAATAATATGTATGCTGCATGAAATATCTGGGACACATTTTTACCAAAAAAGTTATTCGTTGTTTATCTGAAATAAATTTAACTAGGTGTCCTGCATTTTTGAGACTTCCCAGATGGCACAGTTGTAAGGAATCTGCCTACCAATGTAGGAGATGCAACAGACACAGGTTCAGTCCCTGCGTCAGGAAGATACTCTGGAGTAGGACATGCAACCTGCTCCAGTATTCTTCCCTGAAAAATCCCATGGACAGAGGAGCCTGGTGGGCTCCAGTCCACAGGATCACAAAGAGTTGGACATGACTCAGCGACTAAGCACACGTGCATGCCTGTATTTTTTAATTTGCTAAATCTAGCAGTAGAGCCCAGCACCTGAGCAGACCCCTATCACGGCTCCTATGACCTGTCCCAGATCACTTGTTCCTTTCTATCCTTCAGGAAATTACAAGTATTTTGGGTGAGGGTGGGGGGTGGGAGGGGCAAGAATTTTGCCTCTCATTTAGTATCCCTAGCACCGAGTACAATGCTGGCACTCACCTGTCTGCAAATTTATGTTGAGTGATGACACTCAGGGAGGTTTCTGTGATGACATGGACTGATTACTAAAGAAATTATCTACACGACTCCTTATTGTAAAGTGAAACCACCAAGCTGCAGCCTGTGTACCAAAGTGACCTGCCTTGGACATCCTTAGATTTGATAACTGTGTTCATGGTGGTGGCCAGTGTGAACACAAGCATAACAGTAATGGCCCCCTTTACTGTTTGGGGATCAGAGGCGCTGGGCGGTATTGGGTTAAACAGTATCAAAGGGCCAGTGTTTTTCTGGTTTGGACCCACAAAACCAGTCACTTTTCAGGATTCATGCTGGATGGGCATCATCTTCTCTGATTCTCATAATAATTCCTGGAGGCAGTTACTATTTGACATCTCCATTTTACCACTGGGGAGACTGAGTCAGACTCCCCAAGGGGTGAAGTCACTTGCTCAAGGTTGATCAGCTGGTACCAGAGCTTGGGCTTCAGCCCAGGCAGGTAATCATGGCTCCCACACCTCCTCATTGACCCACCAAACCGCACACCCATCGGGATAACTTCTTGTATCCATGGAGGTCTTGTTGTTCCGTCGCTCAGTCATGTCCAACTCTTTGCGACCCCATAAACTGCAGCACAACAGCCTCCTTGTCCTTCACCATCTCCCAGAGTTTGCTCAAACTCATGTCGATTGAGTTGATCATGCCATCCAACCATCTCATCCTCTGTTACCCCCTTCTCCTCCTGTCCTCAATCTTGCCCAGCATCAGGGTCTTTTCCAATGAGAGGGCTCTTTGTATCAGATGGCCAAAGTATTGAGGCTTCAGCTTCAGCATCAGTCCTTCCAATGAAGATTCAGGACTGATTTCCTTGAGGATGGATTGCTTTGATCTCCAGAGAGGGCTGCTCCAGGACAAACTAGGTGTGTGAAATCAAACAATCCATGGTGCATCCTAGAAGCCTTCCCTGGTGCTGGTACATGGGTCCTAGTTGTGGCAGGAACTGGTGCTGACCCTCTCAGATCTCTGGAGCCAGACATCCCATTGATGATGTCAGCTCTTCTTCTGACAAACCCTGGTCTCTGTCGCCTGCCCTGGGCATGTAATGAAGGTGCCCTGCAAGTGTCACAAACTGTCGCATAATTGGGATTTGTCTCTTGCAAGGATTTGCATTTACAGAAGCCTTGCTTGATTCAAGGCAAGATTTAATGTGCATTTTAAGATCGATGTCTTTGATTTAAGAAGGGGGTACATGTGGTCCGATGGAAGCCTTCCCCTGAAAGACGGTGCTTTTCCTAGTCCCTGTTCTGTGTGGCTCTCCTTTTTTAAAAAATTGATTTGTTTATTCATTTTTGGCTACAATGGGTCTGCGTTGCTGGGCACGGGCTTTCTCTAGTCGCAGCGAGCAGGGGCTCCTCTTGGTTGTGCGACTCCGGCTTCTCCTTGCGGCGCCTTCTCTTATTTCAGGGCTTGGGCTGTAGGGCGGGCAGGCTGAGTGGTTGTGGTGCACGGACTTAGTTGCTCCCCGCCGTGTGTAATTTTCCCAGATGAGGGATCAAACCCATGTCACCTGCACTGGCAGGTGGATTCTTCTCCACTGTGCCACCAGAGGAGTCCTGGTATGCCTTTCTATTGGGCAGCTATACACTTAGGAAAGCCTTGTGGATTCATTGATTCACTTGTTCATTATTCACCCAAACATGAAAGTTCCTGAACGGTGCCTCTGACTCCATCCATCCCAGGACAGAGCAGGACTCCAGTGGCACGGGATAAGTGGGATGGTTCACAGTGAGTCAGGACACTGCTGGTTCCTATCGCTTGAGGATGCCAGGGATCAAAGACCACCCTTGGAATGTTCTAAGCCCTTTGAAGCTCCTAACAAAGGGGTTTCTGAGAAAGTTCGGTCATTAGAACCAGAGGGAAGCTCACAGACAAAGCTCCTGGGGATGCATTGCAGGGGAACATGAGCTGAGTGGTGGCAGCAGATTTTTCTGTGCAGAGAACCTGTGAGGCATCACCAAGTTAGTGAAGCTTGGATCTGCGGGGGCAAAGGAGGGAGGCAGGCAGAGAGCAATCCTGTCCCAGGGCAGCTTGGTGGGGGGATTCGAAGTTTTCTTTGAAATATTCAAACTTGCAGCTGAGTACTTAAGTCTTTCCAACTGATCTGCTAATCATATTTCTTCAAATTTTCTATCCCTGACCCTTGTAAAAGGATTGCATTGAAGACGTGTTTTAAGCTGCATTTTAATAAGTCAATAAGAAAGCTCAAAATTATTTAAAGCTTCTTAAAGAGGATTATATTTGATTTCTAAGGGGAATTCTGGGGTGTAGAATGGTAAAGATGCTCCATCCTTCTGAGATGGTTTTACATCAAGAAAGCACATCATTTTAGACAGAAAATGTTAACTATTTTATTGTTGGAAAGGGAGTGATTCAGTACAAGAAGACTTTTGCTACCGGCTGGCAGCTTTTGCTGAGTCCATGGTCTTCAGCGGGGGAAAGAATGCTTTTCAACTTTCAGGAAAATATTGGAACTCCCCTTAGTAGCTTGTCCCTGGCCTTTAAGAATCAGTTTTCTGGGACTTCCCTGGTGGCCCAGTAGTTAGGACTTGGCATTTCCGCTGCTGGGGACCTAGGTTCAGCCCCTGGTTGGGGAACTAAGATCCTGCAAACCTCAAAGCACAGTGAAAAAAAAAAATCAGACTTTTCTGATATTCTGAAAAGGACAATCAGATTTCCAAAGTTTCTGGGACAGCCCAGCCTGGCTGGAAGCATGTGGTGTGGGGAATAGAAACATCTAGGCCAGGGCATAGATTTAAATTTTGTTCTAAGGCTCGTCTACAGAGGGAACATCATGGGCCCCAGGCTGGCTTCAGTCTCCCAGCTGAGGGGTGGGGAGGAGGACCGCTTGGGGGCTGAGCAGATGGTCCACTTTGAACCTCCCCAGTACTTGTGGTCACTGAAGAAATTAAGGGAAGGTGGGCAAGGAGAAAGATTAGTTGAGGGGCGGGAAGCATCCAGAAGCCATGTGCAATGCAGCCGGCAGCTTTCTCTGCATTGACTCATCTTTGGAGACACTTAGGAGGGAAGAACGTGAATGTCTCCCCTTGACACTGAGTCAGGAAGGTCCTGACACCTGTCCTCTGGATTCTGGTCTTGTCTCCTCTCCCGGGCCAACCCTGGAGTGCAGAGCCAGACTCCTGGGGAGCCCTCATCTCCTGCTTTCTCTCATGGTCTCTGCTCTACTCACCACTGGTGCCACTTTCCTAAACCACAGGACTGGTCACCGCCCCACCCCACCCTTGACACCCAGCCATCCATGACTCCATAAAGAAGACAGCCTGGCAGCTCTGGCCCTATTACCCATCTTTCCCCAGGGTGGCTGGACCATTTTCTGCTGCCCTTCTCCCTCTCTCTCTTCCCCACCCCCCCTTTAATTTTTATTGATGTATAGTTGATTTACAATGTTATGTCAGTTTAGGTATATAGCAAAGTGAATCAGTTACACACACAAGTATCCACTCTTTTTAAGATTCTTTTCCCATATAGGTCATCACTGAGTATTAAGTAGAGTTTCCTGTGCTATCCAGTAGGTCCTTATCAGTTGTCTATTTTATATATAGTAGTGTATAGACGTCTACCCCAGTATCCCAATTTATCCCTCTCTGCACTCCCATTTCCCCCCAGTCACATAAGTTTTTGGTTTCCCTTGTAGCTCAGCTGGTAAAGAATCTGCCTGCAATGCGGGAGACCTGGGTTTGCTCCCTGGGTTGGGAAGCTCCCCTGGAGAAGGAAAAGGCTACCCACTCTAGTATTCTGGCCTGGAGAATTCCATGGACTGTGTAGTCCATGGAGTTGCATGTTGCACATGCCCCTCATGTGTCACTGCTGGAAGAATCCACTCACCCCTCCCTTGCTACATCACAAACCACATGATATGAGAAATCTCCCCCAAGAAGTCTCCCCTGGGGGAGCTTCCTTTGGTTTCCAGGCCCCAGAACTTAGCTTATCTACCACTCTCTGGTCAAGCTCTCATCTCTCATCTCCTCATGAGCTGTGGTCAGGGATTCACACATGAGATCAGTCCCAAGGGATGTGGGTCCCGAGCATCTATTTTTTTTTTAATTGAAGTATGGTTGATGTACAATGTTGTATTAACTTCTGCGGCACAGCAAAGTGATTCAGTTGTATAATATATATTCTTTTAAATATTCTTTTCCATTATGATTTATCATAGGCTATTGAATATAGTTCCCTGTGTTATACAGTAGGACCTTGTTGTTTATCCAGTCTATATATAAAAGCTTGCATCTGCTCACCCCAAACTCCTCCTCCATCTGTCCCCCGACCACTCCCCTTTGGCCACCATGAGTCTGATGTCTATGTCTGAGAGTCTGTTTCTGTTTTGTAGATAGGTTCGTTTGTGTCATGTTTTATATTCCACCTAGAAGTGATATTGTATGGTACTTGTCTTTCTGACTTACTTCACTTAGTATGATAATCTCTAGTTGCATCCCTGTTGCTGCAAATGGCATTATTTCATTCTTTCTAACAGCTGAGTAGTATTCCATTTTATGGGGCTTCCCAGGTGGTGCTAGTGGTAAAGAACGTGCCTGCCAGTGCGGTAGACTTAAGAGACGTGGGTTCAATCCCTGGATTGGGAAGATCTCCTGGAGGAGGGCATGGCAACCCACTCCAGTATTCTTGCCTGGAGAATCCCATGGACAGAGGGGCCTGGTGGGCTACAGTCCATGGGGTCCCAGAGCTGGACACGACTGAAGCAACTTAGCACGTGCGCGCGCTCGGGCACACACACACACACACACACACACACACACACACACACACACACACACACTCCGTTGTCTATATGTGCCGCCTCTTTAGCCATTCATTTGTTGATGAGCATTTAGATTGTTTCCATGTCTTGGCTATTATGACTAGTGCTGCTATGAACATTGAGATGCCTGTATCTTTTCAAATTGTAGTTTTGTCTGGAGATATGCCCAGAAGTAGGACTGCGGGATCCTAGGGTAATTCTATTTTTGGTTTTCTGAGGAACTTCCATACTGTTCTCCAGAGTGGCTGCACCAACTTACACTTCCCCCAACAGTGTAGGGGGGGTCCCCTTTCCTCCACACCCTCTCCAACATTTGTTATTTGTAGACTGTTAAGTGATGGCCATTCTGGCCAGTGTGAGGTGGTATGTCACTGCAGTCTTGATCTGCATTAGGTCTGGCTCGTTTGATGCAGCACTTAGCACCGAGGGGAATCCCATGACATGCTGTTAGCTCCAGGCTGGGCAATGACAGTGTCCCCCCTTGCCAGTCAGCATGGATGGTTGGATGGTACTGCTGTGTCATGCTGTAACAGGATATGTCCTCGAAAGACATGTCCAAGTCCTAACTCCTGGTGCCTGTGAATGTGACCTTATTTGGAAATAGGTCTTTGCAGGTGTAGTCAAGTTAAGGATCTCAAGATGACACCATGCTGGATTTAGGGTGAAACTCTAGACCAATAACTGGTGTCCTTAGAAGAAAAAGAAGAGAGTGATTTGAGGCACAGACAGAGGGATCGAGGCCATGTGAAAACAGTCACAGAGATCAGAGTAATACACCTGCAAGCTGCAGAATGCAAGTATGGCCAATAGCCCGCAGAAGCTGGGAGAGAGGCATGAAACACATCCTCCCTGACAGCTTCCAAAGGAACCAACCCTGCTGACACCTTGATTTTGGACTCCTGGCTTTCAGGACTCAGCAAAAGCAAATTTTTGCTGTTTTTAAGCCACCACGTTTGTGGCTATGTGTTGCAGCAGCCACAGGAAACGAATACAGAAAAGATGGTTCAGGAGAAGAGAGAGGACTTCTTGATCTGTCTGTGCTGTGACATTGGCTTTCTCAGGCCTGGGGCGGTCGGAACCACGAAGAGCCCCTATCATTTACCTCCTATCAAGCTGATGGCTTTCTCTGTGTCCCAGGACTATAAAAAGACTGTAGTAGATCATAGAGGCACCAGCCAGGGCGTCCCAGCGTCAGGTACGCTGGTCTCCCAGCCCTGCCTCTGGCGATTAGCTGAGTGACCCTGGACATGCACGTAAAGTTGTTCAGTTGTTTAGTTGCTAAGTTGTGTCTGACTCTGCGACCCCGTGGACTGCAGCACGCCAGGCTTCCCTGTCCTTCAATGTAACTTTGCTGAGCACTGATCTGTAAAACTGGGACAAGAGGAGCCCTGCCTCATATGTTATGATGAGAATTAATTCATTCAATCCCTGTTCAATGAAGATTTATCGAATATCTACTATGTGTGAAGAATTATTCTAGGCATGGAGACAGAGCAGTGAACAACAGTAACAAAAGAAATAACCCCTGCCTCATGAAGCTCCCATGTTAGGGAGGAAAGAAAGGTGATGACCAAACTTTATCAGTAAAACACAGAGCTGGTGGGATTTCCCTGGCAATCCAGTGGTTAGGACTCTGTGCTTCCACTGCAGGGGGCAGGAGTTCCATCCCTGGTTGGGGGACTAAGATCCTGCATGCCACAGTGTGGCCAAAGGAATTTTTTAAAAACCCATAGAGCAGGGGAGGGGAGAAGGGGAGGCTAAGTACAGTTTAAATGAAAGATCAGGTCAGGAAGGATCAAGGAATCGGCAGGTGTCAAGCACTGACCCTTGACCAAGACAGCAGGCACATAGTAATTGCTCAGCCCACAGTGGCTACTTGTACTGTTCAGCTGGGGTTACTAGAACAAGACCTGGAGGCTTAAACAACAAACACTTCTCATAGTTGTGGGGGTCAGCAGTGTATGTTTCTTGGTTTACAGATATTTGACTCTCTGATCTCTTCTTATAAGGGCACTAATCCCATTTATGGGGGCTCCACCCTTAAGACCTCATCACCTTCTAAAGGCTCCATCTCCTAACACCAGGAGCGGACAAGTGGTCTCTCATGGACCCTGTCTCAGGCACCTCTTCCCTTTACTGATTCTAGTCTAGTTCCTTCTGCTGTAAGAAACCACAACCATGAGTAGAATGGCTCTTCTGAGTTCTGTGGGTCCTTCTAGTGAACTGTTGAACCTGAGGACTATCTTGTGAACGCAGGAACAGCAACCAAGCATTTGGCCTCTGCTTACCCCTAAAGTATCTGCGTGAGGCCAAGGGGCTTGTGCCAGTATCTCTGTGTGGGGCAAGATAGGTGTGTGTTGTAATCTTCTGTGGGCCAAAGAGAACCCACCTGGTCAGACGATTGATCCTGTGATTGTCTAGAGAGGTGCCCCCCCCCCCCCCACTTCAAGCCCTCAAACAGAGAGCAGCCAGGGACACTCAGGCAGATATCTGGTCTACCTTGCAGATTGAGCTGCAGGGTTGGTTTTTTCCCAGTCACTCTGTCAGTGCCAACAGCATTGGGTGTGCATTCAACCCTCCAGACTTCAGAAGACGCACCCTCAGAGAACAGCAGCAGATTTCTCTAATAAGCAAAACCCCATTGGCTTTTATTACTTTGGGCAAAATAAAATTTGCTCCTGAATAAGCAAAAGCTCCCTGACAGCTCTGTCGACACGAGGCACCCTATCTGAAAAGATATGAGAGGCAAGGGACAGGAAATGTGAGGCTCCTCCGAGGCAGGTGGGGCCTGGTGCGGGCTGGAGGTGACAAGGAGAGGACTATAATCTAATGAAGAGGAAGGCTGGGCATGAAGGCGCTCATCTCAGCCCAGCCCTTTAAAACCAAAATGATGGAGTTCATTTGCATTTAGATCTCCTTGGCTCCCTCTTTTCATCTAAAGACAAATCCTCACAAAAGGCTGCTTAATTAGACCAAATTAGATTTCCGCTCAGCAGCTTGTCATTCATTACAAAATGCTGTTCTTTTTTTTTTCTTCCCCATTTTGGTAATTATGGGCTGGTCTATACCAGTTTGTAAGCGTTCACCCCAGCCGCTGAGTATGACTAGCATTCCTGATTTTGTGCAGAGAAGAGGAAAATTATTCAGTTGCACCAAATCTGTCTATTTTATAAGTTGGATCAAGACCATCTTCACTCGAGTCTTTTACAATAATGGGTATTCTCACTCTTAATTCTTTAATGATTAATCGTAGGAGCAGCACAGAGCTTGGTAATTTCCAGGACTAAAAGCTTAAGTACAAACAGACTTCACATGTAGCAATTATGCCATATATTTGAAATCTTCACCTGAGTTATGCAGCCCTATTCCATCTCTGAAGCCACCCATTAAATCATTTATCACACAGTCTCTCATCCTGAGCGGTTAATATTGCTCAGCTCAGATCTTCTCTCCCATGGTCTGTTCCCCACCCACTCCCAACCACAGAGCCTTGGCAGTTCCAATTTTCAGTTGTGGATGTAGACATGAGGGGGTGGGGGCCTGGGAGGGTGTTGGAGGATGGGGCTTGGTTTGGCTGATCCACGGTTTTCATCATCCCATTCTCCAAATCCTTTCTATCCATTGTATGTGGTGCGGCTCAGCATTCAGAGGATTTCCTACAAACCCGGGGAGGGGCCTCAGAGTGGCAGGCGGGTTGGGTCTGAGAGGCAAGGGTGGAGGTCCATCCCAGGGCAGCCCAGTTGACTTTGCTCTGGTCGTTCTGGTTGAGTGCTGGTGGGCAGGTCCCCAGGCTCAGATGCTGTTGATGGAGGTGTCAAACATAGCATCCGCTCTCTCTAATAACAATCGCCACTCAAGCCTACTGCCAAGCTTTAGTGAGGCTTGTTATGGGAGGGAAACTGAATAGTCTGAATAGTCTCTGCTCACACCAAGCCTATGAATTGGGTGGTGTTCAGAGAGGAACTGGCAAATGGGAGATTTAATAGCGGTGCCCAGATCAGCCTGACGTGACCCCAAAGCCTTCCCGAACAAAAGACTCAGATGACACGGGTCTAGGTGATGTGGATTCAGAACTTGCTCCAAAAAGAGAATGGCAGAGCTGGAGTGGCTCAGAGATCAGCTAGCTCTCCCTCCTCATTTACAGACAGGAACACTGGAGGCCCAAGAATGAGGGGGAAACCTCCTCCAGGCTGCCCTCCTAGGTTGGCCCTCCCCATTAGCCTTCAGTCTCCTACCCTTCTTGGTTGCTGCACACTTGTCATGGACACAAGGCAGCAAACTGCTGATTCCACTGCTCCCGCTGAATCCAGAAAGTCCTACCTTCCTGCGGGCTCACAGTGGGGCAAGGCTGGCTTTTTCTACTTTTTCCCTAGGAGCTCAATTTCCTGGAGAACCTAGCCCGAAAGTGAAAGTGTTAGTCACTCAGTCAAGTCCAGCTGTATGCGACCTCGTGGACTGTAGCCCACCAGGCTCCTCTGTCCATGGGATTTCCCAGGCAAGAATACTGGAGTGGGCTGCCATTCCTTGCTCCAGGGATCTTCCCGCCCCAGGGTCTCCTGCATTGCAGGCAGATTCTTTACCAACTGAGCCACTAGGGAAGCCCCAACCTAGCCCAAACAGGCAGATTTTTAGCGCTGGGGACCTGCCCGTTTTGCAATTCCCTTAATACTACACCAGTATCTGGTCATTGATAAGATACAGCCTCCTGGTCATAAGACCCCCAAGCCTCAGCTGACCTTTGAGCTCTCAGACCCAGAGACTCCCTGCCCTGCTCAGTGACGTCACGTGGACGCCTGAGCCCCTCTCCCAGCCCCCTCTATCCCAGAGTTCCCCTGCGCTCCCCCTTTCTGGACTGTGGCCCCTCGGGCATAAGCCCCCACATCGTCTTCATACGTCCCCTTCCCGCTCTCGCTCCTGTCCAAGCCCCACCATCAAAGCTCGTGGTTAATGCTTCCCCATGGCCGTGTCTTTTTTCCTTCCTCTACAACTAGGTTATCATCCATCTCTGAAAACTCCCAAGTACCAAGCATGGTGCCCTATGCCCTGTAAGTGGCCTCCGCCACCTCTGCTATGTAAAAGAGCATTGCTTAAGGCCAGCCTGACCTCTCTTATAAACCGGAAACCCAGAACCCACCAGAAAACGGCCCAAGGCTGCAAAGACGGAGCCGAGGTGGGACCTTGTTCTCCAGCCGCCCAGCTTTGCTGGAATCGACAGCCGTCCTTATTAACCGGCTTCATTTCAGAACCCCTTCCTCCACTCCTGCGATCTGCTGTGCTAACAGGTCAGCTGCCATTTTGTGTTAAACTCCTTCTCACTTATTACAATACCAGGTTTTTTCTATTGACATGGAAATAAAACTTACAATCAATGAGATATTATGAAATATACATCAAAACAAAAGTCACTGGAGCTGGCGTTTTCATCTGTTCTTGGGAAAGAACAAGGGTTTATGGGGGTGGGGGGGAGAAAACACTGAACATTTTTCTTCCCTATTACATGATGCGATTTTCAATGAATCTATAAAGAAAATGAAAACATAAATAGAGTAACCAAACAGAATGATCCCTGCAGCTGTCAAAACTTAAAACAGTTCCATTTTCCTTTGATTTCTGTTTTAAGTTTTGAAAAGTACATAGATCATTCTCTGCTTTTGCTTCTTCTTTCTTTCTTTCTTTTTTTTTTTTTTCCTTTTGGTAGGGAGCTTCTTTCTTAAATCTGATTTCTCCACAGACCATTGGCTTTGACCCTTAGTAGCTGAACTGACCGAATGACCAAATGAAGATGCCATTTATTCCTTACGCCTTCAGATGTGAGAAGGTAGAGGCGGACTCTTATTCTGTTGCTTCTCCACCATCTGGAACCTGGCTCCTTCCCTCCTTGGTGCCACTTCAAAGCCGACCCAGCGGCATTTCTTCCTTTACTAAGCCAGTGGCGTGTGGGCAGCAAAGGGCAAAGGGGGAGCCCTTCCCCGCTGGTGGGCACCCCTGCCGCGTGCCGGGCACGCCTGGGCACCTTCCTCTGTCGTCTCATCTAAATCCTGTCATTATTCACTGAGGTGGGGACGACTGTCCCCGTTTCACAAATGTTGAGGAGCTGAGACTCAAAAGAGGGCAGAAGGATCAGAGCCTGGATTCCGATCCCACCTGTCTACACCAGGAGAGGACCTCTGCATGACCTTAGTTGAGCAATTTCATGTTTTCTTAAAATGGAAGAACCCTTTCTTTCAAAGAAGACTGACATGGAGCCCCCCATAAATAGAACATCCCTCCCAGCGGCCGCCTGGCCGGCTCAGGATGCAGGCTTTGTGTTCCAGGTTTGCATCCACCTGAGGTTGTCTGACCTCCTCTCTGACCTCCTCCAGGGTCCCAGGAACAGGTGAGATGGGGCCTCAGGAGGAGGGAGCACAGAGGAGCTAGGCATGAATATCCAGGTCTCCAAACCCACAGCCCAGCGTTCCCTCTCCCTTCCACCACTCCTTCTGTCAAGTGTGGCCTTCCAAAAGTGCCCAAAGCCAAAGCATACCTTGCAAAACGGAGCCCAACCAGTTTCACTGGTCCTCAGGTTGGCCTTCAAGCAGAGGTGTTTGTGGAGCTCTAAGACTCGCCTAATAGACAGACCTGCCCGAGCTCACAGCCTGCAGACCATCAGAGACACGCAATCGGGGTGGGATATGGTCCCCCAGCCCCGGCATCCACTCCCACCCAGTCTCACCTCCTTGAAGCCACGTGATGTTTTCAACCACGTGGTCCATGATCCCACATTGAGACAGTGGCCACTTCATTTGCACTTCTTTCCTTTCCCATCCTGAAGAGAGAGAGAGGAATGTCCTAAATTGTCCAGATGAGAGGCATGGCATAACCTTCCTGTGGACATATTCAGTTCAGTTCAGTTCAGTCGCTCAGTCATGTCTGACTCTTTGCAACCCCATGGACTGCAGCACGCCAGGCCTCCCTGTCCATCACCAACTCCCAGAGTTTACTCACACTCACGTCCATTGAGTCGGTGATGCCATCCAACCATCTCATCCTCTGTCATCCCGTTCTCCTCC
This sequence comes from Muntiacus reevesi, assembly GCF_963930625.1. Lineage (NCBI taxonomy): Eukaryota > Metazoa > Chordata > Mammalia > Artiodactyla > Cervidae > Muntiacus > Muntiacus reevesi. Next base: position 4,145,298 of record NC_089251.1, on the reverse strand, counting down.
TGCCCTCAATCTTTCCCAGCATCAGGGTCTTTTCAAATGAGTCAGTTCTTCGCATCAGGTGGCCAAAGTATTGGAGTTTCAGCTTCAACATCAGTCCTTCCAATGAATACCCAGGACTGATCTCCTTTAGGAAGGACTGGTTGGATCTCCTTGCAGTCCAAGGGACTCTCAAGAGTCTTCTTCAACACCACAGTTCTAAAGCATCAATTCTTTGGTGCTCAGCTTTCTTTATAGTCCAACTCTCACATCCATACATGACCACTGGAAAAACCACAGCCTTGATTAGACGGGCCTTTGTTGACAAAGTAATGTCTCTGCTTTTTAATATGCTGTCTAAGTTGGTCATAACTTTCCTTCCAAGGAGTAAGCGTCTTTTAATTTCATGCCTGCAGTCACCATCTGCGGTGATTTTGGAGCCCAAATAACCAAAGTCAGCCACTGTTTCCACTGTTTCTCGATCTGTTTGCCATGAAGTGATGGGACCAGATGCCATTATGTTAGTTTTGTGAACGTTGAGCTTTAAGCCAACTTTTTCACTCTCCTCTTTCACTTTCATCAAGAGGCTCTTTAGTTCTTCTTGACTTTCTGCCATAAGGGTGGTGTCATCTACATATCTGAGGTTATTAATATTTCTCCTGGCAATCTTGATTCCAGCTTGTGCTTCATCCAGCCCAGCATGGACATATTAATTTTTCTTTTTATTGAGGCAAAATTTATATAAAGCTATTTCCAATTTCTTCAGTGTATCATTCAGTGGCATTTAACACCTTTACGATGCTGTGCACTCACTCCTTCTATTTTATTCCAGGATATGTTCATCACCCCAGAAGGAAATCCCATAGTCATGAAGCAATCACTGCCATTCTCCGCTCCCCCATTCCCCAGCAATCACTTATCCTTATCCAGAATAGGATTTACCTATTCTGGATGTTTCCTGTAAATGAACCCACATGTTATGTGGCCTTTGTCATCTGATTTCTCTCCCTCAACCTGTGTTTTCAAGGATCATTCATATATGAAGACTCCATTCCTTTGTATGACTGTCTAATATTCTACTATATATGTATGGATAGATCACACTTTTTCCATTTACCTGGTGTTACACACTTGGGTGGTTTCCAACTTTCAGCTCTGGAGGATAATGCTACTATAGACATGCGTGTACATATATTAGTTTGAACACCTGTTTTCAGATCCTTTGGGATTATATCTAGGAGCAGAATTGCTGGATCACATGGCAATTCTACATTTAATTTTTTGAGGCACCGTCAAGGGATTTATTAATCTAGCTTTCTATTCAAATAGAGACAAAGTCACTGATAAGTCCACCCAGTGGATAGACTAATGACGTCCGCCAGCTAGTATGACTGTTTCTTCTTTGTTAAAAAATAATTATTCTGGCTGTGCTGGGTCTTCGTTGCCGCCTCCAGGCGTTCTCTAGTTGCAGCAAATGGGGGCCAGTCTTCGCTATGGCGTGCAGGCTTCCCCATGCAGGGGCTTCCCTAGTTGTGGACCAGGGGCTGTAGAGAGAGGACTCAGTAGTCGAGGCACACAGGCTTAGTTGCCCTGCAGCATGTGAGGTCTTCCCGGACCGGGGATCAAACCCCTTTCCCCTGCATTGCAAAGCAGATTCTTAACCACTGGACCACCAGAGGAGTCTGTATGACTGCGTCTTACTGAGAACTTTCTTGGCCCTCTGCTAAGAACTCCCTCTGCATTATGAAAGGTTCCAATAACCCTCCGAGCTGGGTGTTCCCACTGTAACTATTGTATCAGTAAGGAAACGGGGTCTCAGAAATTCAATGACTTGTTCAAGGCCACACAGAGTTGAGAATCCAGAATTCCAACCTGTGCATTTGGCCTCAAACTTGTGGGGATTTTTTTTTGTTGTTGTTCTTGTTGTTCTGGGTTTTTTGTGTCTTTTCGCTATGCCCTGCAGCATAAGGCATCTTAGTTCCCCAACCAGGGATCCAAACTGTGCCTCCTGCAGTGGAAGCACGGAGTCTTAACCACTGGACCACCTGGGAAGTCCCCAAACTGTAAACACCAAACTGTAAAGTCCCAGTAAGGTGCCGAATGATTTCTGTCTGGAGTTGGGATGTAATGAGCGATACACTGGCAGCAGCAGATCTATGCTCCTAATTACGCCCAACTCAGACCATCAGGAAAACGAGTCTGCCTTCCTGGAGCTCTCCCCAGCCGTGCGCTCCCAGAGCTGGACTGCTGGGAGTCTGGGATTAAACCCTACACGGCAGATAAATCACAAAACAGGCGAGTAACACTTAGCAAAGCCCTACACCCGGTGATTTCTCTCCACCGGGGCATTTGGCTTTATCCCCTGTGTCTTCAGAGAGTGGCCAGTCACGCCCGTAACAGCTTCATTTATCAGGTACCCGCTCCTTATCCACCATGGTGCCAAGAGCATCTCATCTGCTTGTCTCAGCCGCAGACCTAAAATGGGGTGCTGTTTCCCCACTTTACAGATACGGAACTTGGGGTGCAGGCAGGTTGAGAGGCTGCGTCAAGACCGCACAGGTGTAGCTGACAGAGCCCCTGTGGACCCGGACGTTCCCGTTCAAGAGCCGTCCTTGTAAGCAGGAGCCCATCCCCGCCACCTCCCGACGTCAGAGGCAGCATCTCTTGAGGGAGCTTCTGATGCTGCCCAGGAGGAAGCTCTCCCAGGACAGTGAGCTGCCTCCTGACAGTGGCTCAGGTCTGTTCATGATCTCAGCGGATACCTAGGCAATTTTCATTACTTTAAAAGAAAAAAAAGTCCAAATCATGGTGTTTGTTCCTTCCAACCTCTCATGTTTGCCTTTTTTGAAACGCAGAGCGTTTCCCCCTCATCCACCTAAATCCGCTATTGAGTTACTGGCCCCCCGAGGCCGTGGGCTCAGAGCAAGGCATCCGTGCACTTTGCCGCTCGCTGCCTTCTCCGAGTGTAATCAAACATCAAGCTAAGTAGCAAATAAATCTCTCGATCTCATAAGCTGCACAGCGAGATCATGTAAATGCAAATGAAGGACCTGGTTTCAAGCTGTCGAGGGGGGAGGGGAGGACACGCCGGGGCCCTATCACCGTGACCGCCTCGCACGCCAGGGGCCGTACATCAGCTGCAGCAAGGGTTCTGGCAGCACCAAGGGAGCCAGGGCTGCCCCGGGGGAGGACGACAGAGGAGCCCCAGCAGGCAGCGAAGCACAGGCAGCCCTGGGGCATGGGAACCAGGCGGGGCCCTGGGATGGCCGGGCAGGTTCAGTGGGGCCCGGAGAGGTGTCTGCACTGCCCAGGCCGCCCCCCGCCCCTTGACCTGAGCTGGTGCGCTGACCCAGAAACACCAACAACGACAGCAGTAGCGGAGGCCGCTGGCTTACTGGGCTCCGGTCCTCGTCAGGGAGGTTTTACAGGTGAGCCACGGGGACCAGAGAAGTCAAGTGACTTGCCCAAGGTCACACAGGAACTGGCAGGGCAAGGCCTCAGCGCTGTGACATTAACACGTTGGCTTTCCACATCTTCCTATGGGCCTGGGGCTCCCCTTTCCCCTGCCTTCCTCCCCTGACTGGGCGAAGCCACTTCAGCCTCCACTGCACATGTGCACCAGAGTGGTGATGACCCAGGAGAACTCTAACTCTGATGCTTGGCGGGAGGGAACACAGAAAATAGAAACTGGCTTTAACTCTGCCTTTTTAATTATAAAAATAAAGTCTCAATACCCAGCCCCCACCCTTGGCCCCCCCCAAAGGCCCCATCTCTAAGGACATACCCTCACACACACCTTCTTATGTTTACTTCCAGTATTTTTTTTTCAATGAATTCTTTTCTAGGTATTCGTAACAACAGTATATGTAAATTTTTGAATCCCGCTGATTTTTTTTTTCACTTAACGTTACTTCAGATGTCTTTGATCATATATGGATGTGGTCTTCTGGTGTGTGGCTTTTTAGTATCGTTATGCGATGTTCAACTGCCGCTCACACAATACACACGGTTCAAAGAACCCGGCTTCTAAGACGACGCCGGGGTCCTTTGATGCATAATGCACCTTATTTCACATGATTGTTTATCTGAGGTTCTCATTATGGAAATAAATAAATATCCTCTATGCTAATCGTGATCACAATTTGCATTTATATTGTGCTTTTCATTCGAGGATCTTAAGTTGTTTTACAATAATGAACTCCCCCTCCGCGAGTGAGACGGGATGTGTGTGTGTGCGCGGGTGTGGGCAGAGCCATATACAGATATTTATTTAATAACTACCAGGCAATAACCGTGGGATTTCACAGAACTACACTTTAATAGGATGCGGGAAAGTGAGTGGAGGCTTCTCAACTGTCGCACAAACGTTCGTTGAGTTGAAACTCTGGACTAGAGGGTTAATGAGTCACAGCCTTCTGTGGTTGCCAGGAGGTGGGAGTGACTCCCCTAGGGGGCTCGGTTCTCGTAGATGAACACCTAAGACTGGTCTGGAACTCAGGCATCGAGCTCCCAGGCAGAAAACCCCTCTTGGAAATTACAGATCCAGTTTAGATGGTCCAAGAAGCAAAGCTAGTTAATTCCACCCATTTTTACCTCTTTGGTGAGAAATGGAGGCAAGTTAAGGACTTTTTATGAGCGTACGGGGTGGAGAATCGTCACACTCGAATTGTAAGGCCGGGTCACTGTTTTGGAAGTTGTCCCCGGGTACTTCCTTCCTGGGTCTCCGGTGACCCCGGAGGCAGCCTGCTCGCCACCTGTACTTGCCTGCGGAAAGCCCCAGCGGTCCTGAGGCTGGCGACAGGCCGCTCCGAGGGGCCTTCTGGGCCAGGGGCTGCCTGCCCCGCCTGGGTCTCAGCGCGGATTTCCAGGGCTCGGTTCTCGATGTTGGGGAGCAGAGAGGAGCGGCCGTGCAAGGAGCCCAGAGAATCCCAAGACCCCCCTGGGACGGGAGCGAGATGGTTTTAATTAGAGCTGGGAGATGAGAGACAAGGCGGCGAGGGATGACATCTTAATGAGGTTTAATGAAGCTGTCTGCTGATGGGGACAGCTGTCACCCAGAGCTGTATGCCAGCCAAAGCAGTCTGTGACAGAGCAACCTCCGAGAAAGGCGCAGTTTGCAAACGGCTGAGAAGGGCAGGGTGGCCAGACTCAGAGCGGGGACTCGCCTCCCGCCTTCGCCTCCTGAGCCGAACCACCACGAGGACAAGGGATTCCCGCTAGAGGCCGGACCCGAACAGCTGGCAGTACTTCACAGTGCCCCGTTGTGCAAAGTGAAGGCGTGCCTCGGAAAAGACCTTGAGTGTCGCGCTTCAAGATGCCTTAGAAGTCAGCGCTAAGAATGAGAAATACAAGGAGGGCTTAGCATCGCAGGGCGGTACGGGGAGGGCGGTGGGAAATGAAAGGACTCTGCCATTCCATCCCTTTCTGAGCCTCGATCTCCCCATCTGTCCAGTGGGGACAACGTGACCCCCCTTACAGAGCGGTTGTGAGGGGCCGCTGAGGGTGAGTGCAGAAGTGTGATGTCCGAGGGCCGAGGTTAACTGCAGCTCTTCCCTTGACTGGGCTTCCCAGGTGGCACTGGTGGTGAAGAACCTGCCTGCCAGTGCAGGTAGACGTAAGAGACACAGGTTCGATCCCTGGGTCAGGAAGATCCCCTGGAGGAGGGCCTGACAACCCACTCCAGTATTCTTGCCTGGAGAATCCCACAGACAGAGGAGCCTGGTGGGCTACAGTCCATGGGGTCGCACAGAGTTGGACACGACTGAAGCGACTTAGCGCACACTTCCACCTGGGTGCCTTCGGGCAAGTAGGAACCTCTTTAAGTTTCAGTTTTCCCACCTGTCAAATGGGAGAACACCCTCCCAGTGGGGTTGGGAGAGTTCAGGGAGAAGTGCAACAAGCTCTTAGGACACAGGAAGCGCTCGATAAAAGGGCTTGATGAGCAAGGTCACAGGGTGTAACTTGAGCCTTGCATGTAGCAGATGCTCAGTAAATATTTGCTCTTATTTGTTTTTTCCTTTGCTTCTGTTATAAAGACAACAAGGTGGTTTCTGGGGACCCCTGTGGGGCAGGTGCTCTCTGCCTTCACATGGCCCAACGCCTGCGCATTTGCCCCAGGGCCTTTGAACATCCCAGTTGACCGCCGTCTCTCATCCTATTCTGGGCTGAATGTGCAGACCGCCTGGTTTACTCAAGTGTCCAGTCAGAGCTGATTTGTGACCACGTCTCAGTAGCTTCACAACCTGTTTGCCTACGTCTAGAAGTTCAGAATCAGGAACTCCTCTGGGCACCTGTTTGTCTGTCCTTTACCGATCCCCTGAGTTGCCCAGGGAACTGCAGACCCTTCTGTCAGGCAGCTTTTCTCTGTAGGCTTCCAGAAAACCCCTCTGGACAAGCTGGGGAGGGAGGCCCAGAGTCGGTGCCAGGCCAACCCACCTCTGGCTGGTCCTTTTACTGCTTCAAAGAACCAGCAGCACCCCTGTTCTCCCTGGCTGCCCCACTGGAATTGTTTTTAGATCGGCTGTCCCCAAAAATGCTGACCCAAGAGCTGGATCTTCTTTCCTGTCCAGCTCTGACCCAGGCGTGACTTAGCTGTCCCAAGTCCAGGTCCCTGAAATGATGGCTTTTCCCATCACCCCCAGCCTATACAGTAAACGGCGCCTGTGCCCAGGCTCTCCTGGACAGAAGGCTACTCATGTCCTCTGTGTGTGTGGAGGGCATCGTGCAAACATGAGCAAAATCCAGTCTGCGGAGCTGACTTTGTGCACAGGAAAAGACAATCAGAGTCCCGGGCCACTGATGCTAAATGCCAAGGGGCAGCAAAGACATCGAGTCCGATGTGGGTTCAGGTTCAGCCATGGCCTCTCATTAGTGGTGAAGCTTTGGGCAAACAAGTCCAGCTGTCCAGGCCTCCCTTTCCCACCCAAAAAGCTGTGTAGTTTGCAGGGCTGCCTTAACTGTTGGTGGTAGGAGGGGTAAGCATCCCCATGGAGCCTGGCCCGCTGTCACCATGACTATGATGTTGCCATGGTTGGCAGTGGTGGCACCAGGGTGGGCCCAGTTAGCCCATCTCATTGGGCAACTGAGCTGGTAATGGGTGAATATGCTGCTCCTCTATGGTATTTCCCTAGAGGAAAAGACCCTGGTGCTGGGAAAGATTGAGGTCGGGAGGAGAAGGGGGCAACAGAGGATGAAATGGTTGAATAGCATCACTGACTCAGTGGACATGAGTTCGAGTAAACTCCGGGAGACAGTGAAGGACAGCGAAGCCTGGCGTCCTGCAGTCCATCGGATCACAGAGTCGGACACGACTGAGCGTTTGAACAACTAGGGTGTTTATATGTGAATGCAAGTGTTCTGAGACACACAGCCTGAACCTAAAGGATTAAATTGCCAAAGGTAGGATTTCAAGCATGAAGGTAATATCAGGAACCCACTGCTCTTGCGACGTGTGGCCATGACCACAGACCTACAGTCTCTGCAGGAGGGAAGCGGGCAGAACCTTGTAGGGCACCCACGTCAAGTAGGCAAGCAGGACCAACACTTCCTTGTGTTGCTTACAGCCAGTGTCCCTGCCCCAAACACACCCACCCTCCTGACTTCTAAAATCAGATGTTAGTCATGCTGTGTTTGAACTTCATCCACGTGAAGCAGCGTGTAACTTGTGTGTCTGGCTCCTTTCACCCCACACTTTGAGTGAGAGCCACCTGCGTGGTTGTGTAGAGTTCATCTTTCATCCCTGTTGCTGTGGGGCAGTTCTTCAACCCACTGGCCTGGGGGCCAGATGACTCTATGTTGTTGGGGTTGGGGGCTGTCTTGCACATCTTGGGATGTTTGCCAGCATCTCTGGCCTCTACCCACTGGACAGAGGACAGTACTGACTCCTTGGCTGTGACAAGTAAAAATGTCTCCAGACACAGGCAAATGTCCTCTGGGATGGCAAAACTGCCACAGTTAAGAACCACTGTTATAGAGTATTCTACAGAATGAATCTGCCACCACGTTTTTATCCCCCTGGGGTGGCCATTTGGTGCTTGGCTATCACAAATCAAGCTGCTGTGAGCATTCTCAGACATCTCTTTGGGTGGACGTGGGCATGCATTCCCACTGGGTGTCCAGGAGGGAATTATTGGGTGGGTTATCCATAGGTATATGTTTAGCTTTAATAGGTATTGCTGAACAGTTTTCTGCAGTGCTTGTATCAACTTATGCTCCTACCAAGTACTTGAGTGTTCTGGTTACTTCACGTCTTTACCGATTGCATTGAGCTTTTGTTTTGCATTTTTCAGAGGCTGAGCACCTTGACATAGGGGTCCTGGCCACCTTGACATTCTCTTAATAAAGTGCCTATTAACTCAGTCAGTAAAGAATCCGCCTGCAGTACAGAAGGCCTGGGTTTGATTCCTGGGTTGGGAAGATTCCCTGGAGAAGGAAATGGCAACCCACTCCAGTACTCTTGCCTGGAGAATCCCATGACAGAGGAGTCTGGCGGGCTACAGTCCATGTGGTTGAGTTGGACAAGATGTAAGAGTTGGACATGACTTAGTGACTAAACCACCACCACCGTTCAAGTCTTTTCTCATCTTTCTATAGGATCACCTGCCTTTTTCTTATTGATCCTTAGCAGCTCTTTATATATGATGGATAACAGCTCTGTGTCAGATGTATGTATTGCAAATACCTTCTCTCACTCTATAGACTCACACATTTTTAGAGCTAGAGGCAATCTATGCTCCTCTATCAAACCCTCTGGTGCCTTTGGTTGTCATTACTTCTTCAGTTTGTCCTTTTAGCAAGATAATGAATTTCATAAGGGCAGGGGGCTCTTTGTTCACCTTGCAACTCCTGGCACAGAGCTTGGTGCAGAGGAGATTAAAAATAAATATTTGTGCAGCAAATGAATGAGTGACTTTCCCATTGGGATGATTTTTGCAGCCCAAGGCTTCAGTGTTTTTGGCTGCTGTTGACTCTTGGGCAACCATCACTAAAAAGCGTGGAGATGGTGGCACTCGCTTCTTCCCTGCCTCTTTCACCACCGCCCCCTTCCCAGTGGCAGCCATGGAGTCTGTCTGTCGAGCCTCTGCCAGCTGGAAGTCGGCCCACCAGCACCTGCGGGAGGGAGGCGGGGCCTCTCCTAGAGAAGTCACGTTTTAATTAACTTCCCTCGCCGGCACCGGAGAGGGCAGATCATTTTCATAAACAAATGAGGAGCCAGGGCTTTGTCTGCAGCTCAGAGTGAATCATGTAGAAGGAAATCGAAACAAACCACCCAGCTGAGGCCCCTGCCTGAAACTCAGAACTCCTAGTTCTTGGGGAAGGTCAAGGCCTGGGATCGAAGATGAGAAGGAAGAGGAAGAAAAATGGTGAGGTGGTGGGTAGCAAAGAACTGATAGAGTCTCCAAGGAGGCAGCTCATTCATTCACTTGATCAACCCCTCTTTACTGGTATCTATTCTCTGCTGATCTCTTTGCAAAGGAGGGGTGGAAATAAATACTCTTATGGGGTGTGTTGAGAATCTCTGCTCAGTTTTGCTGTGAGCCCAAGACTGCTCTAAAAATACAGTCTATTTTAAAAATAATCAACCTTGAAAGAAAGGAAAGAAGGGAGGGTGGGACAGAGAGAGAAGGAAAGAAGAAAGAAAGACTGAGCGGACAGTCTACCAAGGGAGACAGACATTAAACTGATCACCACACAATTAATAACCCAATTACACTACTTTGTAATCTTTAATGGCTTTATTGAGCTATAATTCACATACTATACAATTCACCCGTTTAAAGTATACGGTCCAATGGCTTTCAGCATATACACAGGATTGGGCAACCAGCGCCACAATCAATTTCAGAACATTTTCATTACCCCTGAAAGAAGTCTCATACCCCTTAACCATCACCCCTAAATCATTCCATTCCCTTCCCCATTTCAGCCGTGGGCAACCACTAATCCACTTTATGTTTCTATGGATTTGCCTATTCGGGACATTTCATGAAATAAAATCATACAATATGTGGTCCTCTGTGACTGACTTCTTCACCAAGCCCCATACTGTCACAGCCCGTCCCCACTGAAGCAGTTCTACTGTTTCTAGTGTGTAATTCTGTTTCTTGTTTTTGTTTTATGTTGGTTTTTTTGTTTTTGTTTTTTTTGGCCATGCTGCATGTTGGACCTTAGTTCCCTGACCAGGTATTGAACCCATGCCCTCTGCACTGGAAGCACACTCTTTAACCACTGGACCACCCTAAATGTGAGCTCAGGGCCATATGAGGCCATAGACAAGGAAGTTTGTCTGCACTGAGGGCAACCCAGGAGGGCTTCACAGAGGAGTCAGTTTTTAATCTCAGGTTTAGTGAGCATTGGTTATGTGCTACCAGGAAAAAGAAACTGATAGAAACCGTGGTTCTAGATGCATAGGAATTTATAATCCAGGCCGGCTGGCCTGCATGTGCATTCCTAGAAATTGAGGTCACTGAAGTTCTAAGCTTATCCAAATGAACAGAACATATAGGAAGAGTTACTGGAGCCAGAGGAGGGAGACGCCACTGTGAGCCGGAGGAGTCCAGTAAGTTTGAAGAATAAGAACCAGAAAAGGGAAGGCAGGCAGGAGCAAAAGTGGCTGGGACGCCTGCAGACCCCTCAGGGTCTATTGTGCCCATGTCTGAGGTCCACAGTGGGGACTCGGGGGGCAAAGTCGCAGAGGCAGGCAGAGTTGGAAAGTGCAGGGCCCAGACCGCCAGGCTAAGGGAGGGGTTCATTCCAAAGGCAGTGATGAGCCGTCATGGTTGGTCCTGGATCATCCACATTTATGCACCCAGGTCTCTGGGAGCCCGAGCTTTGGGGGCAGAGACTGACGGGGGACAGGAGAAAGGGTGAGGGCGGAGCCACCAGACAGTCTGGCGAGGCTGGAGCAGTGATGTCCTGGGGGCTGTAACACCCTGCAACTGGGAGCCTGGGGCCCGCGGGGTGCGAGGAGCAGCTGCACCCACCCAGCTCGGTGAAGTCCCCGGCCCCCAGGCCTGATGGCACTGGGAGCCACGCACCCCTGGTTGGTACCTCTTTAGCAGGCGGATCTGAATGTGGGCTGGAGAACACACCCTGGGTTCAAACCCCAGCTCTGCCACTTCTTCCCATGTGGCTTCATGCCTGTCTGACCTCTCTGTGCCTCAGTTTCCCCATCTGAGAAATGGGAACAGCGATGGGCTGCCTCACAGGGCTGCCGTGAGGACTAAGTAAGAGATGTGGATGGAGAACCCAGACCTCAGCAGGGGCCCACTGACCAAGAGCGGTAACGTTCTAAGGACCATAAGGACCCCTACGCCCAGGGAGCTAGCTGCTCATCTACAGAGAGGCAGCACAGGCATCGTGCTTAAGAGGGATCTTTAGACCAGGCTTCTCTGGTGAAGAATGTGCCTGCCAATGCAGGAGACACAGGTTCGATCCCTGGTCTGGGAATATCCCACATGCTTCAGAGCCACTAAGCCCATGGCCCGGCCCTCTGCAACTAGAGAAAAAGCCCATGCAGCAATGAAGACCCAGCACAGTCAAAAATAAGTAAATAAATAAATGTATAAATGCACCTGCACGTGACACCCGGCCCTGTCCTTTAGAAGCCGAGAATCGTGGTCCTGCCGCTCTGGTTCTCAGCTTCCCTACCTGTACAATGGGGAAATTGATGTGGTTGATCACAGAGCAATTTCATCCCCACAAACCCTTCTGGGGGGTCAAGGAGGGGTTGACCCAAGACGCAAAGAGAATGGCTGTCCTGCTGCCGGGAGGGTCAGTGGGCCTTGTCACCGCAGCCCCACCCTCAGGCAGCTCCAGGGACAAGGATTGGAGGGTCCTGGCTAGGAGTGAAGGGTTAGGGACGAAGAAGCCCCATCCCTTGGGGGTGGCCCCAGTGGAGTCTCCGTGAGCCAGGTCTTCCCACCCATCTCCATGATACATCATGTGGAGCACTGGGCGGGCGGATCTGGGCTGGACCTCAAGTGTGGCCGCCTGGTGCGGGACTGTGCCCCGCTCTCCTGCCTCATAAATGCGCCTCCTCCTTCGGGGCCTGGGTCCCAACCACCTGCTACCACCAGGGGCCCCTGAGCAGGAGGCCAGCAGGCAGGCTTCCCCAAGGTGTGTCTCAACGCCCGACAGCGCTGAGCGCTCGTCTCAGGGTCGTCTGCGGCCCACACCCCGGTCGCGCTGCGATCGCCCACAGGTCCTGGGGCCGCTGATTTCAGTGTAACACCCTGGGTCTGAGATCCCACTCCTGACCTGTGCTCTCTGTCCTTCCCCAACAGGCTGAGCTCGGGAAGCCCCGGGAAAGAAGCTGCAGTCTGCCCGGAATTAATTTTAATTACGGACTCTACATCCGGGGGCTGGATGGAGGGGTCCCTGAAGGTGAGCAAGCGTCCTCGGTCGCCAAAGGGACTTCGGCCCTCTCGCCAGGCCACATGGCAGCTGGCCACGCTCCAGGAAAAGGGTCGGGGGTCTGCCCTGCAGCACGATTCCAAGTCTGGGCTTAGCCGAGAAGGACAGGACCACACAGGGCCCGGGTTGAACGTGTCAGAGAAATAGCAAGGGTCCCTGACCGTGCGGAGCCTTGTCCCCAGGCAGGAGACTGTCTGTGTTCTGCAGCTTCTGAGTTGCAAGCACGGACAGGGTCAGGACCAGCCCTCTGATCGCTCAAAGGAGGCCTGCTGCTGCTCTTCTTTAATCGCTAAGTTGTGTCCGACCCGTTGTGACCCCACAGACTGCAGCCTGCCAAGGATGCTGAGGCACCATCTAGAATCTGGGAATCCTGACCACTCCCTTTCCAGGGAGCCGAGCAGGGCTGTCCCTCAGTCGGTTCTGGGTTAATGAAAGATATTTGTGCCCCAGTTTCCTCCCAGTGAGATGCCACGATTGCTTTACTTCCCTGATTGACTTTCGTCTTTCCCTGCCCTCAGCCATTGGACACTGGAACGTGTATAAACAGCAGCCGACCTGCCCCCACGAGCTGACCCGGAATTATATCGCCATGAACCGAGGGGCAGTGAAGGCTGGCCTGGTCACCGCCCGGGAGAATTTGCACTACCGTCAGCTCAACGACATCCGCATCAGTGACCAGGATGACAGGCGCCTCAAGAAGGAACCGCCCTCCCTCCCTCCAAATATGACCTTTGGGATCCGGGCACGGTGAGATGGCTGGTACCCAAGGCTCCATCCCCTCACCGTGGCAGTGACGGGCTGCTCATGGTTGGGAACAATGTGGGAGCGGGACTCTGGACTCCAGGGAGGGGTGAGTGATCCAGGCCTGGCCAATCAGCGTGTTTCACAAACCACCTTCATGGTGATTGGCTCAGAGGCAGCCGTGTGACCCATGTCCCAACTCTGGAATGCGTGACATTCTATAAAAAAAATGTGGTTGCATGTAATCAAGTCTCAACTCGAACAACTTGGGTGTTGTTTTTTTTTTAAGGGTAATTTATTGGCTCACATGAGTGAAAGGGAAGAGCTTCAGGCATAGCTGGATCTAGGCAATCAGGCAATGTCATGTTTGTCTCTCCATGACTTGGCTGTGCTTCCCAGTTTTGGCTCCAGTCTCTGATAAGCTTCTTCCTCACTTGGCAAAATGGCCAGGGACAGCTGCATCCTTAGGTCCTGTGCTTTTAGTGGCCTCAATGGAAAAGAACTATAAAAGCCTTGAGGTTAAGATTCTTTGGTCTGACTTCAGTACCATGCTTGTCCCTGACCCAACCACAGGGGCGAGGAGAAATTGCAAAATACATTGATTGGCCAGGCCTGGGTCACCATATCTTGCCTCTGCACCAATTACTGAGGCCAGGGGATTCTGATGCTCTGATTGGTCAGGCCTGACCTATGGCCCTTTGTTGGAGGGAACTTGCTTGGAATCAGGCTCCGCAGTCTATATGGGCTGATGGTGGAAAAGATGTGGCAAGAGGGGTTCTGACCCAGAAGGATGAGAACAGAACACAACAGCAGGCAAAAGCAGCAAATGTCCAGCACAGCAGTTTCCTAACCTGTAATATGTGTTTGTCCTTTTGTGTCTGGCCTGTTTCACATCGCATAATGTACTTGAGAGTCATCTGTGCTGCAGTATGGATCAGAATTCCTTTCCTTCTTAAGGCTAAAGAATAGTCCTAACTATATCACAGTTTGTTTATCCACTCAGAATAGTCATTTGGGTTGCTTCCACCTTTTGGCTATTGTGAATAGCGCTGCTATGAATGTGGGTGTGCAACATCTGCTTGAGTTCCTGCTTTCAATTCCTTTGCATAGATACCCACAAGTGGAATTGCTGGACCACATGGGAATTCTATGTTTATTTTTTTAACTGCTGTGTGTGTTTCCCACAGTGTCCGCCACCATAATTTTGTATGCTTTTCCATCTGCCTTTTCTCACCATCCTACCTGGTAAAAGCTACTTGTTCATCAAAGCTCAATGCAGCATCCTCTCTTTGGTAAGCTTTCCCATCTCCCTGACCTCAAATAGTATGCACCACTCTCTTACTGGAAATGCATTTCTGTTCATCAGCCCTCAAAACCTGGAATGTGGCACTAGAGACACATTGGAAAGTCACTCGTGGGCTAGATTGACTAATTATCTGTACATCATCCTTCTTCCCACTTTGAAATAACACCCAAGTCAGTCTCTGAGGTTCTCCAAGACTGCCTGCAGTGCAGAGTCCCCACTGTGTGGTCACTAGCCTGGCCCATTCTGGTCACCAGCGTCTTGAAGACAGCATGGTGTCCAGGAGGAACCCTGGCCAGGAGTCACCCGGGCATTTAGTCACACCTTCATTTCCAACGCTCTTTCCTTCTAGGACTTCTGTTCCTTCATCTGTAAATAGGATGTTACAGCAGTAACCAGCATTCTGGGATTCTCAGGGTATGTTCTGCCTCTACATCAATTCAATCCCATCATTGTTAAAACCCTGTGCATCCTAGTGTTCATAGCAGCACTAGTTGTCCTAGTTGTCCAGCACTAGTTGCAAGCAACCTAGTTGTCCATGAACAGATGAATGGACGGAGAACATGTGGCATATATATATATATATATGTTAATGCTAGTTGTTCAGTCCTGTCTGTCTCTTTGTGACCCCATGGACTGTAGCCTGCCAAGCTCCTCTGTCCATGGACTTCTCCAGGCAAGAATACTGGCGTGGAAGTAATACTGGCAAGAATACTGTCCATTCCCTTCTCCAAGGGATCTTCTCAACCCATATATATGTACACACAAGGGAATATTACTCAGCAATAAAAAAGAATGAAATAATGCAATTTGCAGCAACGTGGATGGACCTATGGATTATCATACTAAGTGAATTAGGTGGAGAAAGACAAATATGTGATATCACTTTCATGTGGAATCTAAAATAGGACACAGATGGATTTATTTATAAAACAGAAACAGACTCCCAGACATAGAAAGCAAACCTATGGTTACCAAAGAAGAAAGCGGATAGAGGAGGGATAAATTAGGAGTTTGGGATTAGCAGATGTACATAAAACAGATAAGCAACAATGTCTTATTGTATAGCCCAGGGAAGTATGGTCAATATCCTGTAATAAACTGTAATGGAAAAGATTATGAAAAAGAATATATATATATGTTATATATGTACAACTGAATCGCTTTGCCATACATGAGAAACTAGCCCAACATTGTAAATCAAACACTGCAGGAAGCAGGCAGAGTTACTTACCCAGCTGAGCCGCGGAGAGGTGAACTGACCTCCCTAAGTTCACACAAATTTTTCACAGCAAGACTTGGCCTGGATTCTTAACTGGTGTGCTTTTATTTAGAAATACAAGGGACTTCCATGGTGGTTCAGTGGTTGAGATGTTGTGCTTCTACTGTAGGGTGTATGGTTTGATCCCTAGTCAGGGAACTAAGATCTTGCATGCTGTGGTGGCCGGGGGCGGGGGGGTGGGGGGTGGGGGTGTGCAGCTAAACATTTTATTTAAAAAAAAAAGAGAGAACCCAGCGCGTTGGCAATCATTTAGTTCGAAGCCCTTCTTTGAAACAGGAAAACAGAAGTTCAGAGAAGTGAAGAAATTTTCACAAGGTCACACAGCAGGGTGTGACCAAACCAAAGCCAGATCTTGAGCTGGCCAGCACCCCCCATCCAGGGCTTTCTTCCCCTCCTTGGGGCCGAGGTACAGCTCGACCCCCCACAGCGTCTGGTCCTAGGGCTGTGTGGCTCTACATACAATGGAAAAGCTTAAGTCAGCTGGGCTCAGAAAGAACATCCATTACCATCGAGCTTTCAATATAAAAATCTTAAATTGCTATAAAACTGAGTGGCTACAATTCCAGGGAAAGGACGTGATGAAGTGCCGGCTATATCTTCTGTGATGGTAAATGGGCTTTGCATATGCAAATTGAATGGATTTTAAAATGGTATTTAATGACAATTTTCGTAGCAGACGTTAACATTAATTGCACAAAAATGAAAATGCTGCATTAGGTTGCTGTTAGCAGCAAATATCGTGGCCATAAAGCTTTATCTTTATCAACAGCGGCCCTTTCTGATGTGACAGGGCAGCTCAGCAAATTGCAAGCAAAAGGGCTTTTATGGAACAAAAATACCCCCCAAAGCAGGCCCAAATCGGCATCAATTTCGCTTTATTTCTTCATAAATGGAGGTTAAATGGCTGCTGGAAAAGCTTTTACTGCAACGCCCGATCTGCTGCGAAGCCCCTCAACCTTCCAACATCCGTGCAAGAACAGTTACAAAATCATCGCCCCCTCTCGTAATGGGGCTATTACTTTAAAGTTATGGGACCGAGGCCCATTCTCTAAAGATCACCTTTTACAAGCCTCGATTGTATTTATTTCTTTACTTTAAAAGCATGTTAGAAACCAAATCTGATTACATCTGACTACCCGAGGAGTGGTTGGGGTGATTTGGTCCAAAAAGAAAGAAGCAAAGAAACAAATGACTTCTGTTTGCTCACAAGTACGGATGTGTTAAAAAATAAAGTTCCACTTCAGACTGAACACACTGAGGCCTACAGTTAGGGATGCTGCGTTTGGGGGTTTAACTGCCACGTGAGAACACTCTGATCACAGCTCTGCCCCCCGCCTCCCCCAGTGTCAAATCCTCTGGCCTTTTATACATTTCACGATGGACAAAATAACTAGACCTGAGGGGCTGCATGCACCTCCACCTGCCCGCTCATTCGACCTCTCAACGCCAGACGGGGTCAAAACCTGAATCTGGAATTATTCAATTACTTCCTTTCCAGTTAGCTGATTTGGTTTCCAATCCATACCAATTTGTTACAGACTGTCCCTAAATCAGAAAGGTATGCTTTGATCCACGAGCCTCTGGCTAGAAGGAAGTGGACACCTAAGCAATTATCTGGGAAAGGAGGCCCATGAAGACACGTGATCATGAGTAGGGGTGGAGGCCAAGTCAACCTGCAGAGGTGTTTGTTTGGCCCAGGCAGTGATTTAAAAAATCACAATTTCAGGACTTCCCTGGCAGTCCAGCGACTAAGAATCCATGCTTCCAATGCAGGGGGCACAGGTTTGATCCCTGATGGAAGATTCCACATGCTGCCGAGCTCAGCCAGAAAAGTTTGAATGACTTGCCACATTAAAAAAAAAAAAAAATCAGGAGATCTCATATAAAAACAGGCAGTTTAGTAGCCACGTTGTGTCTGAGTCTTTGCAACCCCATGGACTATATAGGCCACCAGGCTCCTCTGTTCATGGAATTTTCCAAGCAAGAATACTGGAGTGGGTGTCCATTCCCTTCTCTAGGGGATCTTCCCCACCCAAGGATTGAACCCTGGTCTCCTGCATTGCAGGCAGATTCTTTACCAACCGAGCTCCCAGGAAAAAGTCAGAAGCCCAGGCATCCTGGGTCTGCTCTCCTACCTGGTACTGGGGGCCGGGGCTGAGCAGCAGCGCCCGCTGCAGGCAGAATCCACGGGTGCCTTTCTGCCTATCCTAGCCTGCACCCAGCTTGGCTTCTCTCATTTCCATGACCCATCCGGTCCCAGGAGGCACTGAGTTTGCAGCTGCTGGTGTAGACAAGTCATCTTGACTATTCAGCCACCTGCTTCCTCTTTTTTTATCCTCTGATGATAACAGGAGCCACCATGAACAGAAGCTGCTCTGAACTGAACTCACACTTGGCAGCTACCTGCACATATACCTGCTGATGAATCCTACGAGGCAGGAAGCATTCTGTCCATTTCGTGTGCGCGCGCTCAGTCGTGTCTGACTCTTTGCGACCCCATGCACGGCAGCCCACCAGGCTCCTCTGTCCGTGGGCTTCTCCAGGCAAGAATACTGGGCTGGGTTGCCATTTCCTCCTCTGGGGATCTTCCTGACGCAAGGATCGAACCCCAGTCTCTTGTGTCTCCTGCATCGGCAGGCGGATTCTTTACCACTGAGCCATCTGGGAAGCCGGAAAGGGAGGATTCAGGTGTTCCCTGAGGCTGCACGATGGCAGAGCCTGGATTTGCACCCTGGCTAGCTGGAGGGCTTTGAAGAGTGAACCTCTAGGATCAGGCAGCTGGAAAGAGCCTGCATCCTCGCTCTGCTGCTTCACTGTCAAACTCAGAATCCAAACAAGGGAAGAATTTTAAATTCTCGTTACATGCAAGGTCATAACACAGATCTCAAAGCACGCTGTGACCCCAAGTCCATTAACAGGTAAACCGTTACATCTGGAGGCCAGAAATGTAACCATTAAAGAAGGGCTTAATTATTGATGTGTCTTAATAAGTGTTTGCAAACGTTCACATGCCCTCAGCACATCTTAATTGTTACTGCTCCTAATTGGTCCAACATTTTCAATTAAGATAAGACAAGGATGGCAGGGGAGGGAAGGGCTGGGCAGCAGCTGGCACTCCGGGCAGATTCTGGGTGCCCAGGCCTCTGCCTTCATGGATGCTAGTGGGGTATCCATCATTCAGTCAATGAGCAAACGGCCCCCTGCACGCCAGTTTCTGACATGGACCCGGTGGAAGATGGGTAGAACTAACAACGGCAACTAGTGTTATTGTTACCACTCCAGGCCCGACATTGCTGAGCACCTCAGAGGCCTCCTCTCCTTGAATAACTGGACAGCTCAGGGAATACACTCTTACATCCCCGTCACATGGAAGGAGAGACAGAGGGTCAGAGAGGAGAAGCCATTTGCCCCCGGCTGCCCTGTAGTGGAATGGAGGTTAGTCTGGCCCCACCACCTGTGCTGGTGACCGTGGCACTGAGCTGCCTCCTCAACAAACATGAGGATGGAGGTGACATGGGTAGAGATGCTACCCAAATTTTTCCTGCACGAGAGGTGTGCTGAGACAGAGTATAATGATGAAGGCCATCTTGCCTGGATTTTCCTTAAAACTTTAAACATAATTTCTGTGTGTGTGTGTGTGTGTGTGTGCTCAGTCAGTCATGTCTGACTCTTTGCAAACCTGGGGACTGTAGCCCGCCAGGCTCCTCTGTCCATGGGATTTTCCAGGCAAGAATACTGGAGTGGGTTGCCATCTCCTACTCTGGGGGAGCTTCCCGGCCCAGGGATGGAACCTGAGTCTCCTGGGTCTCCTGCGTTGGCAGGAGGATTCTTTACCACTGCACCACCTGGGAAGCATCACAAGAGCCCAGTGAACTTTCCTTTGGAGATGTCACTTCCCTTCCCCTTCCCCTTCACCTTCGCCCAACTCCCAGTAAACAAGCTCTGTGATGGGGCATCCAGAACTGCCCTACATGGGATGCTCCAGGTCTGCTTTGCCCCCTCGCGCCCCAGCATCCCTGGTGCCGACCCCAGTGCCTTTGCTGAAAAGCCCTCAGTGAATACTGGCTGAATGAATGTATGAGCACATGGCCACATTTAAGTCTGACTATGAAGCCAGTAGCAACTTGGGTAGAACTCTTACCTCATCCACCAATTAGTCTAGCCTAGACTCCCTCCAATCCAGGTGCTGAAAGTGTTCAGACCACGGGAAAACAAGAAACACAACAAAGACGGGGAACGTTGCCAGCCCACCTTCCCGTCCGCGGCCGCCGCTCACCCAGCTATCAGATGCATCATCAGCCTGACACTGACAAATGTGAAGGATGGGGGAAGTTTTACAGGCTGTTAAAAAAATGTTTGCTGCCTGACAGGTTTTTTTGAATCTCTCTGCCAAGCTGATTTATTTTACAAATTTACAAGGGGCCCATCAATCACTCTGGGTTATTTTGTTTCTCCCAGAGCCGACGGCCGAAATCCAAGCCACCCACCCAAACTCTTATAAAATAATAATAAGCCCCTTCCCAAGCACCTGTCCTAGGGATCTGAGACAGGTTTTGAATGGGAAGACCGGTTCCAGGTGTTATCACTGGCCAAAACTCAGCAGAGTGAAACCAGGCTGACCACGAGGGGGAGCATGCAGACCTCACAAGGACCCCGGTGCCTAGGAGCTGGCCTGAAGGGGTCATCCTGCCAGGCAACCAGCCCCCCACCAATCTGCTCCCCAATGCTGACTGCAACTGTAGTTAAATAGTCTTCTGCTTCTTCATCATCAGGTGCTTAGGTCCTGGAGGGCATGGATCTTGTCAGTTTTGTCCACCACTCTATCGTCAGAGCCTGGAACATAGTAGGCACTCGGTAAATATTTGCTGGAGAAATGCAGTCCAGGGCCTTTTAAGGCTTTGAGACATTATTCACAGTGAGGAGGAAGCTGATTTGAGATCCAGAGATGAGATGGTAAAACCAGAGATTCCTGTATCATTTAGCCAACAGTGGTCCCCAACATTTCTGGCACCAGGGATGGGTTTCCTGGAAGATCATTTTTCCAGGGACCAGGTTGTAGGGGATGGTTTCAGGATGATTGAGGTGAATTACATTTATTGTGCACTTTATTTCTATTATTCTTTTGTCAGATCACCAAGCATTAGATCCCAGTTTGGAAACCCCTGATTTAGCAGACTCTGCTGTCTTCCCCTGTGGTGGATGTTATGAATCCACCTGTAATGATGCTTCCTCAAAGACCCAATGTGTTCCTTGGCTGCATTAATAGAGGTAGCAGGTCCAGAACAAGGGAGGTGACCTTCTTATTCTCTTCTGCCACTCAGGTCACTCTTGTGGCATCATTTTAAAATGTGAGCCATCACAGATTCAGGGGAAGGCCCACAACCAGCGGAGTGTCCAGAGAGGAGACATCAGCCTGGGACAAGGGCAGGGAGATCACCGTGTCAGAGAACAGGGCGGGGAATGCTCTTCCCCAGCTGCATGAGGAAAGATGTAGACGGTGCTCAATACCCTGGGGCCCTGCTATGAGGACAGTGGAGGGGCTTTGCTCGCAGGGGTTTCAGAAAACAAAGCAAGGACCAGCATATGTATGTGTGTCTGGGGGGCAGTCCCAGCGGCTAACATTTGCAGAGCCCTTGCTAAGCAGCTGATGGATATAATGTTGAGTGCATTACAAGCATCATCTCATTAAATCCTCATGATTCTGTCAAGCTTGGACCGTTATCCCCATTTTACAGATGCGGAAACTGAGGCCCAGAGACTCACTTGTCCAAGGCCACACAGCCGGTCAGTGGCTGTGGCAGGATTTGCAACATGTTTCCTTCCGAGCTGCTGTCCATGTCCACAGCAGGCTGAACTCTTCAGCAGGCAGAGGCAAGCCTCCGGGCGTGCAGGGGAGTCCTCACAGCAGGATGACATCTCTGAACAACAGCCGAGGCCGAGGACCACTCTCTGGGGGCCAGCTTTCCGCAGAATAACTCAGTTCATCCTTACTGAAACCAGGCACCTCCAATCACCCACGAGGAACTAAGGCGTGGAGGGGGAGGTTGTGTCCCTCCGCAGGTGGTGTGTGTTCGCTCCAGGACCCTCACACTCAGCGGCGGGAAAAGATTCTCACAGATGGTGGAGGGGTTGGCTGGCTCATCACAGCCCGGTTGGGGCCAGGGACACCCCATACTGGACCCGACAGGGGTGCCTCCTGATCAGAACCAGCCTGCTTCCCTGGGCTTGATCTGGAGGGAGTTCTGCTGAAGAGGGGCCCAGGTGGGCAGGGACAGCCCTCGACCTTGTGATCTGAGGGTCGCACTCTGTCCCTCCTCCTCTCCCGGAAGCCCACCCTCTCGGGGGACCCCCTGCCCGGCTCCTCCTGCTCCATCGCCTCCCATCTCCCCAAACTCCCGATCACTCACTCCTTCCTCCAAGGCAGCTTTGTTGCCAGGGCCCGAAGGAGACATTTTTCATGCTTTCCCTGTTTTCCCTTCTCCTCTCTCCTGCGACCCAGACAAAGATTTATTCCCGGCCCCAGGCTCCCGGCATCCTGAGCAGAGAGGGCTCCGGGAGGCGCTGATGGGCCCATAATGGATAGGACCGCTGTCCCCCGGGGGCCTGTCCCGCCCAAACCCCATCCATCAGGAGCAGCTCAGTGCTGGGGTCAGCGCTAACGAGGCCGGGCCGCTCCCCCTCGGGGGCTCCCCAGTCGCATCTCACAGGCTTTGGCTCCCGCTTTGATTTTTCCAGAGCCGGGCCTCGCCCTCCCAGGTCGGTGGGCGAAGAGTAGGGAGTGGGCCTGGTGCCCGGCCCGGTGGAGGGCCCCTCGTCCTCACTTCTGCACGCCTCCAGCCTTGACATAATTAGAGGGGTGGCTGGGGGGCAGCTGCTCTGCTCCTGCCGTGACACGGTGTCCACTGCACACAGGCGTGGAGAACCTGGTACTGTGGGGGAGCCGGCCAGCACCGCCTGGGGCCACAGCAAGAACCAGGCCTCAAGCCCGACGCATCATTCCTGTCCTTGCTGGAACCAGAAGCCCAAGAATTCGTAGGATGCCAAGGACCAGTTCAGGGCTCAGCTAGGCCCCTTTGCAGGCCACGTGGAGATGGTCAGCCATTCATGCTGAAACCCTTGGCGCCCTGCCCTAATTCTGAATAATAGTGATGCCAGCTTCTGGTTCTGCAGCTCCTGTGAGGCCGGGTGCCTCCTCTTACATGACTCTCAGAGCAGCCCTTTAAGCAATGACTTTTTTCTTTCCTGGCTGCACCGCAAAGCTTGAAGGATCTTAGGTCCCTAACCAGGGATCAACCCTGGACCTTGGCCAGTGAGAGCGCTGAGTCCTAACCACTGCACCACCAGGGAATTCCCAGATATAGGCTCTCTTACCCCCATATTACAGATAAGACTCTCTTATTCCTGAGGCCCAGACCCGTTTGTCCAGGATCACGTGGCCAGAAAGTGGTCACGCTGGGGTTTGATCTCAAAGGCCACGTTGTCACCTCCATCCTACGCTGCGTGTTCATTTAGTGCCCACCCGTGACTGGGTGTTTGGGATACAGAGAGGAAGGAAGGAAGATGCAAAATAAAGCAGGCAGTGAGCGGGCAGAATGGCGACGCAGCCAGCACGTGTCGCTTCTGGGTGGTCAGAGGCGGGGAGCAGAGGAGGACAGAGGGCCCAGGGGGACTTTGGGTCATACCCGATTTTGCTCACTGCTACCTCCAGTGCCTGGGATGTAGTAGGTGCTTGATAAATGCCTGCTGACTGACCGCATAAGAAAGAATAGACAGGGACCTCCCTGCTGGTCCAGTGGCTAAGATTCCTAGCTCCCAATGCAGAGGGCCCGGGTTCTATCCCTGGTCAGGGAACTAGATCCCACATGCCGCAACTGAAGATCCCGCATGCCTGAAACTAGACCTGATGCAGCCTAATAAATTAACAAATCAAAATGCCAATATTTCTTTTTTTAAAATATTTATTTGGCTGCCTAGGAGTCTTGTGGCATGCAGGATCTTTAGTTGAGCCATGTGGGATCTAGCTACTTGACCAGGGACTGAACCTGGGCACCCTGCATTGGGAGCACAGAGTCTTAGCCACTGGACTGCCAGGTAAGTCCCAAAATGCCAATATTTCTTAAAAAAAAAAAAAAAAAGAATAGACAGTTTGATGGCATGATGGTGATCCATCCCTGAATTGGGGACTAGCCAATATTCTAAGGCTGGAGAGCATAGGAGACAACCAAGCCTTTCCTGGGCACGACTTGCCGGGCCCTGAGCTTCAGCTGTTATTTCTGGGTTTCTGTAACAATGACCACAAACTCACTGGCTTGAAACGTGTGAATTGTATTCTTTTTTAGTGGGGAGCCCAGAAGTCCAAAGTCAGGGTGTCAGAGGGCTGCGCTCCCTCCGAAGGCTCTAGGGCAAATCCTTCTCTGTTTCTTCCAGCTTCTGGTGGCCGCCAGTGTCCTGGCTTCTGGCTACTTCACACCAATCTCTGCTCACGTGGCCTCCTCCTGTGTGTGTCTGTATCTTCTTCTCCTTTGTCTCAAATAGAAACACTTGTCATGGAACACAGGCCTCACCCAAGGAATGCCGGGTGGTCTGATCTCAAGGTCCTTAATGAATGACCTCTTCAAAGACTCCTTTTCCAAATAAGGTCACGTTCCTGGGTTCTGGGGCTTAGAATTAGGACATATCTTTTTGTGGGGCCACCCACCACTCAACCCACTATAATCACCAAAGCATCTTAACATCAAATCAGAAAGGCCTGCATTTTAGATACTGGCTTTTGAGAAAAACTGGTGGCTCAGATGGTTAAAGAATCCGCCTGCAATGCAGGACACACGAGTTTGACCTCTGGGTGTGGAAGATTCCCTGGACAAGGGAATTGGCAGCCCACTCCAGTGCTGTTGCCTGGAGAATCCCATGGACAGAGGAGTTTCTCGGGCTGCAGTCAATGGGGGGTCACAAACAGTTGGACATGACTGAGTGACTAACACTTTTACTTTGAGAAGACCACCTTCAGCATTATTATTTTATAGTCGCTTCCCCTGGCGTCTTGCTACAGATTATGTTTCGATGAAAAATATAAATGTAAAAGTGCTTTGTAATCAGTCAAGAGTTGGAATCAGCCAAAATGTGATGAGTGTAAGTGCTTTCCTAACAATCAGACATCTATTTCTGCCGACTTTTTCTTTTGTGTTTTTGAGGAAGTTCTCCAAAAAAAAAAAGAGAGAGAGAGAGAGAGAAATTCAGAAGCTACATACCTCACTGCCATGAATCCACGCTCAAAGTTAACAAATACCCCACTTGGTCATTTTTGCTTCTGATCTTTGTATTGTTACTATTGGGTGCACTGGCTCTTCATTGCAGCGCTCAGGCTCTTCGTCCTGGCGTGCAGGCTTCCCTGGTTGCGGCACTCAGACTTCAGAGCACACGGGCTCCGTATTTGCGTCTCACTGGGCTTAGTTGCCCCAAGACGTGTGGGATCTTAGTTCCCCAACCAGGGATTGAACTTGAGTCCCTTTAATTGAAAAGCAGATTTGAAACCACTGGACCAACAGGGAAGTGCCTGAACCTTTATTATTATTATCATTATTAAAGAAATAAAATAAAGCAAATGAAAGTGGAAGCCCCCCCTCGCCTCTCCCTAATCCCACACGCTTCCCTCTGTCCCCTGAGGACCATCCTGAGGCCGGAACAGACTTCCCTCCCAGGTGTTCACGTATCTGCTATACCCTTAAATGTTCAGAAATAAGGCGTGTTATTTAGTATGGCTTCAAGGTGGTGCTAGTAGTAAGGAACCCACCTGCCAATGCAGGAGATGTAAGAGACGGGGGTTCCATGCCCAGGTCGGGAAAATCCCCTGTAGAAGGAACTGGCAACCCACTGCAGTATTCTTGCCTGGAGAACCCCATGGACAGAAGAGCCTGGCGGGTGGCCGTCCCTAGGCTCGCAAGTAGAGTCGGAGACGATTGAAGGGACTGAGCGCATAGGCATGCAAACCAGATAAGTCACGTTGCATGGAGACTTGCCTTTTCACTCTGCGTGTTTGCATACGCCCCTGGGTCCGCTGTCCAAATCACCGGCGGTGGGCTCGTCCCTCTCTCATCCCTTGACACCCAGCTTGCTTCTCACTTCTCCCATGCTGGTGAGGAAATGCAGAATTCTCGGGGGTCATGGTCCACAAGCAGAGTTTGCACGCCGAAGCGGGACCCCCTCAGCTTACACAGACACCCCGGTGGATCTGAAACCGACTGGTGTCATTTCGGGGGCTCCGAAGAGCTCCGGAACCCTAGTCCTCTATGTTTCAGTGCAGAGAAGAATTCAGCGAAAGCAAAGTGGGAGATAAGAAGTGATTCATTAAAACAGGATGCCTGTGAGGCTTCCAAGCGAGTGGGCGAGAGATGCCTGTGCCAGGAGAACTTAACTCAGTGGGCCACAGTTTTCTAATCACAGGAAAAGGGGGAGGGGGAGATGACCTTCTTTGTCTTTCTTGAGTAGACGTACGTTTCCATTATCAGTTCCTCCCCCAGGTAGGGCAGGGAAGTTTACTCAGCCCTCCCTAGATGGTCAGGCCAGGACGGTCACAGCACTTTGGAAAAAATATTTTCAGGTCTCGGTACATACAGTGAGGGTCTTTCATTTGGAAAAGTCACCTCCCCATAAAGGATAGTTTTCTATGTGCACAGAGCCTGTTTTTTTGGGGGGGGGGGGCAGGGGGGCATTATCTTGATGACACCACTGGGCAGGTTGTAGGCCTTTTTTTCTACTATTCTTTTATTGTTTGGGGGGCAAAGAACATGTCTTAGGAGCCAAAGAACATGTTTGAGGGGGGTACCTAAGTCACTGAGCTCGCTGGGCAGGATGTAGGTCTCACACCACCACTCTTTCATTGTTTCGGAGCAAGTCTGGTGCTTCTGTGGCATGGTTTTGTTGCTAAGCAAGCCTGCTTGGCTTTGTGGTTAAGCAACCCCGCTTTCTCGAGGGATCATTAACTTATAGGGGTCTCCTACATGTTTCTACTTACAGTCTGCTAGTGGGATTAACTATTTAATCATCTATTTTTTCCCCATCAGGTCTGATCTTTCTGCCCATGCTCTTGCTACCAGCTTCACACTCCCTGTCCGGTGCTCACGTGTTTCCCCAGATGCCAAGATCCCCCTGCACACAGACTCCCTAGGGGTCTAGAGCGGCGGTCCCCAACATTTTCTGGCATGAGGGATCACTTTTGTGGAGGACAGTTTTTCCATGGACTGATTGTGGGGTCAGGGGGATGTTTTCGGGGTGATTCAAGTGCATTACCTTGATTGTGCACCTTTATTCCTATTATTATTCCATCGACTCCACCACAGATCATCAGGCATCAGATCCTGGAGTCTGGGGACCCCTGGTCTAGAGGCTGTTTTCTCCATTTGGCTGTGTTGAGCCTTTTCTCTCCAGAGGGGCTCAAGTCACAGCCGGCTGGGTCGGGAGCGGGCGTGAGGTGTGTGTGTTGGGGGGGAAGTGGTGAGAGCTCCCGAGTTTCCAGCTCAGGCGCTCAAGGCTGGGAGAAGCTTTCTGGAAGCCCGGCCCAGCTTCTCTGCCAATCCTGTCACTCTCTGCTGAGCGCCGGTGCGGGGACTGCTAATTGAATTCACCCTTGTGAAAAATGTTAACAAATTGCAAATGACCTCTTAGACAAATTTAGAAGTCAGGAGTGTGCTGCTAACTAAGCCTCCCTCCTCTGTCATTAGCTTTTATGTTGGACCCACAAACAATTAAAAAATAACCGCCAGCCCAGAGGTCCTCTCCTCTAATTAACTCTAAGAGTCCTGCCAGGGAAAGAGGCTGCACCTCAATTACCGCCCCTTCCTCCAGGCTAGTTAGAAAAGACAGGCCCGCAGGCCACGCGGGGACAATTAAGGAAAAGGCGGTAGGGGTGAGAGGGGACAAAGAGGCTACAGGAGTCCCTTGGGACCAGAGCGGATGGCCAGCCCACCCCAGGAAAGGTGCTGGTGACCGCTAGGCTGGAGGGGCCTCTGCAAGGAAGAGGCTTAGAGCGGTAGACCCCCAAAGGGTGCCAGGGACCTCGTGGCCAGCATCCCGCAGGGGGCGGGGCGTTCACCCCTGGAACAATGCAGAGGCGGGTCCCGGCCCAGGCCTGGTGAGTCAGACTGTCTCCTGGTGGAACCCAGGCATTGCTCTTCTGTCAATAAGCTCTCTGGACGATTTCTATTTATCCACAAGACAGAGGATCTCTGGCCTCAGCAGGATGAGAGAGGAGTTGTTTAGTCACGTAGTCATGTCCGACTCTGCGACCCCACGGACTGTAGCCCGCTGGGCTCCTCTGTCCATGGGATTCCCCAGGCAAGAATACTGGAGTGGGTTGCCGTTTTCTTTTCCAAGGGCTATTCCCAGCCCAGGAATCTGGCCCACGTCTCCTGCATGGGCAGGCAGATTCTTTACCACTGAGCCACCTGGGAAGCGAGGGGAGGAGAGACTGTAATCAACGCAGCTTCTGGCTCTAGGGCAGGACTGCTATGGGCTCTGGGCACTCTTGCCTTCATGAGTCCCTTCCTCCATTAAAAAAATAATAGTAATTTAAAGTATTTTATGGCTGTGTTCGTATAAAGATGAATATAATCCAGGCTGTGTTACTTTTACTTCTCCCTTCTGATTTTAAAAGGAATTAGAACATTTTTGATGAGTCTCTAGGAGTGTCCTGGGGCCCAATGAGCAAGTTGGCCCTTGTTTTCCTCTAGAGGCCTCATTATCCCTTTCCTGCTCTAGGGGGGTTTCCTCTCTTCTCCCACCTTACCGCTCCTAGCACCCCCTTTATGGCAGGAGAAGAGATGAAGGCAGAAAGAAGATGAATAGCTGGCCTCGAAACCTGAAGACTAGACTCAGTACAGCTCTCCTGCTCCCTCATTGACCTTGAGCTCACTATTTACTATCTCCGTGGGCCTCCATTTCCTCATCTGTTAAGTGGGACCAATTTTACCTCTTGCTGTCAGAACAATGGTTCAAATTAATCAGTAAGTTCTTTGGGCTCTTGGGAAGGTAGAGAAATACCAAGCAATTTTGTTTTTAAGAGGCGTGGAGCTGGGGCTACACCATCACGCGCCTGTAGAGGCCTGGCAGCCTGAGGGCGAAACCAGCCCTGTGTTAAGGCAACAGGGAGTGGTGGGGACTGCATCAAACTCAAGGTCAAAGGGCGGCAGCTCCAGCCAGTTACTGACAGTTGAGAATGTGAGTCCAGTGTTACCAGATGATCTGATGCCTCCTTAAGGAAAGCCAGACACTGGGATTTTAATCTGAGCTCTTCCTTCTGGTAAAAATGCATATATTGGTAATAAGAATTTTTAAATGTGACAGACCAAACTAAGCATGTCTGCAGGCCAGACATGTCTGTTGTTGTTCAGTTGCTCAGTTGTGTCCAACTCTGTGACCCCATGGATGCCAGGCCTCCCTGTCCTTCACCATCTCTCGGAGCTTGCTCAAACACGTCGTCCATTGCCATCCAACCATCTCAACCAATGTTGTCCCCTTCTTCTCCCCAATCTTTCCCAGCATCAGGGTCTTTTCCAATGAGTCAGCACTTTACATCAGGTGGCCAAAGGATTGGAGTTTCTGCTTCAAAATCAGTCCTTCCAATGAACACCCAGGACTGATCTCCTTTAGGATGGACTGGTTGGATCTCTTTGCAGTCCAAGGGATTCTCAAGCGTCTTCTCCAATACTACAGTTCAAGAGCCATAAGTTCTTCGGCTCTCAGCCTTCCAATTCTCACATCCATAGATGACTACTGGAAAAACCATAGTTTTGACTAGATGGAACTTTGTTAGGAAAGTAATGTCTGCTTTTTAATATGCTGTCTAGGTTGGTCATAACTTTTCTTCCAAGAAGTAAGCATCATCTAATTTTATGGTTGCAGTCACCATCTGCAGTGATTTTGGAGCTGAAGAAAATAAAGTCTGTCACTGTTTCCATTGTTTCCCCATCTATTTGCCATGAAGTGATGAGACCAGATCCATGATCTTAGTTTTTTGAATGTTGAGTTTTAAGCCAGCTTTTTTCACTCTCCTCTTTCACCTTCATCAAGAGATTCTTTAGTTCCTCTTTGGTTTCTGCCTTAAGGGTGGTATCATCTGCATATCTGAGGTTATTGATATTTCTCCCGACAATCTTGATTCCAGCTTGTGTTTCACCCAGTCCGGCATTTTGCATGATGTACTCTGCATATAAATTAAATATGCAGGATGATAATATACAGGTTTGACATACATTTTCCCCAATTTGGAACCAGCCTATTGTTCCATGTCTGGTTCTAATTGTTGCTCCTTGACCCGCATATGGGTTTCCCAGGAGGCAGGTAGAGTGGTCTGGTATTCCCATCTCTTAAAGAATTTTCCAGTTTGTCGTGATCCACACCGTCAAAGGCTTTGGCATAGTAGATGAAGCATAAGTAGATGTTTTTCTGAAATTCTCTTGCTTTTTCTATGATCCAACAGATATTGGCAATTTGATCTCTGATTCCTCTGCTTTTTCTAAATCCAGCTTAAATATCTGGAAGTTCTTTGTTCACACACTGTTGAAGTCTGGCTTAGAGAATTTTGAGCATTATTTTGTTAACATGTGAAGTGAGTTGCAATTGTGTAGTAGTTTGGACATTCTATGGCATTGCCCTTCTTTGGAATTGGAAAGAAAACTGACCTTTTCCAGTCCTGTGGCCACTGCTGAGTTTTCCAAATTTGCTGGCATATTGAGTGCAGCACTTTCACAGCATCATCTTTTAGGATTTTAAATAGCTCAACAGGAATTCTGTTACCTCCACTAGCTTTGTTCGTAGTGATGCTTCTGAAGGTCCACTTGACTTCACGTTCCAGGGTGTCTGGATCTAGGTGAGTGACCACACCATGGGCTAGAGTCTTCTATTTGCAGTCACATGGTGCAGTATTGCCAGATATTGATCCCAAGCAAGTTATTTCATCTCACTAAGCTCTTTTTTAAAAATGAATTAGTTATTTATTTTTGGCTGTGCAGAGTCTTCGTTGCTGAACGGGCTTTTCTCCAGTTGTGGCGAGTGGGGGCTCCTCTCTTACTGGGGTGCACAGGCTTCCCATTGCAGTGACTTCTCTTGCTGTGGAACCTGGGCTCTAGGGCGCTCGGGATTCAGTAGTTACAGTTCCCGGGCTCCAGAGCACACGTGTTCAGTAGTTGTGGCACATGGGCTTAGTTGCTCTGCGACAGGTGAGATCGTCCCAGACCAGAGATCGAATCTCCGTCCCTTGCGCTGGCAGGTGGATTCTTTGCCACTGAGCCACCAGGGAAGCCCTCATTGAACGGTTTATCGATAGTTTAAGAGCAGTATCCATAGTTCTGTATCGATCAGTTTCTTTATCAATAAAATGACCTAGCAGTAGCTCCTGTCTGCTAGGGTTCTTTCTAGTCATTCTTTCATTCGTTTGGCAGCATTGGGCCTTAGTTGCAGCACGTGGGATCTTTAGCTGTGGCATGTGGGATCTAGTTCCCTGACCAGGGATCAAACCCGGGCCCCCTGCATCGGGAATATGGAGTCTTAGCCACTGGACAACCAGGAAAGTCTGCTGGTAGTGTTCTTGTAAGGATGAAAAGGAAACACCCGAGGCCCATGGGTGCAGTGTAGGAGGAAGATGGGTGATGTTATGAAAGCATAACAGGAAGGATCCTCGAGGCGATGGAGCCATTTTGCACCTCAACTGTGGTGGTGAGTCCACAGACCTACACGTGGGATAAAATTGTATACAAGCAAATCAACAGTGAGTGTGAGTTAATTTGCCTTTCATACTGCCCATGGGGTTCTCTCCAGGCAAGAATCCTGGCGTGGGTTGCCATTCCCTCCTCCAGTGGACCGCGTTTTGTCAGAACTCTCCCCTATGACCAGTCCCGCGCAGCATGGCTCGTAGCGGCATTGAGTTACACGAGCCCCTTCACCACAAGGCCGTGATCCACGAGGGGGAAGATGGGTGAATTATCCACTGTCAGTATCCTGGTTTTGGTTCTGTTCTTTAGTTTTACCAGATGTCACCACTGGGGGAAATGGGATAAGGGGTACAGAGACTTCTCTGCGTATTTTCCCTCTCTCCCTCTCTGTATTATTTCTTAACAATTGCATGTGAATCTCCAATGGCCTTAATAAAAATTTCAATTACCAAAAAAATAAAAAAGAAAGAAAGAGAAAGGCTTTGGCTGTGCTTTGGTAGCCTGTGGGCCATGTTAACCAGAATCCCTTAAAACGAGAAACAGTGGTACCGCTTTAGGCACAAGCCAAGTGCTCAGCCATGGTCCCTGAGGTTAACTGCCCGCAGATGGGCCCATTCAGGAAGCCCAGGAGAGGCCGAGAAGGGAGGCCCCTCACACCCGGTGCCATCCGAGAACGCATCCAATGTGGATGTGGGACAGAATTGGAGCTTCCTCACGTGGTGCCGCGGTTGGGTGTCCCTAGCAGGCTGGGTTTTGATTTAGAGCTGCCAAGAGATGCTCAGCCCCTCAGCCTCTCCCCTCCTCCAAAACCAGACCCTCCAATGGTCCACGCGTGTTCCGAACCTCACACCCAGCCGAGAACATGCGGCCCATTCCAGAAGCCACCATCCACTTCTGAGTCCCCGAGGCTGTGTCGGGACCCAGGCCAGAGCCTCTCCTTGCCCACCCCTGGGAGCAGCAGACCGCTGGCACATTACAGATGGATTTTAATTTTATTTTAACAAAATAGCTGTCTCCACTAGAAGAAGCATCAAGCGCCAAATAAGGACCCATCTTGAGTGGAATCACGTTGAACAGACCTCCGTGCTGTCATTGATTTTCCAGGAAGAAAAAAATTGCCTCTGGCTACTAAACCGAATTAGTAGTCACTGATGACCAATTATTTTAGCCCGCTGTGAACGGAGAGCCGCACTAAAATCCGGTTTGTCAGACCCAAGGCTCCCTTCTCAAACACCTTTCAACACATGTGTACCTCATGTCCCTCAGAAGCTTCCTACAGCTTCCTCCCTTCCGCCAACTTCTCCAGCTCCACAAAGTTTTAATGAGCAGCGAAGATGAAGATGGTTTGCCATGAAAGGGGCCCCCTCTAATCCACTAGAGCCCTCCTCGGCAGAGAGGAGCCACGCCGGCAAATCAGAGCTGTCAGCCCTCTCCCCCCGCCCCACGCACAAAGTGTCAGTCTAATGTTTGCAAATGATAATTTCCATTCCCCTTGCTCGTCCCCGGGTGCCTCCACAGGAGATCAACCCCTGGTCTGGGGGTTATCAATCGCGAAGTAGTAGCGGAAGATGGGCCGGATGCAAATAATTTGAGGTTTCTCCCTACCCCAAGTAGCTGCTGATTTCCTTTCATTTTATTCCCCATCTTCTGCTCGGCCAGGCTGGATTTTGACACGGTTTTGTTGTCAGCAGAAACGCCAGAGTGGCGAGGATCTTTTCCGAGAAGGTCCTGCCAGCTTTTCAACAAATAATTTGTCAAAGCCCTTGGCGGTGCCCTCGCTGGCACGCATCACTCGGAGCCTAACTGTCGTGACCCCAGGGTCTTCAGAGCCGGGAAATCCGAATGGGGGCGCTGGCTCCACCACCTGGCCGCCCTGTGTCTGTGAGCAAACCTCGGGCCAGTCGCTTGATTTCTCTGCATGTCATTTTCCACACCTGAAGGCAGGTGTGTTAACCCTCCTTTTCAAGGTTATGGAAGAAGGGAAGAATCAGGGGGACTGTAGTTGGAAGTGCAGCTGGTGGGCTTGGTATAGTAAGTGCTCATTAAAAACTGGGAGGCAGTTTTGAATGCCTGTTCCTCTCCGATGCCCATCAGGCCACTCTAGGGCTGCGAGGCGCGGTGCCAGCCAGGCCCGATCCCTTGTCTTTATTCACACCGAGCCCTCTCTCTGGAGTCTCCTTATTCTATTTCTCCACCCAGTCACCTCCTGCTCATCCCCAAAGACCCACCAAAAAGCTCAGAGGAGACTTTCCACGTTCATGCATGCTACATTGCTTTAGCTGTGTCTGACTCTTTGAGACCCTAAAGATTGTAGCCCACCAGGCTTCTCCATCCATGGGATTCTCCAAGCAAGAATGCTGGAGTGGGTTGCCATTTCCTTCCCCAGGGGATCTTCCTGACCCAGGGATCGAACCCTCATCTCTTATGTCTTCTGCATTGGCAGGCGGGTTCTTTACCACTAGCACCACCTGGGAAGCCCCCGGCATTCCACGCCCTTGGTCAATTAACCGTTCTCTCCTCTGAGCTCCTACGGCCGTGTGTACTCTGGCAATTAGCTCTCTGCTCTGCAGGGGGAAAGAGCCGCAGGATGGATATGCTCATGGACCTCCCAGGCAAATGCAACATGTCATCCAGTGGCTGCCTGGTCTTAGGCAGGACCAAGTGAACATCTCTGGGCCTCAGATTTGTCCTCTGTGAAAAGAGGGTATTAGTATCTGTTCCTAGAGATAGTGTCTTAATGATACAGGAAGCAGACAGAAGTGTGAGCAGTGGTGGATCTCAGCGCTTCTGCGGCAGGCCCTGAGACCCCAGGGTGCAGAGAGCACGTCCCCGCATCTCACAGAGCCTGGCCCATCACGAGGAGCTGGTTAGTGCTCCTGGGTGCACCAGGCGGATGATGGACGGACAAGCGAGGAAGTGAGCACAGAGTCGAGGTCTCATCCACAAGGTGTGTAGCCCTTCTGTTGTATCTTTCCTCCCCCCGAAATGGCCTTGGAGCCTCAAATCCTTTTCCCTTCTCTTCCACTAATTCACTCTGCCACCCCGGGCAACTGCTCCAAAGTGCGACTGTCACCATGCTCTCTCCCCTTGCTCAGAAACCATCCATAGCTCCCTAGTACTTTGGCAAAGACTTTCTGTGATGACTCCTACTTTCTCAGTCTTCTTAGTTTTTGCTTTCAAATCAATTTTGAAAGTGAAAGTGTTAGTCACTCAGTCTTGTCCGACTCTTTGTGACCCTGTGGGCTATAGCCTACATGGAATTCTATCCATGGAATTCTCCAGGCAAGGATAAAGCAGTGGGTTACCATTCCCTTCTCCAGGGGATCTTCTCAACCCAGGGACTGAACTAGTGTCTCCTGCACCTCAAGCAGATTCTTTACCATCTGAGCCACCAGGGAAGATTCCAACAACTTTTCAGTTCAATTCAGGTGCTCAGTCGTGTCCAACTCCTTGCAATCCCATGGACTGCAGCACGCCAGGCTTCCCTGTCCATCACCAACTCCCAGAGGTTGCTCAAACTCATGTCCATCGAATCGGTGATGCCATCCAACCATCTCATCCTCTGCTGTCCTCTTCTCCTCCTGCCTTCAATCTTTCCCAGCCTCAGGGTCTTTTCCAATGAGTCAGTTCTTCGCACCAACTTTATTGAGGTACAGTTTACAGATAATGATGTGGTCCATGTTTAATCTGATGAATCTTGACAAGTTTATACAACTGGGTGCCCAATGGAGCCATAGCACGTTTCCATCATCCCAGAACACCCCTCCCCCACCATGCCCCTTTGTGGCCAGTCCCTTCCCCCGCCTCCAGGAGGACCCGTGCCCTGACCAAGCTCCCCAGCACTGGTGTGGACCTGCTCTGATTCCTTCTGCCCTCCCTCTGCTGGCCCAGGAGTCTCTCCACAGATGCTTATTCATGGCCAGCCTGCTTCTTCTCTCTCTCTCTGGGCTCCAAGTTCCCTGTAAGTGCCTCCAACCTCCACCCCCAAGCCTCCAGTACACTGGGGGACCCTTCCAGTATCACATGTGAGAAATGTATTTCCTGCCATTTCAGTAAACAAGAATGTCACAGTCATCAGCAACTGCAGCTCCAATATGAGCTCCTGAGCCCCAAGGGCACCCAAAAAGGAGGAGATACCTGCTATCTGCCAGCCGTCACACCGCAGCCACTCCCTATGGTGAGCCTCAAGGAAGCTCAGGATGTGAAAAACGCAGGATGCTGGCCCCAGAGAGCTGAGATGCATATGAAAGGAATGATTTCCGTGAGCCCAGACTCTTGCATCTTCCCATACATA
Source organism: Muntiacus reevesi (assembly GCF_963930625.1). NCBI lineage: Eukaryota > Metazoa > Chordata > Mammalia > Artiodactyla > Cervidae > Muntiacus > Muntiacus reevesi. The sequence continues at coordinate 4,109,584 of NC_089251.1, read as the reverse complement.
GAAAAACACTAAATTCCTTAACTTGAGATATCTATTTCCTTTAATTAACAATAATCTTTTGATGTTCAGACTACCTGGCCTTTGTTTAAAAACTTCTGTATGACCCGGTTTCTCCCCTTGCCTCCTAGGAGCAGTTCTCTCAGGGTTATTTGAGATGCTGTCTCCCGGGCTTGAAGTCCTAAAAGTTATCAGCTTTTAGGTTGTGACTGTTTTTTTTAAGTCACCACATGGAAGACCGAATCACTTTCAACTGTGCTTCTAAAGATTCATAATGAACGGCTCCAAGGGTCCCAGGTTTCCCTGGTTGACTGGGCTCTGAGGGGATCCATGTTCAGCCTCCTTCTCTGCTTCATGGGTCCCCTAATTCATCCCTGGGATGGGGCCTCTTCCCCTGTATCACCCCTCCCGACTGCACCCTCTGTTCTTGAGGAGCAGGGAGGAACTGCCATCGCTGCCCCTTTCCAGAGCCAGGATCCACTCTGACAAGCCAGCTTCAACACCTGAGCCCCCAAGACAGAGGGGGAGAGGAATAAAGAGGTCCATGGCAGGGCCTCAGCACCTGCATACCTTCTGCAGCACTCAGACCACCCCTGCCCCGTCCCTGGGCTCCCCAAGGAAAAGCTCATTTCTGCCAAAGACCTCCCTCTTGGGCGTTGCAGTTGAGGTCAGTATCTCAGCAAGATGGTCTTTAAAGGCTTCTGGGGCCATTCAGCATTTTTATAAAATGTAGACTGTCCCGGCCTGGATGCATACACAGTGAACAATCCAGCCACAGTCCCTGCCACATGGGGCTCAGAGCTTAATCAGAAAGGCAGACACTGAATCCATCAGTTGATCACTGAAAATATTTAACAAAAAATACTTTCCCAAGTGCAAAGAGCAGCTAGGAAGGCAAAGTTGGCAATGCTAAGGGAGGTCTCGGGGATGGACCTGAGGGTAGGGGTGGGGCATCTTGCTGAGACCAACACCTGAAAGATGGGACGGAGTGACCAGGGGAAGGTGGGGAGGCTCCTGGGGGGACATGGGTGCAGAGATGGCACCCCGAGGCCAGGGCCTTGGAAGACTGCGCCCAATACTCCAAAGGGCAAAAAGAAGCCAGGTCAGGTGCTGAGGAAGACAGCATCAGACTCACGTAGTTGAAAAGGCCTCAGTTCCTGTGTGGAAGGGGAGGGCCTGGGGTCCTGGCCTGAGTGTAGCCAGGGCCCTGGATTTGGCCTCTATCTGCAGTCAGCTAGCCGGCAGCCCTGTGAGCCTGTTTGGAAGTGGGTTCGCATTCTCTTGGCTGAAGACAGTGTAGCCTGAGCGGTGTGGGTGTGGGTGTGGATGGGGGTCCAGGCTAGGCTGCCGAGTGTGCTGTGTGACCCTGGGCCAGCCATTGACCTCTCTGGGCTTCAGCCTCCCCGCTCCCACCTTTCCCATCTCATTTAGTGAGGATAAATAATTGAGATCTTCTGAGTGAACCCCTTCCAGCTCCTCAAAAGAGAGCTCCAGTTTGGCCGGCTGTAATTGTGACCGCAGGGGCTCTCGGCCTATGGCGACAATCCTTCATTTTAGGGCGGAAAAAACGTCTTTTTTATTGTAAAGAGCTAAGTTTATTTTAAAACAAAAAAGACAACCCTGAACATGTTTTAAGGTAGCAGCAAAAGAAAAAAAAATAGTTGTGGAAGAAAAATAAGAAAAATGGCTCCTAAAGGTGCATCCTTCCTGGACTCCCCTGGTGGTACAGTGGTTAGGAGGCTGCCTGCCAATGCTGGAGACACGGATTTGATCCCTGGTCTGGGAAGATTCTACATGCCACGGAGCAACTAAGCCCATGCCCCACAACGACAGAGCCCAGGTGATGCAACTACTGAAGCCCGTGCTCCTCAACAAGAGAAGCCAAAGCAACGAGAAGCTCCTGCCCCGAAACAAAGAGTAGCCCCCACTCACCGCAACTAGAGAGCGCCCACGTGCAGCACCAAAGACCTGGAGCAACCGGAAATAAATCAACTGATTGTTTTTTAATGCTAAAAAAAAAAAAAAAAAGTGCATCCTGCAAGGGCTGAGTACACAGGAAAATGCTGAAACTTTGCTCCAAACAGTGGGGCCCAGAAGGCCCGACCACCCCCATCTGATTATGAAGAAAGAGGCAAACAGCCTGGCTAGTTCAGGTGTGATGTTGGCAGAGCTGTGCATGGCGGGAGAGGGGGAGGTGGGGAGAAGCTTGCATCCTGACCCCGATTCATCACCCTGTCACTGACCGTGGTCCCGGCCAAGTCCCATGACCTCTCAGATGTGGGTTTCTTGTTTTGCTTTCCTTGTTGCATAAGAGTCACATGGTGGCTCAGATGGTAAAGCGTCTGTCTACCATGCAGGAGACCCGGGTTCGATCCCTGGGTCGGGAAAATCCCCTGGAGAAGGAAATGGCAACCCACTCCAGTACTCTTGCGTGGAAAATCCCTTGGACGGAGGAGCCTGGTGGGCTACAGTCCATGGGGTCACAAAGAGTTCGACCCGACGGAGCGACTTCACCTTTACTTTTCAAGAGTCACAGAAAACCAGTAAGTAAGCTGGAGGGGAGGAGCCCCTTGCCCCACCCACTGTGTCTGCCCGCCCCCCCCCCCCCCCAGCACCATCCTCTGCCGCCTTCCTTCCGGTCCTTCACCATCCTTCACGCCTGTGTTGATGCGCTTACACAAGTATGGCTCTTTCTCGCCAGCGTCTTCCTTTATACTTGGCCTACGTCTTGGAGATCTTCCTGAGGCATTACTCGTGTGGCCACTTCATTCTTTCTAGCAGCTTCATGGTATTTCCTGGTAAATGTGCACAAGTGGGAGGGGCAAGGGGCTTCGGAACGTGAGTGTCCTCGCCTCGTTCACAGCTGCTCTGAGGGTCAGCTGCTCTCCCAGCCCCTTTCCTGGGTGAAGTCTCAGGCCATCCGTGGCTTTTCTGCTCACTTGCAATTACAAAAGGCCAGCTCAGTGCACAGGTTAATACATCTGGCCTAGTGTAATCCTCACATTGCAACTTCTAGCTGCACTGGGAGGACAGTCTCCTTCCTCGCCACCTTGGAGGCTCAGCAGGAAGGGGCAGGGTTGAGCTGCCCTCTCGGACCCCTCCTTGGCTGCCCACTCCTCATCTCCAGGGTGAGTGGAGGGCATTACAGGAGGGCCTTCTGGTATTAGTACATTGCCGGATTTGATCAGGTAATATTTCACTTAGTATTCGTTCTCTTTTTTAGTTTTCAAGCATAGCTTTATTTCACTTCTTTAGGCTCTTTTTTTTTTTTTTAAGTTGGAGTATAGCTGCTTCACAATGTTGTGTTAATTTCTAGCTGATAACAAAATGAATCAGCTATACGTATACATATATCCCGGCTTTCCTGGTGGTTCAGTGGTGAAGAGTCCACCGGCAATGCAGGAGCTGCAAGAAACGCAGGTTGGATCACTGAGTCGGGAAGATCCCCTGGAGGGTGGCTTGGCAACCCACTCCAGTGCTCTTGCCTGGAGAATCCGATGGACAGAGGAGCTGGTGCACTCCAGTCCATAGGCTTGCAAAGAGCCAGACAGGACTGAAGCGACATAGCACGCACATACATGTATCTTGCACATACATGTACAAGAGGGGTCTTGCTTGGGTTTCCTTTCCATCTGGGTCACCACAGAGCTAATACAGTAGGTTATCCATTTTATACCTAGCAGTGTATATGTGTCAATCCCAGACTCCTAAATTCATCACACCCTCAAGTCGTCTTTCGTTTGCTCTTCTAAGTGATACTGACCAAGACATTTTCCTTCTCTTGATCTGGGATCATAGCACGATGTGGGAAGCTTTTTTATAAAAACTTCTGGAAAGCCCTGGAATACTGTTCTCAGCAAGGCTAGGAGGTCACACATGTGGACGTACCTTGGCCTGGTACCCATGGCTCTATTAACGTTTTATATATGCACTTCCGTCAACTTTGATCTTTTATATTTTCCCAGACAAATCACCTATTTTGTCTTGGTTTCACATTATTAGCATAAAATTATACCTAATACTCTGTTATAATTAAAAGAAACATTTTACCTTCACACAAGGGCAGTTCCATGTTTCATGGGACCAGGAGTTTATTCATATTTGGGGATTCTCTTTAAGAAAAAAAGTTCAAAATCCTGACTACAAATTTAGGCATAAAACTGAATACTTAATTAGAATGAGAAAAAGCATCAGAACAAATTAAAATTTTAAATAAGCTGACAAATATCATAAGCCACAAAATCCAGAAAAATAACACATTTTTAAAAAATTAATTGCCTGCCACACCCTATATTCATTTTCCCCCTACATTTTTTTGGCTCCTCACTCTTTGATCACCTCTTTGTATGATGGTAATATTGTAATATTTTTTCTGCAAAGTAGAAAGTTAGTTTAGTCTTTCCCCTAGCATGCTCGATTGCGTTTTGAGAAAATATTTTACTTTAAAATAATTGTAAATCCACAGGAAGTTGTAAAAATAGTACAGAGACATCCTGTTTATTCTTCATCCTGTTATCCCCTATGATAAAATCCTATGTAACTATAGTACAATATCAAAACTAAAAACCTGGGACTTCCCTGATGGCTCCATGGTGAAGAATTTGCCTTTTGATGCTGAGAACACAGGTTCGATTTCTGGTCTGGGAACTGAGGTCCCACATGCCACAAGGCAGCTAAGCCCGGGTGCCCCAACTACTGAGCCCACGCGGCCCTGAGCCCGTGTGCCACAACCGGGGCGTCTGCGTACCACGAGAGCTCCCGCATGGCGCAGTGAAGGTTCTAAGGCCTGACACAGCCAAATTCATTAACTTTGAAAAAAACATTAAAGAAGAAAACCTAAAAAACTGGCATTCGAACAATATACAGACTCCATTCAGATTTCACCAGTTTCACACGCAGTGTGTGTCTGCGTATGTGGTGTCCATGCATTTTATCACATGTGTAGATTTGTGTTACAAATCAAGAACTGTTCTATCACCTCAAGGACACCCCTTCATGCACCTGTGTAATGACCCCTCTCCCACCATTCCCTGACCCCTGGGACATTCCAAGAAACGTATGTACATGAAATCATACAGCATGTGACCCTGTGAAACTGGCCTTTTTCCATGAGCATAATAGCCTTGACATCATCCAAGCTGTTGCTGTATCAATCGTCCTTTTCTTTTTACAATTGAATAATATTCCATAGTATGGATAGATCACAGTTTATTCACCCACTGAAGGGTGTTTTGGTTGTTCCCAGTTGGGGCATATTACAAATATTCCAGCTGTGAACGTTGGTGTATAGTTGTCTGTGTAGACCAAGTTTCCATTTTCCAGGAATAAATGCCAGGAGTACATGGGGCTCCTGTGGTAAGTGCAGGTTTAGTTTTTCAAGAAACTAGCAAACCATTTTCCAGAGCAACTATGCCATGTTACATTCCTTCCAGCAATGTGTAAGAGGTTTAGTTTCTCTGCGTCCTTGCCAGCATTGAGCATCGTCACGATGTTATTTGCTCAGTTATGTCTGACTCTTTGCAACCCCATGCCTTGTAGCCCACCAGGCTCCTCTGTCCATGGGATTGCCCAGGCAAGAACACTGGAGTGGGTAGCCATTCCTTTCTCCAGGGGATCTTCCTGATCCAGGGATCAAACCTGGGTCTCCTGCATTGCAGGCAGATTCTTTACCATCTGAACCACCAGGGAAGCCCCCCATCACTACCTATTTGTTTAGTTGCACTGATAGGTGTGCAGTGACTTGTCATCAGGCTCTTAATTTAAATTTCTCCAATGGCAAAGGATGTTACTAGTTTTTCCTGCACTTATTTTCCATCCATGTACCCTCTGTCTCTTCGCGTTTTGTCCTTTTTCTAATGCAGTCATTTGTTTGTTTTTGTTTTGTTTTATTGTTGAGTTTTGAGAGTTTTATATATAGTCGAGATAGGAGTCCTTTGTCAGATACATGATTTGCAAATATTTTCTCCAGTAATGGTTTGCATTTTCATAGTCTCAAGAGACTCTTTCAATGAGCAAAAGTTCTTAATTTAGAGGAAGTTCAATTTATCTTTTTTTTTCTTTGCTGGATCATGCTTATGGTGTCAAGTCTAAGAACTCATCACCTAGCCTAGCCCTAGGTCCCAAAGAGCCTCTCCTATGTTTTCTTCAAAAGGTTTCACAGTTTCACGTTTAACTCTATGCTCCATTTTGAGTTAATTCTTGTATAAAGTATGAGACTTGGGTCAAGAGGTTTTTGTTTGGTTTTGTCCATGGTGTCCAGTTGTTCCACTGCCATTTGTTAGAAAGGCTATCCTTCCTTCCCTGGATTATTATTTCCATCAATTTACTCTCAATTTAATTACAACTCACATATAGCTTGATTTACACTACCCTGACTTATGAAAAGTATATTTCCTAAAATTTTCACCTGATCTTTTTTTCTCTAATTCCCTCCTTCTCTCCCCCTCCTTTTCAACAATGCGTAATTATTGAGAGCAAACCATTCCCGCTGGCGTTGGTATCCAGTGGCCAAGAGCAGTTATAGACCAGTGACAAATGAAGCAGAGGGCTTCTGCAGGGGAGGGCACCAGGCAAGGTCCGTTGGAAGGTGGACCGGTCAGGGGCAAGCCCTCTGAGGAGGGGACCCAACAGCTGAGACCTGTGGGCAAAGGAGCTGCTGAGAGTCTGAGATGAGTTTGGGGAGGGGAGGCTTTGCCAGCCGTGGCAAGGAATCTAGATTGAGTCCGAGAAATGGGAGGCTGCCAAGGGCGTTTTAAGCAAGAGATGACGCGATACAGTTTATGTCCTGGGTTTTCTCCATGTCCGACAAGCCTCTCCCCCTCTTCATCCGATTGAATGAGCCAGAGCAAAAATGGGCAAAACCTGCCGCATCTCCACCAGGCAGTCAGGAGTGGGCTGTTGTAACTTACAAGGTTTGTCAGCTCTTCTGCTCCAAGAGCCTCTCCCCTGCCTCTTTCTTTCCAGCAATAAGAACCGCTGGCCGAAACAGGACACAAAGACGGTCAGCGAGGCGGCTGTGGGAGGGCCGTGAGGGTGGGTTTGCGGTTCTGTGGGCGGTGGAGGCTGCTGGAAGGATAGCTTTTCTGTTGTGAAAGGCCTCTTGGGGTAGATCTTGTGAGATTACGCATCTCGTGTCATTAGAAAGCATGGCTATAAATTAGGCTGCTCAGAAGCATGGGGTGTGTAATAATTAAGTAATAAAAGTCGCCACAGGGGTAAAGAAACCAGAAAACAAAGAGCCAGTGTTTGTAGATGTGCTGCAGGCTGCTCTGGAAAGAGACCTCTGAGCTCGAGTGGCATTTCAAAGCCGCGGAAGCGCCCCTCAAAAGGAGTCCCAGGTCAGCCCAGTCCCAGAGAAGTCCGCCTGGAGGGTGGGAGAGCTGGGGGTGGGCGTTTAGGGTCCAGTCCAGCTCCATGTCTGTTTCTGGGGCCACAAAATCCAATGCATGGAGGGGCTCAGCAGGCAGTGGATGCAGTAGGGATGGGAGAGGACTGGGGCCAAATGACACCTGATACTCAGCTCCAGCCAACTGCTGCCACAAAGGAAGGCAGACCTATGTGATCAGAACACATACATCTTCAGGACAAGCTGGGAAAGCTGAGTTTTTTTAAAATGTAAAATTTCCCAATTTTTAAGGGCCGACAACAATTTCCAAGACTTTAAATACCACCGTGCAGGCCATATGAAACACAAAGCCAGGGGGTTTCCTTGGAGGTCCAGTGGTTAAAACTCTGCACTTCCAATGCAGGGGGCATGGGTTCGATCCCCAGTTGGGGAATTAAGATCCCACATGCTACAGAGCAAAGAAGCCCGCCTGCCACAACTACTGAGCCCACATGCCACAACTAGAGAATCCACAAGCTGACTCAGAAGATCCCCACATGATGCAATGAAGATCCCACGTGCTGCAACTAAGTCCCAGCACAGCCAAATAAATAAATAAAAATCATTCCTGGTCCCATGTCTGTCACTTTCAGTGATGGTAAGATTGATCGCTTGGGTAAATTTTATGTTTTGCACATTTATCACAATAAGAACAAATTGATCCTGTGGTTCAGCTGCTGCAGCCTGAGCCATCCATTGTAAAGTTCCCTGTCGGCCTTCTACCTAATCATCACTTATTACCTAAATCCATTATTTCATTAGGATTCACAAGGTAATGATGCTCTTCCCCTCAATTCTGTCCTCCCTCCTGCATCTTATTAGCTTTGGTTCTTCTAGAAAGTACTTTCCCTCATCACCTATTAGGTTGCCTTGAGAAAGCCTCACACACAGCCCTTCCCCCACTGTTCTGGGACCTGACCCCATCATCTGCAGGTTGAGTGATAATATTAATAGTACCCACTTCACAGTGTTGTGAGGAGTGGGGTGTGTAAAATGCTCTGTGCAGGGTACATGCTCCTTGGATGGAGACCCCTGTCAATGAGAATCAGAGCAGAGGCTAAAGGCAATAAAGACAGATTTTATTCAGTACTATTGCAAAGGGGAAAGTGACCTCAGGATAGAGCTGGGCTCAGTTCTTAATACAACACAAATGGGAATTTCTACCCAAGGAGCAGAGTGGAAGGCAAGTTACTAAGAGGAGACTTCAAGGGTAGGTAGGGGATTCTTGCTAAACTGCCTTAACAGGACTCTTGGTAAAGGCAAGCCAAGGTGATGAGACATCAGGGGTGGGGGGACTGGCTTAGCAGGGTTCTCTGCTAAGGCTGACTTCATCCTGCTAAAGATAGGTTCCAAGGATAAGGCCTGATGGAAAGGAGGGGTCTGAGGAGTCTGTCTTAAATCTGGTTGTGGAGAGAGTCTGTCACCATATCAGGCCCAGCACTTGATTGGTGGGCAGTAAATATTTGTTGAATGCTTTACAGAAGGCACCCATTTCTTCCACGGCTGCAGAAAGCCAGCCTTGGGGAGGGCGCTCTTCCCCGCAGCCCTGACGGTCAGGCAGGCAGCCTCCAGGGAGAGGGGGTTCTCTGGCTCTTCCCAGACCTCAGACCTGTCTGACTTCTTGCCCACAGGCCTTCCACCCCCTTCTTTGATCTGCTGCAGCATCGGTACCAGCAGCTGTGGGTGCAGGAACAGAAGGCAACCCAGAAAGCCATTAAACTGGAGAAAAAGCAAAAGGTGAACACCACGCTCCCTGCAGGGTGGGTGACTGACGGGGGGGGGGGGGGAGGGGAGGGGAGGCTGGGTGAGGGGCACGGCTTGGCGGCTGCCCCCCTGTGCCTGTCTGGGGCTGGTGGGCGAGGCTGGGTGTTGACCAGGCAATCGAGCTGCTCATTGCTGTGCTGAAAGGGTCTTGGTGATGATCAGGTTCAACTTTGGCTTAAGCCCCTCGAGTGGAAGGCTCTGATTTCTGCCTAAGGCCCCTCCGGGCTGTTCTCAGCGGTGGGGAGAGTCAGAAGTCAGAGGCAACCACTCAGAGCAGAGCACTGTAATAATATATTTTAAATTAATTAATTTGTTTATTGTATTTTTGGCTGCATGAGTCTCCATCGCTGCACAGGTTTTCTCTAGTTGCGGTGAGCGGGGGCTACTCTTTGTTGTGGTGCACGGGCTTCCCATTGTGGGGGCTTCTCTTGTTGCTGAGCACAGACTCTAGGCATGCGGGCTTCAGGAGCTGCAGCACACAGCCTCAGTAGTTGTGGCATGCGGGCTTAGTTGCTCCATGGTATGTAGAATCTTCCTGGACCAGGGATCGAACCCGTATCCCCTGCACTGGCAGGCGGATTTTTATCCACTGTGTCACTAGGGAGTCTCTGTAAAATTTTAAAAGCAGTCCACGACTAGTTTATTCATTAATAGCTCAAGAAAGAGCTCACTATGGTAACGGCCAGTTTCCAAGGGAGCATTACCGTTACATGCTGCTACGTCATATTGATAGCTCCATGCCAGAGTCATGTTTCTAATTAGCAGCCATTTCATAACAACTCAGAGGGCCACAGGTCCATGGGATCCGGAGCCTCCGAGGACACGTCTCCTGAATCTAGAGATAGTCTCATGGCCAGTGCCCCGCCTTTTTCAGCAGAGAGCCCAGTTCAGTTCAGTCGCTCGGTCGTGTCCGACTCTTTCTGGCCCCGTGGACTGTAGCACACTAGGCCTCCCTGTCCATCACCAACTCCCGGAGCTTGCTTAAACTCATGTCCTTTGTGTCGGTGATGCCATCCAACCGTCTCATCCTCTGTCGTCCCCTTCTCCTCCCGCCTTCAATCTTTCCCTGCATCAGGTCTTTTCCACTGAGTCAGTTCCTCACATCGGGTGACCAAAGGATTGGCCGGTAGTCAGCCACTACCAGTGGCTCCACCCCAAGAACTGGTCGGGGACTGGTGCCAGCCTGGGGGTGTGGCTTTGAGTGAATCACCACTTTAGTTGTTCTTGTTCCGTCTCAGTCGAGTTTGACTTTTTGAAGCCCCGTGGACTGCAGCACACCAGGTTTCCTTGTCCTTCACTATCTCCCGGAGTTTGCTCAAACTCACGTCCATTGAGTCGATGATACCATCCAAACTGGGGTCTCAATGACCTCAATGGGCAAAAAAGGGGGTCAGATTGAAAGAGGGCCCAGCATATAGTCAGGGCTTCCCAGGACATAAAAGGGGGCTTCCCTGGTGGTTCAGAGGGTAAAGAATCCACCTGCAATGCAGGAGACCTGAGTTTGATCGCTGGGTCGGGAGGATGCCCTGGAGAAGGAAATGACCACCCGCTCTAATATTCTTGCCTGGAGAATTCCATGGACAGAGGAACCTGGCAGGCTACAGTCCACGGGGTTGCAGAATCAGACACGAATGAGCGACTAACACTTTCACAGGACATAGTAAGCATTCAAAAAGCAGTTGTCAAACCAACCACAGAGTCCTTCTGTTCCAAGATTCTCTGTGGCTGTGATGCTTTCTATCAAAGAGCTACGAATACCCAGACCCTCAAAACACTGATGGGCTGACACACAGTCTATTAGGGTTGATGAGACAGTTGATTTACAAGGTCAGATTGCTCCTATCTTAGGAGAAACTGGTCTCTTAACAGCTCAGGATGTCCTGGGTTTTAGATGGTGATGACCCCAAATGAAATTCTTAGAAACTGGCTTCCATTTAGTGAGCAATCATCTAGGACCAGACACTCTGCTCAAAGTTAACTCAGCAAATCCCACAAGAACCTGTTTGTTAGGCATCGGTACCCCATTTCCTGCAGTGGAAATTGAGGTTGAGGAAGGTGATAAGACTCACTTTCATCCTTAATTCTGAAGTCCGGCTCATTAAGCCCCGGCTAGGCAGCCTCTCAGCTTTGGTTCGAGATGAAGTTTCAAAGCTGCTATTCTAGGAAGCAGAGGGGAGAATTGACCCAAAGGGCTTGGAAGTTACCCACAGGCACATTCAATAAAGTTAATATAATTGATTAACAAAATAAATCAATAAAAGGAGTTCACTGCCTGTCCAGTGGTTAGGACTCCATGTTCCCAGTGCAGGGGACCCTGGCTTGATCCCCAGTCAGGGAACTAAGATCCTACATGCCACATGGCTCAGCAAAAAAATAATTAAGTAAAATAAAGAGATGCTATCTTTTTAAAAAAATAAAATAAAAGGGGTTCAATAGGGTGGTGGCATCTTCGGTTAAACTCGGGTCAGCTTTTATTTGTCGGCTGCGCCGTCTGTCCTGTGTTACTCTCTCATGCCCCTTTCTGCAGTGGCCCATGCTCTTTGGGTCACTTGGGTACCAGCGCATCGTCCAGCTCATCCACTCCGGGTGTGGGGCTCCAACTCTCTAGCTCTAGGTATAAACAAGAGCCCCCTATTTACCTGCTAACTCCGCCAGGAGGTTTTGAGTTCTGCCAAGGTCACAGCTGTGAGCTAAGGTCTGGCTGTGCGTGGAGTTCCCCAGGGGCACACATTGAATCAGAGTCCCCCTCTGATCCTGCACCTGGGGACCGGGGGCCTTGGGTGAGTCTGCTGGGGTGACCATGACGACGTATGATAGACCGGGTGGCTTAAACCACAGAAATCCTGGAGGCTGGAAGTCCAAGGTGGAGGTGGCTGTGTCGGTTGCCCTGGAGGCCTCTCTCCTCGGCCTGAAGACGGCCGCCTTCTCACCCCATCCTCACAGGGCCTTTCCTGCATGGACGCCCCTGATGTCTCTTCCTCTTCATATAACACCATCTGTCCTATTGGATTACAGCCCCACCCTCTGACATCACTGAGCCTGCATCACCTCCTTAAAGGCCCAGCTCCAAATACGGTCCCAACTGGGGGCTAGGTCTTCATCATATGGTTTTGGAGGGGACACAGTTCAGTCCTCAGCAGACCCCATGAGCTATGGGTCCCTAACCACAGGCTCACAGCACCTGTTTGTGGGTACAAGGGCGTGCAGCTAAGGAGGAGCTGGACCACCTCTGCGGCTCTGAAATCCCACCTAGAGACCTCGAGGTGTCTCTGCTGAGCCCTCTAATTCCTGCTCTCAAAGGAGTTCTCCTTTCTTTTCCACGAGCAGACCATGCTGAGTACCTGCTTCCTAGAAATGGCAACAGTCCCGTCACATCATTCATTCGTTCAGACCTGGTAGCGTCCCTGGTAACCACCTGGGCTGTCTTAGCTAAGGAGGACACACCCCTGCCCTTGAGGCAGCTGCCTTCCAGAACCCAGAGAGTTCTAGGGCTGAACCAGAAACCGAAACAACACGCTCTCAGCACCCCATGGTCCCCTCCCCGAGTCCACCTGGTCCCGGGCAGGGCCAGGGGCGCAGGCGCCCTGAGATCAGGCTGGGAGGAGGGCCGGAACCAGGGGGAAAGTGCCCCACGGGGCTGGCCCAGCAGGAATCCCAGCCCTGGGCCCTCCAGCCCCTTCGTCGTGGCTCCGGCCTCTGCAGGAGCCGGTCACCACCGGGCCTTGGCCTTTCTCTGACCCGCAGGTGATCCTCGGGAAGCTCTACGAGACCCGGAGCAGTCAGCTGAGGAAGTACAAGCCGCCTGTGAGGCTGGACGCCCTCTGGCACATGCCTCACTTCCAGAAGGTCAGTCCCGCCTCCAACTGCCCCTCCCTGCGCCCAGCGGATGGCCCGCTTCCTGTTCCTTATCTGTCCTCTAGACAGGGGCTTCTGTGGGCATCTACCCCCCGACTGGCACAACAACAATGACAACAACAGTAATAGCAAGAGCTAACATGTTGGAGCCCTTCCTAAGTGCCACCAGAGACACGCCTGGCCCCGGGAAGACAGCCACACAAAACCATGTTCCTGGCCAGACCAGGCCCGGCCGCTTGTTTGAGTTAAACTGCAATTTAGACAATGAAGGGGCCCGTGCCTTCCTGAGCCTAATGCAACCGAACAGGCTGCCAGCGAGGCCTGCTTGCCGCCCTTGATGCGGCGCCCATGTCCTGCCCAAGTGGCCGCCATCAGCATATGTCAGTGGCCATTCGCCCCGCTGTCCATCAGTCCAGGCCGTCGCCGCTCACACGGGCAGGGCCGGGTGCAGAGCAGGGGCGTGGGGTGTGCCGCTGGCCTGTTACCGCTCCCCCGCCCGGCCTGGGCAGTACCCCTGGCCTCCCCCAGTTTCCTTCCTTTTTACCCTCATCCCTCCTGCCCCATCTCCACACTCAGGCATTTGGCCAACAGCCTCCTTTCTGGCCCCTCCTTCAACATGTTGCCTTTCCTCTTTTGCTCTTTTCTTTCTGATTTTCCTGACATTCGATGTCCGTGGTGGGGCACTGGGGACAGACGTCCTGGGGACCCTGCCCAGGGAGGGATAGGACCCACAGCTCCCCGGGCACGAGATGCCCTGCTGGCACTCCGCTCTACATGCCGACCCCAGCCCCTCTCAGCCCCCGTCTCTGATTTAAAGCCTGCCTGTAGTTCCCAGGAGTTTCCCTGGCGGCTCAGATGATAAAGAAGCTGCCTGTAATGCAGGAGACCTGGATTCGATCTCTGGGTCAGGAAGATCCCTGGAGAAGGGGATGGTTACCCACTCCATTATTCTTGCCTGGAGAATTCCACGGACTGAGGAGCCTGGCGGGCTACAGGCCGGGGGGGCCGCAAAGAGTCAGACACGACTGAGCGACTCAGCACACACATAGCTCCCAAGGTAATGGACAAAGGAGGGCTCCGGTGGCCTCCTCTGCCCCCACTGGAGCAGGAAAGGGCCCCCTCCCTGTCCACGGCCCCCAACCTGGGTAACGTGGATTCCCCTGCGTCGGGAGCCCTGTCTCGCCTGCAGGTACCCCCACAGTCTGGCCCAGAGTAGGAGCAGAAATTCAGAAATAAATGCGTTTCTATTTCTTGTTCAATCAATCAGTCGTTTCCAACTCTCTACTACCCCATGGAGTGCAGCACGCCAGGCTTCCCTGTCCTTCACCATCTCCCGGAGTTTGATCAAACTCCTGTCCCTTCAGTCGATGATTCCATCCAGCCACCTCGTCCTATGTCACCCCCTTCTCCTACCTTCAGTCTTTCCCAGCATCAGGGTCTTTTCCAATGAGTCTAAGAGAGGGGATTTGACTCACCTGAGCACAGGTCTCTTCTGATCTTAAGGCTGTTGTTATAAAAACCCGTTAGGAGCACGGCCACCCGCCCGTGATGCCAGCCCTGTGTCGTGCTGAGTCACTTGCATGTATTATTTCGCACAGCTTCCTTAGCTGAGTTCTGAGGAGGACCGGCAGAGATGATGTTCATCTTCAAGTAGCTGGACCTGGAACCCGGGTCCCTCTAACCGCAAGGCCTGAGTTCAAAGGCACCACTGTGCCATTGAAATAACAAGAAGTAGAATAAAATGCAAGTGCCTGGGCTTACAGGGTGTTTTCTCATCTTCCCCGGGCGATGCTCATGGGCTCTGGAAGTTCAGCCACAGGAATCTCAGCTTGGCTGGTCCCTGGGCATCACCCAGGACAGCCCCCGCAGAGGCACCAAGAGCCCCTGGGTGCTGCCGCCACTGCCGAGACACTCAGCCCCCTCCCTGCTGGGAAACACCACCAGTGAAAAGTACTTACTGAGCTCCTACTGTGTCCCAAGTGCCAGACATGCAGTATCTCATAGATACAATGGTCCCATTCTACAGACGAGGAGACTGAGGCTCAGAGAGGGGAAGGGACTTACCCTGAGCGAAAGGGGTTCCTGCCCGGTCCAGGGCCTCTTCTCCGTGTGGCTGGGCAGTGATGCCTCCCGAGGACACTATCCTTCACTTTCCAGTCCCACCCCGGCAGGTCCCCTCTTCGATACCAACGGGCCCTTTTCCACCCCTTTGAGGCACTTATCTGCCCTGCAATTCATTCATTAACTGGGCCACTCGTTGTTCAATGTCCATCTTCCCCAGTAAAGTGTGAGCCCACAAAGGCATGTCTGTTGGTCCCCACTGTGTCCCAGGAGCCGAGCACGGGGCCTGACACCCAGCAGAGGCTAACATGGTCACTCAGTTGTGTCTGACTCTTCTGTGATGCCACGGACTGTAGGCCGTCAAGCTCCCTCTGTCCATGGGATTTCCGCAAGAACACTGGACTGGGTTGCCGTTTACTCCTACAGGGGATCCTCCCCACCCAGAAATTGAACCTGGGTCTCCTATATCTCCTGCATTGGCAGGTGGGTTCTTTACCGTTGGAGTCACCAAGAAAGCCCTGACACCCAACAGGTGACCAGTTAAGTGTTTGTGGGAAGAATGAATGAAGCGTCAGATGAACGAATGAATGGCCAGTACCGCCCAGGAGGACAGAAGAATTGAAAAGCCTTTCACAGACCCTGGGAGGCCCCCTTCCCAACTTAAATGTCCCAGTGCCCACCAGCCCCGGCAGCCACCGGCGGGGTCTGGACCCACGAGGGCCAGTCGTGCCTAGCACTGCTCCTCCCTCGGGACGGGGAGGGGCTGCTTGTTGTCAGGGCCCCGGGAGGGTCTTTGTGCCTCGTGTCTATGCTGATCCGCCTGCCCCCCTTCCCCGCCTGGCCCCATTATGAAAGGAAAAGGCGCTTCCAAAAAAGTGGAATCTGTCACGGTGATGGATAACCTAAATGGACTCTCCCCGCTCGCGAACAGATGTCGACGCTGAACTCTGTCAGAAATAATTAAACACCTTTCACACGGAAAAGCAGCAGGCAGGGCGCGGGCGCTCCCGGGCTGGGTCAGTGCGGAGCGAGCTGGCTTTCCACCCATCCATCCCCACCCGGCGCCACGCGGGGCCCCTCCCGTCGGAGCCCGGAGGGACCACGGAAGGGAGCAGAGCAGAAGCATCCCTCGGTGGGGCTCCGTCTCTAGACACACGGTTCCCAGCGCTACCTCCTGGGCTGTGCGGCCAGCAGTTGCCACACGACGGCCAGCGCCCAGAGGGAGGGTGAGCTGACAGCTGGCGAGTGGCCTCTCTGCCAGGATGCTCACGACGAGCCGCCCGCCAGCCCCCGGGCCTGGCCCTCCCTGGGCCTCAGTTTCCCCACCTGAAAATGGGGTGGTGGTGCACTGGTTCTTAAGGGTCTCTTCCAACCCCAGAGTCCAGGACCAAGCAGTCACATGGTGGGAGGCATGGGGCTCGTGGAGGCTGGGGTGAACCAAACTGGGGTGAACTGGGACAGGTCCTCATTCTCGGGAAGGGACATGAATTCATCGCCTCGTCCCTGAGCGGGGGGACCGCTGGGCCTGGAGCCTGCACCTTCTGTTCCTGCTGGCCGGGCTCTCTCTGCCCTCCATGAGGTGCCCCGGAGGCCAGCAGAGGGGGAGACGGGGGTAGTGTGGTGTGTTGGTGTGCGCGTGACTCCAGGGTCGGCCAGACCTGCGCCAGGTGGTGACCCCGCCACTCCTGACCTGGCGCGTGGCTTGACCTGTCCAAGGTCCCGTTTCCTCTTCCATAAAATGGGCCTGTGCCTGTCGGCAGAGCTGCTGGGAGGGTTTGATGGGAACCCGTGCACCGTGTTTAGCAGAGCACCTGACCCTTATCAAGCCACCAATAAATGGCAGCGGCCACGAGAATGGTCCTAGTGATCACTCATGCAGTCCTCATTCATTCACTCACTCATTCATTCATTCACTCATTTGTCCACTCATTCACTTGTTCACTCATTCATTCACTCATCCATTCGTTCACTCATTCGTTCATTCACTCATTCATTCACTCATCCATTCGTTCACTCATTCATTCATTCACACATTCATTCACTCATCCATTCGTTCACTCATCCATTTGTTCACTCATTCATTCATTCACACATTCATTCATTCACTCATTTGTCCACTCATTCACTTGTTCACTCATTCATTCACTCATCCATTCGTTCACTCATTCATTCGTTCACACATTCATTCATTCACTCATTCGTTCACTCATCCATTCATTCACTCATTTGTTCACTCATCCATTCATTCACTCATTTGTTCACTCATTCATTCGTTCACACATTCATTCATTCACTCATTCATTCACTCATCCATTCATTCACTCATTCGTTCACTCATCCATTCGTTCACTCATTCATTCACTCATCCATTCGTTCACTCATTCATTCATTCATTCATTCGTTCATTCACTCATTTGTTCACTCATCCATTCATTCACTCATTCGTTCACTCATCCATTCGTTCACTCATCCATTCATTCACTCATTCGTTCAGTCATCCATTCGTTCACTCGTTCATTCATTTACTGACCTTACCCCTGAGCGCCTTTCTGTCAGATCTCAGCGCTAGCAATAGGCTGCCATAGGCCTACTGGAGACAGGCAAAGAGCAAGGTGGACAGACGGCTGGTGGGGACAGGTAACTATGCAGGTGGACTGCTAGATGGGGAAATTTGGAGAAGTTCCAGCCCTAGGCGTCCAATTCTCTCAGCCTGAAATGCTGGGGGGATATCAACTTGAGTTGGCAGCCCCAAGTTTGGGGGTGGGGATGACCCCTCATAAAAAAAACTCCCAATACCACGCATGCTCCAATTGGCCCAGCCTGTTCTCCGGCCTTTTATGGAAACCTCCCCAGGTGTCCCCAGGTGGGGAGGGGGTCCAGCTCCCCAGGACGGCCCTCCTTGGGGCCGCTTGGGAGGCAGAATTATTAACAAGTACCCCCCTCTGCTCTCAAAAGTGACCCAATCTGAACCATATATTCCCTGGTCTCCTGGTATTAAATCAAGAAAAACAGTTTTATCCCCTTTTACAAAAAGACTAGCAATGATAAAGGACCAAAGACAAAGGAGTGGGGAGCCCCCTATATTTACGGCGGTCCTGACAGCGATGCTGAAAGGCTGGGACGTCGCAGGCCAAGCAATGGCTTCGGCACATGTTGGGACATGTTACACAGATATTACAGAGACAGTCCACAGCATCATGATAGTAGGCAGCCCCTGGAAAGATTTTGGCACATTTTATTTATTTACGTTTGGCTGTGCTGGCTCTTTGCTGTCGTGTGGGCTTTCTCTAGTTGTGAAGACCGGGGGCAACTCTAGCTGGGCCTGGAGGACAGGGCTTCTCACTCTGTTGTCTTCTTTTGTTTCCAAGCTCGGGCTCTAAGCGCACATGGGCTTAGTCGCTGCAGCCCCTGGGCTCGGCGGCCCTGTGACATGTGGGGTCCTCCCGGGTCAAGGGTCAAAGTCCTTGTCCCCTGCACGGGCAGGCGGTTTGTTATCACTGCACCACCAGGGAAGTCCACCACTGAAAATACTGACTTTAGTCTGTACTTACTGGCATTTTAATCATATTCCCCTGGTTTAGTCTGCTTGGCCTACATATTACTGGGGGAAAGAACCTGTGCTATGTGACCCTGTCTGAATGGAGGCACCCATCCGTCACGTGGAGTCGGTGCTCCAGAACAGATATCCGGAGGGCGGCCCCGAGTGGTAGCAGCCGTGATTCCTGGGGTGAGCTGGAGGCTGTTGGATTTTCTCCGACGCTCTTTCCTGCAGTTTCCATTTTTATAGTGAGTACATGTAACTTTTACAAAGCCAGTTAGGTTTTTTTTTTTAATGTTTTTTAGGGACTTCCCTGGTGAGCTAGTGGTTAAGACACCTCGCTTCCAATGCAGGAGTCACAGGTTTGATCTCTGGTCAAGGAACTAAGATCCCACAGGCCACGTGGCAAGGCCAAAACAATGAAAATAAATAAAATAGCAATAGGAATAATAAAATATTTTTTTTAATGTTTTTAAAGGGTGGGGACTCTACATCCTTCCCCGGGGTGCCTGTCCCCGTGCTCAAGCCCCTTTCAGCCCTGTTCCTCCCCACGGCTCACGGAGTGCTCCCAGAGCTGCTCTCGAAGCCGGGTCTCCCCTAGGCAGTTTCCATCAGGCCGGAAGGTCAGAGGCCGGCACTCTGCCCCAGCCAAGAATGCGGCTGACTTGTGGAGTCTGGACCTCTATGGCTAAGTCTGTGTTATAATTGGACATCCAAGATCCACTCTAGAGGGGGATTTGCCCAAGCATCTCGGGGTCTCTGCTTCAGCCCGAGCTCTCCGCCTCTCCCCCACCAAGCCCTCATCTTTCCTCTACAGCCCCGATACCCCACCAACATTACATAGTCATTCAGTCACTAAAGTATGAACAAATTGACTATATTTTCATTTGGCTTTCGGTTTCAGCCCCACTGCTTTAGAATAATGGCCCACGCTATTAAGCTAACAGTTTGATTTACAAGCTCCTGTGCTCCGAACGCTGGGATCAGATGCCTCTCTTTGTGGAAGACTAACCCTGCCTCGGGTCTCCTGGGCCCCTGACTCCCTAATAGAACGGGAGACAGCGAGGAAGGAAAAAAAAATCAGCAGTCAGCCAAGCAGTGACACCCAGAGATGCAGCTGATTAGTGGAAGCTGCTGAATCTAAGAAAAGGATTTTCTTTCCCACCTTTAAGCTCTCTTACAAATCATAGCAGGCTGGAAGGTTAACTCTCAGTTAAAGCCCCAAAGCGGCCTCTCAGCCCGTCCACCCCGCAGCCGCCTTCTCTCCGGAGGGCCCACATGGTTCAAATAAAGATGGACGGTTCTCCGAACAGGCGTCTCCAGCCCCAAAGTCACTCCTCCCGGACGCAGGAAGGGCAGACTCCAGGAGGACCAGCCCTCCCCAAGGCCCATGCACCGGGGATGGATTTTAACAGCCTCGCTCTTGCGTTGACTCATCTCAGGGTGCCGGGTAGGGCACTGAGAGCAGGGATGGAATATGTCACACGTGGGGAAATGGGGCAAGGGGAAGAATGATTCAGAGGCCCTGATGCTCTTGACATGTCTTCCCTAAATACAGATTCCACCCCCCTCCTACCTCCCGCCCCGCTCCATCATAAATCAGATCAGTATGCGGGAAGGCTGACTCGCCAAAGGAATAAAGGCAGGGGCTTAATTGGTTTTACATAATCCGGCACCTCGGAGAGGCAGAATTTTTAGGCACCTGCTCACGAGGTGACACTGCTGCTCAAATCCTAGTAAGCCGAGGCTCTGAGGATGCGGACAAGAGGAGAAGGGGGGCCGGGTGAGGTGGGGGTGGGCTGGAGGAGACAGAGGCAAAATTTCTGGTGCTGCTGGAGAAATCTCGAAGTCTGGGTGCACCTGGGTCATGGAGGGAGGCGGCAGGCATCGTAGGGGAGGTGGGAGCTGGCGTGTGTACCAGAAACAGCCCTGCAACCTGGGGACACGCACCCACCCACCCACCAGCCCAGCTGTCCCTGTAATCTTTCCAGCACCCGGGAATTTGCAATTTAATCCAGGAGGCACTTCCACCCTCCCCCACTGGGTGGTAAAAATATTAGGTTGGCCAAAAAGATCGTTCAGGTTTTTCCATAAGATGGTTGCCATTTCATGTTGAAAATCAACTGAAAAATAGACTAAGACCAGCCTGTTTTGACATCAGGTATATATGTCTAATCTCTGGAGATGGCCAGAATCTCATGTTGAGTTTTGGGAGTTGATAAGACTTCCCAGGTCCCCGGTTTCTTCTTCCAGCGCATCCCCAAGAGAATCCATCCTCCGGGATCTACAGAGAATCTCCCCGGGCTTGAGAAGGCATTCAGGTTAACACCTGCCCCCTCTGGAAGGACTCCTTCCCTGTCTCCCATGAATTCCTCATTTCCACACCTCCCCACTTGTCAACTTCTGTCACTCGGCACCAAGGTTGCGGGTGTGACGGGGGTCCCCGCCGCCTGGCATGTGGCCAGCAGGAGGGTCTCGCAGATAAACAACATCAAATCACCTACTCAGATAATTCGGGATTCATTCAAACTGAGGTTTGTCAACAATGCAGGCAGGATGAATGCAGAGGCTGGTATCCTCGTATCCATGAGCCGCAAGCAAAAAGCACAGCCTCCTTGGTTTCCCTGGCAGATGCCAAGCTCATGGACATCAGAGGACACAACGCGTCGGGGAGGAAGTGACACAGTGGTGGTGTTTTCTCTGGCTCCTCCCCTTCCTCTGCTCAAAGGGATCCTGGGAGATGATGCCTCGGAGGTGCAGACAATGTGGGTAGTTTGACCAAAGTCCACTGGCTGGAGGCGTGGCGGGAAGGACAGCCAAGAAGACGGGGTTCCCAGGGGACAGCAGAAAGCCCACACCAACAGCTCACACATTTCAAGAGCCACTGAGGGGCTCCGCATGTGTTCTGAAGGACGGTCTTGTGTCGCATCAATGCTCACAACAACCCTACGTGACAGGGATAAGTCATGCCATCTCAGAGATGAGGAAACCAGAGCCTGGAGGCTTCAATGGCCACTGTTAAAAAGTGGCAGGTGGTGGCTGAGCCCTCTGGCCGGCTGTGTCCAGGCCTCAGGCCCTGGAGGTGCTGATAAATACTAAAGACCTGCCACTGAGGTCAGGGACCAGCGGGGGCCAAACGCAGGACCTGGGAACTAAAGTGAAGGGTAGTCAGGAACTCAGGTGTTTATAAGTGTCCAGAGGGTCGTGGCCGGCCCTGCTCTGGCTGATCGGAGCCCTCGCAATAAACAAAACTTCCTACTGCCCTGATAGCCTTTAGACCTTGACAAACCCCCTGAGCATTTTTTAAATTGCAGCTTGGCCCCAAGGCTAAAGAGGAAAGAGCCCATTGATCGGGGGTTCAGGCTTGCTGCATCAAATGATGCGAGGCAGACAGAGCCCACAGCAGGACTGAACCCATGGGCTTGGAAGCTACGCTGGTGTTCCAGAACCCAGCCTGCCTCTGCCTCTGCATCTGTAAAGTGGGGATCACAAAAGAATCAAATGCAATTGTGCGTGTAAAGCACGTGGCAGGGGCCTGGCCGGGGCAAGGTCGTGGAGCAGTAGCATCTCTGGGTCGGCCAGGGCTTTGCCATCTACACTTCTAGAACAGTTCTCAAACTTGGCTGTGCCTGGAGACCTCCGAGAGGTTTAAAATGCAGATTCCAGGTCCCCCCCTACTCAGGGCCCCCGATCCAGTGGGTCTGGGGTAGCTGCCAAGTCTGCATTTTCGGCACGTAGCTCCCCAGATCCTTGGGTCAATGTCATCTCCTCCTACACAGATGTGTTCTAAGTGCATATTTACCAAGTCAAGCAGTGCCCTTTCATATGTTTGACATAAAGCAGGCCAGGCGTTCAAAAGGAATGTCCCTTTGGAGGCAGGCTGTTGTCTGTTAAATAACCGTGAGGTTTATGAATGTCTGTCTTTTACTTTTTTATTTTTTGGTGATGTTGCACAGTATGCAGGATCTTAGTTCCCTGACCAGGGATCAAATCTGTGCCCCCTGAAGTGGAAGCATGAATCCTAACCACTGGAACTCCAGGGAAGTTCCTGGATGTCTGTCTTAATCTGCTCAGACCACTACTACAAAAATACCGTAGGCTGGGTGGCTTAAGCAATGGATATTTCTTTCTGGAGGCTGGAAGTTGGAAATCAAGGTGTCAGCATGGACAGGATCTGATGAGCCTCTCTTCCTGGCTTATGGACAGCCACCTTCTCCCTGTGACCTCACACAGCAAAGAGTGAGAAAGCAAGCACTCCAGTGTCTCTTCCTAAAAGGGTGCTAATCCCATCATGGGGGTCCCACCCTCATGAGTCCATCTAAACCTAACCACTCCCAAAGGCCCCACCTCCAAATACCATCACCCTGTGGGGCAGGGCTTCACACATGCATTTTAGAGGGACCCAGTTCAGTCCACAGCAGCTTCTTTCTCAGGTTCATTTGAAGTTCTGCCCACTTCTACCTCCTTTCACCTTCTACCTCCAGGTTGTATTTCTCCTTCTGGAACCCCATGGAGTCACCTGCTTCCCCTTCTAAGTAACAGCCCTGCAAATATCTGAAGTAAGATACTGTTTTGTCACTGATGACCTGGTTCTGGATTGTTCCTCTAGGCAGAGTTCTGAATGTCGGAAGGTGAGTCCCTGTGTTGCAGGGACTGTGGGCCACCTGAATGCCATGATGTCTGCCTCTCAGCTTACGTTCTCTACTTTTGTCCTCCGTCACAGAGCAATTGTCAACTGGAACTGCCTTTCTACATATTTCTGAACAAAACTGTGTGTACAAATATTGAAGAAAATAAAACCCCTTTCTCCTTAGAGCTTTAGCTGAGGAGATGGAGAGGCTTTTTAAGGATGTTTGAATCTCAGAGGCATTTCTAAGGACTCTGTTCCTTATCTCAGCCTCCTAATCCATCCATCCATCAGTCCAACAATCCATCGATCAGTCCAATCATCCATCTATCCATCCATCAGTCCAAACATCCATTCATCCATCCATCTGTCCATCCAGCCAGCCATCCAACTATCCATCCATCTATCCATCCATCCCTCTGTCCATCGAATAATCCAACCAGGATTTGTTGAATGTCCACAGGGCACCCCTAACAGTCAAGCAAAATCCCCTGTCTATTGGCATTTCCCAGGAACAGTGTCTGGACTATGGCATCCATATCCTTGCTGTCTAGTTGACGACCCTTAACTCCAATATTCCTATTTGTGACTTGACAGGATCAGCCTCCTCAACCACAGAGTCTGTTCCTCCTTAAAAGATACTGGAAGAATCTTCCTGCTTATTATTCTAAAAAGAGCGAAGGGGAAAGGCAACGCCAAGCCTCACCACAGTGTACCCCACCCCAATGAGCCGTGGACACCGCACATCCGAGTGTGTCCCCAGCCTCCCTGGCAGCTCATAGGAGTTGTTCCACAGCCAACGTGAATAAGCGATAAGGCGCTGACCGGCACTGCACGGACAGCTCAGCAAAGGACTTAATTTGCAACCGAGCACAAAATCAAAGGGTCTGTCAACCAAGGAACCGTGCGCCTGGATAACCACCTCGCCGCTACCTGGGAACGCACTGTCAGGTAAATTTCCAGAGAAAGTAATTAAGCAATCCCCATCGCCTAAACTCAGCAGCAAAATCGGAAGCTCTGGAATTCGACGCTCGCCAGGGATCTGGTGTCTCCTCCCAGCTTGATCCTTCATCACGATGAACAGTAGAAGTTTATGAAGAGATGAGCTGGTGCGACTCCCCCCTCGCCCTCGGGAAGACGCTTTCCAGCACTGCGCGGCCTGCTCGTGTTGTCTTGGCGGGGAAGCAGTAGGCAGCAAATGAGATCCCTGCTTGCTGGGTGGTGGGGTGGAGCGGCGTGCAGTGAGATTAATACACAAATATATAGCCCTCTCTGAGATCTGGCAGGCGCCAATTAATATTTATCAAGTACCCACAGCACGCACAATACCGAGTATCCACGTGGAAAAGACGGTACCGGGCATGGGGAGTCTACCCTCTGACTCAGAAAGCTACAAGCGGATAGAGGCTGCATGTGCTTGCAGGCCCCCGCGCTGATGGGAGGACCCACTGGGAGCTGAGGTTAGTATTTGCAGCCAGCGGCCTCCCCTTTCTGAGACGACGAGCAGCTCTCAACCGGGCATCCTCACCGCCGCGGCCTCCATGGGGTGAGCACCTGGATCTCCGGGGCCTGCCCTGTTCACAAAGGTTCTCTGTCAGCACATGGCCTCCTCCCCTAAGTCCCTCCTTTGCTCTTCCTTGAGTTTAAAACAAAAGAAGTCAATTAAAGGAAAGGAAGTTCCGCCGCCCACTGCAGATTAGAGCCCTGCTGTGACCATCCACGTTCTGACAGGTCTAAATGGGGTGGGCGGGTGCCCCTGTCCGGCTGGGATAGCCCTCCACCCCCGCAGGCTGACCCCCTTCCAGCCAGACGCCTCTGGGCCACCACCCAGAAGAGCGCCAAGCAGACGCGCATCATCTGAGCCCTGAAAAGGCAAGGGGACCCACCCCCCTGCTTCCTGGCGGCTTGCTCGTCACGGTGCTTGCTGACAACCCCATTGAAAGCAGCCCTCACCGCCACTGTGAAGCCTGCTTCCGTCTCCCATTCAGTCCTTCCTCAGACAGTTTTGAAAAGCTAAGAAAAGTCTGGAAAACGCACGCCTCCCGCCCCCCCCCCCCCAGCCCCATCACCGAGGGAGGGGGCGGCAGCTCGGGGGGAGCCGGGCTACCGAGCAGCCTCACCTGGCCCCACGGTGCACCGCCTCCAATTAAATCAAAATGGTTTGTTTTTAATGGTCTTTTACACTGACAAGTGGGCGATCATTTTGGGCCCACGAGCTGTCAGGGAACTGAGGCAAATCCTCCGTTGATAATGCCCAATGCTTCCAATTAGGAGCCGGGGCCGCTCCCGGCGTCCTAACGATTCCCCAGCCACCCCCCAGGCCCCTTTGGCGCGGGCTGTTTCTTCTTCCTCCTCCGCCGCAAATTACTGACACAAATCGGAAAGGCCCCGCGTCTCCTCCGCCACGCCAGGCCCGGGCCCTGTTGGGCTTAATGAGCCGATGGAAGTTTCGTGGCTCTGGCGCTAAATTCTTTTCTTGTTTGACAGCTGCTCGGCTAAGGCGAGTGTTGACCTTATAAAAGATTTAGTGTTTCTCATTATTTTCTGTCAAGCTTCACAAGTGATGGTTCTGCGGTTATCATTTGCATCCTGGGGTGTGCGTGCGTGTGTGTGTGTGTGTGTGTAGGGGGCTCCGGTGGAGATGGGGAAAAGGGGCTTTCTCTGCCAGAGTTGCGTTTGGCCCACACACACCAGCTCCCGGCCTGACACCCTTCTCCTGGGGACTTTCAAAGGGAAGGCAGGAAGCAGAGCCAACATGACCCGGATGGTTCGGTGGCCTCCAGGCCTCCCGGATGGAGCTTCCGCAGAGGCACCCCAAGGCAGGCGGACTCCCAGAGCCTGCGGGCGCTGGCCCAGCCCGTGATGGACGTGCCGGACAAAAGGACCAGCTGGGGCAGATGTGATGCTGAGGACAGTTCAGAACCACACCGAAGGCTTTATCACTGGGAACTTACTCTACTTACAGGCCCCGTGGAAAGCCACGACCAGCATGATTCTGGCCTCTGCTCTGCATCCTAAATGAAGGTTTAATGGTTTTGAAAAGCAGAAGCAATTTCTCTAAGTGACACGTATCACTGTCCCCTGTGGGATGTCCCCTGTGGGATGACTATGGAGCATGTGTTAGTCCTTATTTGTCTCCTGCACCTACGCCCAAGGGGGGTGGGGGCCCACTCTATAAATAACAAGGCTCTGGGGAGTCCATCCTGGCTCCTTGGCCAGCCTCCTGCCGGTCCCTCCATCTCCTCTCTTTCATTCTCCGTGTTCTCCCCTCCTGCTAACCTACCCACTGGCCACCCCAGGTGAGGGCGCCCCAAGGTCACCTCGAGAGGGAGAGAGACAGCTCAGGGCAGGCGGACACATGGATGTCTCCCAGGGGTTCTGAGTCTTTGTGCCTCCCCCTTGTTACCATGGGAGACCCCGTTCTGATCTCTTAGAACAAATCCACGGCACACTCTCCCTCCCGTGCCCATGGCAGACCTTGCTAATCAATCACGGCATACTTTTTCAAGAGCTGGAAATGGCAACCCACTCCAGTATTCTTGCCTGGAAAATTCCATGGATTGAGGAGCCTGGTGGGCTACAGTCCACGGGGTCACAAAGAGTCGGACCCGACTGAGCAACTTTGCTTTGCTGTTTGGCCTGAGAATTTTTTATGACCGAACGTGGCCACATCATGATGGGGAGTGCTGCCTACTTGCCATCCCTGCCTTAGAGGGGCCATTTGAATAAACTGCCAAGCTGCGCGTAGGGGAAACTTGAGGATGTTAGCTGAATGAAAGAAGCTGATCACCAAAGACCACGTACTGTATGACTTGATCTTTAGGGAATGTCCAGAATGGGCAAATCCACAGAGACAAAAGAGTAGAGTAGGTGTTGCCAGGGGCTGGAGGGAGGGAAACAGGATGTGATTCCTAGGGGTCCAAGGTTTCTTTCTGGGGTTATGAAAATATTCTAAACTTACATTGTGCTGGTGGTTGCATAGCCCTATGGATATACTAAAAATCATTGATGTATACACTTCTTTGGGAGAAAACTTTATTTTTTTCTTTAAATTTTTTTAATTTTTTATTTTATATTTGAGTATAGTTGATTTACAAGGTCATGTTAGTTTTAGGTGGACAGCAAAGATTTATATACTTGGGGTGAATTTCATGGTGTATGAATTATATATATCTCACCTGTTGTTGTTTAGTCACTAAGTGATGTCCAGCTTTTTGCGACCCCACGGACTGTAGCCCACCGGGTCCTCTGTCCATGGGATTTCCCAGGCAAGAATACTGGTGTGGGTTGACATTCCTGCTCCAGGGCATCTTCCCGATCCAGGGATCGATGCTGTGTCTGCATCTCCTGTACTGAAGGTGGATTCTTTACGGCTGAGCCAGCAGCAAAGCCCTTATATCTCAATAAAGCTATTTTAAAAACTGGGGAAAAGCAACCCACTGGAATCAGATGAGAGCTCATGACCCAGATTCTGTCTTTGGAGCCCTGAACAGGGTGATAACGGGGCCCCAAAAAATGGCCTCAGATGAGGCGTGTCTGGTGTGTCCTCTGCCTCCCCGAGGAGATACTGTGACTCTCGCTTCTGTTGTTGTTGTTGTTGTTCAGTCGCTCCATTGTGTCTGACTCTTTGTGACCCTGGTCTGTAGCCCGCCAGGCTCCTCTGTCCCTGGGATTCTCCAAGAAAGAATACTGGAGTGAGTTGCCATGCCCTCCTCCAGGGGATCTTCTCCTGGAATTTGCTCAAATTCATGTCCATTGAGTTGGTGATGCTATCTAACCATCTCATCCTCTGCTGCCCCCTTCTCTTTTTGCCTTCAACCTTTCGAAGCATCAGGGTCTTTCCCAACGAGTCGACTCTTCGGATCAGGTGGCTATAAGTATTGGAGCTTCACTTACCTGGAGCCTGTTAAACTTAGACACTGAAGGAGCAGCAGTGGGCACCGACCCAGAGTTTTTTTGAAAATTCAAACACCTTGCCTTGGGATTGCCCTATCATTTATCCACCAGCACCTGGCAAACAGATTCACTGTTCAATTTTGATCTCAACTGCTGCCGACTCGCCTTAGCTAATCCTTAGGAATGATCTAGAGATTTTGTTTGGCTTCTGGAAATAGCAAATCAATTCTCCTGCTCAAAGACAAATGCATGACTGTCTTTGCTTCTGCCCCAGTGAGCCTCAAGAACTTCACAGTCTGTGGAGCAGAAACCTGGTTCCCGGGCCCAGCTTTGCCACGATGTAGCTGGCTCTCCTTGAGCCCGTGTCTTAACCATCCTGAGACTCGGTCTCTGTTGTCCGTGAAGATGCCCTGGCCCGACTCCTTGCCCCCTCCCCGCTTCATCTGACACAGTCCCCTGCGTTCCCACGTTAGATCTTGTGGGCAGCCAGGAAGTTTGTTTTATAAGCCCAGGTTTGGCTGTTCTCTGAAAACACAGCATGTGTCAGCAGGGCGGGTCAGGCCCTGTGTCCTTGCTCCATCTATTTTTGGACCACAGAGAAATTAGAGCTCTGGTAGAATAACAATTTAGGGGACCAGATGTCTCAGGAGAGACTGCCGCCCTTGTTAATTACTTACACTGCAGACCTGCTCCATCAGAGCCCGGACCCACCGTGTCCGCCAGCGACATCCTACATGGATTTGTGTTCTACGGGGCCTCTGACCTCCAGCTGCCCGAGCTTGACAGAAATTACTGACCTGGGACTGATCCATAATTTTCAAGTACCTCTCATTAGAGGAGACAGCCTCTCAATCTTAAAGCGAAATCTCTCTCCCAGTCACCTGAGCGGCTGTCACTTAAAAAAAAAAACTAAACTAAAATCTCTATAGCTGTCATTTTCTTTTCTTTGTTTTTTTTTAGTTCTTGGGGAGGTTTTTTTTTTGTTGTTAACTTGGCTATTTTTTTCTCAAATTCTACCTGGACTTCTCGGCCCCCAGACTGGGCACTGGAAGTTTTAGTGTCCAACTGGCGAATCATTGTGTGGCTCATGAGAGGGGTTTGGGAAAGCAGCCTGGTCCCACTGTCCCTTTTAGGGGAGGAGGTGGCGGGGGCGGGGGGTGGATTGTGGGAAAGCGGCTCAGTTTGTGAACTTGACAGAGGTGGGTGGGCTCCTCCCACGGGGGGCTCAGGCCAAAGTCACATTACCAGTCACCACTGGTAATGACCCTGGAGACCCGACTCAGGATTCAGATGGAATCCAACACAAATCACCACCAAGTAAGTCTCCAAATTGTGGGCGTCTGGAGGGAGAAACTTCTGGCCCTAAGTCGCTTCTCCAAAATGCAGTTTGAAAATTATCCCTAGTGTTTTCATGTTAAAAAGACAAAAAGGGAACAGATAAAACTGAAGCTCTCTCTGCTTCTCTGGCCTCCCCTCTCCACCACCCCCCCGCCCCCAGAGGTGAGGCCAGACGGGACTTCTGGGCATGTTCTTTCCTCCGATTTCTTTCCATTTAACTAGAGTCATGCACAGGCTTGAACAACACAGGGGATCATTTTGTAGGTTTAAAAATTTTTCATATAAATGGCATCACACTTACGTTCCTTTCTTTCTTAGCTGCGTCTTCGTTGCAGCATGTGAGATCTAGTTCCCCGATCAGGGATAGAACCTGGGCCCTCTTCACTGGGGACGTGGAGTCTTAGCCACGGGACCACCAGGGAGGTCAGTATACTTCTTTTAATAGTTAGCACGACTATAAGCAAAGAAGCAGTTGTGTGGTTATATTTTTATTACTAGTTTCCTGGCTCTATGATAGCAGAGGCTATCTGAATTCTCCCTGACTCCTGGTACCTAGCATAGCCCCGGGCACATAGTGGGTACTCAGTAGCTATTCAACAAGAGAAATACTGAGCACGAAGATGAAGGGGCAACGGTCCACCGTATCCCCTAATCCAGGCCACGTGGGCACCTTCTCTATAACGGCACCAGTTTATTCCGCATAGTGACTTTCTGTCCAAAGTGGATCCAACCTTTCACACAAGCATAAGAATTCAACAAACACCAAAGGGTCTGATTCACACAGATCACTTTGGCACCAAAGAAATTAAATTAGAAAATCAGTCACAGACGTAACTAATGAAATTGCCTGGAAATGTAAAACCCTATTTATAAATAACTTCAGGAAGAAACAAGAAGTCTGAATGAAATTTGATGGAGATCAGATGAAGGGAGAATCACACAAAAATAAATATTCTCAAAACCTGTGAGACGAGATAAAAGAAAATTTAGAGGGAAACATAGTTGCCAATGCTATGTTATATAAATGTTAATATTAGGGGAAAAAAGAAAGATTAAAAGGCAATTACGGCTAAGCAGACAACTCTAGATGCTGGAAACATAACAACAGAGAGACTTCAAAGAAGGAAACCACAAAGTCAAGAGCAAAATTAATGAACATCAAAGGCACAATTAAAGATATCAATCAGATGGAAAGTTGATTCATTGTAAGTAGATCAGAAAAGCACAGAGGCTTTCAAATGAATTGAGAAATGGGGTCTAGGAGTCCAGATCCCCTGGGGCAGAGGGGGGACCCCAGTGACAGGGGCAGGGACCTCAGGAAATGGTGATGCAGTGGCTCCTGTCGTCAGCTCTGCCCAGGACTGTGGAAATCACTTCCCACCTCTGTGCCTTGGGGTTCCCATCTGTATAATGGGAGCATTGGAGAGGCTGATCTGTGAGGTCTCTTCCGACCCTAGGTTTCTAGGAATCTTTTATTCCAGTCTGGTTGCAGAGAGCCAGGGGACTGCGGTCCCTACAGATCTTTTTTTTAAGGTTTGATGGTGATGACTGCTCACTTCCCTGGCCTCATCTCTGCGTCCCCCAGCCACACTCACTGGCTTTCATTCTCTTCCATTTGGCCACATTTGCTCAGGGTTTGGGCTGGTGCCTCTCTCATCTAGAGCATCTTTGCCTTCCTCTTCTCCTGGATAGCTCCCTCATCCTCTCTAGAAAGACCTTCCTGCCCCCAGATGGACTTAGAATCCCCCAGTCCACAGTGCTACTGAGTCACCGATAGATGATTACACGTATAGCGGTCGCCTCTTGCGCCATCCGCAGGGTCCGTGTGTGTTGGCCTCATTCACCAGCACGTCCCCAGCGTGTACTGCGTAGTGCAGGCACCCGGTCCTCATCTGAGCAACATATTGAGATGCTCCCCATTCAAACAGGACCAGCGCCTTCGCCAACCTGCCCGTCCTGCTCCCAGGGCTGCTGGCAGGCCAGTGGCGCTCGCCTCTTATTTACCTGCATTGGCCTGAGAGCGACTCAACTCCATTCAGCAGAGCTGTCTCCTGCCAAAGCTGTTATAGTTTCTTAGCTCCAGGCGGAGACAGACCACAGATGGCTTAATTTAGAAGCATCTCCGAAGGAATTCTTTGCTTCATGGCTCTTCATCCTTTGACTCCGGGGGTCTGCGGGGTCGTGACCACACACGCTTGAGGCCTGACTTGTAATTAGGACCCTCATCTCTGGCAGAGCTGCTATTTTAGGAGGAGAGAGCGTGCAGGCGGGTGGGATGGGAGCCACACGGCTTCCAGCAGGGCCTTTCCCTTAACTCATTTCCTGGGCATTTGTTAAGAGAGTGGAGTTTTTCAGTGAGGATCTGGTGCCAGGAGGACCCCACGGCTCTGGGGCTCTGTGAGACCTGGGGTGTGTGACCTAACCTTCTGGGGCCCCTGGCTCCCCATCTGTAAGATGGAGACAACAGTGGATGCTCTGAGGCTTTCGCTAAACAAGTGCGCTGCGCCTGGCAAACAGCAGGTCTGTTACCAAAACAGCCATGGGCCCAAGGTCCCAGTCGCGGGCCTCCAGGGCACATTCTGCAGAGGGGCACTTGCTTCTCGGTGTTCTAAGAGCTGAAACGTCCCTCTCCGTGGACTCCCATATTCTGCTTTGGGAGCTGGGAACTTCATGGGTACAGAATAGGTCCCTTCTCTTCTCTTCCTGTCTCATGGACTCCCCTGGTAGTTCAGACAGTAAGGAATCTGCCTGCAATGCAGGAGCCCTGGGTTCGAGCCCTGGGTCGGGGAGATCCCCTGAAAAAGGGAATGGCAACCCACTCCAGTATTCTTGCCTAGAGAATTCCATGGAGAGAGGAGCCTGGTGGGTTACAGTCCATGGGGTCACAAAGTGTTATTGGATACAACTGAGTGTCTTTTACTTCTCTTTCTAAAGAACAGTCCCATGAAGGCCAGGGAGTAAGCTTTTGCTTGAGTGAGCTCTCTGAAGAGTCCCCCAGTCCCAGCCACTAAGCATCTCCTTTGATTTTCACTTTCTCCCTCTGCTGACACCATTTCACCTGCTGTATTCCCCTGCCAACCCTCTCATCCCAATCCTCCCAGGCCATAGTCAAGTCTCACCTGGCCTGAGAAGCCCTCCCTGACCACCGAAGCCAGGTGAATTTCACCCACTTCCTTCCTTCACTCATTCACTCATTTGTTCGGTCTTTTCAACTTTGTTTCAACACGTCCTGAATGCCAGGCCACATGCCAGGCACTGGGGGTCGTCGGGGAACAGGGCAGGTGCAGACCCCACCTTACAGGGCTCTGGGGCTGGACAGTCACCTGCGCTCCCCTGGACCCCTCCCATGGAAGACTGAACCCATCCCTCCCATGAGTGACTTAACTCTGAGAAAGTCCAGCAGGGATGGGAATCCTTCAACAGCAGGGACCACATGCTAAATGCCTGCCTCCCCCACGTCAGCCCAGTGCTGCCGAGAACACAGCAGGTGTCAGTGTGAGTGTGATCAGTCACTGGGGTGCATCTCTTGTGCCCCAAACACCCCCGTAGGAAACCAGGGGGACACGGAACCAGGAACGCCGAAGCACAAAGCGTGTGGTGCTTCACGTCCTGGGCACACAGGTCCTTAATAAATACTCTTTAGATGGATGGACGAATGAGTATTTCTTCCTTGATAAAGTTTCCAAGGAAGGAAAAAGAAAACTTCCCCTGGGCCTCTCTTTTGTTTGTGTGCTGATGTTAATTTAACCTGACTGCCTCTAAGCTGAGCAGCCCCCTGGATCCTCCTGCCCTCTACTCAGGAGATGAGCGTTCCGAGCCTCTTGCCACTAGCACCACGCACAATCACATCACCCACGGTCAGCCCCACCCGCCATCAGCCCCACTCACGACCAAAACCTCTCACCACCCACCATAATACCACCCACCTTCAATACCACCCACCTTCAATACCACTCACCACTCACCCTCAATACCACTCACCACCTACCATCAACACCACCCAGCATCAACCCCACTCACCACCCACCCTCAATACCACTCACCATCAATACCACTCACCACCCACCATCAATACCACCCACCTTCAATACCACCCACCTTCAATACCACCCACCACCCACCCTCAATACCACTCACCCTCAATACCACTCACCACCTACCATCAACACCACTCACCATCAATACCACTCACCACCCATCATCAACACCACTCACCACCCACTCTCAATACCACTCACCATCAACACCACCCACCGTCAGTACCTCTCACCACCCTCCATCAACACCACGCCCCTGGTCAGTCACTGGTGGCTCCCGGCATTCCCGAGCTCCGGCCTCATCACTCCAGTCTACGGCTCTGTCTTCACATGGCCTCCCCTCTCCCTGTGCCTTCTGTCCCTTACAAGGATGCCTGTCACTGGATTCAGAGCCCACCTAAATGCGCGGGATAACGCTCATCTCGAGATCTGTAATTATATCCTCAAAGCCCCTTTCACAGATAACGGTCACAGTCACAGGTCCCAGGGTTAGCATGTGGATGTGTCTCTGGCCGGGAGGTCACCGTTCAGTCCTTTACGCGAGCCAGAGGGAGGCGTGGACTTGCAGAGCTGAGCTTCCTAGTGAGGAGTGGCTGGCGCCTGGCCCCGGGAGTCAGGACTATTGCCAGTCTGGATGCCACAGATGACCATGGAGGTCAGCCCAGCATCTCCATCGGCCGGGGTGCCCTGGAGGGCTCACTGAGCGTCTCTAGCTGCCTTCTGGGAAGCATGGGTGTCAGGACACGCATGTCACTGTTGAAAAGCCCCTGTCCCGTGCCAGAGGGGACACAGGATGGACCCTGGAAAAGGCCTTTGTTTACGGCTACTTCCGTCCTGCACGAAGTATTGGACCTTCTCTCTTCTCAATGCCTTTCGTGAGGCCACTTGGCATGTTTTCCGAGACTGGAGACCGAGCTGAGAACAGCGTTGCGGTGTGTCGTGTAGACACTGCTCTATTTAAAATGGATAACCAACAAAGACTTTCAAAGAGTGGCCTTCGGTGACTGTGGGAAGGGGGACTCAGAGCTCTGGGCCTGGGTTTGGACCCTGCCTGGGGAACAGCCCTGATGCACGGCCCAGAAACCGGAGGCCTGAGGCTGGAGCTGGGACGGCTCCCGGAAATGCCGCCACGAGGGTCCGCAGAGGGACCGAGGAAGCGTGTCTGAATCTCCTGCACTGTTTGTGCCTTAGGACTTGTGGGCACATATTTTCCCAGAGGAGCGGGTCATGGCTTTCTGCAGAGACTCCAGAGGGCCCACACCCCCCAGAGAATGAGGGATGCAGATTTACGTCCCGGAGTAGCTAACTCAATCTACTCATCACCATTTAAATTTTTTTTTTTTTTTTTACCAGTTTCTAATAAGTTTTTGCAGCCCCCTTTGGACACAGCCAGAGCCGCAGCCATGGCAGAATATTCTAGAAGGAATCCAGAACCTAGCACCCAGGGGTTCGTGGAGGGGGGTGGGTGCTAAGGCAGAGCTTCTTTGTCCCTGATTCCCTTTGGGGCCGGCCCTGGACCAGCTCTGCTCTGGGCCTCGGTTTCCTCACCTGCACAGTGATCGCGGTGGAGTCAGATCCCGTGGGGCCTTGCATGCACCCTGACTTACCGTCTCCCCGGACCTGAGGTGTGAGCCTCACCCACCCTGACCTGCGACCGAGACCTTGGACTCGAGGGGGCTGGCGGGTCCGCAGGGAGGCCCCAGGATGTCGCGTCAGCTCACACCCACGGTCTCTGCTGCCAGGAAACCACCCCTGGGCCTCGAGCTCTGGTTAAAGTCATGACCGCCCCCGGGGGTGCGGGTCCCTGGGCCACGGTGAGTCCTGATGGGGACCAGAGTGTGGGACCTGGAGCACAGAGACGCTCGCTGCAAGGTCCTCCCGGCCGTCCCCCTGTGTCTGTGCATGCTAAGTTACTCCAGTTGTGTCCAGCATCTTGCAACTTCATGGACTGCGGCCCGCCAGACTCCTCTGTCCCTGGG
Organism: Muntiacus reevesi; assembly: GCF_963930625.1. NCBI lineage: Eukaryota > Metazoa > Chordata > Mammalia > Artiodactyla > Cervidae > Muntiacus > Muntiacus reevesi. The sequence goes on along the minus strand of NC_089251.1, from coordinate 4,074,108 downwards.
ATTCTCCAGGCAAGACTGGCGTGGGTTGCCATGCTCTCTTCCAGGGGGTCTTCCCGACCCAGGGATCAAACCCGCGATCCTTCTGACTCCTGCGTTGGCGGGCGGGTTCTTTGCCACTAGAGCCACCTGGGAAGGCCCACCTTCCCTCGACTTCCTTTTACTTCTTCATCCTCTCTCTGCTTCTCTTTTGTCTCACCTCTTATCCCTGGAAGGCTGCCTACAGCTCTGTGATCTTAGCTAACCCCTGTGGGGAGGGGACCCCTGGCCTGACTATTGACGAGAGCCTGTGGCCGTGCTGGCCGTGTGGGTCCCGCCTTATCCTGAAGTCCCGGCAGAGCCTTCAGCTGCTCCAGCTGACCCCTCGTCTGGGCCACCACGGCCCCTTGTGACCCTGAGCTGTGGGGGGGCGCCAAGCCCAGCATACATACGTGCCTCCCTTAGAAGAGAAACGCCATTTGGGGGGGAATTCTCATACATTTGGAGGTGGTGCAGCAGGCCTAGGAGACAGAGGGGGTTTCCACTCATCACCGTTTCTTGAGAGGGAAAGACTGGCCAGAACACTGACGGCACAGCAACTTAACGGCAGAGGCCCCCACGCCCTGGGTCTGCCTCTGGTTCTGGCCCAACTGTCAGTCACGGGGATGGGGGTAGGGGTCAGATGGTCCTACAGTGACGGACAGGGCCCCAACTGTGCCTGGAGGCCCCCCTTGGAGAGAGCAGCTCGTTTGGCGTTTTAATGGTGGAGAATCAGCTTTGAAGGATGACGCTGGCTGAGAGGTCCCACTGCCCGGTGACCCCCATCATCGGCAGATGATATTTATCAAGTGCACGTTGTCCCGGCAACAAGCGAGACCCAAGGAAACATGCGGCACCCGGCAGCCCTGCTCTGACGCCCCTCCCTGTCCCACGGTGGGTCCCCCCACTTCACCCCGGAACACCAGGACAGCACTTTCCCTCCACTTGGTTCCCTGTGACAGCAATCTTCATTATCAAAGATGGAAGGAAGGGGCATCCCCGGGGGCCCCGGAGCACTCATGCCCGCTGACCAGCTCTCCCTCTGTCCGCAGGTGGGCCCCCATCTCGCGACCTTCCCCACTGAGGCCGATCGCCAGAGAGCCTTCAAAGCCCACCGGGAAGAGTGCGCCGTGCGCCAGGGGACCCTGAGGATGGGCAACTACACCCATCCTTAAAGCCTGTCTGACGCGGTAGAAAATTCTCTGAAGGACTCGCCTGCCTTGCCCCAACTCACACAAGACACTCCCGCACCGTTCTGCGGCTTCTGCCTCGGCCAGGACCTCAGATTCGGGTCTTAGATGACCTATTTTTGCTAAGAGCCCGCCTTTAGAGTTAGCCACACTCGCTCCCCTGAGCCCCAGCAACCCTCACTCAGGGACCCCGCCCTCCTCCGGCAGGACTCTACCTTGCTTCTCCAGCCCCAGCCTGATAAGAGAAACTCAAGTTTCAAGGCAGATTTTATAGGCTCCAGGCTAAGGCTCTGTCCTCAAGTATTAAAAACAACCCATGTATTTGCTGTAGAAAGTGTGACAGTATCATGCTTTGAAAGCCCTCATTTCGTATTCCAAACATGAGTTTTAATTTCTCTTTTTGGGATGCCTGATGTCTCTCCATGGCAGTACTACCTCTCTGGGACCCTTGCAGGCAGGGAGAGCGGGCCCCCCACCTCCTCAGGGCTGAGACACCTCCACCAACACTGACCTTGGAAGGTCACCTTTCCCCCCTCCTGAAAGGCAATGCGCTCCCGGGCTGAAAGCGCCCAGACTGGGGCCCTGTGCACTGCCATTTTTCTGCAGGTCCTCTGCTTTCTCCCCACAAATTAGATACCCATCTACTTTAAATTAGAAGAGCTATTTGTCATCCTCCTCTTGTGCCTTTATTTGAAAACTGGTAAACCAGTGTGAGAATCAGCCTCAGACTCTCCAAGGGCCATGACTTTCTCCACAACATCTCTACCAGCGCCTATAAAAAGTCAGGCAAACTCTCAAGTTTTAAAATTCCCTGACTAGTCTGAGGGTTCCCAGCAATGACCTTCAACTTGGATCTCTCCCTAGAATCCCACACTCATTTATCCAACTGCCACCCCCCGCCCCCCGCCCCACGCCAGGTGTCTCCACTCAAGCGTCGGCCATTCATCTCAAACCAGCACAGCCAAGACAGAATTCTGGATTTTTTTTTCCCCCCACCAAACTTGCTTCTCCCTCCGTTTTCCCCATCTCATACTTGAGACCACCCAGAGGCTGAAGACAAAAACTGTCACGACTCCATTTCCTTCACTCTCACATCCAATCCATCAACAAGCCTGTCAGTGTTACTTCCAAAAACACCCTGATTCATCTCCGGGCCCCCATCATCTGTCTGGAGAATTGCATCAGGTTCCTGTTTCTCCCCACAATCCCTTCTCCACAGCTTGTCACCTGCCCACCCCTTCTTGTCATTTGGATCTTAGCTCAAAAACCAAGTCCCCCCCACCCCCCTCAGGACAGTTCCCTGGTGGGCGTGTGGTTAGGATTCCCAGCTTTCGCTGCCGGGTCCTAGGTTCAATCCCTGGTCGGGGAAGTGATAGCCCACGAGACACATGATGCAGCCAAAATTAAAATAAAATCAGGAATTAGTTTAAAATACAAAAAAAAAAATAAGATGTCCCCTATGGGAATTCCCTGATAGTCCAGTGGTTAGGACTCAGGTCCAGGTTCAATCCCTGGTCAGGGAACTAAAGATTCTGCAAGTTGCGTGGTGTGGACAAAGAAAAGATATGAACAAGTCTCCCACTCAAAAGGTCTTTCTGGAGTGTGTGTGTGTCCGACTCTTCGTGACCGTTTGGACTGCAACCCACCAGGCTCCTCTATCCATGGGGATTCTCCAGGCAAGAATACTGGAGTAGGCTGCCATGCCCTCCTCCAGGAGATCTTCCCAACCCAGCGACAGAACCCAGGTCTCCTGCATCGCAGGTGGATTCTTTACCATCTGAGCCACCAGGGGTAGCCGCCAGTTAAACCCACACTAACCTGTTTTATTCTCAGCAAAGTGATGAGCCCTTATTCACTGCCTGTCTCCTCCTCTAGAAGGGAAGAGGCCCCGGACCAAGGGTCTAAGATCCCTGGGCCCAGGACTAGGGGCTTGCGGAATGCCCCATGGCACAAACGTCCGCTGTGGCTCCTGTCCCCCGCCCCCCACCCAGGCTAAGTGCCTGGCGGGGTCGTCCATCAGCCTCGGCAGAGACACAGTGAGTCTGAGACTACAGATCTGAGTGAGTTTCTTGAACAGCCTCCCCAGCCTCAACACAGGCCAGCACCGCAGCTCCTTAGAAGCTAATTCCATAAAAATGCCACACACACTAACCAACCCCCTCGGGAAGCTGGCTCAGCGGGGCCCTGATGGAGCCCTACCACACCCTAAGGGTCTAAGGTCCTCCTCCCGCCCCATGCGCCAGGCAAGCATCCCCACTGTCTTTGCTGAAGCCCACCCGCAGCCATCTGAGCCCTGGGAGCAGCGAGCCTGGTGAGGGACCGGGGCGAGCCCGAGGGGCCTGGTCACTGAGCGCGCGGTCACTCAAGGGCAGGGCGCCCAACTCCGCTGGGTAACTCCTGTGTGACCCTTTGTCACTGTCCTCGTTTGTGAGGCAGGACCCCGACACATCACGGGGTGCTTTCTCAAGCGAACTTCGGTAGCGATTACAGTAAAGCACGGGTCTCATGTGATTAGCAGACTCCGGCACTTTCAAAGAATAGACGAATGTGGATGATTTTCCTATCAATAAGGCACCCTGAAGAGGGACAACCGGACGTCTGAGGGGCATCGAGGGATGAGGGCAGGATGCTCCAAGGAGGTCAAGAGAATTTGAATGGCGCCCTCTCTTTTTGCTCTGAAATCCACAATGGATAGGGGGTACACATCAGGAAACAGAATTCCCTGAAGGATCCCAAATTAGGCTCTATCTGCCACGGCAATGAGCAAGACGCCCCACTGGTCAGTGGCCCCTCCAGGCCAGCTTTACCAAGGACCGGGTCAAGGTGGGGAAATACGAACTTGGCCAGAAAAAGCTGCAGGAAATCTCTTTCGTCTATCTGATTACCTCTCGCCTCCGCAGCGGGTCGGGCAGACCGCGTGCTGCGGGACTGGGGGGACTGGTCGGACTGTGATCCGTGCACCAGGAGCGCGCCTTCACGCTCTCCCGGAGTTTCCCGGCCGCTGGCGCCCCAGGGCCAGGCTCAAGCGTGCGGCAGCGTCGCTCGGCTGCTTGTCCTACAGCGCCACCCGCTGGCAGGTCCAAGCAAGCGCCGAGGAAGAGCCCGGCCCTTCCCTCCCGGCCTCCTTCCCTCCCCTAGCCTGGTCCTCCGCTCCTCATGAATTATTTGTGCCCGCACAAAGCCCCAGGTCCAATTCCAGTCCGATTCCGCCCTCTCAGATATCCTGTCGTGTCGGCCACACGCCTGTCCTCGCTCACGCAGAGCCTGAGCTGGGGGAACCTCCAGGCACAGCTGGGGCCCTTGACCATCCTTCACAACCCAGGGCCGAGCCCCCCAAGGTTCCAGTCTGCAGGGGCCTTAGGGCTCATCCGCTAACCTCCCTCCACCACCACCCTCCCCACTTCACAGGTGGAAAGGAGGTGTCGAAGGCACCCGACTTCACTCAGTAAGTCAGCCCCAAGCCAGGGGTCGGTCCACTGTGTGCCCCAGAGTCTGCCCCACCTCCAAAGCCACCTCTCAATTAAAGAGAGGCAGATACGGGGACAGCTCCTGATCACGTGCCAAAGAATGCCACGCGAGCACGGCCCTCACCCGGGATGTGACCTTTAGCTCCTGTTTTTGCTCATTTCCCTGGTGGCTGGCATTTGGGAACATTCTGCCTCCTGGTTGGGTTTCTTGGCCAAACCACACCAGAGAGTCAACCAGACAAAGAGGCCCATGTGTACTGTCCTCCTGAGCCTCAGAGGGGCGGCTGGTCTGGACCCCCACCCAGTCAGCTGGATATTCTCAGAAGTTTCCTCGGAGGCGGGAGGAAGGCAGTACCTGTGTTCATGTGCACCAGGTGGGAGCAAGCAGGGGCCTGGGGTGCTGAGACTTTGAAACAGGACTCACAAAACTGGGAGGGGCTTGAGGACATGTCTGGTCCCGCCAGAGAAGACGGAGTTACTAAGGCAGTTACTGAGCAGCCAAACCAGGACCAGAGCAGACTTCTTGGCTGGTAGGTCCAGCTTTCTTTTCACACTGAATCCCCACTGACTTCAGCCTCTTTCTAGATTTTTAAACTAGAGCCCAAACCCCATTGGTTCTCTCTCTGCCACCCCCCAACTCTGATCAAAGCAGGTAACTAACCATCTTCTCCGCCAGAAGAAAGGAGATGGGGTTCTGGAGTCTGACAATTGTACAAGATGTTTAGCAGGGATGGTAGCAATGAGTCAATGGTGATTGATGTCTGAGCTCTGCCTGGCAGGGGGCTTCTAGAAGCCTGAAGAGAAAGCAATGCTCAAAGGCCATCAATGCAAATCCAGTCCTGGGAGGTCCCCGGGTCCAGCTGAGATGGCTTGGCTCTTTGATTCATTCATCCAAGCTCCCCAACTTAGACCCGCAGATTTCAGGGCCCAGAGCAAGCACATGTGCATGACAGCAAGCAGACCAGCAGCTCGGGTGCCAAGGTGGGCCTGCATGACAGCCACACAGGGCTGTGTCTCCAATCAAAAACCCTCTCTTGAGTTCATCCTTCTGGACCAAAAACATCTTTCGGCTGCATTTCTTTTTACCTGGGAAACCCTTTGATGCGTGAAATCATCATTAAACCAGAAAAAAAAAAAAAAATCTAGGTTGGCTTTTTATACAGGTTCCTAGAACTGAATGCAAACACATTAAAAACGTGAATTCACAATTGGGAAATAATCTTTGGAGACAAATTTAGGTTGATGGGCGTTGTTGCACTCTGTGAGATCCGGGCATGAGGGTCCATCCAGTCCTGCCCCAGTGACATCCATCACCAGCAGGGAGCAGGACAGAATGCATGTTTACGGGGGAGGAGGGAAGGGGGAAGGGAGGGAGAGAGAAAGAGAAGGGGAGGAAGGGTAAGAGAAGAGAGGAAGGTAGGAGGGAGGGAGTGGAGAACAGAGGAAAAGAACGAATATGTTCTCCTTCAGGTTTCAGGAGCTCCATGGGGTTTTGAGCTAAACCAACAAAAATGATTGAGAGCAGAATGACCTTTAAACCCACAAACTGTCCAAATCCTTGTCCGGCCCATCTGTTTGCAGAAAGATATTAGCACCCAAGCTTGGCCCATAGCGCCCAAATCCCTCGTCCCCGCCATGTTAAAAACTGGTTTCCGTAGGAAGGCCTGAGGCAAAGGGCAGGGTGGGGGGCTGACTTCTCCAGTGGGGGCCCTAACCTGCCAGAGGAAAAGCTCTGGCTATCATTCTTAGTAGTCGTCATATGAAAGGCGTAATCACTATTCTCCAGGATCCGAGCCGAGTGCAGAGTCCTCACCACAACCACTTGAAGTGGGCAACTCCTCAAGGTCACAGAGCAGGGCTGGGACTATGGTGAGGCAGGCAAACCCCAGCCTAGGACACAAACCTTTTGACTTCCCGCCAAAGTCGGTAACCAAGACAGACAATATTTTCAAGCAACATTTGAAATAAAAATTTAAAAATTCCTGATGGACAAAACAGCAACAGGTTCAGACTTCCTTGGTGGTCCAGTGGTTAAAACCCTGTGCTTCCAATGCAGGGGACTTGGGTTCAATCCCTGGTCAGGGAATTAAGATCCCACATGCCACTCAGCCAAATATATATATATATATATTTTTTTTTTTAATGGCAACAGGTTCAGTAGAGATTTGTGCTCTTCACCTCACTTGCCTCACCTTAGCCCCAGCCCTGGGCTCCAGGGCCAGGATTCCACTTTAGGTCTGGCCCTTCTGGAGTCATATCCCCAGCCACTTCACTCTACCAGTGTTATACTGCCCTTGGCCGCAGCTACTCAGAACCTTGAATGACGGCATTCAAGCTACAATCCTCTACAAAAAGAAAAGACTTCAGGACTGCTCACAAAAAGCTTCAAGCATATCTCCCCATGTGTGGCTGCCTGTAAGTCAGTGAGCAAAACTGGTCAAAATAAGGCCTTTTCCATGCTCAGGGCTGGGGGTACTTAGTGACATGGAGTGGAGAGGGAGGTGGGGCTATGGATAATGAAGTTGCTAAGAATAATTGCTCTGCCAGAGGCCCAGGCCCCATCCTAACCCAAAGCCAAACCCAAGCCCAGAGCCCCCAGTTGGGCAGAAGGGGCTGGAGTCCACAGGCAGGCCACTTCATAGCCAGCATGGGCCTCTCCCATCCTTACCTCTCGCTACAAGCCTCTGATGTTAATGTCTTTGGACCAAAGCGAAAGCTGAGGTCTGGGCAAGAGAGATGAGCTGCCCAGAGTGGGGGCAGGGCCAGAGCCCGGGTCTTCTGCGAGCCAGTCTGTGCAAACTGCCTCCTTGCCCTGGAGAAGAGCAATGGCTCCTTCTCCATTGGTGTTGCTCTGTGAGCGCTTGGTTTGGGCCGTTCCAGAGCTCTGGGTCCATGGAGAGACTGAAGGTTTAAAAGAAAGCAGTTTCAAAGGGCTGGATGGCCAGGGGGCTGGCATTTGAAGCTAGAGGATCCCAGAGGCAGGAGGCTGGGGAGGAGGTGTTGGAGCCCAGAACAGGGGTCAGGGGATGCTAGTCCTGGATCTGACTGCATCTCCCCCATTGCCTTTTCCCCCCTGAGTCTTCCAAGTCTCTCCCTTCCCTGGGTGGAGGAGGTGGGTCAAGACAGCTGGGTAGAGGGCTGGGGCTCAGAAGGGACAGAGAGGGAGAGAAGTCTGTTTCCTGCTCTGTAAATGGAGGTCTCGGAGGTTAATCTGCCATGATTCACACTCCGTTTTGTTGAACCATCCACCCCTTCAGGACCGACCAGGATGGTTTCTCAAAGTGAGGGGTGGATCACCTACCCAGGAGCCCCAGGAACATTAGTAAAGTTCCAATTCTTGGGCTTCTTCCCAGCTAAACAAGAGCCTAGGTGGGTACACACACACCTCTCAGGTTGTGGACAGGCTGAGATGAGAGAACTGTCCCCTTGATGGAGAAAAGAAAAAGATGGGGGCACAGTAGTGGAGCTGGAAACCCCCAAATAGGAATAAAACAATGTTAGCAACAGTGGGCTGTATTCAAATTCCAGGTGGGATAAATGGCATAGCATGTTTTTATCACCATATACTATGATAACTCAAAATTAATGATACTATAACAACCTGTTAAGTATTCTTGGACTTGAATCAGGGAGAAGCCGGCTTGGGCTGCAGCAGGTTGTGGGGGGGGTGGGGTGGTGGTTAGCCTTTTTTTCCCCACGGTAAGAGATTGCCCCCCACCTTTACCACTCACCCCCCATACCCGCAGAGTGCCTTGCACCGCCGGAGGCATCGCTTTCGCTGGGCCGGGCATCCAAACCCCAGCATAAGACTCCAAGGCCAGAAAAAGTCCGTCCAAGGCAGGGGCAGCCCGGACCGCCGCGGGCGGAGCAGGACCGGACTTGCTTGTGGCTTAGCGGATGCCGCGGATGCCGGCCCGGGAGTCTGGATCTCTAACAGGCCCAGGATGACGGGCTCGCTGACCCAAGCTGGGACCCTGGGATCTGGGGGAGATGAGGTTCTTCCCGGGGTACGGGCAGCAGGCTGGGAGCGGGGGTGAGGTGAGCAGTAGAGTAGGGAGCGAAGCCCCCGGAGGCGCCTGGAGGGGGAGCGAGGCCCAAGTCTAGGACTGGCCGGGAAGGGCGAGGGCGGCCCAGGGTCCTCGTGATTTATTCCCCCCTCCCCATCCACCAAACGAAACCCGGCAATCGCCGGCTCGGCCCGGGAGCGGGAGGCGCCCGCTGCAGCGGCCTCTGGGCCAGGGCGGGGGCCCGTGGGCTTCTGGCCCCTCGGCGCCCGCCCTCCCGCCTCCCCCGACAGCTTGCAGCCGAGCCGGGCCCGCCGTCCCCGGGGAGCCGCCCGTCCTCGCCCCCAGCTCGGCCGGCGGCGAGGCCGCTTCCAATCTGCCGGGAGGCTCAGGGGGAGAGCGCGGGGAGCCGGGCGAGAGGCCACCGCCGGCCTGGCTCGAGGGAGAAGAAAGTTTCTGCTCCGTCCAGCTGCACCGGCCTTCCCCGGTCGGGTGTGGGGGGATTCAGGCGCTTCGCTATTCCGCTGCGATCTCACATGCTGAGCCTTACGAGGGGCTGGGGTATTTTCTGGGGTCCCAAGGGGAGGGGGGCCAGGAGGGTGCCCTCCCGCTTGGAAAGGTCTGAGCTCCGGGCGCAGAGCGGGTGAAGGGCGCCTCTGGTAGGCGCGCGGGCTGGTTTTCCTCCGCCCTTTGACCGCAGAGCCGGTCGCCCACCCCTGGGGTAGCCTCTAGAGGATCCAGGCCCCAGACTCGCTTCAGATCTGCCCGCAGCCCTGGGCCCCACGCGGGAGGCCGAACCCTGAAAGGCTCAGAGCTGGAGTACCACCGTGGCGGAGCTGGGGAGGGTGGAGGGGGCGAGTTATTCACAGCCAAAAGACCGTGTTTCCAGCGCTGCTTTGAAAACAAATCCTCGGGCGGGGTTTCGGGGCTCGGGAAATGCGAAGTCGTTAGCAGACGTCTGCACTCGCACTCAGAAGCTCGCGCAGGTTCCTCTTTAGAGATACAGAAACACCCGACCCCGAGACACGCTCCGCCGCAAGAGAGACTGCGGACTGGGTTGGGGTCCGTTGTGCGGCCGCTCTCGGGCCACACGGATTTCTCGGGGTCCCTCTCACGTCCCAGAACCGACCTGCCCAACTCTCCAGCCTCGCCCCACAGTGAAGCCATCGTTCTGTCTCCTTCAGGAGCAGGCACCAAGATTTCCCCACCCCTGCCAGGCCCACCGGGTCCAAAGAGGTTCAGAGAGGGGGGCTACAGATTTTCCTCCACGAAATGCCCGAAAACGACGCAACAAATTAAAATCTCTTCTCCACACATACAATTCTTTTTCTGCTGGGTTTAGTCCCTTTTTCTTGCTAGAGGAAGGGAAAAAAAAAAAAAAAAAAAAAGGCAGGTCAGGGAGGTAGGGACGGGGTAGAAAAGGTATCATTGACAGCCCGATGGAAGAATAATTTGAATAACTGTGGGAAAGTGTAGTGGAAAAACTTAAAAAACCTTACTTCTTAACCCAACGGCAGCGGCAGCCGGGCTTTGGACCCCTCCCCGCCCGCCTGTACCCCCCTCGGCTAATCACCCTCATTAGGAGCCTCATCACCGGCCTAATGAAAGCAAACCGTGTGGAAATCGCCGGTAAACAGTTGGGTCTGTGCTGTAATTAATTCAGTGTCTCTTTTAATCAAACTGAAAGGAATCGGGCAGTGGCTTGCGGAGCCGTGACATCACCCCCAAAATCGGCCAGAGCCAATCAGCGTCATCACTCCGGGGACACGTGGGCGAGTCCCCTTAAAAACACACACACACACACACAACACAACGGAAAAAAAAAAAAAAAAGAAACGAAAAAAAAAAAAAACCCTAGCCCCAAAGTAAAAGTGACCCAAGTTCATTTTTTAAAGGAAGGGGGGGAGGCGAAGGCGCGCGCGGAGGACAGGCGGAGAGCTGCAACCGCGGAGCCGGGAGGCGCTGTCCACGGTGCTGACGGGGCCCCCGGAGCGGAGCGAGCGCGGAGAGAAGACCTCCCCGGCCAGGTGGAGCGTCATGCGCCCAGGGCCGCCGTCGCCGCTATCCGCGGTGCTGACGCCGCCAGGTGCGCTCCGATACCTCGGCTGGTAGCGCGACTCGGGCCCGCTGCTATCCGCGGTGCTGACCCCGCTGCCCTCGGCCACCGCTCGCCTGGAGGAAGCGTGCAGTTTGGATTTTTTTTTTTTTTAAAACGCTTCTTTATTTAGATTCCAGCGTCTTCGCATCTCTTCTGTGCCAAAGGGGAGCTCAGGCCGTCCGTCTCCCCCTTGGCTCTCCCCAACTTGGCGCACCCTCCCTCCCGTTTCTCCCTGACACTCCCACCACCCCCCCTCGGCTCGGCGGCTCGGCGCGATGCTGCAGAAGACGCGCTGAGCCCTTTTGGATCTAATGCGCAGAGGAGGTTGGCCCAGAGCTCCTGGGCTCCCCCAAGGCTGAACTCCATCCAAGGTGCCCGCAGGCTCCCTGCCCGCCTTCCCCATGCCAGCCCGCAGCTAGGGGCAGGGGCAGCGGCGGCTGGGGTTGGGGGTGGGTGGGGAGCTTTTGGGGAGGACAGGTCGCAGCTTGGCTATGGAAGGCTCCAATGGCTTTGGGATCGACTCCATTCTCTCCCACCGAGCCGGCAGCCCCGCCCTTCCCAAGGGGGACCCCTTGCTCGGGGACTGCCGCTCGCCCCTGGAGCTGAGTCCGCGCTCAGAGAGCAGCAGCGGCTGCTCTTCACCAGCCTCGCCAGGAAGGGACTGTCTGGAGACGGGAGCCCCGCGGCCCGGTGGGGCTTCGGGACCAGGTTTGGACTCCCACCTGCAGCCTGGGCAGCTCTCGGCCCCAGGCCAGTCTCGCACCGTGACCTCCTCCTTTCTGATCAGGGACATCCTTGCGGACTGCAAACCGCTTGCGGCCTGTGCACCCTACTCTAGCAGCGGGCAGCCGGCCGCTCCTGACCCTGGGGGCCGTCTTGCGGCCAAGGCTGGGGAGGACTTTAGAGACAAGCTGGACAAAAGTGGCAGCAACGCCTCATCGGACTCTGAGTATAAAGGTAAGAAAATGGGAGATAAAAACCTAGGGGAGGGGGTGCTCTATTTCTGAACACTGGTATTAAAACTGGAGTGCACACACATGGGGACACGCACACGTTCACCTGGCGCTCCCCCCGGGCCCAGGCAGAGCCGTTGGTCTTATCTGAAGCTTTCAGTCAGTCAGCCCTGTGGTTATGCTTTTGAGCAACAAAGAGTCCAGCAGAGACAGCGAGGAGAGGAATTCTGTGTGACCCAGAAGAGATTCCCGAAAACACACAAAGCAAACTTTCCAAACTTCGGTCGGGACTAACCAACCCTCCGGTGGACAGAGGCAAGTTCCTCTTAGGCCAGTGGCTCTCTGGGAAAAGACCTTGCAGAAGCAATGGAAGACCCAATGGGTTCTACTCAAATGCTTTTTTATAAGGGGGAAACCCTAGCAGGAAATTTCAGTTGGAGCCCTGAGAACAGTCAATTTTCCACCCTTTAATTTGAATATCCAGATGGGGAGGGGAATTCAGCTTTCCCTCCCGTTGGCCCCCCAGTGTGATCTGGGTCCAGGGAATCGTGCAAAAGAAATGCTCACTTCAAAGTAGAAACAGCAGTCGGGCAGGCGGCTGGCTGGCTGGGATCAGGTTCAGAGGTCTCTGCGCTCACCCGACTGTTCTCACTGGATTTCATTTGAAGTGCCCTGAGCAATCAACTTTGGGCTGTGTGTGTGGGAACCAGAGATCCCCCAGCACCCAGCCTATACTGGGGTTGCAGGACCCTATACTTGCTTTTTCACCCTGTGAATCTTTCCATAGTTTCCTTTCCATCCTTTCTTAACCAGGGGGCTGAGATCAGCACTAAGAGGAAAGAGGGAAGGAGGAAGGAAAGAAGAAAGGAAAAAAGGAAGGAAGGGGAGAAAAAATTCCTTAATTTTGTTTCTCATCCTGGCCACCGCCTTGACTTTAGATCTTTGGTGAGGCCAGAGGCACGAAGTTCTTTCTCAGGGAAAAGTCAGGAGGCAGGAAGGGAAGGAGTTTCAGAGCCTTGTGTCCCCATCCAGCAGAAAATGAAGGGCTGTTCAGAGCTTTTTCAGCCTTATAATTAATTCCCAGAATGCTTTCCATGAGATAAAACTTTCCTATAAAGCCAACTTCTGTATTGTCTTGGGGGCCCTACATCTCCTGACCTATATTTGCACTGCTGCTACTGCTAAGTCGCTTCAGTCGTGTCTGACTCTGCGACCCCATAGACAGCAACCCACCAAGCTCCGCTGTCCCTAGGATTCTCCAGGCAAGAACACTGGAGTGCGTTGCCACTTCCTTCTCCAATATTTGCACTAAGTCATCACAAAAATTTAGGAAGGCTCATTTAACACTCTCCTCCCAACCAAGAATTCATTGTGGACACGCCCTGACCTCAAACCAAAACCCATATGGGGCCCCACTCCACATCTCATTCCCTCCTCCGCTGCCCCAGGCAAGCAGTGGAGACTCCAAGGTCTCCCTGGGTTGGCTGTGCTAGATGGGCAGGTTGAGCTGGAGCTGGAGGAAGGGAGTCCAGACGCCTGTGGCCCAGAGACCCCTGCTCCTCCCCCCAGGTCTGTTTAGAGAGACAAGGAAAACTTGCCTGGGAGAAAGACAGGTGTGTGGTGGGGAAGTGAAGGAAAGCAAGGGAGGCAAGGTAAATATATATGTGTAACACCACATTTTATTATTTATAATTCTCAACAACACCCAGATTTATGGTTAGAGTAAGCCGCAAGACTCCCCGCACCGCGTGGTGCTGGTGAAAGAGTTTGGCTCGTGTCCCTTTATTTTTTTTGCCCATAGGTGGGATTTTGAGTCAAGGTTTCGTTTAAGATAATTGGAATATCAGTTTCCTTCTCTTGTCCCTGATGATATCTGATCAGCGAGGTGATGAGGCCCGGCTGTCCACATATCACTTAAATAGGGTTGGAGCTGAGGACAGAGGAAGGTCTCCCCCACCCCTAGGTACCCCACGTTTGCATCAATAAAGCCCCAGACGAAGGAAAGGAAATAACCACCTCCGGAGCATTTCTCAAAGGCGACCCGGGCAGGAGACCTTACTGAGAGACAGACAGACACGTGGGGTAGGCAGCTAAGTGACTCCCCTATCCACCCACCATGCGAAGAGTCCCTCCTCCAAGGAGCGCACGCAGGGAAGGTCAGTCCCATCCCGAGTCTGGCATCAAAGGTTCCTCAGCTTAACATTTAAAGAAGCTGAACTGGACTTTGAAGTCAGGCGTTCTGCAGTGCATGGTCTGGCTCGCAAGAGCCGAAATCCATGGAGAAACAAAACCGGCACTGTGCTCCCAGCAGGCAGGGTCAGTGGGCCTGGAACTCTCAGGCACTGAGATCGACTGAGCCTGCTTCTTTGGAGGTTGAGGCTGGACACTGGCGAGTGTGTATCTGAAGGCTCCAGCCTACGCCCGGGAGAGGAATTAGAGAAAAAGTCCCAGGAGCCAACCCATTCTTCCGGACACCCCAAACTCAACCTCCACCCCACTCCCCAACCTTGGAGCTCAGTCCTGAGAAATTTTTTTTTTTTTTTTAACAAATAGGCCAGACAATTAGGTCAAAAAGTAAGTTTTCCACAATATCAAGTTAGAGGTTTGGATAATCGTTTCCTTGAACTTATTCAAATTTTACCTGTCTGGCATAGACAGAAAAGATCTCCCCATCCTAACAGACCCCCATCTCCTGAGGCAGCCTTGCCCCATAGTGGCCCGAGTCCAGGAGGGCAGGGAGAGGCTGGTGAGCTTGTCTGGAGGAGGCAGTGGGAAGGCGTGGACCCCGCTCACCAGCTTCTCACGGTTTCTCACCGGCTAGCACTCTCCGGGCTCACCCGCTGGGGTATACCCGGTGACCGGAGCCCTCCCAGTCTCGAACCGCTTTCTGGTTGAAAAGTCTTGCTCCCTCGTGGCTCAATTAACTGGATTATTGTTTCCTACAGAGAGAAATCAACTCGCATTCAGCTGAACCCTGTCACCGCAAACGCCATGCTCAATGAAATGCAGCATAAAGGAAAAATAGAGAAAAAGAGGGAGGGAAGCCCCATGCCCATTTTGGAGAGATGGTCTCTGGTTATATCATCACTTTAGGGAAAGAAGGAGGGAGGTCACTGAGCTTGCTCGAGCAAGTGTGCATTTTCGGTGCAGTCAACTCCGAAGAAAAGTCCTGGGGGAAAAAGAAACCACATTGTCCAGTCCCATCCTTGTGACTCAGAAGCGGGGACCCTGCCGATGTGTCTCGACCATCGGGCGGGGGGTGGGGGGAGGGAAACACACGGCAGCTACAGTAGGCAAATGACAAGGACACGCGGGCCTCAGAGATGTGTGCATCCGCGGGGCAAACGCGTCACTTATTTTTCCAAACGCTTTGTACTCCCAGATCGGGCACCTGGCAGTTCGCGTTTTGCACCGTGTGCTGTGAATCTATCCCTATAGACTCGCGCCCACACAGGGGCCAGGCGAGACGTGGGTGTCCTTCAGGACCACCGTCCACTCCAGGGTGAACAGGTTTCTGTCCCTTGACGCTGGTTTTTCTCCCCAGAGTCTGGCCCTCAGCTTCCTCTCTTCCTGGCCCAGATGCAGCCAGAGAATCGGGGGCACAGTCCTAAACCCCGGAGCACGCCCGGAGCAGCCCGCCACCGGGCTGGAACTCCTGGGTCCCCTCCACACTGCTCCCCTCCCTGGCAGTTCCACCCAGTCGGTCCACTAATCCCTCCAGGGAGCGCCCGCACAGTGTGGGAGCCGGGTCGAGTTCTCCCTCGGCTTTGGGTTACTTCTCCCCGGAGGTGTCGATCCTCCTCGGTCTGGGGGCTGGGAGGGCTCAGCCCTGAGCAGCTTTGCCGCGGCCCCACGGGCTCGAGTGTAGCGGGGCCACCGCCACCGGGAGACGCATTTACAAGATAGTGAGGGCCGTGGACTGGGGCAGGAGGGCGGCGAGGCTGGGCCCTGATGCGCGGCTGTGTCTCCGCAGTGAAGGAGGAGGGCGACCGGGAGATCTCCAGCTCCAGGGACAGCCCCCCAGTGCGCCTGAAAAAGCCTCGCAAGGCGCGCACGGCCTTCACCGACCACCAGCTGGCACAGCTGGAGCGCAGCTTCGAGCGGCAGAAGTACCTGAGCGTGCAGGACCGCATGGAGCTCGCAGCTTCGCTCAACCTCACCGACACGCAGGTCAAGACCTGGTACCAGAACCGCAGGTGAGGCCCCCTCCCCTCTCCTCCCCGCCCCTCTGCGGGACCGCCGGGACATGGATCTGACAGATCTGACTGCCGGGAGGACCTCTGAGCTCTCCCATTCTGTGAAACTGGGACAGTGAGGTCTCGGACGGAGAGAGAAAGCCTTGCCTGAAGCCCACGGTGAGGGAGAGAGACAGGACTCGATCAGGTGGACAGATGGACATGTGGACCACGGGAGGTCCAAGCCTGCCCACCCTGGCCACGTCCTACCATCCTCCGCCAGCCCCGGGCAGCTGCCAGGGGCAGAGGGGCTGGCACTGAGCTTTCCCGGGATTCTTCAGTTCTCCTCAGTCTTTCTAGTCCTTGAAACTCAAGGAGGGAAGGGGCCCAGCCCTAGCTCCTTGGGGCCTGGGGGACCGGAAAATTGGTGCTGGGCCCTGGCCTCAAACCTGGTTTTCCTAATCTTCCTTCCCAAGACAGTCGCAGGGTGAAGAGAAACACAAACGCGTACAACACACACAGTCGCACGCTCACATCGATAGAACTCACGAATACAAACACACCCAAAGTCACCCGCACACTCTTAGCAGAGGCTGGAATGTTGCTTTCCATAAACAAGCTCAGAACACGCTGCCCCATTAATAATAAATACCGATTACTGCTCCGGGCATCAATAATTAAGGCCCGTTACAGTAATTACACAATTATGATGATGATGAATAATTCAGACAGGAAAACGGGGGTTGGTGTGGCTGAGTCCGACTCTGGGGCTGCCTCGCCGGCCAGGTGCACCCAGGAGTCCGGCCGCAGCCTTGAAATCAGCGTGGCCTCGGCTTCCTTGCCTTCCCCCAACCCCAGCCGGCTCTCGTCTGGTGGCCTCCGGGCTTCAGGACCGGACAGACTGTGGGGCTGGCCCCAAGCCTCGGACTTTAGCGCGGGGTGCGGCGGATGCGGCCGTGCGCTCTTCCTCGGCAGTCGCTACGGTCTCTGGCCCGCGGGCTTCCGCAGAAGCGTGGCCAACTGGGGTCCCGCGGCGGGTGGTCTCCTCCCGGCCGGTGGCGCGGCTGGGAGCATCAACCGCGACCCCTTCCCCCGAGAGCGGACCGACCCCCGCGCCCCCCGCGGCCCTCTCCAGGGTGATCTTCGTTCCAAGGCCTCTCCAGGGGGCCGATGCAAGGGGGCGCGGGGCGGGATGGTGGGGAGGGAGTGGAGAGCTCCGACATCCTGCTCCAAGCGCCCCGTCTGCGATGCCCTGCGCGGAGTGTGGCGAACTTAGACCCCGGGCTTTGGGGATAAGACAGCCTAGCTTAGAACCCGGGGTCTCCTCTTTCTAGGCCGTCCTGAGATCTGACCCACCCCTCAGTTTTCTTATCTGAAAGCGGGGATGACAGTCATGGGAGGTTCGTGGAAGATTAACAGCATTGATGCCTTTAAATACGCGAGAACGGTGCCCGGCACCCTGTGATTTATTGAAATGAACGAATTAGTGGGCTCCCTCCTGGCCTCTCTGCAGGCGCTCCGGGGCAGGCACTCTAAGGGGCAAGGGTCTCCGAGCGCCCCAGTCCTTATCCTCTGCCTTGCGCGTTTATTTCGGTCCCTAGGACTAAGTGGAAGCGACAGACGGCCGTCGGGTTGGAGCTGCTGGCCGAGGCGGGCAATTATTCGGCGCTCCAGCGGATGTTCCCGTCGCCTTATTTCTACCCGCAGAGTCTGGTTTCCAACCTGGATCCCGGCGCCGCGCTCTATCTGTACCGCGGGCCCAGCGCACCGCCGCCCGCGCTGCAGAGACCTCTGGTCCCTCGCATCCTCATCCACGGACTCCAGGGCGCCAGCGAGCCGCCGCCGCCGCTGCCCCCGCTGGCCGGCGTCCTCCCGCGCGCCGCGCAGCCTCGGTGAACGCCCGCCCGCCGGCCCGCCCGCCCGGGCGAACCCGGCCCCCTGCCCCGGGGCTCCGCGCTGGCCCCCTTCCTCCAGCCTCAGGGAGGGCGCGGGGTTTCACGCCTCTTCCCGGGGCGGCGGCGAGGGAGGGGCTCCGCGACCGGCTCTCCCTGGCGTCGGGCCCAGCGTCCCCAGAAGGGCCAAATGCCAAGTCTTCTAAGGCCAGGACCCCCGGACTGAACCCCCCTGACCCTCCCCGCCGTCCTCTCTCCTGGTCACTCCATCAGGGAGCCACTTCCATCGCCGGTGTACATATGTCCCATCCCCCCAACCCCCCTCCCCCGCCACCGGCGCGCCCCCTCGCCCCTCCCGGGAGCAGGTGGGCCGACCCCCTTGAAGCGCTCTCCCCCTTCCCGCTCCAGCTGTACACCGAGCGCTCACCCCGCAGCCCTGACACGGAGGAGAAGGGGAGTGCGGAGCCCCTCGCCCCGCGCCAGGGCCCGGCAGAGCTGTACATACCGTGTGCAAAGTGTATATGAAGCTATTTATTCGTGACCCATCAGCCCGTGACTGTGTCTGTGAATCAGTGAGTCTGGGGCCTGTGCCCACCCACCGCCCGCCGTCCCAGGCAGGGCAGGCCGAGGCCAGGGGGCTTGCCCACCCGCACCCCAGCCCCCGCTTCCAGCCTCCGTCTGGGGGACAGCCAGACCCCTCGGGTTCTCTCTTTTTTTAAATGTCGAAAATAAACTTCTTACAAATGACCAGGCGCTTGTCCCCGCGCTCCGTTGGTCGGTCTGCGCTCGGCCCTCCCCTATTCCTCCCAAAGATTCCTTTTCCGCTTCTGGGACTCGGGTTCTTTTCACCCTCAGTAAGGAAGCACTGTGACTCGCCTCCCTCTCTTCCTAGGAGCTGCGGCTGGGGGCCAGGCGTCCCCCCTCCCGGGCCTCAGTCTTCCCATCTCTATAGTGAGCTGAGCGCGCGGCTTCCCCACCTGCTCCTGCCTCTCCATCTGGTTCCGCGCTGTTCAGCCGGTCCCGGGGGCCGGGATGGGGTCAGCGCCCAGGCTGGCTCGGCTGCGGGCCGGGTTTCGGTGCCCTGGCTGAGCCGGCTCATCTGGCCGCAACAAGGGTACCGGCAGCTGGTGACCGGCCGGCCGGGCGCAGGGGCCGACAGATGGGCTCCGAGGCTGCTTCCCCCGTGGGCCCCTCCGCCCTGCGCCCCGGCCGCACGCATCAGAGGCGGCGAAGCAGCTCCCGGCCCCTGTCCCGGGTAGGACCTGACGAGCCCTCGCTGGGGAACCCCTGACTTCCCCATCTTCTCACTGCCCCCTCACCCCACGACCACGTTGGGGACACCACCCACAGGGAAACTGACTCCCGCGTCTGCCCCGGGGCCCCAGCCTGACTCCAGGTCTCAGGGCACGGACTTCAGTCTCCAGCCAGACTCCAGACTTCACTTTCCTGTTCAAAGGGCCAAGGCCACCTCCTGGGGACCCGGTGCTCTCAGGGGAGGTGGGCTCAGGTGGTCCCCTCCCACACACCACCTGCAGCTCAGACTCCCAGGAGGCGCCTGGAGTTGGGAAATTTGGGGGCCCGGCAAGCCCAGGCCCTCCGGTTTTGTGGCGGGACTGCTCTGGGAGAGGACTGCCTGGTGGAGGAGGGGTGGGGTTCGGATTCCACTCTTGACTCCCCTCCGCTGGCCTCTGCTACTGTTTCCTCCCGCCTCCCCGCCAGCACCCTCTCGCCACCCCTTTTCTCTCCTAGGGTGCTGAGGGTATTATTTTAATTTTGCCAAATGCACAGCAGCTAATTAAGTCAAGGAGCCCCTCGGCTTTCGAGTTCTTTTGCATGTGAATGGGGGTTGGTAAATCCTCAGCTCTGGCTGGGGGGGGGAGGGTTGGGCAGCGAGGGGGTACTGTCCCCAACTCAGGGTTAATGAAGTGGGAAAGAAGTCTCTCTCAGCCTCCTGCAAACAAACCCCCCCCCCCACCCCCATGCAACACACCCTGCCCAAATCCTACATGGATTGACTTAAACCCAGGGGATAAGTGCTTTAAATTAATCTCATTGAATAAGAATGAGACCAAACAAAACTCTTTAAAATCATATTAAAAATCTATCAAAGGACAACTTGCACTGGTGTGCTTTTCATTTTGTGCAAGGGAAGGAGATAGACTGGAGCAGCCACCCTTACATTTACACAGCGGCCGTGTAAACCACAGACACATTCCCAACTATGTAATTGTCCTTGTACCTCCGAGCTGATTTCATATCTTACACTAATGAAGAACAAGGCTCCCCGACAAGTTTATAATTACAGCATTTTAAATTGTCCTGCACTTCCCATCTGTAATAATAACTTTACAACCTCCGCAGTGAGGTGGGCTTCGGTTTTCATCCATTTAGAAGGCTAAATCGGTTTCTCTGTTCCCAACCCTGGGGCCTGGGTGAACTCTCCCTTAAGATAGAAAAAAAAAAAGAATGAATGTGTGAGCCCCCCAGCAGGCAAGACAATAGGAGAGGCACAGACAAAGCAGTGTCTCAGCGCCTCCCCTGACCCACTCCCACCCTCCCTTATAAACCTAGACTCCAGGGGGGCAGGGGCGACAGTCGAAAAGAAGTTGAGATTCCCCTAGCAGTCTTGTTGCGAGGCTTCTGAGCCTGTTTGAGAAGTCGAGCTGATTTCAAGAGGTGCCCGGCCGCCTCCACGCTGAAAGGCTTTGCTCTGAACTCCTCCTCTGGTGGAGCAGATTAAGAGATAAGGCGTCGTGGTCATGCAGGCAATTTAACAAGACCAGTGGAGCGCCCTTTGCAAGGAGGGCAACTTCTCCAGTGGGGGGGGGGGGGGGGGAAAAAAAAGCCTTAAATTTCTGTCTCCTGGAAGCGACGGTTAGATTCTAGTGGCTTCCGCTGGCTTTCCCTCGAAGGGCTCAAGTGCTAAAGACCAAGGGTGCTAGCGGTTTGGATACACCTGCCTTAAGGGGCTCCCACCGACTCCTCTCTCTTCCCTAAATCTCGTCTCCCTTCACCACAGGGGGGAGAAAAAAATCAAAGGAATCCACTGGGCTTTGTCAGAAAGTCCTCTGCTGAGAGTCGGAAGGCTCTGCTTCTCTGAAGAGTGGAAACTGCTGCTTGCGTTGCATCAGTGCGGCCTTCCCTAATCACTCACCGAGGGCTCTCTGCCCTTCGGTGCATGAGAATGGGGGGCCCTGTGAGAAGTGCAGCCCATAAGGGTTGCAAACATGAAGATGTCTGGGATTCAAAAAGAGCATTTTACAAGCCCATGAGGGAAAAAAGCTTTAGGCTGCAACATTCCATGAAATGTCCAGATTCTCTGACTTCTAAATATGGGGATCAGGTTTATGAGACAGAGAAAGAGGTAAGTTTGGGAAATTAGAAAAAGAGGCAGGATTAGAAATACACACAAAATTAGGATATGTACAGTGGAATTAGGCTAAAGCTTTTCCTAACTGATGCCTGAAATGTATGTGTCAAGAGCCATAATAAGAGAGAAAGAGATTTACTTTAAGGTTATTTAAATTTAGATAATATTAACCCTAAATCTGCTAAATCCATGTTTCTTTATTAACTGGGGGTAATATATTGATTCTACTTAGAAACAGGCCCGGACAGCATCCGTGGCAAGAAACCTTCACTTAAGTCTCAGCACGTGAAGAGGAAGTTTCAGTCTCAGAATTAGTCACTTAAAGGCTTTGCAGGGTCCTGGCACTTCTGACCGCCCCCAGGAATGCAGAACTCTGCAGATTCCTCCTTTCAGGGAATGAGTACTTTGGGGGGGGGGGGGGGGGAAGCAGGGTTTCTCTTTGATCATTCCAGATCACTGGCATTAATCCTCTCTCACACAGCTGGGTTTTGTTGACAAAGTTTGATCCCGCCTTTTCTCATCCCAATCCTGTGGACCCTCACACACGGAAATAAAAAGTAGGTGGCAGATTTACCCAGTCAGTACCGCGTGTGCTGCAGGTGTATTTATTTATCATCATTGTTACAGATTAATTCCGATGTGACGGCCAAGTCTCTGAGGTCACATTTTCCCTGCACTGGTGGGCCAGGGCTTATGAAACTCACCCTCACCTTCAGGACATGTCCCTTCTGGTGTGATACCCACCCATGTTCACCTTACACCTGAGGGATAGAGGCCAGGAAGCCTCTCCGCTCCCCGTGGCCCCCGCAGACTGCTTTTGCCTGGGTAACTCTCACCGTCCTTGCCGGGGCCTTGAGCTCACACGGCTCTGGAGGGGCTACTGAAGGGGGGCCCCCACACCCGTGCTAGTAACTTCAGAGGCTAGGGACAGGGAGGGGCCAGGAGGCTCTGCCTTCCCTCTCCTGGGGCCACTCTGGAGTCACCCCGCGTCCAAGTCTTACAGTTATTGGGAAATCAATACGCCCCGGGGGGTTCTCTTTCAGACCTCCCAGAAAACACAACGGGGGAGGGGCAGCTGTGGCCTGGGCCACAATACAGACCCTGAGCCTTTCTGGAACTCAAGATGGGAGAAAACACTCAGGACATTGGTGCCTTTTGACTTTAAAGGCAAACTAGAAAAAGGCAACAGTAAATCAGTTAGCCCCAAGAAAGTACGTTTTCCCCTTGACAAGGACAGAGCATCGCAGGTGAGTGCATATGCGGGAACTGAGACCATTTGTGAGGCATTTGTGACCCACACCAAACGCTCATTTGGTCCTTTTTAATAAAGCATTTGTATACATCAAGAAAACGATCTGATAGTCTTTTCTCTTTACCAATTCCAGTTTTTAAAATCCTGTTTTACAAAATTCAGGCTAACATACGTGTAGAGGGTAGCTTAAAGTGAAAGGTGAAACTTCTTCAAAACGGCATCACCAGGCAGGATCCCCTCCGGGTGGGTGCCGCAGGACGTCAGGATTTACATTAAGTGATTAAGTGCTCATGTGATCTACGGGCAGTGATGGAATACATTTGAGAGGGGTCTTACACAAGGCAGGTTAATCAGATAATCCACCCCTTGCTGACCCCCGCCCCTGCAGGGACGGGGGGCTGCAGGGGGTGGCGGTGGCACCCTCAGGTCTCATGGGGCTCCAGGGTCCACCCTGAGGCCCCGTCATATGCAGGCAGAGGTTAACATACTTTCTGGGACGTCTCCCCGTCCCTCCGGGAGGCCTGGGGGCGGTGGGGGGGGGGGTGGATTTAATCTGTTCCCTCGGCAGAGGCTGGGCCCGGGTTTCGGGCGGTGCTGCGGGGCTGGCTGGCCGGCCCCGAGCGCGTGTTCTGCTTCCTGACCTTGGCGCTGCCGGTCTCCATCCCACTGGCGTATTCGGAACGCAGGATTTCAGCAAGGCGCTGCTTACTCTGGGTCTTCTTCCTCTGAAGGTCAGGCCTGAGGAGCAGTGACAGCGGCGGGGGAGGGGGGGGAGGAAAGGAAACTTTATTATTATTATTTTTTTTCCTTCTTCATTTGGGAAGAGGCGGATGGCAGCTGGTTCCAAGAGTGCGGAACTGACATTTTTGTATTAACAGAAGTACAATCCCTTCAATAGCGCTTGTTTTGATATTCTATGCACCACAAGATTAGATACGCTGCTGACAGATTTTCATAACGGTGGCAAAATATCATGGCATTTTTAAAAGTGAGGCTTTGTTCTGTGTTGTTTTCACGGAAAGAAAAGAATGAAACACACATACTCTGATGGCAAATGAGGTGTGTGATACAGCAGTTTGCCAAAGGATGGGGGGAACCCACCCTGAAACTCACAACACTGCACGCCGGTGCCTGGGAGTGGCTCCTGGGAGCCCCTGCCCTCGGCTGCCTCCTGGGGACCTACCTGCCTGGGAGGCCGGCGGGGGCTGCAGTGTCTGCCACAGACACCTCCTTCCTGACTGCAGAGCCTCTGGTAATAAAAATCATTTCTGACCCTAAAAGCCCCGCACCCAGGTGTGCCCGGGCAGACGGCAGCGCGGCATCTGCGCTGGGGATGGACCCAACCCGCACAGAAGGTGCCGAAGCCTGAAAATCAATGTCAGATGGTGAATCCTAGTAACTGGTTTCAAAAGGCAGCCTCTTCATCATTTATTTGATCAGAAGATCAGAGGGGGAAATTTGTAGAAGTTCAATCGTACACAGAAAAAATGATTATGAAAACTGAAGAGTAAAATAATGCTTCCTAAGACAGGATTTTATCCAAAACAACAGGGTCGTCACCAGAGGATCCGTCTTGCTGAGCCCGCAATGCCTTCAACCCTGAGGCGGCAACGGCTTGGGCTCCTACAGAAGGCAGACGCTACCCTCTGCTATCTGCATCGACAGCATTCCCTCTGCTGTAAAATCAGAGGATACATCAGACTGAGAAGAAGTAAAACAAAACTCCTTCAAAGCCCAGGAAGTAACGACGAGACTAATGCTGTGCCGGCAACGTGATTAGGAAGTCTGTAACCAGGTCACACTCACACTGCGGGGGGCGGTGTACACGCGACGGTGGGGCTAACCCGTGTCAGTCACACAGTGGTTTCCACTGTCACCAGCGGGGAGGCACGCAAAGCCAACCTGAGCTGGGAAGCAGACTCGAGGCCGGGGGATAACAGTGCCCTATGGTTAAGGGCAGGCGTCTGCGGTAACACGGCTGTGTGTCAGCGCAGGACAGCCTGGCGGGGAGCTCAGAGACGGCGCGGGGAGGACTGTCACTCCACAAGGCAGGCTCGATCACCGTCTCAGCTACAGACGAGGAAACCAAGACCGGAGGAGGGGAAGCAGCCGCCCCAAGACCATCCACCTCCCAAGAGCATAAGCCAGATGCAAACACGGGCCGTGGACTCAAGCCTGAGCTCTTCCCACCAGAAGCCAGTCCGGGATGGAACCATCGGGTGGGCAGGAGGGCCCAGTGGGATCAGGGATGACAAACCACCACGTTTGACATGGAGGAGGCCTTCACGTCTCACAGGAATGTTTCAGTGGGGCGATGCAGGCAGAGGCCGGACGACAGAGGGAGCTGTGAGGGGAGAGCTGCAGCGTGAAGAGGGGACCGGGGCTGGAAGCCTGCTCTGTCACTCACTAGCTGAAGGATGTTGATGGGGGACTCAGGCTTCCGCGTCTGAAAAATGGGGATGATCCTTGAAATGTAGTTCACAGGCTTTGTAAACATGAAAGAGAATAAGACATGGAGTGCTGGCTGGTGGCTGGCACGTGAGCTGCAGACAACCACAGTTAAAACCAGGGCAGCTGAAATCCAGAAAGGCCAAGTGACTCCCGCCAGGCTACACCGGAGCTGGGACTGACTCTTGGGCCTTGACATCAGCGCTGCGCTAACCCTTTCAGACGGGCAGTGGCTCTAACCTCCCGGGCCCTGGTGGAGGTTCGTCCATGCTCGGGGCTCATGTGCGGGTGGCAATGAGCGGGAGATCGGCCTGCAGCTGAATGCGCCCAGCGTGTTCCAAACGGAATGCTGCCAGTTCCCGGGCATGCAGTTTATTTTTAGTCGGGTGACATGACAGACAGAATGGAAAGGTTCTGACAAGAAGGAATGCTTTTTCTCCCCTTCTTGTTTGAAGCCAGGTATTCACACGTGTATAATTTTAAATGTAACAACCCAAGTTTCAAAATATGCAAAAGTTCAGTCAAAATATCCTCCCAGCAGCCTAAGCGCTACTGCTCCGATGTGGACTCCTGCCACTGCTAAGGCGACATAAATAACCGGCATCTGACTGGGCACTGATGCACCAACTGCCGACAGCGTGGGCACAGAGCGGGAACGCGGCCTGCGTCCAGCCCGGCGCACGGCAGCTGCCCGTGCTCAGGCTGCTGGGCTCAGACCTGGCGTCAAAGGGCACGGCGAGGCGGGTGGTGTAGCAGTGTGTACACACACACACACACACACACACACACACACGCATGCATGCATGTGATGTACCGGGGTGTACACACACACACACACACACACACACACACACGTGCGATGTACCAGTGTGTACACACACACACACACACGTGCAATGTACCAGGGTGTACACACACACACGCACATGCATGTGATGTACCGGGGTGTACACACACAGGGACACGTAACTGTACACACACACACACAGAATGTGATGCACAACTGTATGCACACACCGCCCCCTGGGCTCCCGCCTCAGTCTGCCTCCAAGTCATGGGAGATTGGTCCTTCCTGGCTGACAAACTCAGCCAGGCCTGGGCTGGGAAGGTGACCTCTAGCGGGTGGCTCCCGCCCTTGATCCAGGCCTGGGGCTGTGGAGGGTGACCTCTGGTGGGTGGGCTGTGCCTTGATGAGGAACATTTCTCAGGGTCTCCAAGTCTACCCGGACTGAGGCAGAGAATGCTGGCAGAAAGCTGGATGTGCTAGTCTTGAGATTATGTTCTCAACACTTCCTAAGTATTTTACGATTTTACTCTAATCACTATTCTTCCGACTTGAGACCCAAACTCCAGCTCTTGAGAGACGGTCCAGAGAGCAAACAGGGGGTCCTGCCTTCCAGGCCCGGACCTCTTCTGCGGGAGGAAGGGCCTCGGGGTCGGCCCTGCACAGGTTCCCCCTGCTGACACCCTGACGGGACCCTCCTTTCACTCAGCCAGCTTGCC
Organism: Muntiacus reevesi; assembly: GCF_963930625.1. Classification (NCBI taxonomy): domain Eukaryota; kingdom Metazoa; phylum Chordata; class Mammalia; order Artiodactyla; family Cervidae; genus Muntiacus; species Muntiacus reevesi. The sequence goes on along the minus strand of NC_089251.1, from coordinate 4,047,741 downwards.
GCCTGCTTTTCCTTTGTTCTGGGGCCCAGCGCTCGAATGGACGAAGTACAGATGGGAAGATGAAACGACGGGTGCATGGGGCCTCAGCTCCTTCTCCTGCCAAGCTGCAGTTCTCCCAGAAAATTGCCAACTTTCTTGCCCTCCTTGCCCTCCAAATACCCAAGCCCCTCTCAAGTGGGCATCCTGAGCATCCACCGGAGTAATCCCGTAGTTACCAAGCAACAGATCAGTTTATCTAACCACAGGGAACTCCCTTGTAGTGAAGGCTGGGTAACCCCCCCTCGGTTACCAGGCTGGATTACCCAGCAGGACAGGCAGATGCCACTTCCACTGCCAATGAGGTGAAATCGCAGCCTAATTAGAAAATCAATATGCTTGGGAGGATGACCACTGAAAAAGAGAGCTCTCAGGACCTTCTCCCAACGTCACCAATAAATTCAGAGACAACCATCCTAGGTAAAGTCAGTCTAACACACGGCATGCTTTTGCAGGACAGAACTGAACATTGTATCAGAGGATAACAGATGCATTTTTATGTATTGTCTAGCCTCTCAATATTTTACATTTCACAGCTTTAGGATCATGCTTAGAAAAGTCTTCCTCATTCCAGCTTTTTAAAAATATTCAAGTATACTGTCTTTCTTGAAAGGAGATCAAACTAGTCAATCCCAAAGGAAATCAACCCTGAATATTCATTGGAAGGACTGATGCTGAAGCTCCAATACTTTGGCCACCTGATGCGAAGAGCCGACTCATTGGAAAAAACCCTGATGCTGGGAAAGACTGAAGGCAAAAGGAGAAGGGGACGACAGAGGATGAGATGGTTGGATGGCATCACTGACTCAACGGACACAAGTATGAGCAAACTTCGGGAGCTGGTGACGGACAGGGAAGCCTGGCGTGCTGCGGTCCACGGGGTCTTAAGGAGCCGGACACGACTCACCAACTGAACAGCAACACTTCCCTCTGAGCCTGCTGCTGCTTTAATTCTATCTGGGTTTTGTTTTGGCTTATGGTAGGATGTGGCAAATTCAACCTTTTCTTCACAAGAGTTATCCAGTTATCCCAGTCACTGAACAAGAACTCTTTCTCCCATGGTCTTGAAATCTACCTCTAGAACATTCCTTCAGACGTTCAGAACACTTTTTGCTGGTCATATTTAGAGAGTACATGATAATGGTGATGGTGATGATGACAAGGTGGCCAGTTAATAGGTCCACCAAACATATTAACATACAAGCGAATAAGAACTATCCGGGTGTTCAGCAAATTTAAATATGAAAGCAAGTCAAATCAAAGTCACTGAAAAGAAGGCTTGAGGCAGTCTCCAGGTTTGCACCCTCCCGCCTGGCCCCGGCCCTTGCAGATGAATAATGGCCCGAATCTGAGGGGGTTTAGGTGGCTCTCGGGTGACAGTGAGAGTGACTGATAACTCCAGGTAGAAGGTGACAGGCCATCCTCCACATGCAACAAAGTCGTTTAGGTACAGAACCCACTAGTGTGGATGGGAAGGTCAACCCACTGAAGGGACACACGCTGTCAGATCTCTGACAGCCACGGAAGAGGAAGTGCATCAGGCCTCCTTAACCCCAGCTGCTGTTTCGGCAGAGACAAGCACTGATGGGCAGCCTGTCTTGAGGATGCCTTCTCTGCGGTATCTTAGAATCAAACCAACTCGAGCGTCTGTAAAAACTCCTACGACCCCAGAAGACACTGTGTTCCGGGGAGCCCTGTTAGAGTGGTGCGTGCTATCCCAGCAAAGAGCATGAGTGGCTCGTGGACACAGAGATGGAGGAAAGGTGGGTCTCGGCCTCACCCGAGGACCAGCCCCCGTGAGGAGCCGGGGCGGGCGGGCGTCAGGCCGTGTAGGTCCCAGGTGACCAGCAGGGAGATGTCGGCCTGCCCTGCTGCCTGGAGAGGCGCCGTGCTGGAAGCGGGGAGAGACGAAGCCCAGAGACGGCCGGGGTCTGAGAGCCCTGAGTGAGAACTCCAGAAATGTGTGGAGCTTTGGGGTTACCTGAGTGCCAGAAACTTTCCATGGGTCCCAACAGGATGCAGGCGGAGGACTCTGACAGTCCTGCTGAAGCCCAGCGTGCCCTCCCCTGACGACCCTCTAGAGTCGGCGGCTTCCTCTAAGCCGAGATGTCTTACACCTCAGGAAGGGCCTCCACGGGGTGGGGCAGGGGTTACATGAAGGAAAAACAAAGAGCGCTTTATAAAGTCTAATTCTCTGTGAAACTGTCAAGATGGAGACACACAGGCTGGACATGGAAATGATGACGCTTTTGGAACTGGTGTGACTGCATCCTGTGAACACTGACTGAGACGGATGAGCTCGGGGCAGGATTCCGGCGCCAGTCCCTCTGGGCCGGTCCCGCTCAACACTATTGTCAGTGGCTTGCATGACATTACGAGGCGTGTCTATCACACCTGCAGACAAGAAGCCAGCAGGGACAGCTAACACAATGGGCGGCAGGACACCCACGACACCCTAGCAGGCCAGAAGGATGGGCTCGCTGAAAGGTGACCCTGGCCTGGGGCCACTGGAGGGCTTGCTGGTGGGTCAGAGGAGGAGGGTGGTCTGGGTCGTCACACCTGCACACAGGCAGGGGCTCAGCTGCCAGAAGTTTCCGCCTGAACCGCGGGCTCACCTGGCGCAAGGATGGGAGAAGCTCCAGTGTGAGGCCAGGAGGCCTGGGTGTGAGTCACCACCCTGCCCCGCACTGGGGAGGGCCAGTACCTGAGGACACGGAGGGCCAGAGGAGGAGACCCACGGCTCTACGTGAGTCCGGCTGGGGCTGAGTGCCACCACTGGCTGTGGTGACATGCGTAACTGCCCTCCTCTCTGGGCTGGCCGGTCTCTACTGCACGTTTAGGCAGGTGGATGAGCCAGATTTTGAAAAGAACCTGGGTGGAGAGAAAAGCCACCCAGATGCCGGGCTGGGCGTGGGGCAGCTGGAAGCGCTGGGGCAGTGCGGCCTGGGCCCAGCCACCAGGGCAGAGCCACCTCGGGTGGGGGGAGGATCCAGCGCCGTCCTGCAGAGGCCGTGGAACCTACTCTCTGAGTTTAGCCAAGGTACCTAGTTCTCCCAGCGTCAGTCTGCTCAATTTCAAAGGATGAAACGAACTAACAAATCAAAGTGAGTATCAGAGAATCTATCGTGAAGGCACTCAGAAAGTGTTGACCATTATTATTATCAGCAGCAAGGAGAAGGGAGACGAGGGGCGTCACCAGATACCTGACGCGCTGTCAAGTGGACCCGGGGTGGCTTTGATCCATGAAAACACCACCCTGTACTGTTCCGTTTGTAAATCACGCACATTCGGCATTTCAATCTCAGAGACTAAAGGGTGGAAGATGAAAATGGTCACTTTGGGCTTATTTCAGGAGCCCCAACTAGTGAGCAGGGCCTGCCCTGGAGGCTGTGAGCACCCTACCTCCACCAGGAGCTAGAAAACACAGGCCTTACAGAAGACCAAGGAGCTCTGTGACTGGCGGCACGGGACTCAGGCGGGCGGGAGCGTTCAGGAGGCGTCTGCGAAGCTTGCGCTTTCTGTTCACAGACTCAGAGAGAAGCGGGCAGGGGAAGGAACAACGTTCACTAGACAACGACTCCAAGCCCAGCTGGGTGCCGCGTGTCCACCATCTCTCCCCACACTCCACACGACCTGATGAGCCAAGCCCTGGCCCCTTCCCCCTGCACCCTCTGCCTAGAGTGGGAAGGAAACGAGAGAAGAAGTCGGACCCACATCTTGCCCGCAGCTGTCTCTTCTCAAAGATCTGTCTCAGGAGCAGAAAGCTTCTCCAACCCACTCCAGGAGGGTTTGCTGCTCTGCTGGCTTCAAATCAAATCCTTCCACATAGGCAAAAAAACACCTCCTGCTCTAAGTCTGCTTCTCCTGTTACACAGAGAATTATCTGTTCACACGGAAAAAACACACCCTTCACAGAATCCATCTACCTGTTACTCAGCACAATATCGACTCCAGAAGCCAGAAGCCTCTTGAGGGTGCACGCAAGGCAGCAAAGCACCAGGCGGGCTCCGGGATTGCCCAGAGTCGGGGCCACGTGCCTGGGCACCTCCCCTTCCTCACCAGCTAGTCACTGGGGACCCAGCCTGGAGCGGGGGCCTGGTGACGTCTCTGAGACCATGCACACAGACTCCACACAGCCAAGGGCACACACGTGCCCTTGGGAGCAATGTTGCTGCACCAGCCAAGAACAGAAAACTCACAGGCAAAGAGCCACACACCACACCGCGGGATGCTGGTTCTCAAACCACGTCCCCCTCCTGGGCTGGCCAGTGGGTAAGACATCCCTCTACACTCCAGCCTGCTGTCGGGAACTCAGGACCACAACACAGAGCACCTCTGAAAAATGCCTGGAGCTGTTCCGTGTGGGTCCCAACCAGACGGAAAGGCTCTGGGTCATAAAAGCAGCGAGGACACACAGGGTTGGAGACGTGAAGGAGCCCGAGGGACGTGGGGACAGGCGAGAGGACGGGAGTGGCCGCCTTCAGGGGAACGGAAGCTGTGTGAGCAGCACATGGAGAACCGGGGGACCGGCGTGCTCCCTCCTGACTCATCCATCGGTCTGAACTAAGGGAGCCTCCAGCCAGGACAAGGCGACGGAGGGCTCGTCTGGCGTCTGCTGACGCGTGCTGGGCCGGCCACATCTGATTCCTGCGCCAGGAAGGCGCCAACGGTGAATGCGACCCTCCCAGCAGCCTCCCGGGAGAGGCGGGCTGGGCTCCTGCTCTTTGCTGTCAGTCCAGACTGCTCGCCTGAAAGTGCGCCCTTGGTTCCTGTTGTCTGCAGGTGACCCAGGTGTGGAGGAAGTGCAGGGTCACTGGGAAATTCCACTAATCGCCTCATTAGCCGGGTGGGGACGAGGGGGCGTGTGCTCCACGAGGAGGCAGAGAGCTGGTAATTGCACGGTGTCAGGTAGGAAAAAGCAGGGGTAGAAGCAAGGGCCAGATGCAAAGGGGCGCATGTGCAGGGCTGTCATCACGTGGAGCTTGGTTGTGGCGGAGGGCAGGGAGTGGCTGACAGCTGCACCAGGGTGCTGTGAGCAGGAGGGCCAGCTCTCTGCAGAGCCCTGCCTGCAGGGCTCAGCCTGCCAGGGCTGCCTGTGAACATGACCCGGGACTCAGTAAACACATCATCCCCGAGCGATCACGGAGTACCCGGGTTCTCCTCCCAGAAGAGACCCAGCCACTGACCACAGCACTGGTCCTGCCCCATGTCCCGGTCTGGACGTTTCTTCTTCATACAAATGTCCCAGAGAGACAATCCAGTGTAGGCTTCAAGGCTGCCCTTGACACAAAGGCCAGGAGAATATACTCTTGTCTACAGCCTGTGCAGCTTACCCAGGTTCTACGTGAAAATTCCCTTTTAATCCTTGTTGTTGAGTCACTAAGTTGTGCCTGATTCTGCATCCCCATGAACTGCAGCACACCAGGCTTCCCTGTCCTTTACCATCTCCCAGAGTTTGCTCAAATTCAGGTTCACTGACTTGATGATGCTATCTATCATCTCATCCTCTGCCGCCCTCTTCTCCTTCTGCCCTCAATCCTTCCCAGCATCAGGGCCTTTTCCAGAGAGTCAGGTCTTGGCATCAGGTGGCCAAAACACTAAAACTTCAGCTTCAGCATCAATCCTTCCAATGAATAATCAGGGTTGATTTCCTTTAGGATTGACTAATTTGATCTCCTTGCTATCCAAAGGACTCTCAACTCTCCTCTAGCACCACAATTTGAAAGCATCTATTCTTTGGCACTCAGCCTTCTTTATGGTCAACTCTCACACCCATACATGACCACTGGATTGGAAAAATCATAGCTTTGACTATACGAACCTTTGTTGGCAAAGTAATGTCTCTACTTTTTGATACATTGTCTATGTTTGTGATAGCTGTCCTTCAAGAAGCAAGTGTCTTTTAATTTCATGGCTGCAGTCACTGTCCACAGTGATTCTGGAGCCCAAGAAGATAAAATCTTAATCCTAACTCATCTTCAAACCACAAGTTCATGTGACGAACTCCTCACTGCCCTCCTGTGTTGAGGACACCCCATCACCTGCTCTGAGAACACACTCTTCCAGGTTCCCAGGGGCTGACGTGGTCTAGATGTTCCAGGTTTGACAGTCAAGTTCAGGGACACTTCCATCTCATTCTTTAGGATTCCAGACTTCCTTCAGGCTAAGGTCCAGCAAACTGACCCTCCACAGGGCATCTGCTCTGGTCTTGTCCAGGCTGGTGGAGGCCCCCCTTGCAAACCCACTCGTCTCCACACTCTGCAGGTCAGTCCCCATGCCTCCTCCACTGTGACATCGGGCAAACAGGGCCAGAGGCTTGGTTCTTCTCGGGACTGCTTCATGCCATGAGGAAAGTGACTGCATGGTTGTTCTCTCAGGACGGACTAGCCAAGGAGTGGTCGGGGCTCCAAAAAGCAGGATTTGCTGTTTGCTGAGCTCATGAAACAATTAAGAGGCATCGGCCTGGTTCCCATGCAACAATTCCTCTTTTCTCTTCCCTTTGTGTCTTCCTCTCAGGATGACAGCAGGCTCTGAGGTTCCAGTCATCTATTCGAAAATACTTCCCGAGCGCCTACAATGTGCCAGGTCAGTGCTGGGGCTGCGATGAGGAAAACCAGACAGAGCTTCCACCCTGAGCTACATGGAGGCAGAAGAGGAGCAGATTCGACCCACACATGCAGACACCACAGACGGCAGACGGCTGTGGCCACAGCAGTGTGTTGAGGGGTGGTGAGGTGTCCGCCCAGGCAGGAGGGCCAGAGAAGGCTTCCCTGCAGGAGGAACGAAGGCCTGAAGACAAAGCGGAGAGGGGAGAGGCCCAGGCCCGCAGCACGCTGGGCAAAGGCCCAAGAGGAACACGAGGGAGCAGGGATGTCAGTCGGGCTGCGGGAAGCGAGGGTATGTTCTCATGACGAGAGTAAGGAGACCTCACCGAAAGACCGGAAGCAGTGAGGGCCTGATGGGTGAGGGGAGCGCCGGTCAGCAGGGAGCAGAGTGGCTGCAGAAGACTCAGCAGTGGACAGCTCCAGAAGTGCAGTTGTGGGGATTCATGAGGCCGGGGCTGGGGAGCTAAAGGAAGACACCGGTCACTGCCAGGAGGCCAGAGGGGCCAGGAGACGGGTCGGCATGGCAGGACACTGCCCTGAGACTGGGGATGTAGAGATACCCCGTGCGTCCAAGCGGGGCTTGGTCCAGCCTCTGCGCTCATGTCTGGCCGATCTGTCTTCTGACAGAACGGCGACTGGCTCCACGAAAGGGAGAGAAATCTCACAGTGGGCAAGATTCCAGGACTGCCTTCAGCTAATTAAGTGATATTAGGGAGGTTGTAAATGCCACATAAAAACTGGCAGGCAGGCTGCTCCTAAGGAGGAGAATATTGCCTTGCAGGGAGATGCAGCTGCAGTGTCTTCACGTTTGTCTTGGAGGCACCAGCTCGTGTGTTCAAGGTGCTTCCTGATAGCAAAGTTCAAGGTGCTAAAAGGTTGGCAGTGAATGGCACGTTCATGCTCTCTGTTCCAGGGACACTTAAGTGGCATGAAGGCCGGCAGGGAGAGCCAGTGCTCCTGTCCTGGTCAGCATACCCACAAGTGCTCCCCAGCCCAGTCCCAGACACAGCATCGAGGCTTTGTACTCATCACTGGTTGATCCCCCAAAATGGTAAGCGATGCAACCATGATGCCATGTGGGCAAAACCCAGACTCTTCATCACTGCATGACACGACCAGCATTTGAGGAATAAGAGGAGGGCAGGGAGATAGCTGACGGGGGCAAGGTGGATTCTTTACCATCTGAGCCCCAAGAACTTCTCATACCAGAGTATATTCAACATGGTGATTTTTGCAGGTTATTAACAATTATTAAACAAGTGAGAATCATAGAGAAGAACAGAGCAAAGGCCTTTAAAGATGAAAAATGGGAGGAAACTCTCACTCAAAAAGATGCATGGACCCTAATGTTCATAGCAGCACTACCCACAATAGCCAAGACATGGAAACAGCCTAAGTGTCCGCTGACGGAGGAAGGGATGAAGAAGATGTGGCACACGTACCGTGGAGGATTTCTCAGCCACAAAAAAGAATGAGATAATGTCACCTGTGGCAACAAGGATGAATCTAGAGATGACCATACTAAATGAAGTAAGTCTGACAGAGACAAAATATGATGATACTGCTTGTATGTGGGATCTAAAGAGATACAAATGAACTTACTTACAAAATAGAAACAGACTCCCAGATGTAGAAGACAAAATTACAAAATTATGGTTACCGAAGGGGAAAGGTGGGGAAGGGATAACTTAGGAGTTTGGGATAAACAGATAACACTACTCTATATAAAACGCACACACAAAGGAGAGGGTGGGACAAACTGAGAAAGTAGCACTGAAATTTATACCATTTTTACCATGTATAAAATAGAGGGGAAGTTTAACCTTGGAATACAAAATGAAGCAGGGCAAAGGCAAACAGAGTTTTCCCATGAGAACCCACCAGTCATAGCAAACACCCTCTTCTAACAACACAAGAGATGACTCTACACATGGACATCACCACATGGTCAATACTGAAATCAGACTGACTATATGCTTTACAACTGAAGATGGCAAAGCTCTATACAGTCAGCAAAAACAAGACCTGCAACTAACTGTGGCTCAGATCATGAGCTCCTTATTGCAAAATTCAGGCTTAAATTGAAAAGAGTAGGGAAAATCACTAGACCATTTAGATATGACCTAAACCAAATTCCTTATGATTATACGCTGAAAGTTGCTCAGTTGTGTCCAGCTCTCTGTGACCCCATGCAATCCATGGAATTCTGCAGGCCAGAATACTGGAGTGGGTAGCCTTTACCTTCTCAAGGGGATCTTCCCAACCCAGGGATCAAACCCAGGGCTCCCGCACTGTGGGCAAATTCTTTACCAGCCGAACCACAAGTAAAGTGTATGACTATACAATGGAGCTGACAAATAGATTCAAGGGATTAGATCTGGTAAGACAGAGTGCCTGAAGAACTACGGATGGTGGTTTCCAATACTGTACAGAAGGCAGTGACCAAAACCATCCCAAAGAAATTCAAGACGGCAAAGTGACTGTCTGAGGAGGCCTTACAAATAGCTGAGAAAAGAAGAGAAGCGACAGGCAAAGGAGAAAGGGAAGCTACCCAACTCAATGCAGAGTTCCACAGAATAGCAAGGAAAGATAAGAAAGCCTTGTTAAGTGAACAATGCAAAAAAAATAGAGGAAAACAACAGAATGGGAAAGACTAGAGATTTCCTCAAGAAAACTGGAGATACCAAAGGGACATTTCATGCAAATAAGTGAACAATAAAGGGCAGAAACGGTATGAACCTAACAGAAGCAGGTGAGATTAAGAAGAGGTGGTAATAATACACAGAAGAACTATACAAAAAAGATCTTAATGACCCAGATAACCACAATGATGTGATCACTCACCTAGAGTCAGACATCCTGGAGTGTTAAGTCAAGTGGGCCTTAGGAAGCGTTACTACGAACAAAGCTAATGGAAGTGATAGAAATCCAGCTGAGCTATTTCACCTCCTAAAAGATGAGGCTATTAAAGTGCTGCACTCAATATGTCAGCAAATTTAGAAAACTCAGCAGTGGCCACAGGACTGGAAAAGTTGGTTTTCATTCCAGTTTCAAAAAAAGGCAATGACAAAGAATGTTCAAACTACCGTACAATCGCACTCATTCCACAGGCTAGCAAGGTAATGCTCAAGCTAGGCTTTAACAGTATATGAACCAAGAACTTCCAGACGTACAAGCTGACTTTAGAAAAGGCAGAGGAACCAGAGATCAACTTTCCAACATCCACTGAGTTATAGAAAAACCAAGAGAATTCCAGAAAAATATCTACTTCTGCTTCATTGACTACATTAAAGCCTTTGACTATGCTGATCACAACAAACTGTAGAAAATTCTTAAGAGAGGGGAATACCAGACCACCTTACCTGTTTCCTGAAGAACCTGTATGGAGGTCAAGAAGCAGCAGTCAGAACTGGACATGGAACAACAGACTGGTTCAAAATTGGGAAAGGAGTATGTCAAGGCTGTATATTGTCACCCTACTTATTTAACTTATATGCAGAGTACATCATGCAAAATGCTGGGCTGGATGAAGCACAAGCTGGAATTAAGATTGCCAGGAGAAATATCAACAACCTCAGATATGCAGATACCACCCTAAAGGCAGAAAGTGAAGAGAAACTAAAGTACCTCTTGAAAGAGGAGAGTGAAAAAGTTGGCTTAAAACTCAACATTCAAAAAACTAAGATCATGGTATCTGGTTCCATCACTTCTTGGCAAATAGATGGGAGAAAGTGGAAACAGTGACAGACTTTATTTTCTTGGGCTCCAAAGTCACTGTGGACAGTAACTGCAGTCACGAGATTTAAGACACTGAAGGAAACGTTTGTGTATCCCTGATTTGGATTTTGGTGATAAAGCATTTCACAGATGAGAAAAGTCTGGCAGTACGACTGTGCCCCCAAAGATGTTTCCTCATTTTAGCAAGCACACTCAGCATAGAACTTTGGAAGTAACAGAGGTGGAGGACACGCTCTGTGCTACTAGGGACGGTGACTGGGAGGTGAGGGCAGGACTGAGGGGACCACCCCATGCCCCCTTCCACTGTGGACCCCAGCCTGCCAGGCCCTGAGTGCACACCCAGATCCAGCGAGTACTAAGGTGTCAGACAGCCCTAAGTTTAGATTGTTCACCTGTTTGATCAAATCAGTACTACCAGGTAACACTTAGCTGGGCTGGTATGAGAAAATTTATTGAAAGATGTATCTATGCATTAAGAGCAACATCAGAAAGACCCAGACGGTAGAAGCCAGGGGGTGGGGCCAGTCTCAGGTAGCTACAAACTAGACTGGGAAAAAGTCTTGATAAAATTACAATTAGAGCAATATAATCCAAATTAGACAGGGTGGTTTAAGACCAGTAGACGCACCCTTCCACACTGCCACTGTAACAGTAAGCCCTTCCTTAAGGCTCAGAGTTTCCACGTCCCTGAACCACTGTTCACGGAGTGTCAAACAGATGAGGGAACTGTCTGCTCACTGGTGCTGGACAGGTTCTCCTCACACGCTGACTGCCTAGAGAGGCAGACAGACACCCCGGTGAACAACACAACTCTGCCCTCCCAGAGCGGATAGTGCTGTCTTCTGGGAAGATGGAGATTTTGGAAGGTGTGTTTCCTTTCAGGAATTGCTGAATATACCTGGCTTTAAAATAAGAACCACATTTCATGAGAGGAAAATGCTATTTTTGTGCTGGATGTTGCTACGGGGCCACGCAGTATTTCACCAGAGCACTGACTCCCTGTGTGCACGCTATGTAGGTGTCTGGGGCGGGGCTGTTCTGACAGGCTTGTGTGTTGGCCTCAGAAGAGTTCTGTGTGCAGGAGGAAGGCACTTACTGTCCCTTTCAGAATGGAGGACTGAAGGAGGAGACAGAGATACACCTGCTGAGAAGATCTCATTTGGGGACACTAGCTCGGTCTTTCCTTTTTCTGAAATAAAGGCATGTAGAGGAGACAGAAGTCCCCTTGCCACTGCACAGAAATGCCTGATCATCACCTCGCCTGACCTGCCCTGGCCCCACCTGCTAACACCTGGGTGAACTCTGGGTGGTGATGGCAGGTGAGACGGGATTGTGCTTATGGTCTCATAAATCTGGTTTGCAGATTATCAGAGGTTTATGCTTGACGCAATTCTTCGAGGAAGTAAACACCATAAAATGGAATGCAGAATAGTTTGGAGAATTTAGCTATTATTTTATCCACCCATACAAAACCCAGGGAAGCTGTTCTCTTTCTTGACAGATGGATTTCAGAGGAGACGCCTCAGCTTGGAACGATTACTGTGGCCGTGGCGTAACTCTCCACACTCGTGCAGGGTTTAATGGACTTTTCTTTCCCGCCCTCAAAGAGCAGCAACTGGCACTGGCTGAGCGCGGCCCGAGGTGTGGGGAATCTGTCAGGTCTCTCTGCCGCCGCCCCGGCCACAATGACACGGTCCATGTGCAGATCAGCTGTCCAGCCATTCTTCCTCCAGGAGCGACGAGATCCCCCCCCAGTAAGAAAAAGTACCTTACGGTATCCCTGAGGGCCCGGCTGCCTGGGCGAGGCAGGGGCGGGGTGGGACGGTGCACGGGGTGCGGGGAGAAAGGCCTTTGGGAAAAGTGGCTGTGACACCGCGGTGACAAGGCAGGATCAGAGCGGCATTGTCCCGGGCGGGGTAATCCTGTGACACAGTGCTGTCACTCGGCGCGGGCTCCCCGCCGCGCCAGCCAGACATCAAAGGCTGCCCCACACCATCCTACATGCTCTTTACCAGCCAATCAGCCCATTCTTCCCTACATAAAGCCCTGTGAAATCCCCTGCTCGCAGGGGGACACGCGTCCTGGTGCCCATCTGCCAGCGCGGGTCAGCGGAGGCGGGAGGCGGCGGCCGGCGCCCTCCCTGGTGGCTTCGCAAGGTGAGGACAATGCTGGCGCCGAGCCCCCGGCTCCCGCCCCGTGCTCCCCGGGTGAGGGCCGGCGCCCCCGGCAGAGGGGCTGCGGCTGACACTCGCGGAGGCACCTCGGCCGCCAACAATGAGCTGCTGGGGTCACACTGATCTCCAGGAAGGGGAATACACAATTCAAGTTTCTTACCAGTCATCACCTGGCAGCTCGATTCCTACCTCTTCAAGTGTCAGCATTTTAGAGACGGTGACACGACAGTCAGGCTTCCAGACCACTAGGCAGTCAGTCACTCCAGATCTGACTGTGAGCCTCAGGGTTTTGTCACGTTCTTGAGAATCAGTTACCATGTACAGACATCAGCTACCCCAAACCCAAGGGTAGGAATCTAACTCTGGTGCACGGCACCCCAAATCTGGATGGAGCTGGGGCACCCTTTCCCTCTGGGAGGACCTGCTTCCAGCAGAGGGTTCTCTGGCTGCAGCCCCGCCCAGGACAGGAGGTGTGTGGCAGCAGACAATGGTCTGCACCTCGAAACTGCCTGGAAGAAACCAGAGCTGAACATGTCTCAGTCTCCTCCAGGCATCAGAGAAGGGCATGCGGAGAAACGCCCACCTCGCAGAAGTGCTGGAGTGTGGTCCTGAATGACATGGGTCGGTGTAAGAGAAATGACTGAGCATCTTAAAAATTCCAAAATGGGAACTAAAATCAGGTAACCTTTTATCCACCATGACGAGCCTTGGGAGGGCCGAGCCCCTGGACAGCTCCCGCTGGGTGCTCTGGAATCCTGACTCGCCTGGCCTCCAGCTCTCTGCCCTACGGCATTTCATCTCGGTGGCCCTTCACGCTTCAAAAGGCACTGTGACACGCAGCACAGAACTCTGATTCTTGTGAAGTGGCTAAAAGCACAGATTTCCTCTTCCCTCTTAGAGTTGAGGAAAACAAGGCTCTGAGATATTAAGCAAAGATATGGTCTGAGCCTCACAGGCTCACATCACAACTGGAGCTGGAGCTGAAGGCCAAGTCCCTTGACTCCAAGACCAATGGCCTCTCCCTCTGTTGTTTCACAGCAGAGAAACCAGGCCCCAGTGAGGCTGGTCATGTGATCAGCACTTCTTGGTGAATGTGCAAGACAGACATGGTGCGGGAACAGGTAAAAGTGTGGTGCTGCCCACAGGTGCTCGGCGGCAGGGCAAGCATGTACTGGCATTTGTAACTAATGTGCAAAAAGAAGGATACACACTGGAAGATAACTGTCCAGAGCACTCGTGGGTTCTCTGAGCCCTTCCCACCCACACATCACAAGTAGAAACCATGATCCACCCAAACTCCCTGTAAAAGCAGTTCTTGGCATCTAAGATACTCTAGCTTCCACACAGCTTGGGGCTGGTACCGAGAGAACATCCCGTCTCTAAGGAGAGAAAGAAGAGCTCTCACAACTGCATTTCATTGAGGGGAATCATCTCAGGGCTTCCTGAAATTGTGAAGATGGCCTCAGAGCCCAGCCTCCAATGGCTGGGCAACCCTCCTCACACAGCCTCTCCTCCCACCAGGGTCCCTGGGCAGTTGTTAAGATGTTTTTTGGGGGGAGGGGGGCGGGAGGGGGAGGAGGGAGAAGATGCCAGTGCAGTCTCTCCACGGGAGGTTGCGTGTCGGCACCACGGAGAGCAGCACATAGTGCTGGGAGCCCCCAGAGGCCTCAACAGAGCTTCACTGAACACCCCACAGTCTTCCAGGGTGGGCCACTGCCTGCAGCACACCTGGAGTGCCAACCCTAGTAAGCTGTGAGTTACTCTACCCGTGGGCACTGAAGATAGTCCAACGAATTTGTCTTGCAGGTCCAATAATCCCTACCACTCAGGACCCAACAGGAGACATCACCGACTCCCTGCAGATGCTTTAAAAGCATTCAGATGAGGCATTTTCCCGGTTGTTCCAAGCACTCAACATGCTGAGAATCGCAAAAACCCGAGCTGGCAGACTCTACCCTGAGCACAGAGCAGCCCACCATACCACCGCCCATCTGAACAGAGCCCTCGACACCCACCTGACCCTCAGCCTCTTGTCCACCTTACCTTTTCAGGTTTGCTTTCTTCTTCTTCACGGCTGAGGCACAAAGATTTTTAGGGGCATCTCTTAGCCCAAAGCTCTTAGCCATGTGCCCGAGGTGGAGCAGTCGGATGTGGAAGATATGCTTCAGCTCCCGGGGGTAGGTGGCGTAGGCCCGGATGAAGGACTGCAGGGCTGCAAGACAGTGGGAGGCGCGGGGCAGGTCAGGACAGGTCTCTGCTGCCCCAGTCTCAGGCCTGTCCTGTGCAGTTCACCCTGCCAGGCAATGACGGACACACAGCCAGGACAGCATGGCAGATACGAACAACCTAGATCTACACTCACGTGTTCTTTTTTTTAGTTCCTAAAAATAAAAAAATCAGTCTACCGGCCACAGTGAATAAACCCAACATAACTTCACTTGAATAAACCTGATATTATCTCAGATTTTACTGTGTAGCTTCTAATGAGCCTAGAAGGCAGGGTCCTGTTTTCTTTCTCATTATAGACTTGGGGCTAGCACAGTACCTGGCAGAGAGCATGTTTTTTTTTTTGGCTGCACCACATGACATGTGGAATCTCAGTGCCCCCACCAAGAATCAAACCCATGCCCCTTGCATTGGAAGCATGGAGTCTTAACCACTGGACTTCTGGGGAAGTCCCACAGTAGGTTTTTGTTGTGCAAGTGAATGACTAAGAGAATGAGTGAAAAAACTAAGACAGGATCAATGCATACCATTTTCTTATGAAAATGAAGTCATTAGATCTTTACATTTAGAACACTTCTTCCTATTACATTTTAGTTTTTGAATAGTTAACACAAACAAATGTTATAAAATCCAAAAGGTCCACAAGGCTTTATCGCGATTGTGCGTCAAGTTCATTATTCCTTCACGTTATTATTATTACTATCATAAACCCTGCCTCCAACCAGAAGCCCCACCTTCAGCTTCCCAGCCATAGGAATCACTGACACCAGTTCACCGTAGACTCATGAAATTTTAAAACCAAATTCACGCGAAAGCACCCAGGATTGACCAATGCAGTGTTTCTTACCCATTCAAAGAATGTGTAAAAAAGGAAATGAAAAAAGAATTTTAAAGAGGAGAAAGAAAAGGATGTAGTTTCTAAAAGAGCTCTCAAAACAGTCATCGATTGTCATGGGTTTAGAGCTCTTCACCAGACAGTCTAACCAGGAACATCTGGGTCCTGTTTTAAAGTTAGAGAGAGGCCCCTGTTCTGGACCCCTCTCTGGCCAGAGAGAAGCCACAAGTGCTCCTAGGCAGGCGGCGCTCTGGATCCACCTTCACTGGAGGCTTCATGGAGGAACTATTCTCCCATCCCTGGTTCCCGGAATGTCCTTCGACAACAGTGACTGCCAAGTATCTTGCCCGTTTCTCCCGACCCTCTTCCTCATCTGCCGACTGCGAGGCTGGCCCAGTCGTAGCCCCGCCCCTCCCCACCCAGTCGCTGGAAGCAGGCGCGGAACACCAGTCTCCCTTGCCCTTGCTATTTGAGCCACTGGACTGGCAAGTTTGCCCACAGCTTAAACATAATATCCAGGCAGCACCTGGAGATCGGCGTTTATGAACAGTAATAAAAAGTGTCATTTTAGCAGATCAGCTCCTGGAAGGATCCTGGGAACCCATCAAAGCTCTATTTACTGAGCAAAGTGAACTCCTTTTCCCAATCGATGAGAAATAATAACCAAGGCGACTCCTCTGCACCCCTCTCGTCATCTGTATCTCACTTTTTAATAACCGGGGACGAGGTTTTTCAAGAAAGATCTTTAATGCTTCAAATGGTCTCTGCAGTTGGAAGGGTTCTGACATGAATTCAAGTCCTCAGAGGGGAAAGTGCTACAACCACCACGACTCAGGAGATGCTGCCTCTTCCCAACCCCCAACATCTACTCTAGACAGAAAGAGCAGGCTGGGACCCGGACACACCAAAGAGTCTGTGCCTTTAAAAACCTCATTTACCCCAAAGCTGGCCCAGGCCTCCTCACTCACACTGCCCTGCGCTGGAGCAGATTAGAACGACTGCTCTTCTCCACACCAATCCTGACAGCTGAGGCTGCAGAGCCGAGTCTCAGGAGACACAGGTGCTCCACTAATAACCAATCCATCCACGTATGCATGTGAGAGCTGGACGATAAGGAAAGCTGGGCACTGAAGAACTGATGCTTCTGAACTGTGGTGTTGGAGAAGACCCTTGAGGGTCCCTTGGACATCTAGGAGACCCAACCAGTCCATCCTAAAGGAGATCAGTCCTGGGTGTTCATTGGAAGGACTCATGCTGAAGCTGAAACTCCAATACTTTGGCCACCTGATGTGAAGAGCTGACTCACTGGAAAAGACCCTGATGCTGGGAAAGATTGAAGGCAGGAGGAGAAGGGGACAACAGAGGATGAGATAGTTGGATGGCATCACCGACTCAATGGACATGAGTCTGAGTAAACTCTGGGAGTTGGTGATGGACAGGGAGGCCTGGTGTGCTGCAGTTCATGGGGTCGCAAAGAGTTGGACATGCTGAGAGACTGAACTGACTGAATAGCTACAGGGAAAGGAGTCTGCCAGGAAAATGGCAGAAGAGTTCTCTCCCTCGACAGGTTGTACTTCCAGGGGGCAGGAAGTGGCTGGTGCTGGCAGTGCCAGGAATGAGTGGAAGGAAGAGGGGCTATGAGGCAGAGATGAGGCGGAAGAGGAGAGGTCATGCAAGGAGACCTTTCATGAAAGGAGACTTGTAGGATGCAAGTTGGATGATGCTCCAGCCACTCAGAGCTGGTGCTCTCACTGAATCCCATTTCAGAGCCGTAAGGATGACAGGATTTAGGGAAATCTATTTCAAAATACCTTCCAAGGACATAGGACATTTTGCCCTTTTGAATAATAAAACCAAATCTATTCTTGGCCATCTGATCAGGAAGAGCAACATCTTGTGGATGATGCTTAGGGTCAAGGAGGCAGAAAGGAGCAAAACTCCTGCCTGGAAGGTGCTGCTCATCCTTGCTCCTCCCAACCCAGTCCTGCCCCGGAGGAGCACGCGTCTGGCACATTAACAGTGACAACCACACAAAGGTAGTGGGAGAGGCGGCTGGCACCAATTCTCTTAAAGGCAAAGCGTTTGACCAAGGAGCCAGCCTTCCTCTAATCACAGAGAGGGATGATCCCGTCTGAGCCAGGCACAACCCTAACATATAACTCCTGCTCTTTGGGGAGGAGATGCTTGAACCATAAGAGGAAGTGAAAGTGGTCCTGTGCAGCTGAAGGACTATGTTTTCTGAAATTTTTGCTCAGGAGTCTGGAGTTCAAACTTACATTACCACAATTTTTACTACTTGAAGCTCTACTTACAAGATGCAAGATGTGAAGGGGAAAAGGGCTAACTGCTTCTGGAAACTGACCATGACGAAATGCTGAATATTAGCAATAGGTGGGTCAGAAAGTGCAAAAGGAAAACAAATGCCTACTTGGCCCAGTTTCCAACTAGTTTTCTGCCATGAAGGCAAAACCCAGCTGCTTTTGTTAGTTATTCACGAGGTGAGTTCTGAAATAGCTAAATGGGAGGAGAGTCAGGGGTGGAGAATTTGCATACGGAGATAGGGAAATGCAAAAGACAGTATCAACTCCTGGGGCATGGCAATTACAGGTCTCCTCTCCTCAAACCTCCAGAATTCAATCCTAAGAGGAGAGACCGAGCGAGAACCTAATGCCTGCTGCGGGGTGACCGAGATGCTCTACAGGCAGTTCCCTTAAAAGAAGATGTATTCATTTCCTTCTTGGTCCATAAACGTTGGGAGTGGCCGCACTCCAACATCCTTTGAAAAGAAGACAAGTAATGCTGCCAGCCTCTTGGTGTTAGTAAGTTCAATGGTAACAATGAACAGACAACCCCAAACCATATTCTCTAAGGACTATTCACTGTCACTTTTACCCTGATGACCCAGAGTCGCTGAAATAGCTGTGGGCTCGCTAGGATATCCAAAGCACCTCTGACGCCAGCAATGTAGCGGTGGTGCGGCTTTGCTTTCCTCCTCTTCATTCCAACTCTGTTATCAACCCTGTGGCCAACACTTGGTCAGGTATCCCGCAGCAAGTTGAGCTTGTCTAACTTTCAACATGTGCCCAAACCCTCCCCGAGACATTCTGTTCCCCGTGAGAGAATGCTCTAGTACATCTCCAAAGGCAGGTTCTCAGGAAGAGCCTTAGGAGTTGCTGAATTCACTGCAGGGAGACACGTGAACAGGGTATTATTAGAAACCAGACTATAATGCACACTAATTGCCAGTTGTTACGGGGCAACTGCTGGGATTTCATCATTCATCTTGGGCAGTTCCAGTTTGTTCTGGCAAAAACTAAGGCCTGCCTTTATAACGTGCTCAGGTATGAAACAGTGAAGTCGCTCAGTCGCGTCCGACTCTTTGCGACTCCATGGACTGCCGCCTACCAGGCTCCTCAGGCGACAGTCCATGGAGGTTTCCAGGCAAGAGTACTGGAGTGGGTTACCACTTCCTTCTCCAGGGGATCTTCCCGACCCAGGGATTGAACCTGGGTCTCCCGCACTGCAGGCAGATGCTTTACCATCTGAGTCCCAGGGAAGCCCCAGGTATGTAATAGGGACCTGCAAATATTTCGTCACTAACCCATTTCTGTCATCAGTTTCCTGATTACCATAACTGCCTAGGAGCCAGTCTCCTGGCCTTCACCTTTAGCCCGGGCTGTTCTCACCCAGCTGCACGCGACCTTCTCAGAACCATCAGATCACCTCCCTGCCCCAAGCCCTCCACTGGCTCCCCTTTCACTTGGGGTACCTGGGTCCTCTGGACGGCCTCCACGCCCTGCCTCTGCTGCCCATCCCCGCCTTCCGGGCACACTGCCCACGGTGCCTGCCTGCACGCCCCCAATCAGAGCCCTGGGGCGGCCCCTCTTCAGTGTTTTGCTCACATGGCAACCATCCCAACAGGGCTCACCCTTAGCCCTCCATCTCCCTCATCTGCACTGTTCCCTCTATGTTCTCATCACCTTTCACTAGACCATCGAATTAAACTAATGAATTATTTGGCTTTGCCAAGTCTTAGTTGTGGCACACGGAATATTCAGGTGTGGCACGAGGCCTCCCAGCTGCAGCACGTGGGATTCAGTTCCCTGACCAGAGGTCGAACCCAGGCCCCTGCATTGGGAGCTCGGAGTCTTAGCCACTGGACTGCCAGGGAAGTCCCGAGACTATCTAATTTATGTGTAATTCATTTATTATGTTTATTACTTTCACTGTCTGCTCCCCCCCCCCCCCAAACTAGAATGTTACAAAGGTGACGATTTTTGTCTCTTCTGATCCCTGGTGTGTCCCAAGCACCGGGAATGGTGCCCAATTCCTTCTAAATATTAAAGCAATTAAAAAAAAGTTTCAGTTCATAAAAAGAAGAAAACAAGAGGCTGTAGCGTTTATCTCTTGGTAAGCCAGCCTGGCATTCTTCTCCAAATCATGGGTCACTATCAAAAAGAACTGTGGATCTGCCCACAGTAGGGGTGAGTCTCATCAGCAGACATGGGACAGTCAGTAGCCGACACACATGTTCCAGCATGGAAGACACTGGGCTCTTCTGAGCTCCCCTTCCCTGCGCTCTGTTCAGCGCTCAGAGTGAACTACTGAGTCCACACCTAATGCCTGGTGATCCCAGGGGCCAATTTATGCTACAAAGGCACCGAATACTGAATTAATACCTAACCCTTTCATAAATTTCCCAGGAAGTGGGTTCATGGTCTGCAGTCCTTCCTCAGCATTGCTCTTTCTAGTTTTTCTTTGTATTTTCAAATAGGAACTGCTTTGGTCTAACATTTTCAGACCTTGCCTTCATCTCTGATTTCCATCTCTACAACTACTCCTACTGACGTGCCGTATCTCATCTATCTAGTTTTCAAAGAAAGAGGAAAATGGGTCCTGGAGACCCAAGTTGCTGGGTCACAGCTCTAGACCTGACATAAGCCAAGATAAAGCCTCATTTGTGCAAAACGTGAGGATGGATGAAATTAACATTTAATATCACTTTAAAGCCTTCTGTGCCTTCTTCCAATCCCTGCAGAATTAGGGAGATTGAAGGCTTTTGCTGGCGAGCAGGGCTGCCTGGTTGGCCTCCCAACCTGTCTGGGGGCATGTGGGTAGAGATGGGGCAATGCTCGGTCGGGTAATCCATCTACAACCGCCCAAGAAATTGACCAACCTTTCTTGGCCCTGGAGACTGTCTCCTCGCTGGAGTGCACATAATCTTCAAACACCGTCTGCAAGACCGTGGCTCGTTCTCGGATTTCCTGGGGACCAGCGGTGCGGGATTTCTGGGAGGGTGACGGAAGGATTAGAGGACAGACAGTCAGAGTCAGGAATAATGAAGCGGTTTATAATAGATTTAATAACAGTAAAATCACACAGTAACCACCAAGGGGCCAACAAGGGTAATCCTTTCAATATTACTAGGGAAGAAAATGGAGCGATAAAGATGTTAAAGTCAAGCAAAGATGAGGATGGCTTTGTGAGGGAGTAGGTCGGGTCTCTTATTTATTTACTTGTTTATTTTTCTTTCTGGCCTCTTATCACTCGTGTTCAAAGTGAAAGTCTATGGGAGACACTTTGGAATTTTCCAAGTCCAACTGAGGCGTTTAAAACACGACGGGACAGAAGAGGTTTTCAGAGGAACCTTATATGTCCCACTTAGGCTTTCAATCTGCCCCCTGCCTGGGACTCATCGGTGGAGCCCTGGCCATTCCTGTCTAAGAGCAACCCACAAGCCACCTGCCCACAAGGTGGTCTGTCCCTGAATCACAGAGCACGTGTCCTCACTCCTGAGAGGTCCAGACTCTCAGCGTTCCAGAAATATTCTAGCAGCCCAGACCCCTGTGGCCAGGAACCCATGGAGGACTGGGCTGCTCCAGCCAACCATGCGAGGCTGCCACCATGGATCTCTGCAGCCAACGGTCCCTCTGTAAGAAGTCATATTCGTATGCACAAATGACCCTACAGGTGGAAAATGTGAATAAAACCAAAACTTCATTTCTTTTCAGCCTTTAGCAACCCCAGAGAAAAGATTTCCTTTTTTTACATCCCTCTGAAAACACGCGGCTTATGTGTCCTGTATCTTGACACAAATGCTGTCTCCTGAATGTGAAACTGAGAATCAACAGAACCCAAACTTGGCTAATCCGCCTTCCCAGAGGTGTTGATCCTTTGGATGGTGCTAATGAAGCTCCAGCCCTCGTCACCCCCCTGGCCCATGTGGGTCACCAGTAAAAAAACAGCGTGAGACCCAGTTCATGTTCCTTTTAACTCCTGTAGAGGACAGGGAGCATGCTCCGGGGTCTGGCTGACCATGCCGCTCGCAGGCACCCTGGCATCTCTCACGGTTAAAGCTGCTGGAGGAAGAAAAAAGGGTGGGGGGGGAGAAAAAGCCTCCTTCTTGGGAGCAGTGTTCGTCTCTGTATTAATAGAGACTTAACAACCTGAAAATGTTTTTAGTTTAGTCAAATCATTCCTGCTACCTGTTTGGTTGATGATAGTCTAGCTGATTTCACAGTACATGGTGCCCCTAAGGGTTTTATCCATTCAAATGTCAAGAGAAAAGTCACTCAGGAGCTGTGTTACGAAAGTGGACATTTGCTGTTGTCATTAACAAGGATTTTTTTTTTTGCCCTCTTAACTGATGTGAAATGCAAACTTTTTTTTTGCCGTCCTCCTTTCGTTAAGCCACCTCAGCAGTGAAACTGTCACCTTCCTTGCACTTTTTTTTTTTTTAATATGAATGTGAAATTAGCAAGGATGCCCTTTCCCCTGGCGGACAGAATCCTCTGTTATTAAAAAGTAAAGCACTTTAATAATGAAAACTTTTTCCTCTTTTTCCTGTGTTTTAACTGTTTAAAATTAATGAGAAGGGCAGAATGGTTGTCAAAGCGATATTGAAAGCCGGGCAGCCAGGACCGAATAAGCACAAAAATCCCTCCAGAGTGTTAAATAAACAGAGCTCCAGCCCTCTCCAATCCCTCTGTTGGTTATTGTATACATTCTGTAACAGCTCTCAGAATAGATCTGAGAGCCAGGGAGGCAGAGAGGTTTCAGAATTCCAATAAAGGCCTCAAATTAAAGACAGCCTGGTGCGAATTCCAGGAGAAAATTAAAGAGACCTCAAGCTTAAGTGACAGGTGACTTGCTTCTGTGTCACAACTGTCAGGGGATTTAGTGATAATATGGCAATATATTACAAAGGGCTTTTCTTATTCCCCCCTTTAGGTTTCAAAATGAGGCATCTTTTCTTCCCAACCAAAAAAAAAAAAAAATTACATACACACATATATATAATGTGTGTATACCAGTAAAATATGTAGAAAAAAGGCGATAAAACTAGGTTCGCACACTTGAAATGATGAGGTCAGTTTTAGTAGAATATAAGAAAAAGTTAATGGCAGAAAACATCATATACTTAGGAGAAAGCAGGTCTTAGCCCCCCCGCCCCTTGCCACTTCCAGAAATACTTTATTTTAAAATTGTCCCTCTTGAGAATGAACAAGGTATTTTTCCATTGTCTTCTGGGGAGGACAGTCTAAATTTAAACTGAAGACAGAGGGGGCAGAGTCAGGCAGCACCAGCTCAGCCCCAGACAGGGAAGAAGCTCCCATAATGAGGGGGGTGAGACCCCAGAGGGCACATCCCCGAGGACCGGCCCCCCCAACCCTCAAAGATGCAGACTTAGTCCTGCTTAATGAAGCAGCTCGCAACTAGCAGACGGTGGGTGGTTTAGAAAAAAAACATTTCCAAAGGTCTAGACACACTCGATACTCTGTGTCTGTAGAGACTCTACTGGTCTTGGCAAGAGCAGACAATCCACAAAAACTAGGCGACGGCTAGTGATCTTATTTTAATCTCTCACGATGCCAGGGAGCTTTCTGTTGGGATGAGTTTATAGGCTTATCTCATTGGACAAAAAAAACTTTTAGGAAGAACATGTTTGGGTGTGTGTTTATACTGTGGAGATGGAAATTCATGCCTACCAAGAGTCAGCAGATGCGTCCAAGACAGCTAGGTGGGGTTATTTTTGTTGTAAAAAGTTTCAGGTGGGAGCAGTTGGGGTGGTGGGTTGTTTTTTTTTATTGAAAGCATGTGTCTTGACACTGCCAACTTCTAAGGTATTTTTAAACTAAATGGAAGGATTTTGTTTTAATTACTTTATTGCCAAGCTGAGTTTTACCCCCATGGTCCCTAGAACCTTCTGAGCGCTTCCCAGTCAAGTTGAAAGATCAAATTTATTCTCTTTGTAGGTGGGTGAACATTCGTGCGCCCAGACGCAGCTATATATATTTTATATACCTAAATATGAAATATACATTTTACAGATGCTTCACTCTCTTGCTTTCTGTTCACGGAAGCCCTAAATGTATGTGCCAGAGGGCCACTTACAATGGCCTTCAACCAAGCTGGGTGAGGATGGGCTTCATGATGAGGCGTCTGGCTCGGTGTGAAGGCCCAGCCACCGTGCCCACCTTTGTGTGCCTGGCACTGACTGGTACACCAGCAAGAACTGCCCACATCAAAGATGCCAATTAGGGCACTGCATCTTTCAGGCGAAACAGAATCAAAAGCTGTGTCCAGCATTCACTTTACTCTCTTCACCACTGACAGGACTCACGCACACAATACACTCTCGCAGGCTGTAATCTACGTGATAATTAGTAATGCAGTCAGCTTAGCTTTTGTTTTGCTTCGTCCTGTGAACGAAAGGTAAATGTGGTCAAACAAGTGGTGCTGATGGGCGTGACATCTAGAACCTGGCAAGACTAGTTGAGTTTTCTAAGTTAACCAGTTCGTTATTTTGGGGTCAGTGGAAGCCCAGGCTTACTTAGCACTTTTTCTCTTTCAAAGATCACCAGACCTTAAAAATATCGAAACATCATGTTCATCAAGGCAGCAGCTCAGGGCGGAGGTGAGCTCACATGACCCAGAGCGTGCACAGTGCTCCGAGTCTTGTTTTATTCAAACCTCACAGCGGCCCAGCAGGAGGGGTACTCGAGACATCCTCATTCTCCCGGTGGGAAAACCCAGGTTGGGGAGGATCTGTCCCAGATTGCACAATGACTGACTGTGAAGCTAAGATTCGGATCCGAGCCTCTTGGGCTCTGGGCCCTGTCTCTCACCCACCATCTTAGGGGGGGCTCCTCAAGCCCCAGCCAGCCTTCCAGGCTGGTCTTGAGCCACAATAAAGGCTTAGGGAAAGGAACTAGGGCCGCCAGCCACAGGGTGGATGTTTACAGAATGGCTGTGGCTTGTTTCCGAGAGAGCAGAGGAAGGTTCTCTTGCTCTGGGGAAGCGTCCTGCAGGAGGTGTCCTCTGCCCGTCCACAGCCTCCCCAGAGATGCTCGGAGACACATGCCCATCGGCACCCTGGACAGACTGTCCAGGCTGTGCTCAGGGGGTAAATACTGACACCAAAGCCGGTCCCGGCAACAATGTAAATGAAGACAAGGTTATTGAAACCTTCACCATCTCCTTGTGTAATTTTGAGGCTTGCTCTTAATTCTGGAGAACGGTCAAAGTGAAAGATGCTCAGTCAGGTTTAACTCTTTGTGACCCCATGGACTGTCGCCTGCCAGGTTTCTCTGTTCATGGAATTCTCCAGGTAAGAATACTAGAAGGGGAAACCATTCCCTTCTCCAGGGGAATCTTCCCAAAAACAGGGAGAGAACCCAGGTCTCCCACATTGCAGGTAGATTCCTTACTATCTGAGCCACCAGGGATGATAAGTGCCAATTTTCCACTTAGTGTGAAACTGAAAAAAGGCACTGGGCTTCATGTCAATGAGTCTGAGCTTCAATTCCATATCTGCTTCTGCTACTAACTGATGTGATAATAATAATAATAATAATAAATACACTTTGATCCCTGCGTTGGAACTTTTGGGTTATTTTTCACTCAACCCTTCAATCGCCTTCTGAGAAGAAAATTAAAATTATCTCAGTTGTACACAGAAGAAATTGACCCTAAGGGTCTAGTCCTGGCCCAAAGCCACACAGCTGGTGAGATGAGGACTTGGGCCCAAAGGCCGTGCTTCTGGCACTGGGCTACCCCATCCTCAAACAGCTCCCTGGGCGCCCCTACTCAGCCCAGAGCTGTCCCGGGGCTCTAATTACATCGCCATGGGAACATCTGGATAAACAGAAAACAAACCTTGCCCCCTAACTAGAATTTGCAGCAGTTTCAGAAGAAGAGAAGTGTGCCAAGACCAATGAGTCTCTATAGTTTCCGGTCAGTTCTCATGACAACAGACTTATTATGGGATGGCCTGAGGGCCTGTGGGGTCAGGACCCTCTGCAGTGAAACATCACTTAATATAATAGGTTGATCAACCGAGTCCTTAATAGCTTTTCTTGTTCATGGGGACTGTTGCTGTGGTACCATTTATTGGCCAAACTTCACCTCTATGAACACAGCTGCTTAGTTGCTCAGTCATATCCAACTCTTTGCGACCCCATGGACAGTAGCCCGCCAGGCTCCTCTGTCTATGGAATTCTCCAGGCAAGAATACTGGAATGGGTTGCCACTGCCTTCTCAGGGGATCTTCCCAAGCCAGGGATTGAACCTTAGTCTCCTGCGTTCGCAGGCAGATTCTTTACGCACTGAACCACCGGGAAAGCCATGAAAACAGCTAACATTACCCAATTTAGAAAGCACTCTAGTTTCGTTTACTTGGCCTAATTAACACTAATGGAGGCTCGCTGGTAAACTGTGAAGGATAGGTGGCCTGCTTTCACACCAGAAGGACCCACGATTATCAGTGCACCCTCACGGATGTTCCTTCAGCTCTCTAAGCCTCAGTTTTCTCATCTACGAAGTGGGAGAGTAACACCTGCCTTGTGGGCTGCTGAGAGGCTAAGACAGGACCAAGTCGGGGAAGAGCTCATCAACACAGAGCCAGGCCCACAACACATGCTGGGGCAACAGACATCGGACTGTTCCTCTCCTTTCCTTAGTGCATTTCTGCAGGTTCTCTCTGGAACAGAAGAACTTAAATCGGGGTCAGGCAAACGGACTCCTTGCCTCAGGGAGAATATTGATCCAAATAAAGACATGTACTAACACACACAAGAGATTCTTAAACTTCATCTATTTTGACTCCTATTTTCCAGTCTATCCACAGGCATCAGAATAGAAATGGAAAAATATCCAAATATTAAAATTTCATGGACAAAATTATACAGAGCAACACTACACACACACAGAACACACACGCAAGTCTAGGTGGTACACCTGGTAACGCCGTAGAGTGAGGGTAGAAGTGCTTCCGAGCGGGGGGCCTCAGAAAGCAGCAAGAAAGGCTGTCTGGGGTTGCCTGCGCTGCTCAGGGTCTCCATATGGTAGTGCTCAGATGATAAAAATACCTCAACTTTACTCTTCCTCTGTGTATAGCACACATTAAAAAATGGATGAACTAAGTGTGTCTGAAAGGAGGTTCTGAGACATTTATTTTTTCCATGCGGTCCTGGGTGGATGGGTCAGGCCAGGTGTCCATGCGGGTAAGCTGGAGGGGGACCACCAGGGCTGAGCATGGAGCGCTGTTGCCTCCAGACTCTTTCTGGCCAGGGACGAGCCCTCCTTCTGGGGAGCCTGCTGCCGCCTGGCAGACACCCAGGACGGACGGGGGCCCATTAACTGGATGGGCCAGCAAATGTGTCCAGAAGCGAAGAGAGAGAAACGCCAGCAAAATGTGGCCTCGTCTAATGTTCATGGTCCTGAAAACGCACGCTTTACTCGCCAGTGGTAGGAACTGCCCAGTACTCAGAGCCTCTGCCTCCCTACACCAGGAAATGAGTCACCTCTGTGAGCAGCAAGCATAGTTAATAGTAAAACTCACCTGGCCTCCCCCTCGTCTTCCTTTAAAACAATCATCCTTTGTCAGAACAGACAAAATGTCATCCATCTTCATCTCAGAAACGCTGTAAAAAGGAGGACATATAAAGGTAAGCTTTTTATTCTTCCAAAAACATTATTCTACCAACTGTGATGCATAAAATTGGCCTCTCTTCTGGCTAATCAGATACAAAGGAGAAGTGACACTTGGTCGCGGGAAAGAGAGTGTTTTCCTAACCTTTCAGGAATTCGGAAGGAAGGGGACTCCATGATATTAGAGGGACAGAAGGAGCGACATTATCACCGATTCTCATCCTCCCAGATACACATACATAGGCCACATTTACAGTCTCCTTTATGGGGGTCACATCATTATCTCTTAATAGACCTGGAAAACTACATAGGCCTGCTTATTGACATATTACCTGGACTTGAGCAGAAGGCAACAAGCCAAAAAACATTTCAGACAGTCCCTTTAAAGGAGGTGGCTGAAGACCCTTAACAGTGGGGTAAACAAACACCTGAGTGAAAGTAAACAGATAACCAATGTCTCCCATTGACAGCACCAGAACTCTGTCTTAATCTACCCTGAGGGACCTTCCTGACTGTCATCTCTGAATTACTCAAGGGTGAGGACCAAATGACCTTCGGCAAATCTATAGAGTTACAGGCTAACGGCTGAAACCAGAACCCAGGCTTCACCTGTGAATGGGAGCCACGAGGAGCCAGAATGAGATGCTCCAAGCAGCCTCTTGGGGGAGTCTGGACAGCACACTGTCCCCCTTGGCTCTGGAAGGCCCCAGGCTTTGCCCCGGGGAAGAGCACAGAGCAGAGTCCTGAGGCAGAGACAAGAACAGACTTCCCAGGGAGGAAGGGAGAGGGGAGGAGGAGTTCTAGGGCAGGAAAACAGATTCTAAAAAGGTAAATGACTTTCAGGACTTCCCTGGTGGTCCAGTGGTTAAGAACCTGACTCTCTCTGATGCAGGGGGAGAGGGTTTGATCCCTGGTCAAGGAACAAAGATCCCACATGCTGCAGGGCAATTCAGCCCTGGGGCCACAGCTAAAGAAGCCCCTGTGAGGCACAGAGAAAAGCCTGCGTGCCACAATGACTCAGAGCAGCCAAAAAAAAAAAAAAAAAGATAAATGCTTTTCTTGTATGTTTTGTTTTTTTTTTCAAAATGTAACAGCAAATTAGAACGTGAATGGCAACCTTTTCTGAGGGAGAAGACAAGCCCCACTGCCTCCCCCAAAGGTGACTCTGACAAAGCTATGAATGGACACGCCACGTCTCCGACGGCGATGCACCTGAGCCGTGTCACCGCCTCCCTGAGACGCCCTGTCCCCAGTCCGCGCGGCCCCTTCTCGGCTGCCGGACTCGGGAAATCTTTTCATGGAAGTTAGGACTCAGCCTGAGAAGGCGAGGTACATGCAGAGAGGGCAGGAGCTGGGGAAACTGTTCATAGTTTCCTGGAAAATCTATTTTTTCACGTGGGAGAAAAATAATATGGCTATTGAATTTGCCTCTTATATGCCTAGAGAGCTGGAGGAAAGTAAAAACCAGAGCCAGTCTTGTCTTTCCCTTCGTCTAGCTGCCTTGCCTCTATTAAAAAAAGAAGAAGAAGAAAACAAAAGGACAAAAGCAATGTAAAAACTTGGGAGTCAGATCCTGAAATGAGGAGAAAGAAAGCAGGTACAGTGTCATTCACAGCCAGGGATACAGAGAACTAAAATGCCAGAGGAAGGCGCAGGTTCCTCAGATGCACGGGAGTGCTGTTGTCCAGCCAGGGTGCAGCTCATGGGCTACGTTGGGGGACTGTTTACCCGAGGTGAGCAGGAGCCAGGGGGAGCCGACCCGGAGAGATTTACAGTTTAAAAGGGCCTCCTCCTTGTCCAAGATGTCACTGTTTCTGAGGAACAAAACAAACTGATTCTGCCCATTTATGGTTCTATCAACAGACCTGAGTCACCCCCACCTCACTATAGAGAGATAGCATGGAATAAATCCAAGGAACTGTCTTTCTTAAGCCTGATCTAAGAGAGACGCATTTCGAGGAAGCTTTCCCATTTTAATAAACCTACGGTGACTTTCATTAGAAAAACATTTAAAGAAGAAGTGGGGAAAAGTGAAGAAGTTGGCAATTAACAAGAAGTCACAAGGACGCAGAGACGAAGTTCTGAATATCCACTCAGAGGCAGCGTGGCCCGGGCCTCTCGCTCCCTCTGCTGAAGTCCATTGTCAGGGCCGGTTCCGCGGCGCTGGGCACGTGGAGGCGGGTGGCAATTTGCTGTGATGGCCCTTGCTGCCGCCTGTCTTTCTGAATCTTCCCTGTAATTCATCAGCCACCCCAGCATCCTACCGCCTGGCTCTCTGGTACCAAGTAGGCACATACTCCTTCCTCCTCTTTTTTTTTTGATATTTGGATGTGTACCTTTTGGATTTCGAAAATCTTCAAGTCTGCCTTTTCCCATAGCACACTTTGGAATGACTTATTAGACTTAATTTTTTGTATGAAGTCAAAGAAACAGTCTGCATACATTTCCCCAGCAGACAGCCCTGCCTTGAACAGAAATTGGCACGTGTAACAGTGCTCGGCAGTACCGCAGCAGCAGACCTGACCACACTCAGGGTGACTAGAGCTCACCCACAAGTAGCCAGGGGTTCAGGGCGAGGCCCCGAAACAGGTGCACTTTCAAGGCCAACACCAGCGAGTCTGGACTCCGACAGGACTCTCTGCCCCCTAAGTGAAGGTCCTTACACCACCTGAGACCCACATCTCCTCCGTGAGGTGTCTCCCTGTCTTCATTCTCCTGATCTTCCTGAGTCCCTGGCATCACTGAGTTCCCCCCTGAGCGTGAACCTTATGGTGAATTTCCCACGAATGCTGTGGGTTCTTTCTCCAGTCAAGATCATCAGAAAGAAGGACTGTCCTTTTTACACCCTTAAAATACACTTAGCTCACCAATGGTTCATGGTGGTGCTAATGAGCATCTTCCCTTCTTCAGTGGTAGGCTTACAGTGAACCTTCCACGGCCACGAACAGGAACGCCTTTACTCAGAATGAGGACAAGAGCAGAGAGGCGGAGGCGCCTCTGCTGACGACCCTGTATGGGACTGTGACCCTCTGCCTGCAGTACCCTCAGCACCTGCTTCTCCAAGGAGACGAGCGAAGGAGGCCAAGCAGAGCGCTGCTGCCAGGGAGGGGGGCAGAACGTAAGCTCGTGGGTCAAGAACGGGAGGAGGAGGGCACCATGGAGGCAGAGAGGCTGCAAAGTGCAGGGAGCCTTTCCTCCTGGGGGACAACACCTCTGAGAACGCCTTCCACAGGTTCACTAGGTCCTGGGACAGAGGGAAAAGTTACAGCGCTGGAGTGGGCTTTCATTTCACACCCCCATGTTTCTGGAGTGGACCTGCTGGATCAGGGGCTGTCTGGACCCTGAAAGGGCAGCAAAGAGAGGTCAGAGCCGGCCTCCAGCCCCCAAAACTCAAGAGTCCAGCTGGAGAGGAAGCTCCTGGTGAAGTGCGACTGATCGACCGACACAAGACTCTCTTCTCACAAGAGAGAAGATGCACGCCTTCCTGAAACAAACAAAACCCACTCTTCACCTGGCAGAGTCAGAGCTGAGATGAAAGAGCCGAGAGGAAAACTCAGACCGTCTTCACCCGAGTGACATGACCCCCCAGAGCAATCGGGGCAGGCCCCGGCCTCCCCAACCCTGAGGGATTTGTGGGGAGTGTGTTTTCATGGGGAGCTGCACCCCATGAACCATCACACCGGCAACATCGACAGTGCTGAGTGTGCTGCAGTCGGCTGAGGCGCGGGGTGGGAAGCGGTGTGTTCCCCATGGGGACGGCCACCCACAGTTCTCCCCGCCGAGTGGGCCGCTGGGGCACATCAGTGCAGATGGCAAGGCCATGGTGTTTCCAGCTCTGCACTTCAAGGGGAAAAGCCTTGTTACCTAAAACACAGACTGGGCAAGGAAGCCACCCAGAAACATGACCCACCACGTGACGTCATGGCAGCCAGCCACTCTTGTGCCCAGCATGTACTGGGCTGCCAGCCTGGGCTCCGAACATGCTTTGGCATCACTGTAGAGGAGACGTGTGAACCCACGTAGATGAGTGTGAGTTTTCCACACATGACTTCTGAAGCCCATTTTGAGGGCCTGTTACTCCAGGTGCTGGAGATTTTATGGAAAACGTGACAAAACCACCTCATCTCTGGGGCCCAGGTCAACGCTTCCTGCTTTCATCAGGATCGCCTGGCCAGCCTGAGCTGCTGCCCTCCATCTCCGTCCTTGCTCAGGGAGATCGGGGTTGGATGGACGCTCCCGGCCCAGGTTCCAAGCTGCCAAGCCCTGTGGGGTCCCCAACCTGGGCGGAGGGAGTGGGGACTGGCGCTTCCTGCTGGAGGATGTGAGATGCTGCCATGTGACTGGGCGCCCTTCCCTGCACATGTGGGGTGCACAGTAATTCACCCCTCTCAACAGCCTCCTCCCTCGGCGTACTTTCCAGGAGGGGGGAAAGTGATGAAGCCAAACCACCATTTTCCCCACAGATAAATCAACTCTACAGGTCTAAAACGTTAGTGAACTGCAAGAAACAAAACGTGATGACTATAAGAGACCTTGGTGGAGCTGGCTGGGAGGGTGGTGCACACTCACTTCACCGCAAGAGCCACGGAATGCAGACCTCTCCCTGAAGAGAGACGGAGTGCACCCGCTCACTCCCTGACTCGGAGCAGCAATGAGGTGAGGACTGTCACGTGCTCACGGCATGAAGGGTTTTAGTCTTTGCCACTGGCTATTCTGGGACTCATTTAGGGATCACAAGGGTTAATGGCTCTTCGTTGGCTTACAAGGCCCAGCCACTGTAACAAGCGACAGAAAGTTAATTAGGAGAGATCAGCGGAAGCCCCGTTCAGGTTTCTGACTCACTTGATTTTGTGAGAAGCCAACGAGTTGACATATTCTGCCTCCGAAGGAGCCAAGACAAGCAGGCTGCTCCCATGGCAGCCAATCCGGGCCGTTCTCCCAATCCGGTGGATGTATTCGGCAGGTGAAGACGGAGCGTTGTACTAAAAGAGGGACATGAAAATGAAGGCATTCACAGATCAAGGGATTGCCATTAATTGGAAGTGCAATACCCCTCACCTGCCTCCAGGTATCCCAAGAATTAAATCCTGGTGCTATGGTTACCCCACCACCATCACAAGAAGTCACTCAACCCTGAAACTCCTGGCTTCATTGGAAATAACAAGGCTCCGATGCGCCAACGGGAACAGTGGCCAAGTTTCAGATAAACGAGACATCTTCCCGTCCCAATATCTCCTTTTTAATTTCACTTCTCCACAGGTCTCCTCGCTTTCCTATTTGCATCTTTTCACCGAGGTGACTGGGCAAGGTGAGAATGCAGACAGGGTGGCCGCACGACCTTGGCCTACTTCCTCGAGAGACAGAGCCTTGGGGCCGCGGGCACAGAAGATGGCGCACAGGGTGATCCCTGTGCCTCGCTGCAGGCCCCCCCATCCTGTGAAGCGGGCTGCAGGCGGACTGAGAGGCAGGTTCCCTTCCTAAGGGACACACTCTGATCCCGCCGACAGCATTCCTGGCCCGGGAGACAGGCAAATGCTCAAACTCAGCAGAACGGGCGTGCTCCGTGGCAGTAACTGGTCATCATTAATGCTAACTGACCCTGCACTCATTCTGTCCTTTTGTTCTTTGCTGCTACTCGACTCAAAGATCAAGGGCCGAGATGACTTCGGTGGCAGGCCAGGCATATTAAGCTAATCAATATCCACAATTACCGCGAGGCGCTCAATGATCAATTCTACGTGGCTCATCTCCCACACATTAAAATCATCCTTCCTATTTCACATCTGCTCGGTGGCCGGCAGGAGAGAAGACACAATGCCTCTGGCCACAAAGTCATCGTGTGCGGTGAGCAGAGCAGACCTCTAGCCAGTGACAATCCTGCAATTCCACTAAATGTGAATAAACTATGACTCACGCAAACAGGGCATGTGTCCCCTGGCCCTCTCACAGAGGGCTTAAAAATACCACTCTGCAGACTAACGAAAAGAAAAAACAAAACTGGAACCACCGGGCTCTAGGGCTAACACCCGTGCCCTCCGGCAAAGCGTCAAAGGCTGGAGGTATGCGTAAGATGCTGTCAGGGCCTTAATTGCCCCCGCAGGTCAGTGTGCAGGCAGTTCTCAGGACAGCTGAGCCACCGTCTTCCCGACACAACGAGGCCTCCCAGGGGCCCAGTGGTTCCCGTTATTTTCAGAGTGCTGAAAATCGGGGCGTGACAGGTGTTTGTCTGGGAGCTGGGGAGCCCCAGCTGCGCAGCCTGGAGGCTGAGCTGTGGTGGTCGGGGGGCTGGGGTAAGGAGAGATGGCAGGAGAATGGTGCGGATGGGGCTGGTGGCTGCCTAGGGACCAGGGCAACACCCAAGAGGGTCTTAATAATTACTCTATTTCGAGCCAATGCATCTGCTCATGATCGTACGTTCTGGCCTCAAGCCCGCCCCTTAACAACGAGAGATGTTACCTGGACAATCCATGTGACTTGAGGGAGATCCAAGCCACGAGCTGCAATATCCTTCAAAACAGAAAAGAACAAAAGAACATGGCTTAGGATGGAGTTTCTCAACCTTTCTGGGGTCCTGGGCCCATTTGATGATCTAGTGCAAACACTGAGGGCTCACCCCCGGGAGTGCGCACAGGCGTGCACACAACTTCAGGAGCCCACTGTCATCCACCTGTGGGTGAAACTCTGATTCAGGGACGAGTTCTACTGAACCTGCAGTGAGG
Source organism: Muntiacus reevesi (assembly GCF_963930625.1). Taxonomy (NCBI): domain Eukaryota; kingdom Metazoa; phylum Chordata; class Mammalia; order Artiodactyla; family Cervidae; genus Muntiacus; species Muntiacus reevesi. Next base: position 4,013,477 of record NC_089251.1, on the reverse strand, counting down.
CAGCTGCAGCCCACTTCACTACAAGAACACCACCTGCACGCAGACCAGAGAACTGGAATGAGTCATGGGCTGTTGTGTCATGTTAAGAATTCAGAGAACTGCTGGTGTGTTTTACATTTTATCTGAAAAACCCCTTTATGGTTAACACAGTCGTGGGTTATTGCCCACATCTGGTCTTATCAGCAATGCTGAACGATAATGTGCTCTGAGGTGTGATTCTGGAAGGTCACCCCGAGGTATGTCCTCGTGGGGGTGAGCCCCAGAATCACTGACCAAGGACGCTGCTCATGGGCCTTGGAGAGTGTGAAGGACCAAATGACGCTCCCTCTTCTGATAGGCGGTTACAATCAGAACACTGGCCAGAGATTTAACCAGATGGACACAAAGTATAAAAGCAATGGAGATAGCTTTTTTCCTTTGAGCTAGCTGCCATCTCAAGAGCAAAGACTCTGCTTTCTGGTATGTCTGGCCACTCTGGCAGGGAGACTGGAAAATGGGAATCTTTCCATCTTTGGCAGTAAACACACAGCCAGCATCCACCTCCAAGGGCAAGCCACACCAAGAGCAGCCCCAGGCAGCAGGCTCTGAGCACTCACCATACACAAGAACACCGTAACTGCATTATCTTGACTCATCGTCAAAATAATGCCTCAAAACAGAGGGGAACCAAGATTCAGAGAGGTTAAGTAACTTGTCCAGGGACACACAGCTAACAAGCAGAGGGTAGCCCGCCCACCCAGGTCTGCTCTTTTCCAAGACCAAATTACACTGCACGGTTCCGCCATCAAAGAAGATACTGTGTACCTTGTACGTGGTGAGAATGCAAAATAATACAGACCCCTGTGGGGAGGAATCTGGGGATATCCAGAAAAATTACACATGCACTTGCCCCCTGACCCAGAGCGATCTCCCCTCTAGAAATCCATCCCAAAGGTACACTGGTGAAAATGTAAATGACTTATGCACAAGGCTATTCATTTCAGCACTGTTTATGACTGCAGGTCTGGTGAACACTCCAGTGTCCAGCAGGAGACAAGCTGAATAAAACATGGCAATAACCACCACACAGAACAGAGCTACAGAACACAGTTACAAAAAGATGGAGGCGCCTCTGCACTGATATGGAGAATGTCGAGGCTGTATTTTGAGTGTAAATAGTATGCTTTTGCATAAGGAGTGGAGAAAACACAAATATACTGGGCTCATATTTCAAAAGGAAATACTGGAGGGGAAAACCCCATAGCTTATAAAATTAGTGAGCTAAAGAGAAAAGAAAAGAACAGGTGGGAGGGGACCAGGATGGATCCTGTACTCCTTTAAGGCCCTTGTAATTCTAACCCTGAGACCATGTTTCAATGCAATTAAAAACCTGCCGTCACGCAACAGGAAGAACAGAGTGTCACCCATGACATATTCTTGCCAAAACACAAACAAAATCCTAAGACTGGAATCTAAACAACCATCCACACCTACTGAGGGGAGGGAAGAACAAGGTAAACAGCACCTTAATGACACAACTACCCAAATCCGGGATGCGGGGTATTTATTCTAAAGAACAACAGTCTTTCTTCAGCTAAAAAATCCAGGAAAAAAAGGAGAATAATAAAAACAGAAGACTTTAGGGAGAAGACTTCCTTGGTGGTCCAGTGGTTAAGAATCTGCCTTACAATGCAGGGGATGCGGGTTCAATTCCTGGTCAAAGAACTAAGATCCCATATCCCACGGAGCAACTAGCCTGCAGGTCACAACTAGAGAGTCCGTGTACAGCAAAGATTCTAGGTGCTGCAACCAAGACGGAGCTGATGCAGCCAGATGGATAAATGGATAGACAGACTGATACTCCAAGAACCAACACCTGGAAGGAGGTTTACCGAACTGTCAGTTGTGGTTATCCCCAGGCAGAGCGGCTTGGGGGCATTACAGGCTCCCCACTCCAGTACACTTGGGCTTCCTTGGTGGCTCAGCTGGTAAAGAATCCACCTGCAACGCAGGAGACCTGGGTTTGATCCCTGAGTGGGGAAGATCCCCTGGGGAAGGGAACGGCTACCCACTCCAGTATTCTGGCCTGGAGAATCCCATGGACTGTATAGTGCATGGGGCTGCAAAGAGTTGGACAGGACTGACGACTTTCAATTTCACTTTTTGCAGTTACCTGTATTGTTTGCTTCGTTTTTCTTTTGACAATGAATGCGTATATTATTAACCCCCCCGTTTTTATTACAGAAAAATTTAAATCTACAAAAAACCTGAAAGAAGAGTACCATGCGCACTTGTCAGCCCTGCCTCCCGACTCCCCAACTGCTAAACTGTCACATGTATTTTTCCTCTCTGTACAGTCACATTTTTCAGAACCTCCCGAAAGGAAGTTGCAAATATGGTGACATCTCACCCCTAAAACTTCAGCACAGATCGCCTACGTAAAAAGGACATTCTTCTACCAATCACAACACAATAGGCACACCTAAGAAACTTAAAATAACTTCATTTTCTAATAATCAGTCCATCTTCAAGTTTCACCAACTGTACCTAAGATGATTTTTATAATAGGTCAGTGAAAAAAATAACTGTGGTTCTGGACCATGAATTTTAAGTCATTGTAACTAGGCTCAAACACATCTTTATTAATCAAAATAGGAACCACTGCAATCAACACATTTTTGCCAATGAGAAATAAGTTTGTTTATTCCTGTAGTGTAAAAATTTGTGCTTCAGGATTCAACAAACTCTTGGAAAGCATTTCCTGCCTTCTGTTGGTTGTGGAAGTGTTTTCCCTGCAAAAAGTTGTTGAAATGCTTGAAGAAGTGGTAGTCAGTTGGTAAGAGGCCAGGTGAACATGGCAGATGAGGCAAAACTTCGTAGCCCAATTTGTTCAACTTTTGAAGTGTTGGTTGTGCGAGGTGTGGGCAGACATTATTCAGAGAATAATGTTTTGGTCACCTTTTTGGTGACCAATGCTGACTGCAGGTATGGCAGTTTTCTGGACATTTCATCGATTTGCTGAGCATACTTCTCAGATGGAATGCTGGTTTCACTGGGATTCAGAAAGTTGTAGATCAGATCAGTAACAGACCATCAAACAGTGACCAGGACCTTTGTTTGTTGCAAGTTTGGCTTTGGGAAGTGCTTTGGAGCTTTTTTTCTGTCCAACCACTGACCTGGTTGTCACCGGTTGTCATATAAAATCCACTTTTCGTCATACATCAGAATCCAATTGAGAAATGGTTCACTGCTGTTGCATACAGTAAGAGAAGGTGACACTTCGGAATGATGAATTTTTTTTTATTTGGGGTTAGCTCATGAGGGACCCACTTATAAAGCATTTTCACCTTTCTAATTAGCTTCAAATGCCTACGGACTGTAGAATGGTCGATGGTGAGTTCTCCCACAATTTCTGGTGTAGTTGTAAGAGGATCAGCTTCGAAGGTCCTCTCAATTGGTCGTTTTCAACTTCTGATGGCCGGCCACTGTGCTCCTCATCTTCAAGGCTCTCGTCTCCTTTACAGAATCTTGAACCACCACCGCACTGTACATTAGTTAGCAGTTCCTGAGCCAAATGCGTTGTTGATGCTGCAACTTGTCTGTGCTGCTTTATGACTCACTTTGAACTTTAATTAAGAAAACTGCTTGAATTTGCTTTCTGTCTAACATTGCCCTAGTCTAAAATAAATATAAAATACACAGCAAGTAGTGTCATTAGAAAAAAAAACATAAAGTGAGAAATGCACATTAAAATGATGTAGAACATTACCACATTTACTTAAGAATGCATTTCAATATCAAACAGCAAAGTTCAACAATGCAAAACCGCAATTACTTCTGCACCAACCTTAACAGTTTTCCTTCTTTAACCCTGGACTAAAGCCTAGATCATTACATTCTATTTTTATTACAGTCATCTAGCCTTCCTTACTGTATTGTTCATGGGGATCTCACAGCAAGAATACTGGGGTGGCTTCCCATTCCCTCCTCCAGTGGACCCCTTTTTGTAAGAACTCTCCACTACGACCTGTTCGTCTTGGGGCGCCCTGCATGGTATGGTTCATAGCTTCAGTGAGTTATGTAAGCCCCTTCACCACCACAAGGCTGATCCGTGAGAAGAGGGCAGCAGAGGACGAGACAGTCAGACAGCATCACCGGCTCAATGGACATGAATGTGAGCAAATTCCAGAAGATAGTGGAGGACAGGGAAGCCTGGAGTGCTGCAGTCCATATGGGGTCACAAAGAGTCGTACACGACTTAGCGACTGAACAATACTCTTCCTTAACCTAGAATGGTGCATCCCTGCCCCTAACATTTACTTTTTTGTTTTTGTAACAGTTTTTGAGGAGTCTGGGTTTCTGGAGGCACATCTCAGAATCTGGAGTTAGTTTCTGACTCCTTGCTGCAAGATTCAGGTAGAGCCTTCTGGCAGAAGGACACCAGCAGGGTGGGGTGTGCCACCCAGCACGTGACCTCAGGAGACACAGTCTGTCCTGTGTGGGGAAGCTGGGCTCAGTCACCGGAACAGGTGGTGGCCACCCTCCCCCTCCCTCGAGGAGGGCCCTTTCTCCTTTGTGATGAGTGAGGGAAACCCTGAGACTGTTTCCCAGAACCTTCTGCCCAGTGGTTTTCGCATCTGTCAAGAGTGCTTGTTTCTATCAGTTGCTACCCTGATGGCTTTCTAAGCCTATGATCACTTCCATTTCATAACGGGCACCCTTCTGTAAAGGACAGCTCTTCTGCCTTTCCCCTCACTTTTCAGTATCACTAAGGATTTATATGCATATGAAGCAACTTTTATTTTCTTTCGGCCACACCATATGGCATGTGGGATCTTAGTTCCCTGACCAGGGACTGAACCTGCACCTCCTGCACTGGATGGGCAGAGTCTTAAGCACTGGATCACCAAGGAAGTCCCTATAAAATTTGTTAAAAAAAAAAATCTATGCAAAGTTCTGCAAGAACCACATTAAAACATCACTCCCTGACTGTCCAGCATCAGTGACCTGAGGAAGACACTCCCCCTGTCACCTGAGCAACCCAGAATGACTACTGGTGGGCAGGTCAGCGTGGTCTGTCTTCTCGCTGATTAAATCCCACCTGGATTTCGCGTCCCCTCTGAACAGTGGCAAGAGGCTGCATTTGTGGGTGGCATGTAGATGTTTCATGTAGTAGAAGTGTGTCCACCACCCAGGAAGTGTTTCCCGACAGCTCCCAGGTGCCCTGAAAGCTGAAGGCGGATGTTCCGGGGCCGATGCCTCTGAGAACACAACTCAGGAGTGTTCTCGACACATACCAGTCACTGTGTTTAGAGAAACTGTTGGGCTCTTAAATATGCGAAGCTCTCATTAAGAAATGATCTATTTCATTTAGGTGCTCTGCAGTGGGAGAGGCATGGTGACAACGGCTGTCTGAGATTTAAAGACAGGCTTTGTAAAAAATTTAATACTCATCGGTTTAGTAAATCCAACTAAGAAACACAGATGGACCTCTCAAACAGCATGTGATGTTCAGAAAAGTCACTCCGAGCACAAACACGCTGAATCAGTGAGTCGGGGGGCTCAGCAGCCACCACCATCAGACCATTCACGGTTTTCCCATTCGGGCTGGGCGAGCCAACCCAGGACACCAGGCCGATAGTCTCCCACTTTCCCACAACTCCTGGTGTTGGGGAGGGGTCACCTCACAGCCAGACACTGCTTGGACTCAACCCTGCTATTTCCTTCAGCACTTCTTGACAGTCTCGGCCGGGGCTACACTGAGAGTGGGAGGGAGGAACGGGGAGAACGACTCCAGGACCACTGCGGGAGCCATCCAATCTGGGCAAGTCAACTCTGCTCTCTGAGCCTGAGTTTACCCACCTATAAAATGGCTGCAAATGATTTATCTCCTCAGGTTATTGTGACGATACAATGAGACAGTGGACGTGAAGTGTCTTGAGAATCATTGATCTGAGCGTTCTGGCTGGTGATGAAGTAGGAACGGGCATGCAGGCAATGAGGTGGGGCTGTCAAAGCTTCTGGGTTCTCTTCCCCACTCTCAGCCCATCACCCCACGCAGGCAAAAGACCACGGAGGAGAGGGAGATGGCTCCATCCTCCCGGATGCTGTCAACCAGCAGGACCAGACCAGAGGACTCTGCACAAGACGCAGCTGAAACTCGGTTCTGTGCCCGCCCTCAGAACTTAAGATCCAACCCGCCTGTATTCCTTTAACCTAATTCAGATGAAAGAATTGCTAAAGTCAGTTCTGAAAGACACTCGCGGGTGAGGCCTTGAAGGCCGTGGGCTGACAATTGGCTGCCTCCACAAGACCGAGGGGTACAGATGGAAGGCAGCTTGCTCAGGTGCCAGCCTGTCAGTTGGATTAAAATGACTCATTTATTTACCCAAGAACCTCACAAAGTGCTTTTACTAACAGGGAGAGGGGGCCTGTGGCTCTCTGAGCAAGGGACGCAGCAAATTCGCCTCTGCTGCCTTCCCGGCCTGCCAGAAGTCATTACTGCCGTGTGTGGAAAGCCATCAGCGGGGTCCGGGCCCCCGTCGTCCGGGTGACAGATTGGGCTGCGTAATCAGAGGGGGAAGGAGAGCATGCAGAAGCTGTCAGAGGCGCGAGAGCTTGGCTAGAGCCGCCAGAAATCTGGCAACATGAGTTAGCGTAACTGAGTCAACAGCCGACCATCTCCAAATGATCTCGCCATGAACAGGGATGAAATACGAGCAGAAAAGATAAACTTCACCTAAAAGGCATAGGCCAGAGAAAATCAGAAAGTCTCCATTTTGGGGGGCACTGAAGGGACATTCTTGGGACGCGTACAAGCATCCTTTGTCTCCCGGCCACCTGGCACGGCAGAAATTCCCCAGGAGAAAAGGAAATTAAGAAGTGCAGAGACCTGATGGTGTGATTCAAGAAAAAAGAGAGAGCAAGGTGAAGGAGAGCAGCACAGGCGCTTTAGGTGTCTTCTGAAAAATAAGGCATGTGTGGACAACCACACACATTCCAACAGAGGCTCAGCCAGCGGATGCGGGTGGACCCGAAAGTGCCTGTCTTTGTGCAGGGGTTGGCGGGCGGGGGAGAGGCATCACTGGGTACCACCAGGGACAACCACGGAGGGCCACCCACCAGCCCTAAAACCAGAAAGAGCCTGGAAACACCACACTGCAGCCACCTACTGGGGTTTCTCTTTCCCAACCGCTCAATGTAACAGTGATGTTCAAAACCTCTGCCTTTGGGTGAGTGCTTCACTATGAGCCAAAGGAATTAGCATGAAGATGAGCCCATCTCCTCTGTCTGGTTCTTCTGATTTCTTAATTCCATTGAGGAAAGTGGGCTCTGAACTTTCAAATGATTCCTTCCTGCTAGTCCTTGGCTCCCTCCTTACCTTGGCTTCTTTAGATCCGGTTTTCTAGACAAAGCTAGAAAATTACTCAGAATTACATTCCAAGAATATAAGAACTCTTCTTTCCTAGACTGGCCTCTCCTGCCCAAGTATCCTTTCACATCTGCCCAGACTCCACACCACTGTGGTCAAACACGTGTACCAAGAACTCATGTTATATAGTCATGTGTCAGGTCCCAAAGACTTCATGAAATTAAGACAGCCCTTGCTTTTAAGATGCTTATAATTAAACACACAGACACGCACACCCTTAACTTCCTTCACCCCAGAAAAAATACAATGAAGGAGAATGGGGAGCAGGAAGGTACTTTCTAGAAGAAAAGACAGCAGAATTGTGAGCTTGTGTGTGGTTACACAATTCCCAACTTCCCACACAAGACATTCAGTCTTCTGGCCTTGTTAAAAGAATCTTGGGAAAAATCAAAATGGCAAAACAGACGGTACAAAGGCAGAAAGTCTCCATGCAACAGTTAACAACATGGGTCCCCTTTATGCGAAGATGCGAGTCTCCATCTGCCTTGTCCTCTGTGGCCCCACTGCTCATTAGCACCCGGGAGGCTCCCAGAGAGCAGCCAGAGTCTGGCAAGCAACAGACGGCTGCCAGAGACGCAGTGACAATGCCTCCCCAACCCAGGCACCACCTATCACAGTCAGTGAGTCTCAGACACCCCAAGTTTTGGGCCACAGTGACCGCACGCAAAAGGAGGAGGAAGACCGAGCAGGAATCAAGAACTTCATATCATCAGGGACCTGGGCTGGTATCCTGGCTTAGAAATGGACAGGAACAAGCCCCCGCCCGGCTCTTTTCCAGTCATTTCTTCAAGCAGAATAAAGAAGAGACTGGCAGAGGCTCAGCATACTGGATGTGACCTGGACCAGCAAATGAACACTCAGGGGCTTAGAGAAATCAGATGATGGCAAGAGGGTGCTTTTCACATGGCACCGGGGCCTGGCAAGGGGCAGAGGTGTGCGGTGCCACACATTGCCAAGTCAACAGTGCTCATCATCTAGCTGACATCACCTGCTTGCAGGTAGCAGCTAGGCTGAACAAAGAAAGCCATCAAGTGCTTCTGACCCCACTGAGAGTTGCATTTCAGAAAATGATCTTTGCTTCCATAGAGCTACTAGAGAAAGACAAAAACCAAAAACTGAACTTCAAATACCTGGAGTTTTCTTTGAGACCTGGAGCTCACCCACATCTGTGAAAAACAGGGTCACATCTGCTTACCTTGGGAGAATGACAATTTCCCACCAGGGACATTTCCAGCATCTTAAGGGTCAAAGAAAGCACTTTGTTGCAGTCCTAACCCAAACTCCAACACATGGGTTCTTGTTGCCTTCTGTTTTAACATAGGTGATCTCCAATGTTCACTCTTCAGATAACACCATGGATATGAGAAAGTAAACTTATTCCCAATGAGCACTTAAAAAAAAAAAATGTCACAAGCAATCCTTTATAGGAATGTTTATGAGAATCCCATGGGTAAAACTGAATTTTTATTTATTTTTTTATTGAGGTACAGTTGACTTACAATGTTGTATTAGTTTCTGGTGTAGAGCAAAGTAATTCAGTTTATATACATGTGTGTGTGTGTGTGTGTGTGTCTGTATATACACATATATTCTTTTTCATATTATTTTCCATTATGGTTTATTACAGGAAACTGAATATAGGTCCCTATGCTATATAGTAAGAACTTGTTGTTCATCTATTTTACATATATAGTTTGTATCTGCTAATCCCAAACTCCAATTTTATCCCTCCCCCATTCCCTTTTGATAACCATAAGTTTGTTTTCCATTTCTGTGAGTCTGTTTCTGTTTTTTAAGTAAGTCCATTTGTATCGTATTTCAGATCCCACACATCAGTGACATTATATGCTATCTGTCTGTCTCAGTCTGCTTATTTCACTTAGAATGATTATCTCTAGGCCCACCCATGTTGCTGTGAATGGATGATTTAATTCTGTTATGGCTGAGTAGCATTCCCTAATCAACAAGTATACTGTCAGCCTCAGACTTTAGAAAAAGACATATATCAATGGTTCTCACACTGACCCCCAGGTGTCCACCCGTTTAACCCACAAGTACCGGTGCCTCCTGCACACTGCTCTGAGCCAGGCGCTGGGACGGGACTGCAAACAGAACGCAGTCCTGTCTTCACCAGCGTGTGGTCCGCTGGGAAGAGCAAGGCCGGCTGGAAGGAGCATCGCTGGGAAACACCGCGCGCTGGCAGTGTCTCACGGGGAAGGGGGGGGCTTCTGTTTGCAGAAAAAATGACAGTGACGCTGAGACCTAGGACGGGGTAAGTCTAAGGCAGGGTGTGGTGTCCCAGGAGGAGGGGATTCATGCACTAGAGCCCTGAGGCCAGGAGGAGCTGAGAGAGGGGCCTGTGTGGCTGAAGGATGTGCAGTAAGAGGAAAGCGGGGACAGAGGGGAAGGGAAGGGTTCAGGCTCCAGGAGTGTCAACCGACGTAGGATTCCTGACAAGTTCCTGTGTCGAGTAGACTGTCTGAACCCATCTTCTCTTTACACCGGGCATGTAAAGATGGTTTAGGATAAACACAAGCATCTGACTTGATGGGGATCATAAAGACAAGGGCTACTTGGCCAGACTCAGACCTCCTTTGGAGGCAAGTGTTCCAGCAGTTGCTGCTCTAAGATCTGAATCACCAGGGCCAGTGGAACCACTGCTGGGCGCGCACACACACACACTGGGCGCACACACACACACACACACACACGCACACACACACGAGAATCGTCAGTACACACACACACTGGGTGCACACACACACACACACACACGAGAATCGTCAGTACACACACACACAGACACACACAAGAATCGTCACCGCGCGCGCGCGCACGCACGCACACACACACACACACACGAGAATCGTCAGCAGGTGACCAGGCAGGACTATCTTGTAGATGATCATATGTACATGCACACAAGTAACAAAGTTGTACTCACCCATAAACTCTCAATTTAGAAAGAAAACCATCTCTATTACCTTCAAAACTAAATAGAGAACAAGGGTTCCTTAAAAAGTCATTGCATTAAGTGAGGCCTAGAGAGGCCTTCAAACAGCCAACTGTTTTTGTTTCTACCTCATACTTGTTCACAGGGTTACTAAATCTATGGTGAGATTTCATTACTGTATAGACAGGGATTTCTCAATCAACCGCTGGGGATTAAGTTACATCTTCCGAGATGGTACACACGTGGAAGGCATTTTAATCTTGGGAGCGAGCAGCACCTTTGGTGAAATGAGTCCCTGGAGAAGCGGGGACGTTGAAAGTGTGTTTCTAACCTTGAAAGAGCACAAGAGATGTGCAGGTAAAAGGTCAGAGCAGTGCTGGAGAGGCCGAGTGAAATGGCTCTGAAAACTGTAGGGCAAACGGTAGGTTTAAACAAGAGCACACAGAATCTGTCCAAGCGCGTCTATTTTCCTTTAAGAAAAGGTGAGCAGAGGCAAGCAGAGTGATTTTGTTGTGAAAAGGCTTTCTCAGCTCTAATTACTCCCGATAGCTGTAATTTACAAGTTCTTGGTGGATAGAAATCACCAAGATTCACACATTTTCAGACCAACAGCTGCCACCATTAGTGAGCAAATCGCCAAGTCTTCTGGGCGGTGGCAGCCCGCTACCCGTGGCAGTTGGGTGACAAACCAGGAGTGCAAGGAGAACAGCACGCCAAGCAGCCCCTGGGATCCCTGCTCCCTGTAGGGCTGCTGACTGCAAAGCAAGTCGTCCAGAGACAAAAAATTGCAACCACCACCACCACCATCAATTTTCAACCTTCCCACAGAGCACAGAGAGATACATACCGTGCAGAAAAGAATGCCTGTTCTGGAATGCATGAAATCTTGAAACACTGCTGTTCTTTCCTGCAAAAACAAGAAAAAAATAGGGTCTTTATAACTCAGCTCAATGCCAGCTAGGTGGTGGGCTTAGATTCTTACGAGTCTCCCAACTTCCTACTACTGTAACCACTTCTAGGCACAGAAAGGTTTTGCCAAGGAAGAGGAAGAAGTGGATTCTTCATATCATCCAACAAGATCCTGTTCCTACAGGACTAGGCTTCCTCCAGACAGAGGCAAATAATGGAGGGCAGCACATTTCACTAAGATAACACAGGGAGGGGGCACGGCCTCCAGAGACGGCCAACACTAAGAGTAGGGGTGCCAGAGGCAAGTGCCTGCCCTTGCGGGTCCCAACTCAGAATTTATTCTAACACCTTTTCTACAGGTGGTCTGGAGGATGAACAGCAACCAACCTTTCCTACAGAGCAATTTTTTAAAAAAATTTATTTTAAAAAAGATTGTAAACTTGCTAAGAACTGTATGTCTTAACTGGAGAAAAATATTTCAAGTCAAAGAAGAAAATGAAATCATCCCACCTCTCAAAACAAACCACACACCTGGCAACATCATGAGGCTCCCTCTGAGGGCTCCTACTGTGGGCTCCCAGGTACCAGAGCTGGCCTGAACGTGCCCGATCCGCACAGAAACCTGAGGAGCAGGCACTGCCACCACCCACCGTGCCAGGGGAGAAACTGAGGCATAAGAGGCTAAGGAACTTGCCCAAGGCATGTGCATCCACTGTTCGTAAAGGCCTGAACTGGTTTCTGAACCCTGGGAGTTCATGGCTTCTCCGTGGAATCAAAACCAAAAAAGTTCCTAAGAGCCTGTGAAACACCTTAAAGGCAGGACATGCTGTATGCAGACGTGGAATAAGGAATCCAACAACCAGACCCCTGAAGATTCAGCACGGCCATCAGGCGATAGCTCTTTCAACAGCAGCCTCTCTGATGCTCGTGAAGCGTTGAGTCGGCCACTCTGAGACCACACTGAGATCACGTGGAGCGGTGGGCAGGGTAACTAGGGTAACAGGGTAACCATCACATCAGGAAGATGTGATGGGCCGGTTTTAGCTTAGGCCTCAGGACAAGACGTTTCCCTTGTGTTTAGAAAACGAAATGCAGAGACCCTCCCTTCGACCTCCTATCCATCTCACAGGGAGGGTGTGATGGCTAAACACCTAACAAACAGGACAACCCAAGTAAAACACTAGCAATTATTAAATGATGAAAAAGTTACTTTTTCTGAAAGAGAAATAACAACAAGGGTGGCCCCTGGCATGCACTGAGCACTCAGTCTGTGCCAACTCAGTGAACCACCACAGCTCCGGAAGTCTGTAGCACTGTTCGCTCCGCTTCGGAGGCCGGGACACTGAGCACAGAGAGGTTAGGTGCTTCCCTGAGGCCACACAGCCAGTGAGCAGCAGTCAGGCGCAGAACACCGGCAGCCTGCCCCAGCGCTCACAGCCGTAAACGCCCTGCCACCCTGTGAGGCGCACTGCCTGAAGCGCCCTAACTGCAGGGTCTTCTGCTGACCTCTGCAAGTCCCTAGGTCCTCCTGAGCCCATGCAGCTTCTTCTTTATCCTCACACCTTCTCTGCAGGATGGCTCTGGAGAAAGGAGACCTAGAGGACTAGTAAATCGAGTTAAAAAACAAACCATAAATGGCATTACATTATGAAATCAACAAACTCAACTGAATTGGGGAAGCTGGAGGTAAAACTCAAGGGTTTACAAAACTCATTAAGGCTGGAATGTTCAGGACATTTGGCATAGTCTTGGGTTAAGAAACTGTGTCCTTGAGTGACCTTGAGTAACTTCATTTTTCTCAGCCTTCATTCCCTTAATTATTAAAACAAAAAAAAAACAATAGCAAAAAGAAGGGCTGGACTTGATGCCTTCTCTGACTCTAAAAATGCTCTGACTTTTTAAAGGTGGCTCTAATCAAACCGTCGCTCTCTTTTGGGCTCTCTTTAGAGCTCTCTCGTTTCCTCAGCTGCCTGGTAACCTCTCCTCTAGGACAAGCTGGCTCCCTCTTCCAAGCCCTGTCTGTCCTTCCTGCCACAGTTCCGGTGAGCTCACCTCCTCCTACATCCTGCTGGACTCCCTGAACGGCTGGCCTGGCGACCAGCAGTGGAATGAGAGTGAACACAGCTAAGTACCTAAGTACCCAAGATGAAGAGAATGTTTCACTCTCCTTCCTGCTCAAAAATACTCGCCACGCGGAGCCCCCGCAGCCCCTGGTGCCCCCCGTCCTCTCCCAGCCCGAGTGCTCCGAGTGAAAGCTCTGCATCTTGTTGACAATGACAGCAGTCACGCTCAGCAGTACCATATGGGAGCCACAATTTAGCTCCATTAATGCTCTTAATTTGAAGACATCAAGCCCTAATTACACACTGGGTACTAAAAAGGCAAAAGCCTTCCCTGGTGCCAGCTACTTAGTGGTGCTCTGTTGCCTTAACAGCTGGCTGGGGCATAGTCCGGCCAAGCCAGCCCGCGCGCTCTCTCAGGTGGAAGAGACCTGCTCCCGGGGCAGAAGTGAACAGGAACGAGGGGCTCCACGTCCGCCCCCACCGGGCACACAGCTGTGTCACCTGCTGTGGCCTCCAGTGGGCCGCCCACTCTAGCCATACTCTTCCCTGGCCCAGCAGGGTCCCAGTCCAGGGAGGCCAGGGCTCACCTCTTGCTCCAGGGCGCTGTGCAGCCGCAGGAATTTTAACGGTGTAGAGGTGGATGGCAAATGCTCTGGGGCCAGGGCCCCCGAGTCGCTCAGCAGGGTCTCAAGGAAGAGGGTGTAGTGGAACTCCACCAGCTCGCAACTTGAGAAGAAAACGATCACCTTCTGGTCTCTCTCAAACTGCACGGACACAAAGGGGGAAAAACACCACCACACATTTTTAAGATCAGGTGACGCTAAAATGAATCTCTCTGTAAAACACGCAGGCAGGCTGGCCCCGAACTGGAAAGGTGACAGATGGCTTTGAATTATTTTTAAAAACAACACTGGCCCGCCACGCTATTAATACGAAGAATGCAGGACAGGAAAATGACATAGCTGCCACCTCAAACGGGCCTCCTGCATCTGAGAAAAACAAATACGCTTCAGAGCAAAGCTGCACGTGAGCTCGGCCTCCCTCACTCACTCAGGGCTTGCCAGGCACAGCCCTCCCCGTGGAGACCCCGAGATCACAGTCAGTCTAGAAGCTGCACCCTCAAGCCCTTCCACCTACTATTTTCCCATATACCAGAGAAAGTTATCATGTGAATCCAGTAAATACACAAATAGGATGAGCCTCTAAACACATGCACACAGGCCCATGTATCTGGCTCACATCCAGCACGCTTCAACCACGTGACATCTCCGGTGTCAGCCTAGGACTTGTCTATGAGGCGGATCTCAAGTTGAATACACTGACCCCCTGAGTCCTTACTGCAATTCTAGAACCACTGACTGAGAAGATCTCTGCTAAGACCTGCGCTCGCCACCACAGTGAAGCTGGAAACTTCCATGTGCATCTCAGCTCACTGCCCTCCATGCCTGACATAAACAACACTGCAGTCCTTTCAGGATCAGGTCAGGCCCAGGCCTCAGACCTACCTTGCACTTTTGCAGGATGAAGGCCGCCAGACAGACGAGTCTCAGCTTGCTGGGGACCACCACCACATGCTGCTCGAGACCGGCTGGGATGGCGAAGCCGTCCAGCTCATCAGTTGCCTGTGGAGGAGAAGCTTCGAGAAAGGCTTCACTCTCTGGGCTCGACAGGTCGTGGCTTTCATCCAGGACAGAGATGCTGACAGGGTCGTGTAAACTGATGTCAGCTAGCCGAGCTACACCTTGGAGAGAAAGCGAGAAAGACAGAACAGCTGACAGGCATGTGCTGTACAACCGGTCACGTCCGCACATCCCCAACGCGACACATCCAGGCTTACTAAGAAAACCCTGATGCGGAGCCAAAATGCTAACACTGATCTGCCCCACTGTCAGTCCCCCGGGGACCCACTAATCTCTTCCCAGGGCCTAAAAACCCATATACACCACCAATGTTTCTGAACTCTGACCTGTGGAAGACCACTGCAATAGATGTCTGCCCATCACTCCCCAGAAAGGCTTCGGTGGTCAAGTAAATTATGGAAATCCTGATAGAAAGGTTTCCTGGGATTCTTTCATGGGGCTTCCCGGGTTTACAGGCCTTGTCAGGACCTTGACTTGTGTGACTGTGCCCATGAACCGCCTAGAGGTGGCGGTAATATGCGGCATTTCCCCCACTCTTTGAGCACAGAATCCCTTTTTCATGGATTATCTCTTATGGTCACTGTTAGTTAGAACACACTCAGAGAACTGTTGGTGGGGCAGGTGGATGGTGTCTGGTACAGGTGCACTGGCTGGTAAACCAAGTGAAACAGGAGCACGAGAGCTGAAGCGCCGCGCAGCGATCTGCATGCAGGGGATCCTGGTAGAGACTCAGTGTTTCCATCTACGAGCGCGCTAAGAAGCCCCATCTCACGAGGATGGAAAGACAGAAATGAGCTCACGGAATGTATTTTTTAGGTTTAATAAAAAAAGAGACCTAAAGGTCCCAGCTGGGCTTCCCTGGTGGCTCAGTGGTAAAGAAACTGCCTGCCAATGAAGGAGATATGGGTTCAGTCTCTGGGCTGGGAAGATGTGGAGAAGGAAATGGCAACCCACTCCAGTATTTTTGCCAGGAAAATCCCAAGGACAGAGGAGCCTGACGGGCTACAGTACACAGGGTCGCAAGAGTCAGACATGACTGAGCAACTAAACAACAACACAGTGTCTTTAAGAGAAATGCAGGATGATGATAATTAGAAATGTGCTGGCAGAGAGGTCACTTCCTTCAGGACAGGAGCCCTGCCCTGAGGAGGCAGCACCCGCCATCACAACCCCTTGAGACTACCAGCCTCCTCCTACCTCCACATCGACGTGAGTGCCAGCAGCCTCTCCCTCCCGCGCGGGTGCTGGACTTGGGACCTGCTCTTCCTCCTTCTCCCAGACGCCAGGGACCAGAGAGTCAGGGTGGCGGGGAGAGGAGGCCGGGCACACAGGACATGTGCTTTGGCAAGCAGTCCTCTCAGGGTGCCTGCCTCCTTGCCTCCCCGGCCCCCACCTTGAGGCCGAGAACCAAGGCAGGCAGACAACTGAGGGCCAGCTCACGTCTAGCCCCTCCTCTTCAATGAGAACACAGTGTGTTTCTTTTCATCTCACCTTCCGTGAGCGTCGCCGACAGCAAGACGTTCTGTCGTTCCTGGCACTCCGCATTCACAGCGTTGAGGATCACCGTGAGGTCCTTTTCAAAACCCAAATCCAAGATTCTGTGGTTTCAAGGAAGGAGTTTTAATCTCCATGCATACATGGAATGCCATAGGGCTCCAGAAGTTTCAGTGAAGACCCAGAAGCAGCCCTTTCCCTTCACCTCTCATGTTTCCCGGAAGGGCTCACCTGTCTGCTTCATCCAGAATCAGCCAACGGATCTGACGGAAATGGATGCTCTTGGTGGATTTTATATGATCCACGAGGCGCCCAGGAGTGGAGATAAGGATATTTATTCCTTTTCGGAGCCTGTTTAAAAGTATACATCACAACAGAAAGTAAATCTGACAAAGCCGCATCAAGAGAAGACACAGCGAAAGGGTGAAGGAAGACAGATTCATGGCCAGAGCCAAGGTGCCACAGTTTGAGTCATGACAAACATAACAACAAGCAGACACAAAGATGTATTTAAGTTCTGATTTTTCTCTAGTTTCTCTATCTTGCAGAAAATAACTGTAATTGCTGAAATTCTATTAAAATCATAAAACTTTAAGTCTCAAATGAATCTTTACTATATAACTCAATGCCCTTTATCTGATCCACAGATGCTTTCTAGAACATTCCAGAATGTCACGTCGCTTGTGCCAGGGAATCCCTTATGTGAATGAGTCATCCCATGCCAATGTGCTCTAATGGCTGGAAGGTTTCTTACGTTGAATCCTTGTTGTAACTTCCATGCAACGTGCCCCACCTTGCCCCATAGACTAGGTAGAACAAATTTAACTTCTTACTCCCCAGACATCCTTTATCCCACTAGCCCACAGTAATAAAAGTGTACAGTTTTCAGCTGAGTACATTTTCCAGCTGCCCTTGTCATTAAGTGGACACATGCCTATGTTCTAGCAATAAGACAGGTGGAAAAAGGAAACATGCAAATCCTATCAGTACCTTTAGAAGAAGGAGGTATGGCAGGAAGCTAGATATAATGGCTGGAGCTCCAACAACTATCTAACACTATGAGGAAAGCTTGAAAACAGAAGCCTCTCTTAACAGCACAAAAAAACAGAATGAGCCAGGGGTCCTCATGCTGGTGCATGCACCATGTCAGCCAGCTTCTTAAATGTGAAAGAAAAAGAAAAAAAACTTCCATATTCTTTGCAGCACCGTTGCTGTTATTTACAGTGGAATGGAATCTCATCCTAGCCAATATTTGAAAGTTTCACGTTTAGTATCTACTCCTTGGTTACACATTACACACAGGATTGGACATAACTACTAAGCATGAGGCTACAATAAAAAAAAAACGTCTTGAAGAGAATGCAGACAACTTGGGATGTACTTCTTGCAATAATTTTCTACTGACACCCATGACCAATTCTAACACAGAATTACAAATAAATGTATTTGGGTATAAAAAGCAAGATGTAAAGCATCATGTAGGTTTATAATCTTGTTTTTGTAAAATCAAACAACAAATTCCCAAACTCCCAATGTCACAAAAGGGAGTCTAAGGGGATGTATCCTTAGCAAGGGGGATCATGGATGTTGGGGGATGGGAGGGGTTGAGGGTGCGAGTTAAGAAGGTAAAGAGCTGTCATTGATCATATCAAAAGGGAGCCACCGGTAGGCTCATCAATATTTAAAACAAATAGCACTGTTTAGAACGACCCCTAACGGGGACTCAAGTGTGCATACATCCTGGGACTAGGAACCACCATATGGGACAAGGTTCTCCCCAGGCTGAGAAGGGCCAGAGTCTTACAGAAGAGGAAGACAGGGCAGATTGAAAAAGGAAAACAAACAAAACTCTCCCTACCTGGCCTTTTCTGATTTTCTCTTCTCTCCTCCCATTAACACTCCAGGCACAATCCAGGTAAATGGCTACAGAAAGACATCAGACCAAAATCAACATGAAGCCCCGTTTACAGAAAACAGAGCCCAACTGCAAATTCCCATTGCTTTAGGAAGTTGGGAGGGAGTGCTTCTCAGTGCAGGAGGCAATACTTCGCAGACACAGTTCCAAGGCATTGCCAGGCCCGTGGTTATCAGCACTAACTTAAATTACAACTATTAAACTAGCTTCCGACGCTGCAAGAGAGGAGTATGAGCTTTTTAAATGATTCAAGGAGCTTCTCTGCCTTTCCCCATATAGCCTGAACTGAAAACACATCTTAGTGAGTCTATTGCCTTTTTTATTTTTTCCTTTTTGATTAAGATCAAACCCAAATACAATGCTTCCGCATTGCCAACCATAATGAAAGAAAAGGAGAGATCAATTCTCATAATTTGGTGGGCTGGCAAGGTTTGACTCGGAAGCTTTCTCTCTCCTCATTCTGAAACAAACCCTGTTTATAGCCTGTTAGGTTGCTTTCACTGGATCACTGTAAGGTTGTACCTGTGAAGCTCTGTAGGTGGCTTGCTAGTGACTACGATGTATGGATTATAGGAATGGAAGTACCAGGAAACACTAGTAAACTCACTAAGCTAGAAATCAGTGATTCATAAGGTTGAGATCAATAAAAACCTACAAACTGCACCTGGGGAGAGCAGAGACAACCAGGGGATGGAGGGGCAGTGGAGGGACTCCTAGCTCTTTGAAAATAAAGAAAAGACTGTGGGATCTCTCTCCTCAAAAAGTCGGGGAAAAAACAAAGCTGAACTCGTGGCTTGCCTTACCTTAAGCAGTTTCTGGACAGTATCAAAGCTTTGCAGAGCCAGCTGTAAACATGAAAAAGTGAGAACTGATGAGCAAGATCCCTCCTTTCCTTTTCATTTATTTTTAAAAATTTAGACAGTGTGAAGTGATAAGGATGCAACGTAGGACCTCAAGGTAGGATTAAAAAAAAGTCCTATACACAGAATCTACTTGGGAAATACATCTTGTTCTTAGGCTGATGCTGAAACCTGTCAGTTTGGAGAATCTATTTCTTGGACACATACAAACATAGTGTTCTGTGCTCCCTCTGCTGGCTCAAATTCCCAGAGTACCGTGCAGAGAGGTACAGTCTATGGTGCACAAAGATGGAAGAAAATGAAGCAGAGTTGACCTGAATCTGGCTCCCTCTGGAAAGAGAGAGAATGTAGTATGTGTGAAGCGGTATGGTGACGCAACAGGCTAGCCTTGGGGTCACTGCTGTAAAGGTGACATGACTATTTCCTAAGGCTATGTCGGGGCAGAGCGGCAGCTAAAGAAGACAGAGATGATCATTTCCCAAGTTTATTAAAAGGGGGCAGAAATAACACAGAAACCAACAAGGCCAATGGAAACCAGAGAAAGAGAAAATAAATGTAGGTTATAGCCATTAACAACCATCAGCAAAGCCTCTACGTAATCCCTTTATCCAAGGAAGATACAGTTTCCATGTGTTTAGTATTCATGAAGCATCCCAGGGAAGTAGCGAGGTTGCCGCTGTAAAAATTTAAATAGCTCCATGCCTGCTCCTTCACTGGATGGAGCTGAGACAGGGCACTGTAGGCTGTACAAAAGGCTGAGCTGAACCCTCCATCGCCGAGGTCTGTGCTCTGCAAGGGAGTGATTGGCATTTGACACAGAAAACACGAATCCTGATCTGAAATCGCCTCCGCAGGCAAATAAAATAAATCGGATAGAAGAGATTTCCACCAAGAAGGAAGAAAAATATCAAAAAGCTTAACCTTCAGAAATGAGTAAAAATTTTAAAAAAAAGGTTCATTTTTGGGCCAACCACTTTTAATTGTTAATTAAGTTGTAAAAGAAAAAAATGTACAAAAATGCAATTATTTTAATTCTTTTTAAAAGAAATCTCTAATGTCATTAGTTTTTAGATAACAGAGAAACACTTCTCCACAACCAAAAACTTCTGGTTTCTAAGACTACTCGAATTTTTCTTCTTGTCAGGAACCAGAGGACGGTTCCCTGGCAAAGGGAAGAGTGTGGTGATTGGTGCAGTAGAGAGAAAAATAGTCAAAACATTTGAATTTTATTCAACAATATTGCTGAAAGAACTTGCTTATATTATTAGCACACCTCCTGGGACTGCTTACCTCTCTTGTTGGCACTAGTATCAGAGCGTAGGGGCCATCACCACGCTGTTGAACAGAAGAAAAGAATGCCATGAGTTGAATGAACACAGGTCATAGGAATCTGGACAGATATTGGGGGTAGCCACTTGTAAACATCAGAAGCAGTCTTATTAAGGAAAGTGATAAGATGGTTTACTGTGCTTGTATGCTCAGCCACTCAGTCGTGTCCGACTCTGCGACCCTGTGGACTGTAGCCCGCCAGGCTCCTCTGTCCCTGGGATTCTCCAGGCAAGAGTACTGGAGTGGGTTGCCATTTCCTTCTCTAGGGGATCTTCCCAACCCAGGGTTCGAACCCAGGTCTCTCTGGGATTCTGTATCATCTGAGCCGCCAGGGAAGTCCATTATCATGGAACAATGATCTAGAAGTTCTGACCCATGCAATCAGACAAAGAAATATGCATGAATCTGGAAAGTAGGATGTAAAGTTGTCATTATTAGCAGATGATATTTTATCCTAAAGAAAAAAAAAGCTTAAGAAATCATTTGAGAATCTATTATAGAAAGACAATTCAGTCAACTAGCTGAATGTAAAATTAATATATAAAAATCAGTAACTTTCCAATGCAGAAAGTTAGATGGAACCATGTTTAGAATAGCAAAAAAAAAAAAAAAAGAAAAGCAAAAACAAAAAACCCCAACATAAAAAACTACACTTCACAAAAATACAATAAAAAATTTTAAATACCTCTGAGGCACATAAAATAAAATTTAAATAAATGATTCTTGGATAAGAAGACTCAATATTATTAAGTTAATCTTCCTAAATCAATCCATAAATGTAAAGCAATTCTAATAAAAATGCTATGAACATGCATATTTATGCATATATAAAATATCAAGAAAATGTCACAAAAATACATATACATGCATATAAAAAATAAGCTGATTTCAAAGTTCACATGGAAAAACAAATGTGCAAGAATAATCAAGATATTTCTGAACATCAAGTGTTAAAACAACTTAAATACGTAGTAGTTTTTTAAAAAATTGATGCTACCACTTAAAGAGATTATAATAGCAAATACAATCCAGAATCAAATCAAACACATACAAAAAGTCATGAAATACGGTAAGGGGCAATTTATATCAGCAATGAAAAGACGGACAATTTAAATGCCCTTTCAAAACTAAGCTAGAAAAATAAAGTTGGAGTTAAATTGGCCTTTTTACAGATGACATGAAACTCAGAAACTATAAAACATGAAGAATTTTATTACACAAAAAATTTAAAATTTCAGAATGAAAAAGTAATAAAATTGAATCAAATAACATGGGAAAAAATATGCCATACATAAGAGAAAGGACCATTTCTTAGTTTATAAAGGTTTGTAATTGAATTAAAAATAAAAATAAAAAAGACCATCAACTCAAACAGAAAAATGGAAAAGGGCGTAACAGTTAATTTATGGAAATAATAACTCAAAATATGACTTTTAAACATGTGAAAAAGATGCTCAACTTTACTCCCAAGAGAAATTCAAATTAAAACTATGACACAATATTTTTCCCCTGTCAGATGAGCAAAAATAAAACAGCCAACAGTGTTGATAAAGGCACGGGGACACAGAAACTCTTGTACAGTGTTGGTGGGAATGAAAACTGGTGTACCTCCTTTTAAGATCAATTTTGGTATTATCTACCAAATAAAAATACAAATTCCATTTATAAGAGTTTCTCAAAAAGATTCATAAGTGTGTGTAAAGAAGCTGTTTAATTGCTTTGTAGCAAAATGTTGAATACAAAATAAATTTCATCAATGAGGGAATGACTCAATAATTTATGGTACATACATACAGTGGAATACTAGGCGGCCATAACAAAAAACAAAGCAGGTCAACACAGTAATGGTAAGAAATCATCCCCCAAACATATTAAGTGAAGAAAAGCAAGGCACAACCATGCACAGCAAGCAACCATTTCTGTATCAAACAAGCAAAAACCTCAGCCAGAGGAGGGGGGAACTACACAAACTCAGATTCACTTTACACGCAAAGAACATCCCTGGGAGGAAAAACAGGAGGCTGGTGATAAGGACCACACTATCCTAAGAGCTGTGCCATCTGGGCCAAGGGGCAGTAGAACCACTCACTGATCACTGTATGTTCTTTGGTACTCTTCAAGAAAAAATTTTAACATATACATTATATCCATAAATAACAGTAACAATGATAGAAGAAAACAAAGTAATCTGAAAAGGGTCCAGTGGTGCCTCGCACCTCCAAAGTGCTAGGACACATAGGGGAGGAACCAAAACTCTGTCAGGGAACTTCCCTGGTGGTCCAGTGGCTAGGACTTCACCTTCCAATGCAGGGGGTGTGGGTTCAATCCCTGGTTGGGGAACTAAGATCCCACATGCCTCCCAGCTGAAGAACCAAAAGAGAAAACAGAAGCAATATTGTAACAAATTCAATAGGCTTTAAAAAAATGGTCCACATTAAAAAAAAAAAAAATCTTGGGGGAAAAAAAAACACATTAGTGTAGAAGCTAAGCACAGATTTAGTGGCAAATTAAATTACAAGGATGGTTTTCATGTTTTGCATAGGAAATATTTACCCACAAGGAGAAAAAGATTTGGAATTCAAACTAGAGGTGTCTGTACTCGACATCTTTGCAAGAAGCTGAAGCCCGGGCGGGGAATGGTAAACATGTTAGTACAACGGTATCAACACCGCAGCGTTAGAGATTCTGACATTTCAAAAGGTGTTACTACACAGAGAAGAAGAAAGAACAATCAGTTCCTCGCAGGGCAGAAGTGAGTGAGGAAGGATGCATGGGATGTTAAAAAAAAAAAAAAATGAGAGCCCAAGGAGCTGAAAGTGTGGAAACACAGAAAATTGGTCCATTCTCATCCCATCACTACAGTAATTGAAGACTGCTGGGTGCCTTGAATTCGCTGCTCCCTCCAGACAGGTTTTTAACAGGCCAGATCCATTTACATTGAACCACAAGGGCCTATACTGAATGTTACTTGAAATAAATTTGGGCTTGGAAAACCATTTCTACAGTATATTCCCATCTTTAATAGAACGAGCTGTTATTGATATTAAAAAAATAGTTGAGTAATAAAAGCAATGACATACACGGCCGGTTAATGCTCTGAATATAAGCAATTCAGAACATTGCCCTTCATACAAGTCCACGTTGCTGACGACAAGGACACTCAGCGGGCAGGCACTGTCACCAGGATCGGGGAGGCAGGGCTCCACTCTTCCGGTGCAACGCCTCCCTCAATTCTGGCAGCCCCAGGACACAGGTTCCCCGTGATCCCCCCCGGGGCATATAGGGATGGAAAGATGTGCTCAACATCTCACTCAGGCCCAGGTTCTGAGCAGAGCCCCAGGCTGTCCACTCTAGGAACACAACACATCTCTGCTGTCCTTAGTTCACGGGTCCAGGAAATGAGTCAGCTGCGCTGGAATTGTGGGACCCGCGCCAGCTCAGATATACGCCCAAACCCTGCAACTTTCCAAGAAAGAAAAAACCCTCCACTGTCTACAGACGTTCTCT
This sequence comes from Muntiacus reevesi, assembly GCF_963930625.1. Classification (NCBI taxonomy): domain Eukaryota; kingdom Metazoa; phylum Chordata; class Mammalia; order Artiodactyla; family Cervidae; genus Muntiacus; species Muntiacus reevesi. Next base: position 3,989,396 of record NC_089251.1, on the reverse strand, counting down.
TGAGGTATCTAAAGGGCTGAGACTTCAGATACTGACCTAATTAATTCATATTTCTTCTCTAATCTGTACCAGGTACAATCCGAAAGCCCCTTGTATGAACCCCCTCACTGCAAAGTACCCAGTGGAAGCAAACACCAGTCATCCACAGGAAACAGAATTCTCACTTATCCACCTCAGAGAAAGCCAGTATTAGTTTGAAAAGTATCTTTCTCATCTCTGAGTGTGCATGCACATATGTATGTGCATACACACGATCACTAGTTATGAACCTGGACTTTCATTATACACACTGCTTTACATCCTCCCTTTTTTAACATGGCAAGAATGCCTATCAAGTCCACGAATAGGAACTGAAGAAAATAATCACTTTCACTTGAATGATTGTGTAGGATTTGTTTTATTGACTTAAAATCATCTAAATAAAGTTTAAATAAATTTGAACATGTTCATCCTGAAATAATTTCGGGTTTACACAAAACTACACAAATAGTTCAAAGAACTCCCTTACCCCCTCCTCCCAGCTTCCTTATATGACTTTGATTCTCAAAATCATTATGTTAAGATCTTATGGAAAAATCTGAACAACCTTTGGGCCAACCTGATACACTGGAAATTAACACTGATTCAACATTATCAGTTAATCTGATTTTCTAACACGCCTTTTCCCAGACTCGGATCCAATTCAGAGCCACATGGCACTCAGCTGTCGAGTCTTTTTTGTCTCTTTTACCCTGGGGTAGAGCTTTAGTACATCTTTGTCTTCTGTGACCTCAATACTTTTGAAGAGTACTGGCTGGTTGCTGTGTAGAATGTCTTTTGACTTGGCTTTATTTGATGTTTGTGATCAAACTAGAGTTGTGCATTTTTGGCAAGAAAACCAGAGAAGGACTTCCTTTGTGGTTCAGTGGTAAAGAATCCACCTGCCAATGCAGGAGACACAGGCTCAATCCCTGGTCCTGGAAGATCCTCCCTGCCGCGGAGCACCTAAGCCTGTGCAGCACAAATACCGAGCCCGCGCTCCAGAGCCCGGAGCTGCCACTCCGGAAGCCCTCACGCTGCACCTGGAGAGCAGCCCCGTCTGCTGCAGCTAGAGAGAAGCCTGTGGAGCAGTGAGGACCCAGCACAACCAAAAACAAGCAAACAACAAAACATATGAAAATGAAAATATATATACACACACATATATATGAAAGGAAACCAGGGAAGTACTATTTCATCCCTCATACCCCTAGCAGGAGACATGTGAGGTCAACACAACCCAGCACTGGTGAGGTCTCCTGTGACCACGTGGTTGAGGTGGTGCCAGCCAGGCTCCCCACCAGAAAGGTACCATTTTTTCCTCTATTTCCTGGAAAGATAACTTCAGTGTGTAAATATCCCATTTTCATCACACTTTCATCCACTCACTCTCGCATTTCCAAAGATTCCTGCCTGAAGCAGTATCACCGTGGCATTTGCCACATGATGATGTCCTATATGAAATCACTGGAATTCTACTGCAAGGAAGGGCTTCCCCTTGTCCCATCTGTTTAGCCAATAATTCATTTGTGTCAGTTTGGACTCAGGGTATTTGTTTTAGACTGTGGACCGGAACCCAACACTATCATTATTTATCTTGTCACTGCAATAACAGGAAGGCTGGACACACATCCAATCTGGCGTGCCCAAACCAAGGAAAAAAGTGACCAACCAGCTCTTCTTATCTGCCTGTGAACTACTCCACTTCCTATTTCTATTCTCACCATTTCCTCTCAACTCAGAATAACCAGGGTGTATTCGTGAGATTCCAGGTTCTGAGATGATACTGATGCCCACGGAACACGGAAGTCACATGGCCTCCTCAGGATCCGTGCCAAGGAACCTAGTTCTGGCCCTACTGGCCCAGGTGCTAAGTCTGTTTCACAACTAAAGAAGAGGTCTGAGAAAATACGAAATACAAGGCGGCCCAACTGTCACACTCACTAATGGGGTGCTTATTTTCACTTCTACTATTCATGGCAAGTCCCTGTTTTTAATACAATGCTAACTGTTTCCGGTGAGAAGAGCTTGGCCTCTGGAGCCACAGAGAATGGAGGTGGAAATGCAACTTCAGGCTCACTCCTCACATGGCCTTAGGGTGGTATTTAACTTCAAGTCTCCTTGTTTTTTTTTCAAATTGAGGTAACAGTAATTTCTTCCAATTTAGTGCGATTAGGGCGGTTAGCAAGCCAATTAGATAACGTGAGCAAAGCATTCAGCACCATGTCTGACACAGGAGTAGCATCTTACAAATGTTCCCTAGTAGACTTGCTAGAATGACTGTTACATTTGTCTATTATTTGTTCTATTTTTTATTCTATCCCCCACTCTGGGCACAATCTTTGATGCAACATGCTTACATAGTAAATGAATTAAACAGAGGTAGGAAAACAAAGCTAAGTGGAAAGATTTTACTGCTTTGGTTCAGTTTGATGGTTTCATATGCACCATGAACAATAACAGAAAAAATGCACTTTCTTTTGTTTTTTTGGCCTTGTTGAGCAGCTTGCAGGAAGATCTCCAACTAGGAGATCTTTGTTCTCCAACTAGGGGCTGAACCCAGGCCCCCAGCAGTGAAACTCCAAGTCCGAACCACTGGACCACCAGGGAACTCCCAGAAAGACAGCCTTCCTACTCACCTGTATTTTGGATTGCATTGCTTGAAGAGACTGGACCACAGGGATGCAATAGGCAAGAGTTTTACCTTTTAAAAGAGGACAAGAGGAATTAAAACCAGAGTCTGAGGACATCAGAAAACCAAAGATAGTAAAGGAAACTGGCGCTGCCCTGAAGTCTGGGGATAGGAAAAGTGCACTCACAATCAGGGGAAAACGGAAGTCATCTGTCTCACAACTCCTAGCTCTGCTCTGTGAATGCAGTGCTTCTTCTAATAAATCTGCAGCTTCGCTCCTTTAACGTCTAACAAGGGAGACAATGATACGTTCCCCAAGTCTCACAGAAGCTCAGCTCAGTGAATATCCCTAGGAACTAGAGAAACTCCCCTCCCTGGGGTTACCCTCAACCTTTCAAAGGAGCTTCTGAGGGCAGACGTGTCCTCTGTGGAGCGTTCACGGTCAGGTGCCAGTTGGAAGCCCAGAGCCGGCCTCCAGAAACCAAGGACAAACCACGGATGGCAAACCTTGGGCTTCCGCGCACCTGGACAGTGGCTGAGCAGGGGAGGAAAGGACAGCTGACCTGCTCTTACAGGCACAAGAGGTCAGAAAAGCTATTCCAGACTGTTCTAGAACAAAACCAGTGTTCCGTGATTGAGCACAACTGGCATCTGATCAGTGTGTGCTCATGGCAAGAGTGTTTTAACACCAGAAAAAAATATTCATTGCCACTGGAGTGAAGATGGACGGCTCTGGCCATAGATGGTGGGACCAGGTGGAGACCTGGGAGGGGCGCTGAGAAATGACCGCGGAACCTGACTCCTTTCTGATCATTCCTGATTGTGGTCCCACTGATCAACCCCTTCCTTTCAGGGCTCTGATCAGAAGCAAGCACGGCCTCCCCTCCCCCTACCAAACAAAGCAGCCACCACCATCAACAGACAGTTCACCACACGACCGTGGAGGAAGGGCAGAAATCAAGTGACGACTGACCTGAGCCCGTCTGGGATCGCACGAGGGCATCTCTGCCTTCCAGCAACACGGGGATGCTCTGCTTCTGAACGCTTGGGCCGCCCGGAAGAAAGAGCACATGCTTACCTATGATGTACTACCCACCCAGGTTTATAGGCAGAGACACAAGATCCACAGAATGCAACTGCCCCAGGCTCTATGTCACCTTGGAGATCACCTGAACAGTCATGGGAAGGACTGAGAAGCCCTTGATGGTTAGAAGGGCAAAACCCTAGTTAAATTTTTGGAACTTATGGGGCTGAAAAAGTTTAGGCAACCCAGAGTTTGGCTGGTATACTATACTAATTAAAAAGAAAAATGTGACAGGTGTGATGACAAGCTGGAGCCACCACAAAGCACATCACATACTCTTCTCTTCTGAACCAGGGAATATGAAGCAATAAGACGTTATGGAAAGATTCCCAAGCAGAAGAGGGAAAGCGGGGCTCGTGAGCCCCGCAGACAGCCAGGGATTGCTGCCCATTCTCTAGAAAACTAAATACGACTGCCACGGACAAGGTAAGATGTATGTCCAGGTGTGTATTCACAAACAAACAACGAAAATGACAAGGTCTTACTGCATAGTATAGGGAACTATATTCCATGTCCTGTGATAAACTAAAATGGAAAAGAACATGAAAAAAGATACATATATATAATTGAATCACTCTGCTGTAACAGCAGAAATTAAGACATTATAAACAAACTATACTTCAATAAAATGAAAAAAAAAAACCTGAAAGGATATGGAAACCACATTTGATTGCTAAAACTGAACAAAACAGTAACAAAGGGGCTCATTTTTTCTTTGATACTTTTACTAACAGCTACTTCTAAGTAAAAGGTAACATTTAAACGTCCATAAGCACACACACTCAAAGGGGAGGGGGGTATCATTTTTGCTCCATACCTCTCACTACTCCATTTCCATTTTCCAGGAGTTGTCACTAACATTTAAAATCTTTTTTTGGCATCCCATTACATCCAGCCAAGTATTTACTCCTATCTTGTAGCTGACTCTACTTCTTACTACTAAGAAATTACAAGATAAATTCTATATTTTAGACAAATTATTTTTAGGCAGCATGGACCACAGTGGCAGCCCATGCAGACCACTCTGGACAAGAGACCTCTTAAGAGTTCAGAGCTGAGGGTGGCAGGGATGGAGACCCAGTTCCATGTACTGTGTGGGGAAGCAGAGTGGTTACCAAGCCCTCAGGGGTTAATAATCTGGCATTGCTCTCTAATGCCAAGACAAGAGTTTGCTGTCCTCCAGGGACAATTCAGATTTCATTTGCTTATACCCACTTAAATCCTGAGAAAATCAAGAGACCCAGAACTCTTACCTGGTCATACTAGACATATTTAAGACTGTATTTATTGTTGAAATCTAAGAGAAAAGACAAAAAAATAAATAAATACTTCCCTTTATCTAATTTTTTTGGTATAAATACATTTAATGCAAATAAAGATACAAAGAAAGGGAAAATACTGGGGTAAAAACTGATGATCACAATCCAATCAAGTTCCTCCAAACCAATGGTTCTCAACTGGGAATGGTTCTGTGCACTGCCTCCCTGCCAGCCTGCCCAGGACGTGTGGCAACATCTGGAGAAACTGTTGGTTGTTACAACTCAGGGGCGGGGATGCTCCTGGCATCGCGTGAGCACAGGATCTGCCAAACATCCTACAACACGCGAGGCAGCCCGAGACTCAGAGGCCCCGTCTCCAGTGCGCCCAGGACCCGGGCTTGGAAAGCCGCTGCACTCTGCGCTGAGAATGCGAGCACAGGAAACCTGCCCCAGCGAAGAAGCCGGTAAGCCATGACCGTGTGAGCCAAGAAAATCTGGACTTCCTAAAAGCGAATGTATTTTTCTCGCCTTACTCATAAACATAACTGGAACACTCATTCATGGTGGTTTGGTTTTTTTTAAGTGTCCATGTTCAAAAAGACCCTTCTTCCTTCAGTTCTTTATGACTCCCTTAACAGCAAGATGATAGCTCATCTCCCTCTCCTAGGCTCACTGTGACACTGGCCACCCAGTGTCTGGATGCCATGTTTATCCGGGAATTATAAGGTGGCCTTCAAGCCAGATAAGTGGAGTCCCAGTCCTAAAGTGAGTTAGGTGAGCAAAAAACAGAAAAGGGGGGTGGGGGTGAGGACAGTGAACAGATTCCTGAGCTCACGTAACTGTCCTGGAAAAGCGTCCTATCGATCTGAGTTTAGCTGGGTAACCTGGAACAGATACAACCCTTTTTTAATTTTTTTCTTCCTAGAACTGTCACTTCACAGACATTCTGAATGAACAAAACAGATTCCCATAATCGAGACACCCAGAAAACAAGGAGGGATACTTACAAGATGTGGGTGGAGATCCAGGGCTTGAAAAGCATCTGAAGTGAACACCTCTTCTTGAACCTGCTTTACTACAGGTCTGCAAATAATGAAAAAGATGCAGACATCAGTTCCAAGAGACAAAGAAAAAGGCAGAAGACACTTAATTCCTTTCATTCTTGCAGGGTGTCTACCCCTGGACATACCTGGGGAGTTCTGGAATCTCAGGGTTGTTTTTAAACAGCGATGAAGTCTTAATGCCCAGCTTCCGTTCCTGGTTTCCATCACTCGCACCGGCTGAAGACTTCTTGGGAGAAAAGCTTTTCTGTGCCTTCCCCTTCAAGGTCCTGCGAGTCTCTCTCGTGGCAGTTTTCTTGGCCGGGAGAAATGAGGCTTTGCTCCTCCGTTTCGCCGGGGGAGCCTCGCTGGGCGCTTGGCATTTTCTTTTGGTGGCCGCTGCTTGCTGTGTTGTTCCCAAAAGGAAAGAGCGACAAGAGACGCGTCAGTCCATGAAGACAGACCTCAGAGTGAAGCCTGACTGCCCACAGAACTGCATCTCTCCCTGCCGAGATCATTACTCCCCATATGTCAAGCGACAGTTTAGGGTCTGCAATCAGATTCTTTAACTTGGCCCTTTTTACCCCAAAAGGGAGAAAAAAACCACCCCACAAATCTCAGCTGATCCATCTACCAGACCTTACCAATTGTCTTAACCTCCACTTCCACCAAGATCATCAAGGGAGAGACATTTTTCAGGCTGAATGTTAACAACTGGAGTCTGTTTGCAGGGAAAGGAGGACCCACCTAGTGAAGTGTGCAGCTAAGGTGATCCAAATCCCTAGGAATCCATTTACACGGCAAGCACAGGGAAGAGGAGCGATGAATCTTTCCTCTCTCCACCAACAAAGCCCATCGGTTACTGCACGTGCCCAGGAAGCGGAAACCTTCATTATCGCCTAGCCTGAGCACTTGGATGGCTGTCATTCTCTGCCCTCATGCTGCTCCCCCAGATTCAGGGGGTTTGGAGACGATTCCTCCTCCCAGCTTCCATTCCAAATGAGAATTCTGCTCCATCCATCACCTCCATTGCAATTATTTCCAACGCTCTTCGCCTTTCCATTCCCCATCTGATCACCGATTACAGGCTACAACACGAGATATTTTCCTGCCTGTTGCTTCTTATTTCCATAACATGAATGTTGTTAAATGCATGATGTCCAAACTTCCCCTAGGAGAAGAATATCCAATTCCTCTATTTTCCTTGACCTTCTCTTCCCATTTACATTACACATGAATATACAAACATCCCTTGAGTAGCTGGGGCTTATTATTCTGGAGTTCTGATTTCTCTTGGAATATGCTATCTTCCTCTTGGCTTGAGATCATGACTTCTGCGTGCAGACATCAGTTTGCTTTAGCCGTGACTGTCAGCTTCTGACTAACGTGGCATTAACAACAGTTCTCTGTTTCTGGCAACCTTAAGGGCACCTATAGCTAGGTAATTCAATATATATAACTTCAAATATTTGGTATTAATATTTAGCATTGGTATTAACATTTAGTATTGATAATCTGCTTCATTTTACAAATGTCACAGATTTATTTTTACAAAATCCCCAATTTTCAGACTAAAAAGAGATGAAGTCAAGAATCAGGTCTCATTTGCAAGATGGGATGAAATGTGCATATCTTGCTTGGTTTATAGAATCACAGGCTCTTGAAGCACAAAAAGGCCAAAAAGCCTCTCCCGCTGCGCTTGTGTGGACCTCCCATCATAGGAACCCTGCCAGGCGGCCCTGCAGCTCCTGCCTGCACCTCCTCCTACTGTTCTCCACCCCAAGAGGCAGCCCATTCTGTTCCTGACCAAATTCCAGGGGTCAGGAAGTTCTTTCTGACATTCAGGCAAAACGTGTTTCCTGCAAGATCCAAGTCCTAGTCTGCAGTTTGTTCTCGGCACCAACTCTTGTATACAACACTCCTTTGTTCACCACAGAATTCTATTTTTTTTTCTCCTTCTTTGGACTTAATATCCCAAACAGGACACAGACTTTAGACCCCTTATCATCCTAGTCATTCTTTATTCCCCTGTCAATGTCTCTCTAAGTGTTTCAAGTTAAACACACTATCAGGTGGGCTTTCCATTGCACTCAGGCTAAAATCCAGAACATGTGACCTGAGCTATGAAGAATCTGCCTTTGCCCATCTCACCAGCCTTAGCTTTACTCTCTGCCATCCTGGTATTCCTTAAATTCTGAGGATGTTCTGAGCTCCTTCTCTCCTCAGGGCCTTTGCACATGCTACTCCCAAACCTACGTCCCCAACCTACCCTCTTGAACTCATTCCTCAAATCCAGGCTCACCTGCTGCATCCTCAGAGGAGCCATTCCAGACTTTCTGCCTCCACCTATCAAACCAGGGTCCCTGTCCTTGGCTCTCCTGGCGCCCTTCTCCTTTGTAGCACTCAGTGAAATAGTAAAGACAGGGTGTCATTCGCTGTGTGATGTCTGTCTTTCCCATTAGATTGTTATAAATGGATAAGCCTCTGCTGGAGAGCACTGCATCCCCTGCACAGGACCGTGTCTGGCACAAAGTAAGTGCTCAATAAATACTTGCAGGATGAATGAACAACACGTTATGGAATGACCCTTTTCTGTACTCTGGACACTGTTCTACTTGTCAATTCCCTTGCCCCCAGCATCCATAACATATTCATTAAAAAAAAACTGACCACTCAGTAGCTGTCAAGTAGCCTGGCTCTAAAGGTACAAAGATCTGACAAGCCCATGAAGAAGTCAGAGACAAGTGGACGAGACAAAAGTGTAAGACTGCAAACCAAACCTGTAGCTGTACTAAAGAACAGTGTGGACAAAGTGTTTTAAGGGCACAAAACAAGAAGACTACCATGGCCCATGGCAAGGGGGAGGGAGGCAAAGATACAGGAATGCTTCATGGGGTGGCAGCTGAGTACCGGAGCAGAAAAGACATACCTGGATCTTTTTAAAAATATGCAAGTCCTTGAGTCCACTCCCCCACCTGCCTCATGAAGGGATATGGCAGGCAACCTCTAGGGCCCATCCAGCCCTAACAGTCTACATGCTGAGTCTTTGACATTAACAAGCATATTAAATAGTTACTATGCACCAGGCAGTATGCTAAGTACTTACATGAGTGATGTCACTGAGCCATACAGTACTGGTATTACCCCATCTTAAGATAACAACACTAAGGTGGCGATGGGAGGTGACCTGTCCCAGCATCACTGAGGGATCAAGGCTTTGACCAAGCATTGATTCCACAGCCTAGTTACTAACAGTAATGCTGCAACACCATTTAGAAACTGTATCCTGTTTGGTTAGAAAACATTATGTACAGTTTAATCCCTATTTTGCTCTGCTTCTTTTCTAGAAGGATGTACATCACAATGTTACCCAGAGTTATCTCTGAGTATGGCAATTGTGGGTTTTTTTTTTAAATCTACTTTCCAAATTTCCTACAATAAATCTGTGTGTGTATATATATACATATATATATATTTTTTTTTTTTTTTCTTTTTTAAGGAAAAACACTCCGTGTAGTGTTAGAGCATAATTTAAGTTGTCAAGGTCTTTCCAAGTCCAGTACATTAGCTACTTATGCCAAGTTCAAGCTATTAGCAAATTTGGTCAGCATACACAGAATTCTCATTCAAGACATAACAAACATGCAGACAAGCCAACACAGACAGAGAGCTGTTAAACAATATTCTTTTGATATAGTGGTTCAAGCGATCATAAAACCAGATAACTTACATTTATTTACTCAACCCACTCAATGAACTTTTAGTAAGTGTTTTCTATGTCTTGCATGTACTTGGTATAAGCACCTTACTGACCTGATGGAGCAATTCTATCAGGTCAGTCAAAATGGAGTCAATATGACTTATAACTTTATACGAAGTCAAAATTACTGTTCTCATATAATAGGTAGGAAAAGTGAGGATCAGGGAGGTGAAGAAATTTCTTCAAGGTCACAGAACCAGCCATGTTGCAACGCTCTCATCCAATCCCAGGTCTGTCCTATTATTCCAAATCCCCTGTGCCCAACTGACTCTTTTGTACTTCCCTCCCCCTTCAGTATAGATGAAGCCACAACATCGCCCAGCCGAAAAGTTTTACTCACAAGCCTCTAAATCCTAAACTTGATAACCACGAAAAAAGTCTAGACAATAAACCAGACATTTGCTATGAGCTGATGTGAACTCAAGTAACTTCAGCGGCGCTATACTGGTTGAAAGGAACTGAACCGAACTCTGACAAAAAAATTTTCAATGGCATTAAATGATGCGTTTTTGAGAAGACACACACATACGCACACTTTTCTTGGCAGCAAACTGTATCCTTCTGGTCATTAAGACAAGATTTTTCAACAGATTTTCTGTCCTGTATTCCTCCTCTTAGCTAGGAGCTAAGTCAGCCCTAAAAACCAATTTTCTGCTCTGGTTTGGGCTAAATTTCAGGCATCTTTGCCTCTCTAACGAAGATATTGTATTGATGAGTTGTATTTTTCTTCCCCGCCCCCCAACCCTTCATGGCGCGCCGATGTATATCTCGGTTTCGAACACTCTTCAAAGAAATTTCTAGTCTCCAGTCCTCATTCCCGAAACAAACTGACCCTTAAGAGTAGCTGAGAGAAGATTAGAAGACGGGGCTACTGAGGGACTCAACGCCCCGAGAGTCCGTTTTTAACTTCGGGTGACAAGTCTCTTATCCCCGCCTTCAACTAACAAGCGGCCCCAGCCAGCTCCGCCCGCCTCCGCCCGCTCCGCTCCCGCTCCGAGCGCGTCTGCACGGGTCGTGGCGGCTCTTAAGACACGCGCGGTTCAGCGACTCCTCCCGGAGCTGCCCGATGTCTGACTTTTCCCCACCTCAACTCCGCGAAATTAATTCGAATCCCGACGGAGAAGGCCTGAACGGCAGCTTCCCGGCGCTCGGAGGCCCCACCCCCCCCACCCCCCCGGGAGCGAACGCATCTGGAAAACCGGATCAGAACTCACCCGCCTCGCGTGGGCCGGGCGGGGTTTGGAGAAGGTTCTGAAGACGGCGGCCCGGGGCTCGGGGACCTGAGGAAGCACTCCGCTGACGGCTGCCATGTCGACAGAGAGGCGCGTCCGGATCTCGCGAAACCCGGAGCGAGGCGCTGCTAGACCCCACGTGGACGCGCGCGAGGACCCCGCTGTAGCTGTCCCGCCGAGTCCTGCGCGCCCGCGCGCGCTTTCTGAGGGCCCCCGCCCCCCTCACGAAGGGGCCCGCGCCACTAGCGGCCGGAGCCGCGGCGCCCCGGGCCACAGGGCCGTCCCTCGTGGCGCGGCTTGTGCCGGGGGATGGGGGGATGCCAAGTCACACCGAACCCCAGAGTGATTGCCCTTGACGTTCTTTTGAAATTCCTCTCAGGAACGAGGAGAGGCGTGTCCCATCGAACCAGCGCCTCCTCCTTTGACTCTCCTCAGCACTTTAGTTGTCAGGAGCCGGGGGCGGGGGTGGGGGGGACTCCTTGCCCCTCGCCCACCCGCGATCCGGCCCCACCACAAGGTGAGATATTTTTAATTTATTTTTTTTACAGGCAGCGCCTTGGCCACCCGGCAGGGGCTGGGTTGCCTAGCAACGGCGGGGTCCTTCGTGGCTCGGCGGCGCTCCGGGCCTCAGGGGGAGAAAACCGCCGCTGAGGAAATCTGGGGGCCCGGCGGAGGCCGCGGTGCGGGAGGCGGCAACTGGACTGCAACGCGGGGCGGGGCGGGGCGGAGCGGGGCGGGGAGGAGGAGGAGGAGGGGGAGGTTGGCGCGCGCCCGGGAGCCCGGCCTCTGCCTCCGAGGAGAGATGAATACGGCCCTAACCCGGGTGGGCCCCGCGGCCGAGCGGCCCGCGCCGCCCGAGGAGGTGGAGGGCTCTGAGGCGGGCGGGAAGGAGCCGGCGGCGGACGCGGCCCCAGGGCCCAGCACGGCATTCCGCCTCCTGGTGACTCGGCGGGAGCCGGCGGTGAGGCTGCAGTACGCGGTGAGCGGCCTGGAGCCGCTGGCGTGGTCCGAGGACCACCGCGTGTCGGTGTCCACGGCCCGCAGCATCGCCGTGCTGGAACTCATCTGCGACGTGCACAACCCGGGCCAGGACCTGGTTATCCACCGCACATCGGTGCCCGCGCCTCTCCACAGCTGCTTCCTCAAAGTAAGTCATGCCTGCCGCCCCGGGCTCTGGGGTCTCCTGCCCGCCTCCCTCTCTCCACCACCCCCCCCCCGCGGCCACGTCCCCGCGGGTCCCTGGGGGAATCCCCGGGCCCACGCCTCGGCCGGGGATTCCCGCCTCCTCGCACTGAGTCTTTAGGGTCGCCGCCGTAGCTTAAGTGGGGGGGTGGGGGGGGAACCCGCCGTGTATGCCCAGTTTCCCGGATCGCCCACCCACTCCCGAGACAGATACATTTCGGAAGGTCCCTCTCTGGAGCCGAGTTCTCCCTGTGGCCCGGCGTCTGGCCGGCTGCTGGCGCAGATTTCTTCCCTTGGTGCTTTCTGAGGCTCCACCCCCTGTTGACCCAGCCCCAGACCTGCCTCTGCCACCCGCTCCTATTGTCTGGGGCCTGCTCCCCGAGGCTCCTGGCTGGCTTTGTTTACTGTGATGTGCCCTCCTCTTCCGCCTCCTTGGCTTTGGAAGAGAGAAAATTGGTGTGGGGTGTTTTTGTTTTGTTTTGTTTTGTTTGCTTTGTTACTGTTTCAGTGACTTTGTTATATGAGTGGTCTTTCTCATCTTGGGGAGATGATAGATCCTGGATGTCGGGGGTTAGTCCTCCAGTTTTTCTTCAATAACGAAAAGGCTTTGGGGTGTAGAATGAAAAATAAAGCTTCTGAAAATAAGTGTAGCTCTTAAACTTAAGATCTTCGTATAGATTTAATGCTTCGTGTAGATTAGTGCTTTTGGCTTCATATTAACTAAGTTTGCCTTCAGAACTTTAAAGCTGCTAAAGTTTTATTGTTCGATCATCACCATTTTCCAAATGTTTCAAAGTAGGAAGTCGTGTTGTTCATTTTAATGGTTTAAAAATATTAAAACTTTATTACTGTTTCCTTTATAGGTCTGTATGTATATGTATGATTATCAAAGTGTATGTTCATTCTCTCAACACATCTTTGAATACCACTATGGAAATCTCATGGACTGAGGAGCCTGGGGGACTACACAATCCATGGGGTTACCAAAGGGTGGGATAGGATTTGGTAGGACTTAGTGACTGAAACAACAGCAACAATGTATCAGCTAGACATCAATCTAGGCTCCAGAAGTAAAACATTGTACAAAAACAAAAACAAAAAATCTCTGTCCTCTAGGAGTTTGCATTCATTCTTTTGACAGGTCAGAAACAAATAACAATGTAATAATAGGTAGTGATAAGTTGTAATATGTATCTATATACAGAGAAAGTATTTCTGTGAATGTGAAGTTTTAAAAAAAAAACTACTCTGCCAAGCCATTTAAAATATAGATCAGTAACTGAATGGGGTGCAGAGAACCCACACCCCTTTTTAGCATACTTAATCCAAGTTTGAAAGTGACAGTTTGATGTTTAATTAGATCATTGATAAGTTTGTATGGGACTAAACCTTCAAAGATCTTGGACAAGGTGTGAACAAATTGATTCAAGTATAAGCCAGTCGCCTGGAAGTTGGTGATGGACAGGCAAGCCTGGCTTGCAACTGTCCATGGGGTCGCAAAGAGTCTGACACGCCTGAGCAACTCAACTGATAAACCAGTCAGATGAATAGATGTTGGTGATCCTATGAAACTGAGAAACACTCAAGGAGGGAGGCAGAACAGAAGGGTTTTAAAAGGTGTATCCTTTGCTGAAAAGGAACTTACTGTTACTAACCATATGCACATCAGCTAGAGAAAATTTTAAGTGTATGTCTCAGTGTGGTAGACTTAATGCTTCAGCAGAGAGAATCTAAAGAAGTGAAGGAATGCTGAACCGAGATGCTTTTATCAGGGAAGGTTATTTGGTGGTGAATCTGCTGCAGACCTAAAAAAAAAAAAAAAAGTAGGGTTTGGGTTGTAAAAAGAAGGGAGGAAGGGGTCATCCAAGTGCCAGGAATAAGGTGCCCATCTTGTGCACAGACACATAAGTCATGAACACAGCTTCTGGTTGCTTGTGTAAATGATGCTGGGTTCACAGCTGAGGTCAAGTAGCTTTCCTAGAGAGTCAGAGACAGTAAAGTGAGGTCAGTTTGGGAACTTGGAAGGTCAGTCTGAGATGGTTGACTTCAGTTGAGGAAGCCCTGAGGTGCTGTTACAGCATCATAGACGAGGACTGACCTGGTGTGGTGCAGGAATGTGACTCCCGCTGGACCAGAAGCAAGTAGGTGATTGTTGGAGTCAGCATAAAACAGGGGTTAAGAGATTACACTTTGGCACAAGATAGCAAGCCGGGTCTATCTATAAAAGGATAATAAAGCCTACTTTGTTTAGCATCTTTAGAAGATTAAGTTAAAATATATTACCATATGTGGATATATGTATGCTGATATATCCATATGTACACGTGTGGTTACTTTGCACAGTTCCTGGCACACTGTAAATGCTCAGGTTAGAAAACAGTCATGCACGTATGAGGGAAGGGATCTGGCTTAATGCTTTGGCTATGGATACACAGTTATTTCTTATCACTGTATTCTGATAAAAATTTGATTCTTGTCATTGGTTCCACAACTGGAAAATGAGTAGTAGGAAATCCTTATATATCCCTCTAGTAATCGATTGCTTTACTGAAATTAGTCAGTGGTGTCTTCCCCTTCTGCTTTGGTGTGCGCCTCACAGAAAGCACCAGTCGGTTGGCAGTCTTATTCGCAGGCCCTGCCGGGGAAACGAAGGCCAAGATGTCCCTGCAGTTGTGAGAGAGGCCTCTGTGGGATAAAACTGGAGTAATGGTGGAAATGTAAGGAAGTCTCTGTCTGTACTTTGATGACACTGCCCACTGACAGTCCCTGTGGATTGAAATCTCTTTGGTGCTGTCCAGTTTGCTCCAACAAGGAAGATGGACTCCTGCAACCTAGATCACAGTTTTAGTGATACTAAATGCTAGAGGCTAGATGCTAAACCTCTTTGAAGCTTTTGCTCTGATCATTATTTAGATGATGAGTTTTTTTCAGGAAAATACACAGTTAAAGAATAGTTCACATGTTATCTTTGCAAGTATACTTTGCAAGTTACTGCCCTGGGCACTGATGTAAAGGTGGATGGTATAAATCTGAGAACCAGTGAAGTAGTGACTTAGGAACAAGTTTGCAATTTCTCTTCCCATTGGACTGCTGATTTAGTGAATCTTCTAGTTGCACACAGTTCCAAAATCTAATAATATGTGCATGACTACTTTTATTTGTTTCAACTGTTAGGAACTTTAGTAATATCAACTCCATCTACTCCATTAAGTTAAAATAACTGTTTCCTGTCTTTTTTGAATTATATTCCTGCCCTCAAGAAGCTTACTGTCAAAAAAAAACAAAACAAAACAAAAAAAAAAAAAAAAGAAGCTTACTGTCTATGAGCTTCAAGTGAGTTTTTGTTAGGTGCTTACAAAGTATATGCTGGTTAGTTGTCATAGTGGCCAACTAGAAACAGGATAGCATATAGTGAAAAGATTGACTGGGGCTCAGCCTCTGAGAGCTGGACTCTAACATGCTCCTGGGCCATCTGAGTACTTGTTTTGATTTGTTAACTAGTTTTATGATGTGAAGAATTGAGGGAAGGTGCAGTAGGTTAATTCAGATTACCTAAAATGGAAATTATTGCACAAAACCCTAAGGATTTTCCTTACTGGCTGACATCCAAGCTGCTCTCCATCCTATTAAGGATTCTTGCTGCTGTGAGTTAGGATCAAGCTTGAGCTTCCTTTATTTCATTATATACTGTTGTTTGGGGTTATGCATTCTCTAAGTTTATTTTCAGTTCTATAGTAGTTTTTATTGTAGTAAATTATCCTAGTCTGAGGATTATTGCTTAGTTTGTAGTATTATGGGATTTGGTGAATAATTTTATATCCATCCTCCATTTGGCAGACAACTTAATACCTACCTAACCTGCATTTTTCTTTTATTAGGTCTCGTTAACATTTACTTAATCCTCAGAGAGTACTACTACTTGTCATCATAGATAACATTTATTGAGTATTTGTTAATATATGCTTTACATATATTGACTTAATTAACCTTCCTAACTCTATGAGAACATGTCATTGCACTCTTTATAGATGAGGAAATTAAAGTCAGAAGGTTTAAACAATTTGCTCAGGGTCACAGAGCTAGTATGTGACAGAGCCAGGATTTGAATCCAGGCAATCTGGCATCAGAGTGCAGATTTTCAATCAAATTTTATATGCCCCATACAAAGCTGTGGGCTTTGATTAGCATCATTTTATTAACAGACTAGCCAGTGATACCTATATTTAATTGGAATTTCTGATCTGTTTTTTTCCAGTATATCCATAGTTGTATCCAAGAGACTACCCTGAAATTAAGATACACTGCTTAAGAGCCCATTTCCAGAGTATTACTCAGGATGAGGAAAGATGACAGCCGCCGCACGGCACCCCCCCCACCCCGCCAATGCCATAAGGCTCTGTTGTTAAAAAAAAGTTTAGATAACTCTGGAGCCCTATAGTAGCTACAGAGCTACTCTATAGTAGCTCCTGGCTATAACTCTTGAAGGGGGAATAATGTATAATAAACAGCATTTTCAAAGCAGTTACAAAACTCTTTTTCAAGGGGCAATTTAGTGGAGTGATGTTCTGTTTAACACACTTTAGAAAAAGTTAGTCTTCTAATTCATTTGTTGGAATTTGTATCTATGTCTGTGTGGACAGTCACGTCCAACTCTTTGTGACCCCATGGACTAGCCTGCCAGGCTCCTCTCTCAATGGGATTTTCCCAGCAAGAATACTAGAGTGGGTTGCCATTTCCTTCTCCAGGGGATCTTTATCTACCTTTCACTTTATAAGCTTATTTGTTAATGTGATCTAGCAGTTAACTATTCATTGCTTTATGGTTTTCTGACACATTTCCAGTTGTCCAAGCTTTATCGAGGAATGTTATAGTTCTGAGTTCATCGTCTGTGTTCTGGAGTGTAATTCTTCTGGGCTTGGGGACTTAAACTCATTTAAAGTGAGTTTTGTTTGTTTGTCTGTTTTTGTTATATCCATGTATATTTAGGCTAGAATTCCTTATTAATCATGTTTAATCTACCCTTTCCAGTTTGAAGATAAGCATCTATGGAAAAGAAGAAAAGACAGTGAATCAAGTCCTTCTTCCTACTTCTGACAAAACAGAAATCATTTCTAATTGACCTCTGCTCTCTTTGGCCTTAGTCTTCCTGGCTATCTTCTTACACTCTGGATCACCTTCTTTTGGTCATTTCTTTCTCCTCTATCTTTAACGTTCCTTTAAAATGTTTCTAAAGGGCTTACCATTGTACACCTAGACATTAAATAAATAGAACTGCTCGTGTATGTTGCAAACTTGGAGGAGAGAGAGATAAGTGGAAGCTAGAATGTTCTCAGAAAGTCTCATAAAGCTTGACCTGGTAGGATAAATGAGTTCAGATAGGAGGAAAGATAATTCTACACAAGGGGGAGCCAGGGAAGATGGGGTGGACATTATTCTGTAGAAACAGTGGAAAGAGCTGTTGGAGCTGGTTCTCAGAGTAATCTGTCAGTGAAATTTCAGATGGAAGACTTATACTGCAAAGATATTGTTAAAAATCCAAACATCTAATTGTATCAAAAATATCTATATTTATATATAGATATAGATACATATCTTTTCATGACTTTTTAACTCCTTTATTGTTTTGTGACTAGTTTAACAGAATGCTTAGTTGACTGTTTAGAATCAAGTATACTTCTGTCATTGCTACTGCATTTGTTAATTCTGAGAAGAAGGTGGGAACCAGGCTGTGAGTAACCACAGCAGTTTCTCTGATCCTTAAAAATACTGCCATTTCCTTTAAACAAACTAAAATTTAAAAAATTGCCATTTCCTGAGTAAATGCTTGTTTAGTTTTAGACATGTACTTGATCTTTTAAATGCATGCCGTGTCAAAATTAATAGAATTGATGTCAAATTACTGTACATATTTATGTGGGTCAATTAATCCACCCTATGCAATGTAAATCTATTCCTCTTAGAGTGAAATATCTGTCTGATAGTTTTTATATCTTATTTTCAGGTTGGCTCAAAAAGGGAAGTTGCTGAGTGTAAACAGAGATTTGCCACCTCTGAAGACCCCACAGTCAGTCAGACTTTCATGTTGGACAGGGTGTTCAACCCTGAGGGGAAGGCTCTGCCACCACTGAGAGGGTTCAAGTACACTAGTTGGTCCCCCGTGGGCTGTGACGCTAATGGCAGGTGCCTCTTGGCCGCACTGACCATGGACAATCGCCTGACCATCCAGGCTAACCTCAACAGACTGCAGTGGGTCCAGCTGGTGGATCTGACAGAGATTTATGGAGAGCGTCTCTATGAGACCAGCTACAGGTTCTCCAGAAATGAGGCCCCGGAGGGCAATCTCAGGGATTTCGCTGAGTTTCAGAGGCGTCACAGCATGCAGGCGCCAGTCCGGATGGAGTGGTCAGGCATCTGTACCACCCAGCAGGTCAAGCACAACAATGAGTGCCGCGACGTGGGCAGTGTGCTCCTGGCTGTCCTCTTTGAAAACGGGAACATTGCCGTGTGGCAATTCCAGCTCCCGTTTGTAGGAAAGGAGTCTATTTCTTCATGCAACACGATTGAGTCAGGAATCAACTCTCCTAGTGTTTTGTTTTGGTGGGAATACGAGCACAATAATCGGAAAATGAGTGGCCTTATTGTGGGGAGTGCTTTTGGGCCTGTAAAAATCCTTCCTGTCAATCTTAAAGCAGTTAAAGGCTATTTTACCTTAAGGCAGCCTGTAGTCTTGTGGAAAGAAATGGACCAGTTGCCAGTCCACAGCATCAAGTGTGTGCCACTGTACCACCCTTACCAGAAGTGCAGCTGTAGCTTAGTGGTGGCCGCACGAGGATCCTATGTGTTTTGGTGTCTTCTCCTGATCTCCAAAGCAGGTCTGAATGTTCACAACTCTCATGTCACAGGCCTGCATTCCCTGCCAATCGTCTCCATGACTGCCGACAAGCAGAATGGGACGGTGTATACTTGCTCCAGTGACGGCAAGGTGAGGCAGCTGATCCCCATTTTCACAGATGTGGCGTTGAAGTTTGAGCACCAGCTGATTAAACTCTCCGATGTGTTTGGCTCCGTGAGGACACACGGGATAGCCGTGAGCCCCTGCGGCGCATACCTGGCCGTCATCACCACTGAGGGCATGGTCAACGGCCTCCATCCCGTTAACAAAAATTACCAGGTTCAGTTCGTTACTCTCAAAACCTTTGAAGAGGCAGCTGCTCAGCTTCTGGAGTCTTCTGTCCAGAACCTCTTCAAGCAGGTAGATTTAATAGACCTAGTACGCTGGAAGATTTTAAAGGATAAGCATATCCCTCAATTTTTACATGAAGCTTTGGAAAAAAAGATCGAAAGCAGTGGGGCCACCTATTACTGGCGTTTCAAACTCTTCCTCCTGAGGATTTTATACCAGTCGATGCAGAAAACCCCTTCAGAAGCCTTATGTAAACCCACTCATGAGGACTCAAAAATCTTACTAGTTGACTCACCTGGGACGGGCAATGCTGAGGATGAACAGCAGGAGGAAGGCACTTCTTCCAAACAGATTAGTAAGCAAGGCAAAGACGGTGATCCAGAGGACCCCACAGAGGACTCACTCCCTCAATCTGGGGATACTGGAGGCCGAGAGCCAATGGAAGAGAAGCTCCTTGAAATCCAGGGAAAAATTGAAGCAGTGGAAATGCACTTGACGAGGGAGCACATGAAGCGAGTCCTTGGCGAAGTATACCTACACACCTGGATCACAGAAAACACTAGCATCCCCACCAGGGGACTCTGTAACTTTCTGATGTCTGACGAGGAGTATGATGACAGAACCGCACGGGTAGGTCTTTGTCAGCAAAAACACTGAAAACCGAAAAATCTGCTTGCTTCTCAAGAAAGAAATGACTTAAACTTAATTCGTAAAGCTCAACTTCTGCTTTGACATTTTTAGGTAATTGATGAGCATGAGGTGCAGGAAAATAAATAGGAAACAGATTAACGCAGAGGACATATTCATGTCCCACCAAGAGTTATTTCAGTTCTTATTCTTGCTGGTGCCTTGATTGATGTGCAAGGTTTGGGTGATTTCTGGGCTGTGGATGAGCTCTAGGAACAGACTGGGCTGCGACTGGGCACACTCTGCAGAGGGAGGATGACAGGCCCTCCCTCCCCTTTCTGTCTGCAGAAGGATGGGAGGGGGAGGCCTGTGGTGGGGGTTCTTTACATTTGATAGGACTTCAGGAGGTTTTCTGATTTAGCCTACAAGGGCATAGGAAGTAAAATGATTATCCATTGGGTGTTTTTTTTCCCCTCTGCAAAAACTGAGTATAATCTTTATTTTGGTGGTAGAACAATCTTACAGTGTTACCTAAAATGTATTTCACAGAATTAAATTCTCTGACAGAACAGTAGGGTCCGAAGCTTGGGGAAATACGCCATACTCCTCTTAGAGGTTTCCAGTGTACATCATCCTTGTAGGGGTTCTGAGAATTCCTAGAGGAAAGAAGCCTTTAATTTTGTGCAGTTCAGTGTCGTGTAGACTTTTTAATCAGGAATCCTGAGCTGACAGCTTCTAAAATCCTGAAAAACTGTTTTAAGGAACATACTGTATACTAAAATACTCGAGAAGACGACTATGGTCCTTTTTACTCTGAAGTTTGATGTTTATTCTCACTGCCTGAAGTCTTATCTAAAATCTAAAATGTTAATTGAAGGTAATAAATTCAGGTATCTTCATGCCTAATGTTAAACCATTCACAAGTCACTTGTTGCATTTTCTTGTTGGAAAGTTGTGTGTGTATATCCATATACCCCTAAAATTATTTCTTAAGGATGTTTGCAACCATCTGATGTTGACTGAAAAAAGCACAACCTAAAAGTGGAGTTATGTTTTATTCAGCAGGCAAAACTGAGGACTTAAGCCTGGGACAGTGTCTAAGATAACTCAGAGAGACTGCACCAGAGGGGCAAGGGTGTGGAGCTAGGATATTTAAGAGTTTTTACAACAAAGACCGACTATGGAAATAAGGAAACCAAGACATACCAGGTTAAGGAATTTAGGGCTTTTCTCTGTGGGAAGATAACAGGGTCTGGGCTCACTGAAATCATTACTTTGATGTGTACCTCAGCTATCTGGGGCCACATATCCTATGATTCTCAGACTGAGTCTCCTTAGGATGCCCCACTGGGGGCACCGCAGCAGCTGACACAGCTCGATGGGGGCCATCCTGCCTCCATCCTGAGTTCCCTCAGGGCTCACCCTCGGGCAGTGGTAATGTGATGGCTCCTGGCTGCAGCGTCCTTAGTTTACTGATGTACAGCAGCTGTGTGTTCATTCACACTCAGAAGCAGTTAGGATGCACTGTTCATGTAACTGACTTTTCATCTTCGAAAGTCAACTTTTAAAGATCGTTTCATTGTGATCTCAATGGTGTGAAGGAGTTTTCTGATTACCACTGGTTCATAGGACCAAGTAAGGGTATTATCAGCATAAAATATTAACAAATACTATCTAATGGAAGTTGGTTTGCAGTGGTTTAGAATAATTATTGCACATGCTGCATGCGCATGGAAAGCTACATTTCGAGCAGTTTGGTTCCAACAGAGCCAGTTTAAAGAAATATACCTCCGCCCAGCTATAGCAACTGAGTTCAGATTGAAAACAATACATGTCTTGTTTTAAAATCCCACTGTGTACCTAAAATGAATCTTTTCAAACCTGGTACAGTAGTTGTCCTTGCTATAAGGGACCATAAATTAGAATTCTCAAGACCTTTAAAAAAGGCCAAAAGTTAATAGACTTTAAACTTGCAAATTATATGCACAACACCCTTCTGAGCTATTAAGATACCCTTCAGAACATCACTGAGCTCATTTCAGTGAATGGCAAGCTAGTAAGTTCTTACACAAGAGCTCAAATGTAAATGGATTATAACTTTGAAAGACTATCTGCTAATAAGACAAGGTGGTTCTTAAGGACTGACATATTCCATGCCTCCCCAAAACGTAGCTCATGAAGGTTTTTTCCAACAAGATAATGAAGTAGATTTAGTGTTTTTCAGACTTTCATTGAAGTGGTGCACCCCTAATAAAGCAGAGAAAGAAGCAAAACTGAAGTAGGACCGAGGCCTCGAGCTGCTCTGCCTGCCTCCCTCACTCCCACAGCAGGCCTCCCATGCCTGTGCTGTGGGGCTGGTGGGTCTCCTATCGCGGGCTCACTAGACGGGTAGTGGGTCTTTGGGCCATCAGAAGGAGAAGGTATTATTTTTTAATCTCGATCATCTTTTTACTTTGTAAGCTTTTATGAAAGAATAGACATTTGTTTCATTTTAGAGTTAGTGTTTCATATGATGCTTTGCCTGTACAGATTATGCTTTTCTTTCTTAAAAGTCAAACATTGTAAGTATAGCAGAATACTTTGTCTTCTGACAGAGCTCTGAAGTCCTTTCAGAAGAAAGTAAAGGCAAATAATAAGATTTTTTCCCCCAACATTTCTCCTTTAGTGAGTAAAGGTCACCGTTGTCACGGGGTGCTTGATTGAATTTATTTTACTCAACCAGTTGGCACAAGTTAAAGGTCCAGCTTCTTTACTTCCTACACAGTGTGGCGGGCCCACGTGGGGTCGCAGCGCTTCTCTATGGTAGAAGACACTGTGTAGCTGTCCTTTTCTCCTTGGTGTTGGGAAGCCCTGTGCTCACCGTGAACTGCCACTGACCGCTTTGTCTTACTAGGTGCTGATTGGACACATCTCAAAGAAGATGAACAAGCAGACCTTCCCTGAACACTGTAGTTTGTGTAAGGAGATCTTGCCGTTCACAGACCGCAAGCAGGCCGTCTGCTCCAATGGCCACATCTGGCTCCGGTGAGCTGCTGTCGCACGTTTCCCAGCTCTCTGCCCTGTAGACCGCTGTCAAGCGTTTATCCAAAGGGTATGATGCCCGGGCATCAGGTTGGAGAAGAGCTGCTACCGTGAAACCTGCTGTGGTTTTCTTCCATCTGTTTGACTGAAACCCTTTAGTAGTAGTTTTCTTTGTAACTGCTTTGTAATAGGGATTTCTCTGTTTATTTTGGTAATACTATATTTGACTTCCCTAGTAGCTCAGATGGTAAAGCAACCACCTGCAATGCAGGAGACCTGGGTCGGGAAGATGCCCTGGAA
Organism: Muntiacus reevesi; assembly: GCF_963930625.1. Lineage (NCBI taxonomy): Eukaryota > Metazoa > Chordata > Mammalia > Artiodactyla > Cervidae > Muntiacus > Muntiacus reevesi. Next base: position 3,966,058 of record NC_089251.1, on the reverse strand, counting down.
AAAGAAATGGCAACCCACTCCAGTTTCCTTGCCTGGAAAATTCCATGGACAGAGGAGCCTGGCAGGCTATAGTCCATGGGGTCACAAAGAGTTGAACATGACTGAGTGACTAACACACAATACTATTTTACTTTGAAGTTAGTGCTGAATTTTTAAAAATCATTATGATGAAAGCAAAGGCCATTAAAGTTAATAGAATATAAAGTACTCCTGTACTGTGTTTGGTTTAACAAAGGGTAGAAGTCTTCCCCTCCTCTCCCCTCAGTCTCACTCTGAGAGGACCACTCTGTGGCCCTCTGGGCTGTGTTTGACATCGTTGATCCCTCCCTTCTCCACCTCCATAGAGCACTGTTTTATCACCTGGCTTCCTGGACATAGTATCTCCTTGATGTCCACCTTTGGGCCTGTTTTTCTTCTATCAGCACTCTCCCTACAGTGTCTGTGTGGTAAGGCATGTCCGAGTCTTTGCAACCCCATGGACTGTGGCCCACAGACTCCTCTGTCCATGGGATTCTCTAAGCAAGAACACTGGAGTGGATTGCCATTCCCTTCTCCAGGGGATCTTCGCAACCCAGGGGTCGAGCCGAGTCTCCTGCAGCTCCTGCTTTGGCAAGTGGATTTGTTACCACTGTGCCACCTGGGAAGCCCACAGCACTTTCTCTAGGCTGCCGCATATTATCTGTACACTGGTGACTTAAACATCACTTTAGTCTGAATCTCTTCCCTCAGTCCAGACTTCATATGTAAGCACCTGCTCAGTTGCTCTGTTTGGAAGTTTTAAAGGCATTTCAAATTTGAATCCAGCGTCTATATCCCTGGTCCAAGAAACATCATCTCTTGCCCAGATTATTACAGTTATCTCCCAACCCATCTTCTGTGTCTTTCCTTGTCCCCTACAGTCTGTTCTCAGTAGAGCTGAGATTGTGATCCTGTTAACGATTTCATCAACTCATGTCACCCCTCTGCTCAGAGCTCTCTAGTGGCTGCCCGTTTCTGATGAGTAAAAGCTGAAGTCCTTTTAGTGATCAAGACCCCATGGCCTGGCCCACACCCCTTCTCTGATATCATCTCTGCATTTCTCCGACTTGCTGACTTCACTCAGGGTGCACTGGCTTCCTTGTCCCTGGGGTGCACGCGACCTCCCTCCCACCCCGGACATCTGTGATAGCCACCCTCTCTGCTCAGACCTCTCTTCCAGCAGGGCTTCCTTCCCGGCCAGGCTGCCTAACATCATGACGCCCGATGATAGCCTTCTGCCCTCCTGGTAGTCTTCATCCCTCCTCCTGGCTCTGTTTTCCTCCTTCACAGTTATCACTACTTAATATATTTCTTACTTTGGATTTTTCTCCTCCCTCTGGAGTAGAAAGCTTCATGAGGGCAGGGAATTTTGTTGTTTTGTTCCTGGCTATTTCTGGAACAATGCCTGGCATGTGGTAGGCACTCACTAAATTGTTTAAATTTATTTTCAATAGAAACAGGATTTTGCTACGTATAACTACCTTAATAACTTGCTGATTCTCTTACCAAAATGTTGTGGTTATTTTCTATATCAGTGCATAGATCCCATTCTTAACAGCCAGAGTTTCCCATTGTATGCATATTCCATTATTTCCTCTCTTGTTGACTCATATTGGGATTTTTTCCAGTCTTTATTGTGTACCTGTACTTTTTTCTAATTTAACTGTTCAGACTTATGTTTGAGGGGAGACTAGGAATCGTAGTGGTCTTGTAACAACAGCAGCCAGCACCTCTTGGTGCTGCCAGTATACCAGGCACGATGCTCGGCAGCACACACATCTCAAGCCACATATTGGACACAGATGAGGAAACTGGGGCCTGGGGACGTTCAGTAATTTGTCCACAGTCAGGCAGGTGGTTAGTGGCAGAGCTGAGAGCCTGGCCTTCTGGACCCAGAGTTTTCATGTGTAACCTCTGTCCACTGTTGTCTCTCGAATGACTTCTTCCACAAAAATCATTTTCATTTTTGCTGATTGAAGTAATTCCCAGTGAGAATGGGTGCTTGCTCTCACTCAGGTATAGTCTTTCTTCCTGTGCACCCAGGTCTTTACTCAAGGTAAACCAACTGGGAACTCCTTCCCACACCTCCCTTCTTTTTTTTTTGTGCTTTTCTCCTTATTGCTCTTCCTAAATCCTTTTAGCTTTCAGAAAACCTACCCTGTAGAACCCAGCAGCACTCTCTGACCTCCCATCGCTCCCACCTTCCCTTACTTGCCAGGCCCTGGCTGATGCTCAGTGAAGGGTCATTGAATGGAATTGAATCTCAGCATTGTTTATGGCCCTTACTTTTTTGTACCGTTAACCTTGTCTTCTATATCTTTCAAGTTTTCACCACTGTGCCATTAGTCTTAAACATTGTGCTTATACCTAATCTTAAAAATCACTAACAATAATTTCTGATATAATACATAGTTGATTTTTTTTTAATGTATGAAAAATTCACAGTATAATTGGGTATAGACAGACTGCATTCTTTCCCAGGGCTGCAGTGACTGTCTGGATTAGAAGCCTGTGTCTCTTGGTGCCTGACACAGGCACGTCCCCTTTACCAAGTGTGCGGTGGGTCTGGCCAGCTGTCCCGTGCAGAGGGATACATGATTGCCATGAATTTGTCAACTATTTTTGCCCTTTACTTAGTTAACTCATTTTAGAATAATTGTCCACGGTGAGTTAACCCTCAACACTGTCCTGCTTTCCACTGTTGGTAGCACTGATGATACAATCTGTCTGCTTTCAGGTGCTTTTTAACCTACCAGTCCTGCCAGAGTTTGATATACAGAAGATGTTTGCTCCATGACAGCATCGCTCGCCATCCCATTCCAGAAGGTGGGTGCTCTCCTGGCCATGGCAGGGTGAGGTTGAGCACACTGCACATGCTGGTGCCTCAGAGGCACCCCTCTCTCCCCTCTCTCCCCTCTCACCCCTCTCTCCCACCTTGGTCTTTGGCCATCGGGGACAGTGAGCAAGCTCGTTTTGTTCTGTACAGTGTTGTTATGAACCCAGAACTGATTAACACATGATCATTGGAATCACCAACATACAGATAGCATTATACTATGTGAGTAAGTAGGGCCACAGTTTGCTGTTCTTCACTGCAAATTATTCATTCAAAAAATGTCAAAGACTTTGTTTTAGATGGCATGTATAGATTATATTTGAATGAAAACTCTGTACCTGGTAACATAGATAAAGACAGCCTTGCTGAAACAGGCCATGCACTTGGAGGCATCCTTCTAGTAGCCACGGGGGGGCTATTTTTCTGGTTCATCAATATTCTGTTTACTGATAGCCCTAGTGATAAAGTGCACATTCCTGAATCAACTGTTGGGGTAAGATCATAGACATGAGCCAGGAAGTGATGATTTAAATAATCACATGAATGTCAGTTTATAACCTGAGGTTCATTAACATCACACTAACCGAATGAGCTTACTAGACAACACACATACGGCTGTGTATGCTTTGGGGATAATGTGTGGTCTCAAATGTTTACACAGAACATTCTGTGTAAAACCACACAGCCTTCTTGATTTTTGCTCTAAACTAGCTGAAGCTCTCTAATTCTGAGAAGTGGATGTGTTGGCAGGTTATGTTCTGTTTCAACTCTTTATTGTGGAAAATGCAATCCTAAAGGTAGAGAAAGAGAGGATGAGAAACTCTTAAATACCTGTCATTCAGCTTCAAAAATCACTAGCTTATAATCTTGTTTTGTCTGTAGTCCTCCCCCTCTCTCCTCTGACTGCATTATTTTGAAACAAATTTTGGGGACTTTTAAACACTTGTTGCAATTGAGAATTGGTTTATAGTTTAGACAGGAAATCAGGAAAGATGGGAACAAACTCAAAACAAGCACACCTGCCAGTTGACTTTGTACTGAGCCGCATACAGCTCCTGGGGAGAGTGGGAATCTCTGAGCTCTAGAGAGCACTCACCAGTAGGCAGAGCATTTCGCAGGCCAGGGAGTTCTGTAAAAGGAAGAAAAAGTATTGACACAGTGTTTTCAAAGTAAGTTTTAACATTAACCATGTATGAGAAGCACTCATTCGTTACCCTTATTTTCCTGTTTCATCACACATTTAACTTTGGGAACCACAGGTTTAGTCCAGTCTCATCTGGAATGTTACAGTGAGGACGTCTGTGTAGGGTGGCAGTGGGGCCAGAATACCCACCTCTGCACACTGTGGTCGCCCAGGGCATGTCCCATTTGACTGCCTTCTCTGAAGTGCGCGCTAACTACCGCTTGTCTCCCTTTGACAGACCCTGACTGGATCAAGAGGTTACTACAAAGCCCCTGCCCTTTCTGCGACTCTCCTGTCTTCTGAGTGTCCATGGTGGGAAGACAGAGAGTGTCGTCCAGCCCGAAGAGCTGGGACACGCTGGCGCAAGCCTGGCCTCCACAAGTGGAAAGGTGCCCTTGTGATGGTCAGTGAGCCTGGGAGCTCCCTGCTGAAGTGTGTCCTCCATCTCCAGGGACCACAGGATATCTGTAAAGTGGCTGTGTGCAGAGATCCTAAGTCATTTTGAGATGAGCATTAGCCCCCACTCCTTACCACTTATTTTTTAAGTGTTGAAGTGTCTTGACTAGAGCAGTTGGGACACAACGGATGCCCTGTTGTTTCCTAACAGAGTGACCTCTTCTAGGGAGTGTGGGTGAGGGCCTCGCTGGGCGAATTGGGCGTTAGTCCTGGCTAGGTGGCTCCGGGAGGCTTTAGTTGCCGAGTGCATGGCACACAGTGTCCAGCAGATACTCAAGTGTCTGACACAATATGTGGGCCTGATATTTTGTTCTCAACAAATAGCTTCAGATCTGCATCCCACCAGTTTTTTTTCGTGTGTATTGAAACCATTTTCTTAAAACTATATATTTTTAAGAGGTTAAAGCCAAGACTAAAGTTAGTTGTAATGTATCGGAAGATCAGGTGACTCCTGTAATTGTGACTTATTTTTTAACGATCTCTCCCGTGTCGTCAGTTCTGCCCCAACTCCTCCATGTGTATGAGGGTGTCATAGTATTCCCATTCACCTGCCTCACACCTCTCATCAGACTTAACTGTGCTGACCAGGTGAGATGTTTGTACATAGAGGAAAAAGAATATTTTCTCCTTTATTTTCTCCTAGTATTAAAACCCTTACTATTTTTCATGTTGACATGTCCAGACGTCTCATTTCTATCCCAAGTCTGTCTAGAGACTTCTAGAGAGAGCTGGACAGCTCAGAATGTGGACCCTTGAGCCTTGGTGCTATGGTGTATGTGGCTGGGTCGACCAGAGCCTGGGAATGCCTTCTCTCTGCAAAGATCTTTGATATTTATAAAACAGGTATTTTTCTGTGGGCTGTTAAGAGATGTTAGACTTTAATTGGTCTTAAAACCTGAAATCAAAAATAGACATTATAGAACTACAGTGTTCTTGGATTTTTAAATAAGTATCCTAGGGATTGGTGCTAATTAACAGGATTGTAATGCCCGCACCTTGAAAAGGTGCATATTTCTGAGAAGTTGAATAGGAAATACAAAATGTGAAATTTAACTAACACTTCTTCCTGCTTTCATTTTTGTATCCTTAGTGAAAGACTTGCCCTCGCCGAGTAGTTGTTCTTGTTCAGTCTCTCAGTCATGTCTGACTCTTTGTGACGCCACAGACTGCAGCCCGCCAGGCTCCTCTGTCCTCCACTATCTCCCAGAGGTGACTTGCTGAGAAACACTTGTTCTTTGGAGAGCGTGTAACACAAGCACTGCTCCCACCTGTAGTGTTTCCCTCCTAGTATTTAACCCCTCTCTCCATACATATTGGAGATGAGCCTTTAGGAGGCATTTCCAAACAGTCTGCTTGGAAATGTCTTTTGTTTCCTATTCAAATTTTTGTCCCCTGTGTTTAATTCTGTATTTCTGCTGCAGTTTCATTCTGCTGGTGTCTTCTGCTTGTCTTTCTCCTTTTGGTGGCAATTTCAAGAGGAGTGTTTGTCCAGACTTCAGGGTCCACCATGTTCAATTGATTGTCAAGAGAAAGAGAACTAGGCAGCATTAAAGCACAACCCAGAAAGTTGTAGCCTTTACAGCAAAGATGACAGTAAAAACTGAGATCCTGTCAAGGCGTTACTGTGGTCCATATAGTCATAGTGTGCCTGTGTGCTCAGTCACTTCAGTCGTGTCCAACTCTTTGAGACCCCAGGGAAGCCCCATAGCATGCTTAGTTTCACTTATTTTTTTGGTCCTTGGACTACAAGATCAAACCAGTCAATCTTAAAAGAAATCAATCCTGAATATTTATTAGAAGGACTGATGCTGAAGCTCCAATACTTTGGCCACTTGATGTGAAGAGCTGATTCATTAGAAAAGACCCTGATGCTGGGAAAGATTGAAGGCAGGAGGAGAAGGGGACAGCAGAGGACAAGATGGTTGGATGGCATCACCGACTCAATGGACATGAGTTTGAGCAGGCTCTGGGAGATGGTGAAGGACAGGAAAGCCTAGTGTGCTGCAGTCCATGGGGTCCCAAAGAGTCGGACATGACTGAGGGACTGAGCAACAACAAGAAGTCAGAGTTAGTACTTGTTTTGTTTTTATTGGGGAACTTTGTGGTGCTGCCATTTAAAACATATATTAAGTTTTTATTGAAATCTATTGTGCATTTGGGGGGAAATTTTGACTCTTAGGAGTGAACTTTAAAAGGGTTGCCTGAGTTATTCTGTATATCTGTAGGGGTAAACTTGGCAACTATTTTACTGGAACATGGCTTCTCTGTACAGGGGCTCTGTCCAATGGCATTCTTAAAGACTCTGAAGTCCAGCTAACACCTGCCTCAGCCTAAACTTCTGCACACTGAGTCAGGAGCCCTCCCCTGTGTCCTCACCCCTCCCCTCCTCCATGGAGGTTAATCCATTGACCTGTGAGGGTGAGAGGTGACTGAGTTAATGGCAGCACCGCAGACATAGTACCCTTCTAATGTCCTAAACGTCAGCTCACATGGTGACAGTGCTGAGCAGAGAAGCCCTGGAAGAGTGGGCGGGACACCGGGAGTCTTCAGACTGGCCGTCTCTCCTGGTTTATACGTGCCATACCTCTCTTCCATCCTGAAATGTCCCCGGCCTGGATGGTGTATTTCAAGTTAATTTCAGCTGTCACTGCTCTATAGGCATGGATGCAGTGGCAGTGATGCTGCCGCTCTGTGTGACGGTGCAGAAGCAAAGGTCCTCCAGGGCTGGACCTTTTAAGCCAGGGCAGCACTGCATTTTGGGAACCTGATATCCACACCTGTGTCACATCTTCCCTGCCCAAGGTTAATTTGTTCCCATTATCCTAGATAAGAAATTGATAGCTTGTTAGGCTTGATATTCATTCTGAAATCCTCCTGTGTCCACGACCCAGACTTCAAGCCATCTCTGCCTGCTATCATATCTGCCAAAACTACCAATTATTTTTCAGTGTCAGAAGTTATTAGAAGCACTGGTGAAGCTCGTGGTGGATGTGACATTTTTCTGCTTCTCCCTCTAGGAAACTTTTGAGAATATTAATGTTGGGCGTGGGGACTAGACCTGTTAGCAGCCATCATCAGTTAATTAGCTTAAAAGAATGTCAAGGGATAATAATTAAATATTAAAATATATTCTGTTGTAATTGTGATGGTGTCAGCTAAGATGCAGAAGAAATCAAGGCTCATGGGTCTTGTCAGGAAGAACATGGAGCTGCATTTATGGAGTCCCTGCTCCCTGGGCAGCGCGGAACCATGTCAGGCGAGTTGCCACGGCTCGCAGAGTGAAAGGAGGAGCTGCTGTCAGTGTCCGACTTCCACAGGTCCGTCTGTCCGTCCCCGCTGTTCCTGACCCCTCACTGCCTTGCCCCTCCTTCCAGGAGAGGCCCTGTTTCCATCCCTTTTGTTGTCTCAGCCTTAGGACACAAAATTAGGTTTGTGATAAAACTTATAAAAACTACATTCCTAGAAGGCCTCCCTTCCTATAAGAAAGTATTAAAGAGTAGTTTTTCTTGCTGAAGGTAGTATAATAGTGTTAGCTGTTAAGAGCTCAATAAACTGTATCTGATTTTTTCCTCAAAGTCTCCCTATTGGAGTGCCCAGCACCTCCAGACTGGATTCCAGGCAGAGTGGACTGCATTTCAGCTCCCTGTCACCCCCGCTCTGCCTCCCACGTCAGTTAGTCCAGATAAGCAGAAATTCAGGTTATATTCCAGGTCAGCAGACCTCAAATTTTTAAGCGAAAGGTAGATTTTGCCCCTTTTTTTTCATTTTAGAGATTGGACAGCACAGACAGCAAAGAGCTGGATAGATAAATGCATTTCTTTATGCTAGCCCGCCATGGGCTGTGGAGTGTGAACACCTCCGAGCGCTCTCCTGCTGCTCCCTATGTGGGTGGAGCTCGGCAGGGCTGGTCATCACACAGTGGCTTGAGCATCTAGCCTCTTCCTCAACACTGTTGGACTGTTAAAATGCCTTTAATAGAGCTCAAGTGAAGCGCTTGCATTTCAGCTTTTAGTGGAAGCATCACCTGGCAGCTGCAAGCAGAGTTTTGGGCCATGTCTCAAGTCTCATAGGTATTGAGTTTTTGCACTGCTTGTTCTTGACCCTAAAAGAAGTTCTTGGAGCTAAGGTCTTCATGTCTGCTGTTGAAACTGATGTTAGAGTGCGTGCAGTTTGAGTGGCACGTTGCATTAGGGCTCCCCTGGTGGCTCAGTCAGTAAAGAATCTGCCTGCAATGCACCTGGGTTGGGAAGATCCTTGGTTGGGAGGAGGGCATGGCAACCCACTCCAGTGCTCTTGCCTGGAGAATCCCCATGGACAGAGGAGCCTGGTGGGCTGCAGTCCATGGGGTCACAAAGAGTCAGACACGACTGAGTAACTAAGCACAGCACAGCACCTGTTGAATACAGTCTGATTTGCAGAGTTGCTTCTAATGACCACTCACCACAGGATCACGGTTTTAACATCCATCCCCCCACCCCCTCAGCCTCTTTGATTAGGTGATTCAGCTTTTCTTGTCTTGCTTTTTTTTTTTAAGTTGTAACTATACTCCAGGGGAGAGACTTCATATAGGATCTGAGATCCTAGACAGTGAGCTTATTTAGCACAGTATTAGTGGCTTCCTTGCATGCTGTTCATTCGTTCATTCCAGGCTTGGGGGGAGCCGCAAAGCAGGGAATGATGGTACTTTCATACTGATATGATAAAGTGAAGGTGCAGGCTCTCTAGTGGAAATGCTCTTAATGAGTTGGCTGGATTGAATTTCAAAACTAAATCTTGTAATTTTTTCTAAGGTAAAAACTTGCTTATGTCACTATCATGAGATCCTGGTAGTTTCATAAAAACTTGCCATGAAGTGGTCTCATTGGATGGTATAAGAGGTGGTGGCTTTGAAGCATTTTGTATTTTATCAGTTTGACATTTGGATAATACATTGGTGAGATCAAGGGTGTTTTGTTTTGGGTACTAATGCAAAATTAAATGCAAAAATGAATTATGACTTTTTAAAGACTTTGACACAGATTTGTACTTCAGTGTATGAAAGGAAAGTGAATATCAAATTTGTGTATACAGAAATAAGACTATAGGAAAATAAGTCTGTGTTGTGTATAGTGGTATATATTTTATGTTTATCCTATGCCTGTGCTATCTTTGTGCTTGGCTTCAAACTATGTGTTTGTTTACATGCAATATTTTTTGAAATAAAAAGAACAGGCATCCAAAAACTTGGGTTATAGAAAGGAGACTTTTTAAAATTCTTACCATCTGATTAGGTGGTGTGTTTTAGACTTTTAGCGTGTAAGTAAAACAGCCTTGAGACTGAATAGCACATTTTGCTTGGAATACCCCCATCCAGAGGAATCCACTGCTTCTCTGCACTGTACATATGTACATAGTGTCCACTATTAGATTGTAAGCTCCTCGAGGGCAGGAACCGTCATCTCGTGTTGGGAGTTCCTGCAGCGCTGAGTGTGAAGTGCCTTGCACAGTGTAGGTGCTGGTGACACAGAGGAATGAGCAGCTTCCTGCTACCTTGATGACGAAGCTTGGTTTACTTTCTCCACTGTGTTGAGAACTGCAAAGTACTAATGATGGGAAGAGGGCAGAATCTTTTCTTGGATTTCAGCTGAGTCTCCTGAGCTGCAGCAGACCATACTGTCTCCTTGGCACTAGTCATCTTCTTGCTCTGAAGATACACTAAGTGTCCCGAGCTTTTATACAGTGAAAGGGCAGAGGTCTCTGGGCAGAGTTTGAAGTGGGAAAGATTATAGAGAAAATGAAGTGGAAATTTTGGAGGGTGTTTGTCAAATGCAGTCCTGTGGGGCAATCTTACTTCAGTTATTACTAAAGGAAAGGATAGCAATTCTCTTTCTTTACCAGTTAGCTGGTTGGCCAATTTTCCAGTTAATGAAGATCATTGGGTTTTTTTGTGTTTTTTTTTTTTTTTAACTTTTTCCCATTTTGGATTCCCCCCTCAGTTGCTCTTTATGATTCTAGTACTTAGAGTCTATTAAAGTTGCTGTGAATATCCTGTGCTGTACATAATGGCAGTTTTGTAAATGTGAAATAACCTCAATTATGTTGTGTTTTGTATGCAGAGCCACTAGTATTGTTATCTTGGCCACTTTTTTATTCAAAATAAATAAAATAATCAAGTTATTTGTATATTGTATGCATATTTTGTTGGGTTCACCAGTTTGTAGCAAGGGTTAGAAACCGTCTGTCCCACCGAGCACCAGCAAAGGTGCTAAGAGAAGAGAAGGGAAAGAACTGTGCCTCAGAGAAACGGCCCTCAGCAAGGACCTCAGAAGCAATGCAGTATGCCTTCAGTGGTTTATTCTAGAACAAGTATGAGGAATGTGAGGGGAAATCAGATAGCTTCAGTAGGCTGTTAGACCACATATAGTTAATGTCAGTTGACTAGTATCTGGTGAGCATTTAAGTGAAGTGCCCATTACCAGGATTTCATCAACAATAAGCATGTGATTCAGACAAATCCTCCTGCTGAGAAAAACCAGAAAAGCTAGATAACACCACACAGGAGAAAGAAAATGAATAACACACCTCAATATGTGGTAGTAAAACTGCTGAAAGATCAGAGAAAACTTTAAGCAAAAAAAAAAAAAAAAAAAAATTTCTTAAAGGAAAACAAGTTAACCTTAAAGAAAAAGAAAAAAGTAGTAAGATTTAAAGATGACCTCTCATGAAAATGGTGAATATGAGAAGGTGGTGAAAAGGTGCCTTTGGGGGCTGAGAGAGTAACTTCCAACCTCGAATTCGGAGCTCAGCAGAAAAGTCAAAATGAAAAGTCAGACATGTTCAGACAAATAAGAATGGAAAATGAAAGCACCAAAGGAAATCCTAAAGTGTGTCAGATGGAAGGCAGTTAAAGAGACGAGCACTAGGGAGGGGAGGCAGGAGGGTGAAGCTGTGGATGTGTGAAGCAAACAGAACATCCTGAGGTTCTGAAACAAAACAGACCTGCCAGTCGGGAGTGTTTGGTCCTGTAAGTCCTAGCCCTATCTAGGAGCAAGTATAACTAATCCATATTAGACTGGATAAGTTTTTTCTCTAAACACTTGAAGAAAAGCAAAGGGTTTATAATTAAGCTCATGGAGGAGGAAAACCAGAACATTGTAGAGAGAATCCCTTAGAAGAAATGGAGTAGCTGTCATAGTCAACAAGAGCCCTAAATGCAGTACTTAGGTGCAGTCTCAAAAATGACAGAATTATCTCTGTTCATTTCCAAGGCAAACCATTCAGTATCACAGTAATCCAAGTCTATGCCCCAACCATTAATGCCAAAGAAGCTGAAGTTGAACGGCTCTGTGAAGACCTACAAGACCTTCTAGAACTAACACCAAAAAAAGGATGTCCTTTTCATCATAGGAGACTGGAATGCAAAAGCAGGAAGTCAAGAGATACCTGGAGTAACAGGCAAGTTTGGCCATGGAATACAAAATGGAGCAAAGGCTAACAGTTTTGTCAAGAGAACGCACTGGTCATAGCAAACACCCTCTTCCAACAACACAAGAGACAGCTCTACAGATGGACATCACCAGATGGGCAACAGTTAGAACTGGACATGGAACAATGAACTGGTTCCAAGTTGGGAAAGGAATATGTCAAGGCTGTATATTGTCACCCTGCTTGTTTAACTTATATGCAGAGCACATCATGAGAAATGCAGGCTGGATGAAGCACAAGCTGGAATTGAGATTGCTGGGAGAAATATCAATAACCTCAGATAAGCAGATGACCCCACCCTTGTGGTAGAAAGTGAGGAGAATCTAAAGGATCTCTTGATGAAGGTGAAAGAAGAGAGTGCAAAAGCTGACTTCAAAAAATGAAGATCATGGCATCCGGTCCCACCACTTCATGGCAAATAGATGGGGAAACAATGGAAGCAGAGACTTTATTTTCTTGGACTCCAAAATCACTACAGATGGTGACTGCAGCCATGAAATTAAGACACTTGCTTCTTGGAAGAAAAGCTGTGACAAACCTAGACAGCATATTAAAAAGCAGAGACTCTGCCAGCAAAGCTATGGTTCTCCAGCGGTCATGAATGGATGTGAGAGCTGGACTGGAAAGAAGGCTGAGCGCCGGAGAATTGATGCTTTGAACTGTGGTGTTGGAGAAGACTCTTGAGAGTCCTTTGGACTCAAGGAGATCAAACCAGTCAATCCTAAAGAAAATCAACCCTGAATATTCATTGGAAGGGCTGATGCTGAAGCTGAAGCTCCAGTATTTTGGCCACCTGATACGAAGAGCTGACTCACTGGAAAAGACCCTGATGCTGGGGAAAGATTGAAGGCAGGAGAAGGGGACAACAGAGGATGAGATGGTTGGTTGGCATCACCAATTGAATGGACATGAGTTTGAGCAAGCTCCAGGAGATGGTGAAGGACAGGGAAGCCTGGCATGCCTCTGTCCTTGGGGTCACAAAGAGGTGGACACTACTGAGCGACAGAACAACAACAACGAAAGGCAAGAAAGGAGAAAAAATAAACATAGACTGGTCTGTGAAAATGAAAAACAAATAAGATAATGGATTTACACTAAAATAGAGCAGTAATTACGGTGGTAATTACATCAAATATAAATAAACCAATCAAAGCAAGATTGTCCGACTGATTTTTTTAAGTGTTAAAAGTGATAAAATATAAGGATACAGGAACTTTTAAAGGATGGAAAACTATCCCATACAAACATTAATCAAAAGGTAGTTGATATTTCATTGGATTGAAAGACTCAGTATTGTCAAAATGATGATACTACCCAAGGCAGTCTACAGATTCAGTGTGATCCCTATCAAATTACCAACAACATTTTTCACAGAACAAAAAAAAATTTTTATTTGTATGGAAACACAAAAGACTCCAAATAGCCAAAGCAATCTTGAGAAAGAAAAACAACTGGAGGAATAAGGCTCCTTGACATCAGACTATACTAAAAAAACCACAGTCATCAAAATAGTATGGTACTGGCCCAGAACCAGAAATACAGATCAATGGCACAGGATAGAACGCCCAGAGACAAACCCATGCACGTACGGCCAATAATATACGACAAAGGAGGCAAGAATACAATGGAGAAAAGAATTTCTTTAATAAGTGGTGCTGGAAAAATTGGACAGCTACGTATAAAAGAATGAAAGTAGAACATTCTCTAAAACTACACACAAAAATAAACTCAAAATGGACTACAGACCTAAATGTAAGACCAGATACTATAAAACTCCTAGAGAGAAACAAAGGCAGAACACTGACATAAATCACAGCAATACCTTTTTGGATCCATCTCCTAGAGTAATGGAGATAAAACCAAACTGGACCTAATTAAACTTAAAAGCTTTTGCACAGCATAGGAAACCATAAACAAATTGAAAAGACAACCTACATAACAGGAGAAAATATCTACAAATGATGTAACTGACAAGGAATTAATCTCCGAAACATATAAACCACTCACACACCTCAATATCAAAAAAAGAAAGAAAAGAAAAAACCCAATCCAGAACTAGGCAGGAGATTTAAATAGACATTTTTCCAAAGAAGACATACAGATGGTCAAAAAGCACATAAAAATAAAGTTCAACATCACTGACTCTTGTTCAGTCACTCAGTCATGTCCAACTCTTTGGGACCCCATGAACTACAGCACACCAGGCTTCCCTGTCCTTCACTATCTCCTGGAGTTTGCTCAAACTCATGTCCATTGAGTTGGTGATGCCATCCAACCATCTTGTCCTCTGTCATCCCCTTCTCCTCCTGTCTTCAATCTTTCCCAGCATCAGGGTCTTTTCCAATGCGTCAGCTCTTCACATCCAGTGGCCAAAGTATTGGTTTCAGCTTCAGTATCAGTCCTTGCAGTGAATATTCAAGGTTGATTTCTGTTAGGATTGACTGGTTTGATCTTGCAGTCCAAGGGATTCTCAAGAGTTCTCCAAAACCACACTTTGAAAGCATCAGTTCTTCAGCATTCAGCCTTCTTTGTGGTCCAGCTCTCACATCTATTCATGACTGCTGGAAAAACCATAGCTTTGACTTTACAGATCTTTGTCGGCAAAGTGATGTCTCTACTTTTTAATACGCTGTCTAGATTTGTCATAACTTTTCTTCCAAGGAACAAGTGTCTTTTAATTTCATTGCTGAAGTCACCATCCACAATGATTCTGGAGTCCAAGAAAATAAAACCTGTCACTGTTTCCATTTTTTCCTTATCTATTTGCCATGAAGTGATGGAACCAGATTCCATGCATTCCAACATTTTTTGAAGGTTGAATTTTAAGCCTGCTTTTTCACTCTGCTCTTTCACCCTCTTCAAGAGGCTCTTTAGTTTCTCTTCACTTTCTGCCATTAGAAAGGACTGGTTCTAGTAATTTTTAAATCCATTTTGAGTTTATTTTTGTGTATTGTGTTAAGGAGTGTTCTAATTTCATTGTTTTACATGTAGCTGTCCAGTTTTCCCAGCACCACTTATTGAAGAGATTGTCTTTTCTTCATTGTGTATTCTTGCCACTTTTGTCATAGATTCATTGACTATGTTTGTGTGGGTTTATCTCTGGGCTTTCTACTCTGGTCCGTTGATCTGTATTTCTTTTTTTCTGTCAGGGCCATGCTGTTTTGATGACTCTAGCTTTGTGGTATAGTCTGAAGTCAAGGCGCCTTATTCCTCCACCTCTGTTTTTCTCAAGATTGCTTTGTCTGTTTGGGGTCTTTTATATACTAATTGTCTTTTGTAAAGCTTGCTTTGAAGATTGTACTGGCCACTACCCAAAAACAGCTCCAGCAAGGACATTATGTGGGCAGCCAAAGGTGTGGATGGTAGCAGAAACTGGGGATGCCTCTCAGATATCCTCTTGACTCCCTGAGTCCACTGTTAGATGTCAGCAGCACGTGACATCTTCTCAACTTGAGCATTGGTTTCTCTCCTATCTGAGGGCTTCTCCTGGCACCCCAGGGACTTACTTGGTTGCCAGATAGCAGTAGTCCTGGGGAGTCAGCTCCCCTGAGGGTGACTCTAAAGCAATGAAAAATGAGGGTTAGTCCCTGGGAGGGATGATTTCAAGGGGTGTTCCCATGGTTTTTTTGAGGATCCCCCAGTGGGATGCACCCTGGTAATCTACAGCAGTATCCTGCCCATCAACCTAGACTTTATTGACCTCTCTCCCTTTCCTGTCTCCCATCCCTACATGTACTTCTACCCAAGACCCTCCTTGTCCCAGGATCTGCTTTGGTGGGAACCCAAACAAGACAAAGCCAATCTTACAGAGAAGCAAAAATTTAGGTGCAAAACTCCTAAACAAAGATTATCAAAATGGATTCATTATATATATGATTAATTATATTTAATATATAATAAAAATAAAGAAGGCTGAGTGCCAAAGAACTGATGCTTTCTAATTGTGGTGTTACGCTTGTCCCTTGAGGGTGCTAAAGGGACACTGCAGAAGTACGAGGTTTCCTGGGTCTGGTGAATTTTGTCCTTTCCTTCCTCCCCATCCTCCTGCTCCTACTCAGCAGCTGTGACCACCACTGTAGAGGGCTGTCATTGTTGCTCTGCCCCAGAGGACTCTTGTGAGTCCCTGGGACTGCAAGGAGATCAAACTGGTCAATCCTAAAGGAAATCAACCTTGAATATTCACTGGAAGGACTGATGCTAAAGCTCCAGCACTTTGGCCACCTGATGGAAAGAGCCAACTCACTGGAAAAGACCCTAATGCTAGGAAAGATTGAAGGCAGGAGGAAAAGGGGGCAACAGAGGATGAGATGGTTAGATGGCATCATTGACTCAATGGACATGAGTTTGAGCAAACCCTGGGAGATGGTGAAGGACAGGGAAGTCTGGCATGTTGCTGGCATGGGGTCACAAAGAGTCAGACACGACTTAACAGTTCAACAACAAAAATTATGCTACATCACAACCAAAGTGGTTTACTCTAGAAATGAACCAGAAAGAACCAGTCATTGCCGTTCACTACAGCAAAGGAAGAGAAAAATAAAGTGATCGTCTCAAAAGATGGAAAAAGAAGATTGATGAAATTCAATAATAATGATTTTTTTTAAATGACCTTCTCAGCAACCTTGGAAAAGGAACAGTTAACTTCCTAATTTAATAAAATGTATCTTTAAAAAACGCTTAAAACAAATGTTATGCTTAATGGTAAAATATTGAGAACTCTACTGAGATCAGGAATGAGAAAAAAGAGACTTGCTGTTAGCACTTCTACTCAATATTGTACTATAGGTCCTGGCCATTGCAATAAGGCAAGAAAGAGATAGGTATAAAAATTGGAAAAAATAGACACCATATTCTCAGTCAATATGACTGGGCATGAAAAAAGTATAAAAGAACCCACGGGTAAATTTTCAGAATTAAGTGAGAGTAGCAAGATTTCTGGGTACAAAAAGAACCCTCAAAAAATAAAAGATAGAAATGTGTATGATAGTTCTGTTTATAACATTCTTGAGCCTGGAAACAACACAAATGCCCATCAATAGGTAAATATATAAAGAAAATGTAGACGATCCACACAAAGGAATATTGCACAGCAGTAAAAAAGGAACAGATCCATGATACATGTGTGCCACTTTACTGAATGCTTAATGCTCAGCCTCAGACACCCTCAGTGCCACTTATGCTCTAATGGGCTCCCTCCTTCAGCGTTTCTCCTTTGCAATGAGCACGATGTTAAGCTTGTCGATAGAAGGCGCTGGAGGGACACTGCAGAAGGAAGGGGTTTCCTGGGTCTGCTGGACTTTATCCCTCCTTTCCTCCTTACCTGTCCTCCTCCTCCTCAGCAGCTGTGACCACGACTACAGTAGATCGTCACTGTAGGATCCTGGGGCAGATGCTCTGCCCGAGGCTTTGCTACATGTCTCCAACCATGAGAGCAGCTGGCCCGTGGGTCCCAGATTTGATCAACCTGGTAGGGTGACCAACTCATGCCAGTTTATCCAAGACTGGCCCGGTTTTAACTTTGAAAATCCCACAACGCCTTCAAACCCGTGGAAACTGGGACACTGATTTACCCTACAAGTCATGCTCCTCAAACATGAACTAAAGAGCTTTTAAGTGGAAGGGAGAAGCCCAGGACTCCAAGGGCATCTCTCTGCAGTTAACAGGAAGGACCCCATCCTTGCCAGGATCGCAGCTGGCCCACAACCATGGCTAATGCCATCCTTGGCTGTGTCTCCACATTCAAGTTCTGTTACCATCTCCTCCTTCCCTGTCTTCTTCAAACAAGCCAAGGAAGTCAGGGGTGAGAGGGAGGCTATGACGGTGTTATCAGGGGTGGTCCTCCAGCTGTGACTCTTGACAAGAGACCATCACGTCTGCCACCCAGGCCCCTGCTCACTGGGGACACATGCCAGTGTTGGAAGAGTGGGGTGATCATTCAAGACAGGCACCTCCAAGAGTCTCTCGGGATTTCAGGGGAGGCCGGGCGTCGGGAGGGCTCAATCCAGCCCCAGGTCTGAGTCCTTGATTGTCTGATCCCCTCAGCTCTGCCCTTCTTTGCATTTCAGCTTCCTTGTCAGGCCAGTAGCAAGATGTGTGCCAGATAACTGGGAAATGTTTTCAAAGTAGTGCCCACGCCTGGCTGCACCCAAGGAAGCAAGTGTCTTTTGAGCGGCTGGAGGTGGGCTCTGAGAAGCTCCAGGTTGCGTGAGTACCTCAGGTGATGCTAATGCACTGGTGAACTCACCTGCAGCCTCTCATGGTGCCCCTCCACACGCACCCACACACACCGGTCATTTCCAGGTGACCCCAATCATTTCCAAAGCCGGTAACTTGTCCATCCCCACCGGCAGTCTGCATGAGTTCCCGTTGCTCCACATTCTTTCAACACTAGGAGCTGCCAGGTTGTTAATTAAATTATTGCCAGTCTGGAAGCGTGTGGCACTATCCCAGTACAGTGTACACACCCCCTGTTACTAAGAAGGTAGAGCTTTTTTTTAACATATTCAGTTGGCTGTTCATGTTTCCTTCTGTAAAATGTCCAATTATGCCTTGTTCACACTTCTCATGTGCCACATCACATGTGCTGGTACCCCCCTCCTCGGGCAATGATCTGCTCAGAGGTCTTAGTTATTTCTGATTTCTATTAGCAGTGATTCGCTTTTATCTATTCGTGAACTTCATCCACACCAAATCATAACATCGAGTCTACCAGGCCTGGTTGTGAGATTCACTCGCACTGGGGCCTTCATCAGGGGCTTGTTCTGTTGTCACAGACCATCTACCTGTGTAATATCCCACAACTGATAGACAGTATTGTTTCCAGTTTAGGGCTAATACGAACACAACTGCTGTTAACAAGTTTGTATGCAGACGCACACATTTTCACTAGGAGAGGAATGCCAGGTCGAGGGGCAGGCGCCCACATGTAGCATGGGTAGATACCTGCTTCACAGCCTTCTGAATAATTAAACCAATGCTCCTGCCCGCCAGTACTGCAGGGGAGTTCCAGTGTCTCCATCTCGGCTCCAACACTTTGTGATGACAGTCTCGTTAAAAACTGGCGGTGAGTGTGCAGGCAGCTCTCACTGGGACCCTCATCTGCATTTCCCTGATTACTAATAAGGCTCAGCCTTTTCCCTCCAGTCTTCCTGCCTGGAGAATCCCACGGACAGAGGAACCTGGGGGCTATAGTCCATGGGGTGGCAAAGAGTCAGACACGACTGAGCCACTGAAGCCCCACCACCACCAAGCAGTGTCCATCTGCTGTAGTTAACGGGTCGCTCATGTTTCCTTCTGTGAAATGCCTGCTCCTGGCTGCCTCCTCTTTCCTCCTTTGGCTGCTTGTATTTGGGCAACCTGGAGGTGTTCTTTGAGTGTCCTGGACAGCACTCCCGCCTAGTTAGACGCACTGGTGACCTTTCTTCCCCGCTCTCTCTCTGCCCGTGGGAACTCTGTGCTTTCCCTCCGGTCTCCCTGCAGAGACCATTTCAGCTGAAGCCCTGGGCCCCCGGGGGTCAGCTGACACTGTCCAGGCTGCTCTGGGGCCAGCTCTCCCCTGTCCCTCTCAGTTTGGATTTTCTTATCACTTTTGGTCTCTGTGTGTTTTTCACTTTTTCTTGCCAGCTCAGTCATAAGTTTAGGGTTTTTTTTCGCTTCACTCAGAATCTGTAGGGGTTTGTTTTAAGGAGAGTCGACAGGACATGTAATCTGACATGTTGCCAAGGATGGACGTCTCCAGTTACTTCTGAATTTTCATGTTCTAACTACAAGTTTGTGTGTGCTCAGTCGCTCATTCATGTCCGACTCTTTGTGACCCCATAGACTGTAGCCTGCCAGGCTCCTCTGTCCATGGGAATACTGGCGTGGGGTGCCATTCCCTCCACCAGGGGATCTTTCCAACCCAGGGACTGAACTCATGTCTCCTGCATCTCCTGCATTGGCAGGTGGGTTCTTTACCACTGAGCCACCAGGGAAGCCCCTCTAACCATAAGGATCCTCCACAAAAGCCATTCCGTGATCCTCAGGGCTCAGGTCCATAGACACTGATCAACAATAGGATGTTTGCGTGGAAAACAGCCCCCCAGGTGCCACCCTGAATTTGCTGAATCAGAACCTCCAGGGATGGGGATGTTCCAGATGATTCTCACATACTAAAGAAAGTGCCTCTCCCAGAAGGCTGCTGGAAAATTATAAAATTACATTCTTGAAAGTGGCTAAAATATTTACACGTAGAAGAATGAAGCTGGACTCCATCCTCACGCCACACAGAAAAGTGAACTCACAGCGGACTATACGCCTAAATGTGAGAGCTGGAACAGTGGAACCCCTAGAGGAGAAAGTAGAGGAGGACACATGTTCCGGATTATCAGGCGAAGTCTTCTTAGATGTGACACCAAAAGCAGAAGTGACAGAAAAAAAATAAATTGGACTTCATCAAAATTTAAAACTTGCATGCTACAAACTATACCATTAAGAAAGTGAAAACGCAGCCCGCAAAGTGGGAGATCATTTGCATACCGCATACCTGATAAGAGATGTGTCTTTAGATTTGCATAAGCACTCATATCTCAATAATAAAAAGACCAGAAACTCCATTTTTAAATGAGCAAAAGGCCTGTATAGACACTTCTCGAATGAAGACACACTAACGGCCAGTAAGCACATGATGCTTAACGTCATCAGCCATCAGGGAAGTGCAAATCCAAACCGCAGTGAGCTGTACTTCACAGTCACTGGGATGACTATAAAGGCAGACAGGAACAAGCTTTGGCAAAAACAGAAGTGGGAGCCTTCGGACACTGATGACCAGGGTGTAAAATGGACCAGAAAACAGTCCAGCAGTTCTTCAAAAGGGTAAACACAGAGTGGCCACGGGACCCAGCAATCCCACGCCCGAGTGTACACCCGAAGACATTAACACACATGTCCACGCAAGGGCTTGTTCACAAATGCCCATAGCAGTGTTTTCCAGAACACAACTCAGGAAAAGTACACACAACTCAAAATGCCCGTCAGCGGATGAGTGGATAAACAAAACACGGAACATCCCTAGAGTGGAATAATTGCTGCTGCTGTTGTTTAATCGCTAAAAGTGAAAGTGAAAGTCACTTAGTCCTGTCTGACTCTTTAGTCCATGGACTTCTCCAGGCCAGAGTACTGGAGTGGGTAGCCTTTCCCTTCTTCAGGGGATCTTCCCAACCCAGGGTTCGAACCCAGGTCTCCCATATTGCAGGCGGATTCTTTACCAGCTGAGCCACAAGGGAAGCCCAAGAATACTGGAGTGGGTAGCCTATCCCTTTTCCAGAGGATCTGCCTGACCCAGGAATTGCTAAGTCACGTTCAACTCTTTGCGACCCCATGGACTGTAACCCGCCAGGCTCCTCTCTGTCCATGGGATTGTCTGGGCAAGCATGCTGGAGGGGGTTGCCATTTCCTCCTCCAGGGATCTTCCCAACCCAAGGACTGAACCCCTTTCTCTTGCATTGGCAGACGGATTGTTTACCACTGCACCACCGGGGAAGCCCCCAATGGAATATTATTCCTCAATGGAAAGGAATGAAGTACTAATCAACTACAACATGGATAGATTGAAAACTTTATGCTAAGTGGCAGAAGACAGACACAGGAGTCCACATATCCTGTGCTTCCAATTATATGCAATGACCAGAGTAGGCAAATCTAGAGAGACAGACAGTAGATTAGTGGCTGCTAATGGTTAGACGTGGGGGGGTGGGGAGTGACTGCTAATGGGTACAGGGTTCTTTGTAGGGGGTAATAAAATGGTCTCCCACATTGCGGGCAGATTCTTTACCAGCTGAGCCACAAGGGAAGCAAATAAAATGTTCTAAAATTAGTAAAAATGGTTACATGACAGTGTGAAAATACTAAAAACCAGTAATATACTTTAAATGAATGAATTCTCATTTTAAATGAACAACTATGATATGGGAATTATATCTCAATAAGGTTGATGCAGCTAGAAAGTTTATATTGCTGCATCTTCCTCCATCACACACCACTGCCTCCAAGGTCTGGTGGCTTTGCAGAGAGCATATAAAGGTATCACTGCGAAGGAGATCCCAACGCAGCACACCTGCGGTTCAACCTCCCCGTGGATCCGAGGCGGCAGGTTCGACGCACCGGGCCTGAGAGCGGGTCCCTGCTTGTTCTTCCTCTCCACCTGGAGATCAGTGGAGGGTCCCGCTGTTTCTGAGTGTGACTCAGTTAGTGCTCTGTTGGCTATTTACATGTAAATTACACGGCAGTGTCATCCTGTCCAGGTGGGAAAGATTTGCAAAGGCAACAAGAGCTGGACAGGAAACACTGGACTTCACCATGTGGGCATCACTAAAAACCAGTCTATGGTTGAGCAGAAGTGACGGCTGAGAACCAAGCTCAGCTCTCTCGCCCTGGGGAAGGAATGACTTCATTGGTGGTTCAGTAACTTATTTGATGGCCCTGAATGGCTGGTGGGGAAAAAAAAAATCAGGAAAGCATTTTGCTGAAGAAAGTTGCCTGGCTTCAGTGACGACGCGGGTGAACTCCGAGGGGATTGTGCTCGGTGAAATCAGCCCACCACAGAGGACAAGCACTGCGTGATTTCACTTACGTGCAGGGTCTGAAATAGTCACAGAAGCTCACAGAAGCAGGGGGCAGGCCGGGGACTGCCAGGGGCTGGGGGAGGGGAGTGGGGCGCTGCTGTTCCCCAGGTACAGAGCTGTAGCTACCCTCGAGGAATAAAAATTCTAGAGAGGCGCTCACAGCGATAAGCCTAGAGTCAACACTATACTGTACGCTGAAAAATTTAAGAGAGTAGATCTGTTAAGTGTTCTTACCACAGGTTTTTAAAAAGCAGGTTACAGAGCAGTATATACAATCAGTCCCATTGGTATATTCATACCATTTACCTGTGCACCTGTCCATTCACTCATCTGTCCATCCATCCATCCATCCATCCATCCACTTCAAACTTTGAAATCCAGTTATCTCCAGCAAATGACACCTAAGGGTTTTATTGTGGAGAGGATGGGAGTTTCCCTTCCTAAAGGATGAGCTTCTGACGTGCTGTTTGGCTTTTTTTATAAATAACATTTTAATAATAAAAATAATCATCTTTCAATTTTTTAATGGCAGCATTGCCATGATCAACTCATAGCCACTTTTTCCTATATCTTCAAACTCTCCTGTGCCTCAGAAGTCAGTCCCCAAGCCACGGTCACCTCCCCAGGGGGTCTCCCGTGAGTCCTGACTACGTTCAAATTCCCTGCCGCCTGCTGCCAGGCGCTGGGCACACACTCTATCTAGTCATGCCCCGGGCCCAGGAACCTTATCTGATCCCCTACAGAAAAGCTGGCTGGGAGGGTGCAGGGCTGTTTCGGGGGACCGAGGGGCAGAGACAGATCTTAGGAACTATCAGAAATTTAGGTGGTGTCTTTTTCTCTCTTGTTTCTGTCATTTTTTGGTAAAATGCAAGCCTCAACCCACTCCAGTATTCTCGTCTGCAGAATCCCATGGACAGAAGAACCTGGTGGGTTACAGCCCGTAGGGTCGTCAAGTGTCGGACACAACAGAATTGACTTAGCAAAGCATGCACACACACAAAGCCTCAGTGGGACTTCCCAGTTGCCACTAGCGGTAGAAAATCCGCCTGCCAATGCAGGAGACGTAAAAGACACAGGTTCCATCCCCCGGCCAGGAAGATCCCCGGGAGGAGGGCCTGGCAACCCACTCCAGTACTCTTGCCTGGGAAATCGCATGGACAGAGGAGCCTGGCGGGTACAGTTCATGGGGTTGCACAGAGACACGACTGAAGAAGCGACTTAGCACTCGCGCACACAAGACTCATTAGGACAGAGATTTTTGTCTTTTTTCCCCTATGCTCTATGCCCAGTGCCAGGCACACATAGACACTCAACAAGTACCTGTGGAATGAATGGGGCAGCAGGCACGCGTCTGCTTCTCTCTTGTTCCTCCAGATGAACTTGCATCGCTCTGCTGGGCTACGCAAGGGCCAGAGAGACCCCCGCATCCTCTCCTTTCCTCCCCTTTCCCCAAGTGCAAGGAGAGAGGGACCCCTGCCCTGGCTTCTCTTTCCCAGATTCCTGGGAGAGAGAAGCTGATTGGCCGGCTCAGAGGAAACACAGGTACACAGACGCCTGGGCTCAGCAGCGGCAGCCAGGTTCGGGTCCCACAGGAGACACAGCTGCGGGGTGGGGACGGGCAGACACCCCGAAGGAGCCTCTAGAGCATCTGGATTGCCCAGTGCCGGGGTGGGGGCCGCAGGGAAGGGAGGGGCCAGGGGTGGTGTAAGAGGGAGGGGAGAGCTTGTAGTGGCAACAGGATAAAAGAGGCCGGAGGTGCAGGAGGGGGCTGCTTTAAAGACGACAAAGGCATGACAGTTCTCTTGCAAGTTAACCTTAATCAGACCTCAGAGGTGAACTTCAAACACAGCCCTTCATCTGGAAATTAACACGACATTTGCCCTCCAGCCACAGGACTGGGCCTCTCCTGGGCCGGAAAGCCCCCAGACCGGCATCACTGCAGCTGGGACCGGATGGTAGTGTTCTCCAGCCAGGGGCTGGGAGGAGGGGCGCGGAGGACGAATGTCATTTGCTCCTCGCTTCGGAGGGAGCGAGCTACACGAGCGGGAGCATGTTGGCCCAGCAGCCCGGGACCGCGCGCCTGCGCACCGCTCAATGAAGCCTGCGCCTTCCGGCTCTGCGACGGTGCCAGAACTGAACCAAGGCCCTGCCACGGGGCATCCGGGTCGCCGGGGCCTTTGGGAGGTGGCGGGGAGGAGCGCCTGACGACGTTCGTCCACCTGGAGCTCCTGGGGTGGGAAAGGCAGCGGCCCCGCGAGCCCGGATGCCTTCAGCAACCCCGACGGCGACTGAGGGCAAAGCAGCGGCCTGCTGGTCATCTCCTGGAGTTCTGGGAGCGGCGAGTGACCAGGTCGTGACCCCGGCTGCCACTCACCGCGTGCAGCCGTCCACAAGTTACTGGACTCCTCTGAACCCCAGTTTCCTCATCTAGGGATAAAAAAAGAACAACAGCCCTGACCTCAAGGAGAGCTGTGAGAACGCCAATGAGAAGAACCACATTGATGGCGCATGTACAATGTGCCACACCCTATTTTTAGCCTTGGTGTATGGATGCATCACTCCATCCCACAGTATGTGCTGAGTATTGCCTAGGAGGCAGCGACCCTTATTTTACAGGGATCCAGAGAGGTGAAGCAACTCAGGCCACACAGCAGCATGGGGAGCCAGGCTGCTGGGGTCCACAGCCCAGGCTCTCGGCGGGGACATCACCGGCCTCACGGAGCAGGGAGGGCTGCTCTACGGGGAGCGGGGCAGGCGGAGAAAGAGGAGGCTGTGCACAGAGCAAATACAGCTGTGTGAGCGAAACAAGTGAGTGTCCGTGATGCCCTGAGCTAAGGATCTGCATCTGGATGGGGTTCCACTGGAGAGTGAACTGAGACTGCACTCTCTGGTCCCTGGGATGACACGCAGCAGGGCGGGCAGAGTAACGGGAGTGACCCCTGGCTAGGCTGGTGCTGGCCACCTACCCGATCTTCTGTCTCCCGCAATCGGGGGTGCTGGGTACACGTGGGCAGAGTTTCATCACAGCAGCCTGGCCCTGTAGTCTGGACCTGAGACCTCTCCTGGGGCCTCCGGGGCCTGAGGAGTCTTCACGGGCAGAAGCCCAGGGTCAGTGGGCCTCGGGGGGAGATGCCCTGTTCTCCGTGGGGGTGGGGAAGGGGAGGGGCCGGGGCAGGGGAGGCCCTGACGGAGTGTCAGGAGGAGGCACCCGGTACATGGGCAGGATGGAGAGAGAAAGAGTCGGGGGCGGGACTATCAGGCGTGGGGGAAGCATCGTGGCCAGGGTGCCGCCTCTAGAGAAGGGGCCTAGTCCTGGGAGGTCTGGCCAAGGCCATAGGGGTTCACCCTGCCATCACCCAGACAGAGGCCGGAGGGCAGGCCCGGAGGCCTGCCTCCATGGGCCCCAGCTGCCGGCTGGCAATGGTCACAACGGTCGTTGTGAGTCAGGTCTTTGCTGGGGGGACTCTGGGCTGCCCTAGGCTGGAAGGGGCTTCAGCCATTAGACCCAGAGTCCCTGACCACCCAGAGCCCAGAAACTCGAGTCCTTGTCTTGGACCCTGGCTGGTCAGGCTCGCTGAGGCCTGCACGCAGAGAGCACCAGAGTGCTGGGTTCAGGTGTAGACCTCGGGCAAGTCACTCACCCTCTGCAGCTTCAGTGGGAATCACCCAGTACCTGTCTAGCGAGGTAAAATAATAATAACCGGGGGCGGGGGAAGCCCGTGAAAAAGGATCACGAGCTCTGTCGCCCTGAAATGTCGCTGTCCCTGCAGGGCCCCTCCTGTGTGCTGTGGGCCCGTGGGACCCAGCGGGGCTATTTCAGTGGGAGCTGAAGGCAGGCCTTCCAAGGGCCTCCAGCAAGTCTTAGGAAGCAGCCGCGTGTGTCTAGAGCCACTTGCCACATGCGGCCGTTTATACTTAAATTAGTGAAGCTTAAGGACAATTGTGAAGAACAGCCCCTCAGTGGCGATGGCCACGTTCCCTGTGCTCGACAGTTCCCTGGAGCTCATGACCGCCGTGGCGGCCGCACGTTGGTCATCCCAGAGAGTTCTACTGGGCAGGCTGCTCTGGAGACAGTGGCTTCGGTAAAACCACAGTCACGGAGAGTGTAGTGCGTGCCAGGCTCTGCGCGGAGGGCTCTACCTGTGTCATTTCGTTTCATCCCGAAGAGCCCCGTGAGGCGGGGGCTATTTTCACCCGTCTCGGCTGCGAGAAATGAGGATCCAGCGACAACCCCAGGGTGCACAGTGCACGCACGCTGGAGCCACACCGCATCCCAGGTCTGACCCGGCCCGCCACGGCCAGCCTCACTGCCTCCCCGGGCTGTGCTCCCAGACCCCCAAACAAGGCCAGCTTCCGGCCACCTCCAGGACACATGGGACTGTACCCAGCAATTTATTGGCTTGGCTGACCTTCCAGAGGGTCTGGGGTGCGGGACTACCTCCATCCCCCTGAGGGATGCTCCCAGCTCAGAACCCGTTAGGGCACTTTCTTGGGTAGGGGGTTAATGATCCCACTTTCGATGTATTCAAAGACTGTATACGGGTCCTGGTCCCCGTTGAGGGTGATGGCCTCCCCGTAGAACTGCTCCAGCTCAGCAGAATTCCTGTAGAACAGATCCATCTTGAGCTTGATCTGCTCTTCTGACTCCTTTGGGTTCTGCAGGAGACGGGCCTGGACTTCCATGGTTGGAGGTGGCTTGTACATGAGGTGGTATCTGCGAGAGGAGGGGAAGCCGGTGAGCCTTGGTCCAGCTCGGAGGACAGGTAGGAAGGGGCCCCTTCCCAGGAGAGAGGCTGGACCCCATCACCACCAGCTGTAGACATTTACTCTGCACCAGCTGTGTGCACACCCTCGGCTGGGCCGGGAGCTGCAGAGAAACCCAAAGCATGGTCCCTTCCCAAGAGAGAAGGCCACAGATCAGTAATAGGACAGAATATAGCAAAATACTAAGGGCCAAATTCCTTTCGTTCCTTCCTTCCTTTCTTTTCTTCCTTCCAAACAATATCAGGTACCTGCCACGTATGCCTGGCACACACCCACTACTGACAACCCAATGGCAGGCGAAACGTCGGCTCTGTTTTCATGGAGCTCATGGTCAAATGGGGGATGGGACATGACAATAGCAAGCATGAGTGGAGACGTGAGGAAGTGCCCTGGTCACTGGGGCGAGACCCCAGGGGCGGCGCAGCAAGAAGTCCATTTCACTTGACACGGGTCAGTGAGAGGACGTCCCCCAGCACACGGTGACGGGAAAATCCTGGTGCTTCCTTCCCACCCCTCCTCCTCTGTCCTGAGAAACGCCATCTAGTTACCAAGAAACAGGACCCTAGTTACCGGGAAGATGGGGGCTTCAACCTCTTTGCAATCGCGGGGACCATAAACTGTGTTTCACCACTGACACAGCGATTGGACTCGATTGGATGAAAGGGAAAGCCCGGGATTTAGCCTCTATAGCCAAGGGAGGGCTCAGAGGTGACGCTGTTCCCAAGGGGACATGTCTGGTCAGCAGCCACGTCCGGGACGTGCCGTGGTGACAGCCGAGGCCCCGGGGCCACGTCACGCGCTGGGGTCAGAGCCAAGCCCGGGTCAGAGCAGGCGAGCCATCTAACAGCTGGTGCGCAGCTGTTAGTGCATTTTCCTGCTACTCTTCCAGGATAAGAGGGTCGGCAGACAGAGTGGAGGAGCGGCTGGGTGAGCCCCCTTCCTAGAATCTTTTGTCGGCTGTCCCCAGCAGTGTCCCTGGAGCAGCCCCACCCTGGCACCCGTCAGCTAGATGGAGGGGGGGCGGTCCCCGGTGGGGGCCTCTGGAGCCCTCAGAGGGCTGCCCACTGCGGGGCTGGCACAGACCTTTCTCCTGTGACCGGGTCGGTTCTTCTCAGGGTCAGCCGCTCGATGACAGAATCTAATGGCACGTTCAGGAAAAACACCCTGCAGGGGAGAACAAGCACCATGTCAGTGGGAGGGACCTGCAGGCTGGACTCGAGGCCAGGGTGGGCTTCAGCCCCCGAGAGTGGGCAGAGCCTCAGTGGCCTTGACTCGGGGCTCGGGGCACCAGGCTCTGGCCGGTCGCCAGGGAAACATGCAGGCGGGGCCTCCCTGCTGCAGAAGCTCTCCACCTCCTGATTCAGGGATAGATCCCAGCCGCCATCGCTCCTGGGGCAGTGGAGGGTCATCCATGGGGGACGAGCTGTGGGGAGTGAATGCCCCATCCTTGGGGGAGACCAATGAGTTCTGCGGAGTTACACAGATACGGGTTAGAATCTCACCTCCACATGAACCTGCTGTGTGACCTCGGGTCACTAACACAACCTCTCTGAGACTCAGTTTTCTCATCTGCAAAAGTGTGTTAGTTGCTCAGTTGTGTCCCACTCTTTGTGACCCCATGGAGTGTAGCCCTCCAGGCTCCTGTGCATGGGATTCTCCAGGCAAGAATGCTGGAGTAGGTTGCCATTCCTTCTCCAGGGGATCTTTCCAACACAGGGATCAAACCTGGGTCTCCTGCATTGCAAGTGGATTCTTTACCATCTGAGCTAATACTTGCTGGGCGTCCCTGATAGCTCAATTGGTAAAGAATCTGCCTGCAATGCAGGAGACCCCAGTTTGATTCCTGGGTCAGGAAGATCTACTGGAAAAGGGATAGACTACCCACTCCAGTATCCTTGGGCTTCCCTTGTGGCCCAGCTGGTAAAGAATCCACCTGCAATGCAGGAGACCTGGATTTGATCCCTGGGTTGGGAAGCTCCCCTGGAGAAGGGAAGGCTACCCACTCCAGTATTCTTGGGCTTCCCTTGTGGCCCAGCTGGTAAAGAATCCACCTGCAATGCAGGAGACCTGGGTTCGATCCCTGGGTTGGGAAGATCCCCCTGGAGAAGGGAAAGGCTACCCACTCCAGTACTCTGGCCTGGAGAATTCCATAGACTACAGTCCATGGGCTCTCAGAGTCCACTAGTGTTAAAGATGGGCTTCCCTGGTGGCTTAGCAGTAAAGAACCCACTTGCCAATGCAGGAGATGCAAGAGACACAGATTTGATCCCTGAGTCGGGAAGATCCCCTGGAGAAGGAAATGGCTACCCATTCTGGTATTCTTGCCTGGAGAATTCCATGGACAGAGGAGCCTGGCGGGCTACAGTCTATGGGGTGGCAAAGAGTTGGACACAGCTGAGCGACTAACACTTCACATATGCCAACTCCAAGCTCCCAAGGTATCCCTCCCCTCATCGCCCCTGGTAACCAGAAGATTGTTTCCTACATCTTGATTCTGTTTCTGTTTTGTAAATAAGTTCATCTGTTCCACATTTTGAGAGTCCACATATAAGCAATATCATACAGTGTTTATTGTCTGGAAGCCTTTCTTTATAGGAAACCTGAGGATGGATGTTCTCGGTCAGGGCTGAGTTTGCCCTGAGATGTTTGACAACATAAGGGGACGTTTTTGGTTGTCACGGCTGGGGAGGGGGTGCAGCTGGCACTGAGCGGGTGGAGGCCAGCGTTACAGCTCAGCATCTCACTGCGCGTAGAACAGGCCCCACCACGAAGAGCTACCCGGCCCCGGGGTCAGTCGTGAGACAAATGGGACAGGAGGGAGGCGTGTGCCGGGGGCGGGGGGTTGGGAGGAGACCAAAAGACCAAGTGTTCTGACTCCTGCCCACAGGTCTAATCCAGGCCCTGCCATCTGGGGTCAAACCATCTCAGTTTGTTTTTTTTTTTTTAAATAAGTTCTGGAATATTCCGTCACTCACTTTACTATTTTTTCATTGCCATAATTCATATGTGCATTTATGGAGTACTTCGAGCTCTCCCGCCTTCACTCTTGGGTGGGAGTCTTCAGGATGGATCCTCTGCCTCCCCCAAGCTAGTGAACAAAAGAAGGCCCTCCCCCTCCCCTGATGTGTTGATGGGGCTGCCAAGAGGCCAAACTCTGGTGGGTCCAATAGGGCCCCGGTCCCCAGGGGCCCCAGACCAGCCTCTTGGGCCCAGGTGCCACTTCTAGGGCCAGATCGATGGTCAGCCCCTGACCAGTGTCCTGAGCCTGGGAAGCTCTCAGCAAACACGTGTGAAGGAAAGAATGAATGAGTGAGTGGGACATCCTCCTGTTGTGGTTTAGCCGCTCAGTCGTGTCCGACTCTATTTTCAACCCCATGGACTGCAGTCCACCAGGCTTCCCCTTCCATGGGATTCTCCAGGCAAGAATACTGGAATGGGTTGCCATTTCCTTCTCCAGATCTTCCCGACCCAGGGATTGAACCCGGATCTCCTGCACTGTAGGCAGACACTTCACTGTCTAACCTACCAGGGAAGACCCCCGCCCCAAAAAAAGCGAGCCAAATGTGAGGCAAATACTCTCCGTTCAAGACCAGCATCTCCCACTGCCTTTCTCCTCTTTGCCTTGTTTTGCCCATGCTGTTGGCTGAGGCTCACATCTGCCCAGTTACCAAGGAGCCCCTCCCTGGTATCTGGTGAAAGCTGCAGCCACCCCCACACCAAGCGAGCCCATCCCCTGGGCGGGGGGCGGTGGCGGCAGCCATGGAAATCTACTTCTTCTCTTCGCATGTTCTCTGCAAAGATCTCCATTCCCAGGATAACCGCCACCACATAGAACATGTGAGATCGGGAGCGTCGGAACACAGGGCGCACAGGGGTTTTCGATGTGCTTTCATCCCCTACGCTCCAAACATGCTGCCCCCCCTGCACCCCCAGAATTTGCAAGGCCCAACAGCAACACCGAAACGCGGCTGTCACTGCGGCTGGGGGCTGACGGTGGGGCTCTGGATGCCGACGCCAGCAGAAAGGAAGCTAGTTTGGAAATCTGTGATAATGGATGCTGCTTCATAAACAAACAAGCCCCAACTGAAAGATTTTTAACCCAGCATATGAAGGCCATTTGTCGTCATTCAAGAGAAAGGCTTGTGAAAGGCTGGCGAGATCAGAAGCGCGCAGACACCAAGTTGGTACTTGCATCACATCGTCGGGAAAAACCTTGCTGCGGAGGAGCTGGGCTTCCAGGGGCTGGAAGCTTCTGATTAGCCAGGCTCACGCACCGGGATGTCAGAGCCAGGCGGCGGGGAGAGGAGCGGGGAGCCCACACCGCCCTGTGGAGGAGCGCGGCCCTGTGCAGGCCCCCACTTGCTGCCTTGGGGTGCCATGCTGCTCATTTACAATAACAGCCAGGAAAGACAGAACGTGAAAGCCGAGAAGAGTGGGAGCAGGGGGCGTTGGGCAGAGACACTCCTGGTCCACATGCCTGGGTTCACCAGGGGCAGGAGCGCCACCTGCCTTGGGGTTTGCAGAATTTCAGGGCTGCCTCAGGAGGGAGATGCTCCAAGTGGGATCTCCAGACCAGCAGCAGCAGCAGCTGGGACTCAAGCCCCACCGCCCACCCACTGAACCAGAGACTGGTGTTAACAAGATCCACAGTGATCTGTACGTACACTGCTGCAGAAGGCCCGCTCTGGTCCTGTGTTTCCCAGATTTGTCTGATGCTAAGGATCATCGGGAAGGCTTGTCTAAAACACAGATTCTGACCCTGAAACTGACACAGATTATAAACCAGCTACTGTTGTTGTTGTTGTTGTTGTTTAGTTGCTCAGTCTTGTCTCTTTGCGACCCCATGAACTGCAGCACGCCAGGCTTCCCTGTCCTTCACCGTCTCCCAGGGTTTGCTCAAATTCATGTCCATTGACTTGGATGGTTGCCATTCAACCATCTCATCCTATGTCGCCCCCTTCTCCTCCTGCCCTCCATCTTTCCCAGTATCAGGGTCTTTCCCAATGATTTAATACAAATTATTTTAAAAAATAAATAAATACAGGATACCCCTCCCAGAGTTACCAAGCCAAAACCTCCAGGGGAGGGACTGGGAGACCTATATTTGTAAGTCAGCAGCTCAGGTGATTCTTATGCTTGGGCAGGTGTAGGAAGCTTGGCTGTATCCTCAGGTCTCACTTTGGCCAAACCTTGGAACCATCAGGGGAATTCTGAGAATACTGAGACCTGGGCCCCAGCCCTCGAGATTCTGCTATAACTGGCTCCAGGAAAGGTCTGGGAATGGAGATTTTTAAAGAGCTCCCCAAGTGACTGTAGTATGTAGCCAGTTCTTAGAACCATAGCTTTGATCCAGTCTGCTCAGTGTGCAAGATGGGGAAATGGCCCCAAAGAGGGGAGGACTCACACGCTGTCACCCAGGACACTGACGTCAGATGCCCGAAGACCGCTGGGCTCTCTTGACCCACTCTTGTCATGACTACAATGATATTCCACTTCACACCCATCAGGAGTGCTATTATCAAAAAACCAGCAAATAACAAGGGTTGGTTGATGAGGATGTGGAGGAAGTGGAAGCCTTGTGCCTTGCCAGTAGGAATGTAAAATAGTGCGATGCGTGATCAGCCTTTCCAATTCTGACATACACCCAAAACAAGGGAAAGCAGTGACTGAACAGATATTTGCACACCTAAGTCCATTGCAGCATTATTCACAATAGCCAAAAAGCAAAAATAAGCCAAATGTCCACTAGTAGATGAGTGCATAAACAAAATGGGACATAAACCCACAATGGACTGTTAGACAGCCTTGGAAAGAAATGGAATCCTGACCCCTGCTACAATATGGATGAGCCTTGAAAAGATTACACTAAGTGACATAAGTCAGACACAAAAGGATAAATAGTGTATGATGCCACTTAAATGAAGTATTCAGATTAGTCACATTCATAAAGACAGAAGGCAGAATGGTGGGAGTCAGGGGCTGAGAAGAAGGAGAAATCCCAAGTTGTTGTTTGGTGGAGACAGTTTCAGTTTGGGAAGGTGGAAAAGTCCTGGAGATGGATGGTGGTGATGAGTTGCACAAGAATGTACTTAATACCATTCAAAGGTACGCTGAATGGTTGAAACAGCAAATTTCATGTTATGTGTATTTTACCACAATGAAAAATAAGCACTTCAGGGTTTTTCTGGTGGACCAGTGGCTAAGACTCTGTGTTCCCAATGCAGGGGGCCCAGGTTCAATCCCTGCTCAGGGAACTAGACCCCACAAGCCACAAAGGAAGACTGAAGATCGAAGATCCTGCATGCTGGAACTAAGACCTGGTGCAGCCAAATAAATACAAATAAATAAATATTTTTAAAAATAAGCACTCTGGTGCCGTGTACAGACATTATGATGAAGGTGGGAGGGGGGACTTCCGCCCTTGAAAAAACTTAATTTAAAGTTAGTTAGTTTAATGAGGCTCTGAATATACATACGTACACAAATAAATGAATGGACGGAAAAATATGAACCAGGGCTTCTCTGGTGGTTCGATGCAGGGACGTGGGTTCAATCCCTGATCAGGGAACTAAGGCTCCACATGCTGTGTGCCACAACTCCTGAGCCCGTGTGCCCCGGAGCCCACGTGTTGCAACTAGAGAAAGATCCTTCACGCCACAGACAAGGTCCAATGCAGCCAGATAAATAAATTTTTAAAAAATGAACCATATGATAGTACTAACTCTACGCTAACTAAAATGCCAATACTATAAAAACTCAGAAAACAGAAAGTAAGAGAACAGAACTTGTTTTATCAGGCAGCATTTCCCTGATACCAAAAGCCAAAGACACTATAGGAAAACTATAGACCAATATCGCTCATGAATACAGAGGCAAAAATACTCAATAAAATATTAGCAAATTGAATCTAGCAATACATAAAAAAGAATACTACATTATGACGAAATAGGGTTTAGCCTAGTAATGAAAATCTGGTCCAATATTAAAAAATCAATCAGTATAAGTGTCCCTGGTGTCTCAGATGGTAAAGAATCTGCCCGCAATGCGGGAGACCTGGCTTTGACACGTACATTGCAAAGATCGCCAGGAGTATAAAATGGCAACCCACTCTGGTATTCTTGCCTGGAGAATTCCATGGAGAGAGGATACTGGTGGGCTACAACCCATGAAGTTGCAAAGAGTTGGACATGACCGAGCAACTAACACATAACCATATTATGAGACTGAAGAAGAAAACTATATAATCATCTCAATAGATGTAGGAAAGCAATTTACAGAATTTTATGTCACTTCCTGGTAAATATTCTAAGCAAACTATAAATAGAAGGTAATTTCCTCTTCAATCTAATAAAGGGTATTTACCAAAAAATTACAGCTAACATCTTATGCTACAGTGAAAGACTGAGTGCTTTTCCCTTAAGACTGGGAACAAAGCAGGATGTCCATTTTCACGACTTCTATTCAGCATCTTACTGGAAGTCCTGGAGAGTGTAATAAGACAAAAAAAGGAAATAGCAAGCATACAAATTGCAAAGAAAGAAATAAAACTGTTATTAGATGACAGGATCATCTAATTAGAGCCCTAAAGTATCTTCAAAAAGGCTGCTACAATTAATAAGTGGGTTTAGTGAATACACAGGATACAAAATCAATAAACAAAAAGCAAACCAATTTTTCAAGATACTAGAAATAAACAGTTGGAAATTAAAAATTTTAAAGTACCATTTACAATAATATAAAAGTGAAATACTTAGAGGTAAAGCTAACAAAATATGTATAAGATCTGTATGGTGAAAAAAAAAGCTCTGTATGGTGAAGATCACAAAACACCGATGAAAGACATCAAAGACGGAAATACGTATTGGGAGCTATACCATGCTCATGGACTCAGAGGCCCAGTGTGGTTAAAACGTCGATCCTAACAGATCCACAGATTCAATGCAATTCCAACCAAAATTCCAAGAAGGTGTTTTGAAGATTCCACACAAGTCAATTTTACATGGAACATAATTTCTGGAAAAGAATTAGAATCACTTAAAAAATGTTGAAAAAGAAGAACAAATTTATTTTAAGGCTATGTAAAGCTACAGTAGTATAGACAGAGTGAATGTTAGTGAAAGGCTAGACACATGGATTAAAAAGACAGAAGAAAGAGTCTGGAAATTGACTCATATAAATATGACCTTTTCAACAAAGGTCCCAACACAATTCAAAGGAGAAAGACGGTTTTTTCACCCAACGGTGCTGGAATAATTGGACATTCACATGCAAATAATGATAATAATCTTGGCCCACCTCACACCATCTACAAAAATTATTTCAAAATAAATCATGGATAGAAATATAAACCTTAAACTATTAAACTTCCAGAAGAAAATCTGTGACTTTGTGTTAAACATTTCCTACATATGACACCAAAATCACGACCCATAGATTTTTAAATTAATAAATTTTATTAAAAGCCTAACAATTGAAAGCTTCTGCTCTTCAAAAAACATTAAGAAAATGAAACAGATATCATAGACCAGGAGAACATATTTGTGAAACCTATACCTGATAAGGGCTTGGATTTGCATCGAGAATACATAAAAATGTGAGTTATTTATACAACTAGCAACATACAGGAGGAGGCACAAATAGATCCCTTAGTACCCTCTGTTTCCAAATCTGATATTCAAATTGGGGAAATCTGTCCAGGAAAACCATATCTTGAAACAGACTCAAACGCCTCCTCCTTCTCCAGTTTCTTCAAAGCTCAGAGGGTGCACGGAGCCGTCTGGAAGGCAGAACCACTGTCTGCACTTTAAACCGGGACTCAGCTCCGCCACTCAGAGCACTTCCGTTGGCTGGAGCGCAGGCAACAGCGACTCGCCAGCTTTGGAATAATCAAGGGGTCTTATCTCAAAGCGAACTTTGCAATGACTGCCACTGAAACAGGGAACAGAGAGAAAGGACAGCCGCTAAGAAAAAAGGCAGAGGGACACTAGACACGAGAATGGTCTGCTCATCTTTAATATTTGTGCCCTGACACATCAGAGAGGGGAGGCAACGTCAAAGCCACTGCAAACAGTTCTCATGTGACGGTGACCTGTGGGGCCATCAAGTAACACAAAGCAGGAGTAATCATCATTACAGGCTCACCAGGACGAGGCCTCCCCCTGGTCCAGGGGCAGCGGCAGCGTGTCTAGCTGTGACTGTTTGGGGATGGCAGCGTGGGACGCGCAAGCTGTTGGAGGATGCTTGTGGGAGTGAAAGCTGAACGTAGCCGAGAATGGCATGAAGAAAGACGATGTGGCAGAGAGTGGTTAGAGAGGGCAAGCGGATTATGCACAGACTATCAAAAACCAAAAGACAAGACAAGGGGACTTCCCTGGTGGGCCAGTGGTTAAGAATCTGCCCTGTGAAGCAGGGGATGTGGGTTCCATCCCGGCTCAGGGAACTAAGATCCCACATCCTGTGGGGCTTCCAAGCCCAGGTGCCACAAAGATACCACGCGCCACAGTGAGAGATTCCACGTGCCGCAACGAAGGTCTGATGCAGTCAAATAAATAAATAAAAACAGTGTTTAAACACTGGATTTAGAAGAATAAGAACTGGGCCAGCTGCAGAAGGATCCCCACCTCTGAGTACCCTGGGCGTGAGCTGTCTGAAGACAAGGCACAGGGTTGCCAGGTCTGTGCTTTGCCCTTCATGCTGGGAAGAGCTGGGGACTGAATAAATGTGCAGTGAATGAGCGGATTAGCACGGGAGGGAGCTGGTTGTGATGCCGTGGGAGTCCGGATTCCATCTCACGGGGTGGGCACCATCAGCTCGACGGGATCGGCCCCTGGTCCTCCCGGCCGTGGGTGCAGGCTGCAGACGGCCACGACAGCCGCCCTGGAGTGCGGTGCACAGGAGAATGTGACGCCGGCCGGAGTCTGGCCGCACGCCGCCCTGGAGACCGGAGAAGGCCTGGCCAGAGTTTAAATTTCTCACTATGCATAATTTTCACTCTGACGAGAGAACAATTTGAAAACAAAAGGCCAGACGTCTCAACCTCGTTGTAAACTCCCGCGCACCACGCCTCCGACGCTTTGGCAGCAGCTGCAGTGTCCCCTCCCTGCTCCTTAAAATAAAAAAAACAAGGCTCCCGCTGGCCATTTCTTGTTTAAAACTGTGCATAATTGATAGCAGCAAATCTACTCTGCCCGTGTCTAAAACCTCTCCAGGGGCAGGGAGGACAGTCTCCACGACTGTCATTAACTGGGAAATTAGCGAGCACGCCTGGCGGTATAGCACACGCCACACAAAAATGCAGCAGTCTAGTGCAAGGAGAGGGACCCCAGGACCAGATTCCTGCATAATTGGTCTCCATTCGAGAGTCCTCTAAAAATGTCTGCCTCCATCACCACTGGGAAGAAAGAGAATAATTCCTCTGCCCGCGGCCACCCAGATAATTCCTGGACGGTCATGAACCGAACGTTGTTGGAAGCCAGAAAGTTCTGCAAACTTTTCCCAAAGAGAAAGGCGAATGAGTTTCAGGCCGAAAATGACAGTAGACACGTGGAAAGCAAGCCAGAGCCTTACTCCAAGACTAGCCAGCCTGCGCCCAGGCGGGGCGCCATCCATTCCAGTGGCCTCAGCCTGCATGTGTGTGGACACCGGAGGACTCTGAAAATTCTGACTTTGCTCGGCTCCACGCAGGCCCAGCGTCCAAACTCCCTCCAACACCGCCCTCTCCCCCGCATCGCTCGTGCCCACTCATGCTCAGCGAGACAGCCATCGGTACGGGGCACGCAGCTGGGCGGAGCCACAGCGGCTCTCGGGGCCACTGGGCGCCCACACTCTTCCCTGCCTCTCTCTCGGCCGTCCTTCAGCTCCGCGTCTGTGTCTGAGGGGCCTGGCTCGCCGCCCAGCCGGGCTCCTCCTGTGTGAGAGCCTCCTGCGTGTTCCTGGAGACCCGTCACCCTTGGGCGCTGGCCAGGAGCCACACTGCCCCTGCTCCCTGTGCTCAGAGTGCCTCGGGGTCCCCTCTGACCGTGGGAATAGTCATCAACCACTGACCAGCTGGTCGACAGCTGATCAACCGCTAAGGACTATCCACGTGCCTCTATGGCATACCAGGCATATTTCATTTAGCCTGTGTTTTCAAGATTCATCCCTATCGTAACATGTATCAGAATTTCATCCCCCCCTTGTATTTTTTGCTTTTATTTATTTTTTTTTTCCATTTATTTTTATTAGTTGGAGGCTAATTACTTTACAATATTGTAGTGGTTTTTGTTATACATTGACACGAATCAGCCATGGATTTACATGTATCAGAATTTCATCCCCTTTTATGGCTACATGGTGTTCCATGGTGTGGATGGACCAGATTTTGTTTATTCATTCACCAATTGATGGACATTTCTAACCCAAGCTTTTGAGCAAGGTCACAGTCCTCTGGGGGTGGCCCAGGGCCAGTGAGTGAGGGCAGAGAGGTACCAGGGCCTGCCCAATGCAGCCCTGCCCCCCAAGGGGTCCCGATGGAATTGAGGAGCCTGGGTCAGCCTACCTCCTGCAGCTGCAGTCCCTTCGCCTGGCTCAGCTGTTACCTGCTCACTGAGCTTTCCCACCCCATGGCTGTCTTAGCCTCTGCTTCCGGGGCGCACCCCACCTGAGATGGGTGCCCTGAAAGTCACCAAGGGCCTCAGAGTATTCAGTCCACTGAAGTGAATGCAACCTCCTGCGTGCAAGCCTGTCCTTCCCCAGGCCATCAGGCGTGGACATGAGATCTGACATCAGAAAGACCTGGGTTCTAATTCCATGCCAGCTGCCAGCTCACTGTGGGACCAGCCATCCTACCATCCTAGTCTCCATACACAAGGGTTAAAAAAAAAAAAAAAAAAACTCACAGAGTTAAGGATTAAACACGAAAATTCATACAAATCGGTTACTGTGATGATAAGACTGAACACCCATGGGGCCTACATGGCAGGCAGTCTTCTAAGACTTGACCTACCTTAGGTCAAAGCACCTCATCGTGCCCTTACGAGGGAATTATCATCACGTCCTTTATGGCAGGTGTAAAAAACCTGAGAGACAGAGAGGGTTAACCTGCCAAAGTGTCCCAGCCAGAAAGTGGCTGTGCTGGTTACCTTTGCGTGTCCGCTTGAATGGGCCACAGGGTATCTAGATATTTGGTCAAATATTACTCTGGGTGTGTCTGTGAGCGT
This sequence comes from Muntiacus reevesi, assembly GCF_963930625.1. Lineage (NCBI taxonomy): Eukaryota > Metazoa > Chordata > Mammalia > Artiodactyla > Cervidae > Muntiacus > Muntiacus reevesi. Next base: position 3,926,539 of record NC_089251.1, on the reverse strand, counting down.
GCTTCTCATCGTTTAAATCCGTGGAGTACGGTAGAGTTTAACACAGCATTATAAATCAACTATACTCCAATAAAACCATTTTCTAGAAACAGTGAATGAATGAGTAGATTGTGGTTGGTCCCCAGTGTGGGTGGGCCGCACACAATCAGTTGAAGGTCCAAAGAGAACCAAAAGGCTGAGCCTCCTGAGTAACAGAAAACTCCTCATGTCTGCGTGCCTTTGGACCAGGACGTTGACTTTTTCCTGCCTTCAGATCTAGTGGGGTGGGGATGGGATTGCCCTGCTTTTGGGCCCCCGTCCTAAAGTCTCACTGAACCCACTTCAGCCATCCTGCCTTCCGGCTCTTCCTGGGGCTTCTGTCTGTGGATTTAACCCCCAGATCTTGCAACTGGTCAGCCTCCATAATCACATGAGCCAATTCCTTATAAGGAATCCTTTTCTCCTGATACAATGCACATTGGTTGCTCCTATTTCTCCAGAGAACTTTGCCTAACACAGTCATGGAGCCAGGATGCAAACCCAGGCAGCTAGCCACAGTATTCATGCAGCTGGGCATAACACTCCCTCATGAATCTGCTGAAAGATGGAGGAAGGAAGGGAGGAGGGACGGAGGGAGGGAGGGAGGGAGGGAGGCCTTGGTATCCACCGCTCAGCACAAACCCCAAACTCTGAACACGGGTCTTGGTTTCAGCCCTCTGGGCTGTGCTGCAGAGTCAGTTGGAGTCAGAGCCACCTTCCTCCACTCTAAGCGGATCGGCTGGGAGGGACTCGAGGCAGGAGATGGGGCAGATGCTCTTCCAGGGAGGCCTCCACCACATGCCTCCCTCTTGGCCCCCTGCTATAGGGCAGACCTCCCCCGGGCGCTGCTCTAGGAGCAGGAGTTTGCTCCAAGGACAGAGAGCAGGGTGTGCATGATCTGGACCCCCGGGCCCCCTGGGAAAGAAGTGCATCCCTTGTCACAGGTCCCCGGGGATGGGGAGCCAAGGGAGGGTGAGGTGAGCTAATTTCGAGGTTTCCTTTCTCAAAGCCAGTCTCCCTCAGTGACAGACGGTGCGGGAAGACCTGCCCGTGAAGAGTCACGTATGTGTCTCCCAACCACCATCAGAATCTCCACTCTTGACTTTTCCACCAGATATTTTTTAATAAGGTGCTGCAGAAAAGCTTTGGCTTTAACCCCTTCCACAGCTGGAAGTTTCCTCCATGAATCTCTCTAGCTAAAAGCACCTTACTTCTCGGCTTCAATTTTAACCCTTTGCCGCACATGACTCTCCAGCATCACCATCATTATCGTCGTGGCGAACCGTGATATACTTTCTGCATGCCAGGCACCTGCACTAATCAGCACGCTGCCCGGTGTCTTGTCCCATTTAATCCCAGCGAGGTCCTGTGATCCTGCTCATCTCCAGGACGACAAAACTCAGGCTCCCAAGGGGTGAAGTGGCGCCTCCAGACTGGGCTCCGGGCCTGGCTGACTCTAGGTCGCTCTTTCACGACCTTCCTACATGTAAAATAATATCACTTGTTCCTTGCGGTTGTTAGAACATTCCTGAAGCCTCTGGTGAGAAGCAGAAAATGGAGAAGGAGCCCTGAGGGGATTTGGGAGGGGTGAGATAGGGTGAGGTCCACACTGTCTACGTGCCCCCCGCCTCACGGCTCATTGGACCCCACCTCAGACTCCCTTGGGCCACAGCCGCCACCTCACCTGTGTCCTCCACCACCTGACAGGCACCAGCTGCCCTGGGCTGGGACCCCCCGTCTCTGTCTGTCTCCCTGGGGACGCCATGCACAGCTGCAGGCATCGGCAGGGTTAAAGATAAATAACGTGGATTCCAAAAGATCCTTCATCCCCAGTCGCAGCTGTCTTGCCTGAGGAATCCGCCACCGTGTTTGTTAAACCCACACTTTAATTACTCCGAAATTATGTTAAATCCTTGCATAAATATTGCAGCAAAGAATTTCATTATAGCAAGTTGGGCTGCCGCCAGAGCTCTCGGTTAAAAAGTAAGGGGAGAACAGACACGCAGAAAAGATAGATATTGTTTTCCAAATAAAAAGGCAGGGAGGTCATCCTTTGTCAGATCACCCAGGTGTCAAAGAGAAACAGACTCTCCCATTTCACCGACGGAAGGGGGGAAAGTCCCTTCTGCCCTCCAATCTAATAGCTTTTACTTCTCTGCAAAACTAAAATCGGATTAAATATTAATAACCAGCGGTATTAATTAAGGGGGAAAAGCCCATCAAGAGAACCCCAATATGTTTACAGTGTCCCCGAGAAACTGGGAAAATTCACAATCAAGTGTGTAAATGTTCTAAAAAAGGGTCCTGAATATTTTATGAATATTTGTCATAAAACAGAAATAATAACCACTGTGCAGAGCTATTAGAATTAATATTTATGCTGCCCGCCATGAAATATTCATGGGGACAGAGAAAGGGGGGCCCGTAAGACAAGAATTAATTTACATTGGGCTCGGTTTACCCGCTGGCTTGATGTTTAAAGACGGTTGACAAGCCTCTGGATGAATCCGCCAGTCACTTCCCGCAGCCGGTGCAGTGGAGGGGGTGGGGGACGGGTCCGGGCTGCTGACAGCTCACAGATTGAGTTTCTGACAGCCCTTAAAAAACCTAAACGGCCCCCCACCTTTTTTTCCTTCTTCCGTTGCCCAAGGCACTCTGTTCTGCCACCGTTCATCCGATCTCCTCTTCCATCTGCTGAAATTAACGAATTAATGAGCGCGATTCACTTTACAGTGGGGCCCTATGAATGTTTACAGGCGATTAAATTATAATGCGGGGCGGCTGTATAATTCATGAACCAATTAAAGGAAGTGTTAGTTGATTTGATGGGATGAGGACGTACAAAATGCATTTAACTAATGGGGAGCCACGGGCTGCCGAGGGCCGGCTCCCTCTCTCGGATTACGCGGCTAATTGCCGTGCTTTATGGGGCTGTCACTGATAGCCATGCATATTTCATTGTTCTCAAATACTTCAATTGAGCGCGGCCGTGTCGCGGCTGTAATGTGGAGAGGCCGGGCCAAACCTGGCTGTAGTTACAGCGGCCTGGGCTGCGGCCGAGGCCAGGCCGGAAACACGAGCTGGGGGCGTCGGGTGTCCCCTGCCATTAGGTGATTAAAAGGGCTCAGCGTGTGATTGTCTTTTGTTGTCCTGATGATTCTCATGCTGGCTTCATGATGTGGCCGCGCTGGGGCCCTGACCCACTTTTCTGGGGCGGGGGGGAAGAGGAAGTCTGTAGCTCCCATACTGTTTCCAGCACGACTGCGTCCAGAGTGCCGGGATCCCAGGGGTCACCCAGAGAGGGCCCTGATGTCCCCCAGGGCAGCCCACCAGGGACGCCTCCCGAGCTCAGGGTTTCCTCCAGGCCCGACCTTGGGCATTCGCACAAGGGTGCTGCTCGGGGCTTCGTAATTTGCACTTAGGGGCAAACTGAACTGCCTCTCGCTCTTTGAGCATAGGTTGCAAGGAGACAGTTTAGGCTGAGTTAAGTTACTTTCTGTAAGCGAACTCGAAGCTCTTCCATCAGCCCACAGAGAATACAAGATCAACCCTGATGCTCAGGAAGTGAGAACTCGAATCCACGGTTCTGGGGCTGAAGGGAGAGGGAGGGAACGTGGACCAACGGGGTGCCTGGTTCTGAGAAATGCCACCTTCGTGCCAGCAAACTGTGTTCACTCTTCGCGGCCGGGGGCGAGCATCCCCCAGCGCATCCTGGACCCTCAGAGCCCTGCCTCCATGCTCTGCTGGTCTCAGTAACCTGGCCCCCTGGCGGGCCCCTGAAATGGCTCTGCTCTCTCCCCCAGCTTCTCAGTCTGCATTTCACATGAGCTAAACACACCTGCACAAACGAACCCCCCAACATAAACAATTTAAACACCCCGGGGTTCATCTCTTCAATCTCCCAGTGCACACCTAAGAAAGCGATGCCCACGGAGGGGTTTTTGCTCCCCCTTTGGCACCCAGAGCCGGGAGGAGAGACTGGCCGGTGACCAGAAGCAGCATTCATTCCCAGATCAGTGCTCACACCCTCTCTCTCTGCACTCAAGAGCTCTGTGATCCTGGACAAACCTCAGGCTCTCTGTCTCCACCATGGGGATAGGAGGTGGGCGGGGAGGAAGAGACACATCCATGAGCTGAGGGTTGGGTCTAATGGGTGATAAGAGCCCACAGTGTTTTAGGCGATATAATTATCATGTGATATTAGAGATTCCAACCTGTGCAGGTAGAGTCCGAACTCACCACTTTTCTCCCCTACAATGCGCATCATGGTTGGGGTCGGCCTCTACCCCTACAACTGCACATGGATGCTCTGTTGTGAAATGAAGCGACTGCTGGTCTACCAGAAGGCCCAGGGAGTCAGCAGCCTCTCCTGTTACCAGTGCAGGGCATCTCTTTGACTAGATCCAAGGGGAAAGGCTGCAGAACCAGGGACTGCTGGTGAGAGGGGCACCCAAATGGCGGCCACTTCAAGGACGGAAGAAGGCCAAAGGCAGGCTAACAGAAAGTAAGTTAACTCAGCCTAAACTGCCTCCTTGCAACCTACGCTTAAAGAGCAATGGGTAATCCAGGTAGGTTGAAAGCATTCTGGTTTCAAAACCAAAGTATCACTTATCAAGTGCTTACCATGGGCAACCAAGTATCCCACGTATTTACAAACATGATCCTCTATCATCTTGCAATTCTCAGTGCACAAACCGGGAAACTGAGGCCCAGGGGAACCATCTTGGTTCAGGAACGTCTTCCAAGCAAACATTGTACAAGTGCACAGCCACCTGACCTGCCTCTTGAGAAACCTGTATGCAGGTCAGGAAGCAACAGTTAGAACTGGACATGGAACAACAGGCTGGTTCCAAATAGGGAAAGGAGTACGTCAAGGCTGTATATTGTCACCCTGCTTATTTAACTTATATGCAGAGTACATCATGCAAAATGCTGGGCTGGATGAAACACAAGCTGAAATCAGGATTGCCGGGAGAAATATCAATAACCTCAGATATGTAGATGACACCACCCTTATGGCAGAAAGTGGAAAAGACTTAAAGAGCCTCTTGATGACAGTGAAAGAGGAGAGTGAAAAAGTTGGCTTAAAACTCAACATTCAGAAAACTAAGATCATGGCATCCGGTCCCATCACTTCAGGGCAAATAGATGGGGAAACAGTGGAAACAGTGACAGACATTATTTTTATGGGCTTAAAATCACTGCAGATGGTGACTGCAGCCATGAAATAAAAAGATGCTCACTCCTTGAAAGAAAAGTTATAACCAACCTAGACAGCATACTAAAAAGCAGAGACATTACTTTGCCAACAAAGGTCCGTCCGGTCAAGGCTATGGTTTTTCCAGTAGTCATGTATGGATATGAGAGTTGGACCATAAAGAAAACTAAGTGCCAAAGAATTGATACTTTTGAACTGTGGTGTTGGAGAAGACTCTTGAAAGTCCCTTGGACTGCAAAATCAGTCCTGAATATTCATTGGAAGGACTGATGCTGAAGCTCCAATACTTTGGCCACCTGATGTGAAGAACTGACTCATTTGAAAAGACCCTGATGCTGGGAAAGATTGAAAGCAGGAGCAGGGGATGACAGAGGATGAGATGGTTGGATGGCATCACTGACTCAATGGACATGAGTGTGAGTAAACTCTGGGAGTTGGGGATGGACAGGGAGGCCTGGTGTGCTGAAGTCCATGGGGTCACAAATGGACACGACTGAGCGACTGAACTGAATTGAACTGAGTAGACACATGGGCGAGATGTCCCACTGCTGAATTATCAGTAAGAGCCCAAAACAGGACACAACATAAATGTCCATAAATAGAGGAGGGCTTAATAAACTGTGGAAAATTCTGAAGGAGATGGGAATACCAGACCACCTGACCTGCCCCTTGAGAAACCTGTATGCAGATCAAGAAGCAACAGTTAGAACTGGACATGGAACAACAAACTGGTTCCAAATAGGGAAAGGAGTACATCAAGGCTGTATATTGTCACCCTGCTTATTTAACTTATATGCAGAGTACATAATGAGAAACGCTGGGTTGGAAGAAGCCCAGGCTGAAATCAAGATTGCTGGGAGAAATAGCAATAACCTCAGATATGCAGATGACACCACCCTTATGGCAGAAAGTGAAGAGGAACTAAAAAGCCTTTTGATGAAAGTGAAAGAGGAGAGTGAAAAAGTTGGCTTAAAGCTTAACATTCAGAAAACTAAGATCATGGCATCTGGTCCCATCATGTCATGGGAAATAGATGGGGAGACAGTGGAAACAGTGTCAGATTTTATTTTTTTGGGCTCCAAAATCACTGCAGATGGTGACTGCAGCCATGAAATTAAAAGACGCTTACTCCTTGGAAGGAAAGTTATGACCAACCTAGATAGCATATTAAAAAGCAGAGACGTTACTTTGCCAACAAAGGTCCGTCTGGTCAAGGCTATGGTTTTTCCAGTGGTCATGTATGGATGTGAGAGTTGGACTGTGAAGAAAGCTGAGCGCCGAAAAATTGATGCTGTTGAATTATGGTGTTGGAGAAGACTCTTGAGAGTCCCTTGAACTGCAAGGAGATCCAACCAGTCCATCCTAAAGGAGATAAGCCCTGGGTGTTCATTGGAAGGACAGATGCTGAAGCTGAAACTCCAATATTTTGGCCACATCAAGTGAAGAGTTGACTCGTTGGAAAAGACCCTGATGCCGGGAGGGATTGGGGGCAGGAGGAGAAGGGGACGACAGAGGATGAGATGGCTGGATGGCATCACCGACTCGATGGGCATGAGTTTGAGTAAACACTGGGAGTTGGTGATGGACAGGGAGGCCTGACATGCTGCGATTCATGGGGTCACAAAGAGTCGGACACGACTGAGCGACTGAACTGAACTAACACATTGTGGCATCCCCATGTTCTGCAGTTTTAAAAGAAATATGGTGGATCTCAGGTGTAGACATTGGTGAGGAGGCCAAGACTCTTAAGTAAAACAAAAAGTTACATGATAACATGTATTTACCTTTAACAAAAGAAGTAAATCTGGAAGGATGTACTTCAGACTAGCCATAATGATTATTTTTGGGGGAGAGATTTCAAAAAGAGTTTTCTTTATAGATATCTGCTTTAAAAAAAATGAGAATGTATTATTTATACAATCAGGAAAAGCACTAATTATACAATCACCTATATGCATGCATGCTCAGTTGCTCAGTCGTGTCTGATTCTTTGCGACCCCATAGACTGCAGCCCACCAGGCTCCACTGTCCATGAGATTCTCCAGGCAAGAATACTAAAGAGAGTTGCCATTTCCTTCTCCAAACAATCACAACAAAAAGCTAATTTTTTAAAAGGAAAATCATCAATTCTGAGCTAAAGGACCAGCACACTGGTGCTAACACATTTGAGTGGATCAGACTTTCTTGTGCAGATCACACCATGTACAGAATTATAGTTTAATGGGTCTGGGCACCAGCCTGAAACCCTGACATCATCATGGATGGAGTCAGCCCTTCATTTCACAAGGGCAGGCAGACTGAAGACAGGAAACCCCAGATGGTGGCCACCGAGAGTCCCAAACCTTGAGAGTCCCAAATCTGTGCCTAGACCACACTGCTCACCTAGCCTCCCACATGCCCAGGTGTAAGAGGGGCCAGGTGAGAAAGTGTAAATAGCTCAGTGCAAACCAATGCCTCTGTTTTAGGAAAATCAATTTATGTTCACTCATTCAACAAATACTGACCCAGTGCCTCCTGTGTGCTAGTCACAGACTCTCCCAGGTACCATGGACCTAGCAGTGAATGAGCCAGACACAGTCCTGCCCTCACAAAGCTTCCAAGGTACGTTTATACACATTGAAATAAAGACTTCCTCTTCGTGGCACTTGGGGTTTATCCTCCTATTCAAAGATTAAAAGACATAATATGAAAAGACCCATTGACAACCAACAAAGAGGTGAAATGCACAAGGCATTTGATAAATATGGTTTGGGCAAGGCAGATGAAGCACACCCTAAAGTCTTAAGTGAATAATTTCCCAATGAAATGACTGTTAAATGGCTGATATTTACAGTTGTTATGGGACAGGCATGCACAGATGTAAAGTTATGTTATGGAATCGCTCCCTCTACAAAGGGCTTGCCCAGTGGCTCCGCAGGTAAAGAATCCGCTTGCCAATGCAGGAGACACAGGAGACGGCAGGTTTGATCCCTGGGTTGTGAAGATCCCCTGGAGGAGGAAGTGGCTACCCACTCCAGTATTCTTGCCTGGGAAATATCCCACGGACAGAGAAGCCTGGGGGGCTACAGTCCACGGGGTTGCAAAAGAGTCAGACTTCCCATGGGTGTGAGAATTGGGGCTCAGAGTGGTGGCCAAAACTTCCCAAGGTCACGTCCTTAGTAATAGCAGCCTTTTGGGGTTCAGGTTAGTCGCACGGCCCAGGTTGAGCTGTAACCGTTGGATCACACTGCCTCTCTGGACGCTCTTGTGCAGAGCACCCTATCAACAGCCCTGGTTCCTCGGGGGCCCCGCGCCTGGCATCACGCTGAGGACGAGCAGACCCCTCGCAGCACGCCTGGGACGGTGGTGCCAGCATCACCCTCATGGCACAGACGAGGCCCCCACTCCATCGCCTTCCAGGGCATCTTCATCACACTCAGGGGAGACCTGCGCTAGGAACGTGTCCGCATGCTGAGCTCGGCTTCCGGGGTCTGCGGCTCACAGCCCCTGCCCCTCCGCCGCCCCGCCCACCTGGCTCGGCCCACTCCAGCTCCCCCAGCAGCAGCTCCCCTGCCTCCACCAGCTTCACTCCCCAGAGGCCGCAGAGACTCCACTTGGAGACGCACCTCCACGGCATTCCCGGCACAGTTCAAAGGACTTTCCAGAATGTTCCAGCTCTGGGAGAGCTCCCCCCTCTAAGCTTCCTTTCCAGGAGAGCCACTTTCTCTTCTCAAATGTCTGAATACGACAGGGAGCTGCTATTTGTGGGCTAGAGAGACACAGATTCTACGAAGTCAAATCGACCCCACCTGGAGGATCTGGTCATGACTCAGACCGCCCCTCCGCCGCGAGCAGGCTTCGAGAGGGGCACCCCTCCTGAATCTGCACCCAACTTCGGGGTGCATCCAGAGACAGTGACGAATGGAAGCCGGGTAGAACCTGAACTCTGGACTTCAGTGATGGCAGCGGGGAGGAAACCTGGGTTTGGGAATGAAGGACACCTTGGCACTGGTTTCGGCTAGCTCCAAACCGCGCCCCGAGGTTTGGCGGTGCCCGGAGAGGATGCCCCTAAATCGCCTTCCGAAAAGAAACCCAGGATTAAACTGTTTATCTGGTGACACTCCTGGCTTAAACTTCTTAAGTGAAACTACCTATGAGGTGAAACCCAAGTCTCTAGATAAAGCTTTTCCACGTCTTTGGCTGCAGACACAGGTGTGCAACTTAACACTTCTGGGTTTCTATAGTCGCCTGTGAATTAAATCTATTATTCGAGTCCAGAAGCCTACAGGCTTTAGAGTACTCTATCTCAAGGGCATCTCCCTGCCATATAGCCTGTGTCTGCGATGGGGCACGGCTGCTCTCAAAAGCCATCCACAGGGGGGCTGGGAGAGTGTTTGTGAACAGGGATTCACCACACATTAGATCCAGGAAAAAAGGATTTGATACAATGTGTGTCCTTAAAGCCCTGTGTGTGTAGCCTATCCCAGAAAATGTCAGAATATACATACTGTATCAAAATGTTAAGGGTGACCGTGATCCTCTTTGGGTGTTGGAAATGACTTAGCTACAGTTTCCTAGCTATGCTACAACAAATGGATTCCCTATATAATAAAATGTTTGAAATATACAGACAATAGCCCCAGGCCCCCACACTCAGGGTCCCTGACCGGCTCCCAGGGCCTGCCCTAGCCTCGCCTGGCTTAGGAAGGGGCTGGGTTGGCTTTCAGGCTCATCCTTCGCTTTCACAGCCTCCCCACTGTCTCCCGCTCCCATCCCCACCCCTGGGCGATCCTGCCTGACTTCCTCCAGCCTGCCCCGGTCTGGATGGCTCTTTTCCCCCTCTCCCCACAGCTGGCTCCTTCTTTTCATTCAAGCCTTAGCTTAAATGAACTGAACACTGCCCCCCAGCGCCTGCCATCCCACCCCCCTGCCCACCATCACTCCCAGAGTGACATCTTAACTCCCCCAGGGTACTCAGTTCCGGTAGATATTAACCCTTCTCTTGCTTGTATGGTGTCTGCCTCCTCCCAGGGGAATGTTTTGTTCACTGCTCTAGCCCCAGGATCTGGGATTGGGCCTGGCAGAGAGCAGCCTGTAACAAATACCGATGGGATGGACAAATGGATGCATGGTGCTTCCCTTATCACTAGGAATAGCAGCTGCTCAACTGTGCTCTGAGCTCAGTGCTCTGCATCAGGGCCGTACTCTTGTGAGAAAGGAACCAATACCGTACCATCCTTCGCCTCTTTCAGTGATGAGGAGCCAGACGTTGAGAGAGGCAAAGTCCCCTGCCAGAGTCCCTCTCCCACGAGCGGTCACACCCTCGCCCCAGCCAGTCCTGGGCTCTTCATCTCCCTCCACTGCCGAGATGCCTGCTGGCGGGTGAGCCTGACCTCTGCCTGACCCCGAGGGTGGGGCCCCCAGAATGTCTGTCTGGGGAAACCTTGGGGCAGTGGCCTGGTTGGGGCACCTACCGTCTCAAGCTGCTTAGATGGGTAGGAGCTCATGGTGGGAGGGGGCTGAAGCCATCCTGGACTCTCCCGCAGGTGTGGGCATCCTTGGTGCAGAGGGCCCGCTTTGGCTCCAGGACAAACTAGCTTCCTGGTGGAGGACTAACAGTCGTCCTCTTTGAGATGGCCTTGGATGGCATGTCCCCTCACCTGCTGGGGTGCAACGGGCACCTTCATGTGGGGGCACCCCTGCATTCTGGACCACAGGAGACAAAGGCTCTTGGGGTCTGTCCCTGCAGCCTGCTGGAGTGGCAGTCCGGTGACTGTGGGTCAGCAGGTGGCAGGCACAAAGGCGTCCTGCCAACTCTGGATTAAGGATTATTATCGCCTCTACCTTTCGATATGGGAAGGGGCCTGGTGGAGAAGGGGTTAGCCCTTGGCTGACTCCACCAGGCCTCTCTCGAAGGCACCGGGTGCTGGCAGACCATGAGAATCCACTTAGCGCAGCTCAAGGTCGCCTCTGCACAACCCCTGCCGGGAGACAGGCACGTGAGGGAGTGTCGGGCGCGTTGCTCTCTCTGATGCTTCTGAACTGCCTCGGCCCCAGGCAGGCGCAAGGATGCCTTTTGGTTCAGGCTGGAGGTAACTATTTGCATGTCATCATCTTTGGAAACCAACCCTGAATATTCATTGGAAGAACTCACGCTGAAGCTGAAGCTCTGATACTTTGGCCACCTGATGCAAAGAGCTGACTCATTGGAAAAGATCCTGATGCTGGGAAAGATTGAGGACGGGAGAAGGGAGCAACAGAGGATGAGATGGTTGGATGGCATCAGTCTCAATGGACGTGAATCTGAGCCAACTCCAGAAGACAGTGGAGGCCAGGGGAGCCTGGCCTGCTGCAGTCCATGGGGTTGCAAAGAGTCAGACACGACTGAACGACTGAACAACAATCTTTGAGTAAGGACTGTGGATACAAACTGGAAGATGGAAGCGAAGCAGCTTAGAGCGGCGGGGTGGGGTGGGGGGTAGGGGCCCCCATGGGATTGGGGGTACGGGGCCCCAAGGTGACTCCAGCTTGAAACACTGTTGTCGCATCACTGAAGACCCTGGATGATCACATCTTCTAGAAGACAAGGGAACGACCCAAGCCCCCAGGCCCACCTGAGTGGACGTGGGAGTGTCAGGAGCCCCTCCCCCTTTAATCGTGTGTCTCCATCCGGCAGGCGGCTCTTTCAGCTGCTCTCTGTGGCTGCTGGCACCTTCTGTGGCCGCTCCACCTCGGCCAGGCAGCTTCCCTGCCCCTTCCCCCGGCCGCGCCTGCCTCACAGAACCCGTGACTCTTTCCCCATCTGATTACACTGCTCTCCAACCACTTATAGGAAAAGGCCTCGCGGCCAAAACATTACCGCTGACCTGATTAGCCACGCTCTGCTGACATTTTTATCAGCATCTTCCCTTCTTCTGGCAGACAGGAGGGGGCCCTCACTGTTGGGTTGGAATATTTGGATTATAACTTGCTTATCTGAAACGTTCCGTAGGGTTTTGTTATCTTCTGTGTGTCAGGGACCCGAACGTCACACGTCCTCGGCAGCCCCTAAACTGTTTTCCTGTCCAGGCTGCCTTCCCGAGGTCGAGTGCCCTGCCCTGAACCCCAAGAGCCCCCAGGGGAGACACTGTGGGCCCAGCACTCTCGAATCCCCTGCTGAAAGGCAGACCGGAGGGGGGAGGGGACCTCAGAGGGCAGGACACGTGTCGCTCATTTTGCATGGCCCGAGCCTGCTCCGAGTGCACACCGCGCTCACCCTGGGGCTTACCCAGGATCTGCAGACTGAATGGATGACCTCCCTGTTTGTTAAGATCCCTGCCCGCCAGCGCTGGAAGCAGCAGCCTGGGCAGTGGTGCCGTAAGTAGCCGTCACTGTAACAGACAGGGGGACTACATGTGACTCCGTTCTGTATTTTCCAGGTCTCCTGTAAGCGTGTTATAATGCTTGCATAATTTAAAAAAGAAAAAAGAAAATTCATACTGTCTGAAAAAAAAGAAGTAAATGAAAAACTGGAACTACTCTCTCCCACCCTCTCGCCAGAACCACCGGCCCTTGCTGGCCTGACTCCCGCCATCTTTCTGGCCAGGTCAGAGGGCAGTGGGTTATCGCAGTCTTCGGGGTTGAAAATGTGCTTTCTGGCGCACTAGACACGCTCACCTAACTGATTTCTCACTAGACCCGGGGGGAGGGGCAGGGGCCATTCTATCATGCCCACTTATAGAGGGCTTACCCGGTGGCTCAGATGGTAACGAACCTGCCTGCCATGCGGGAGACTCAGGTTCAGTCCCTGGGTTGGACGATCCCCTGGAGCCGAGCATGGCAACCCACTCCGTTATTCTTGCCTGGAGAATCCCACGGACAGAGGAGCCTGGCGGGCTACAGTCCACAGGGTCACAAAGAGTTGGACACGACTGAGCGTCTAAATACTTTCACTTTATAGCGCAGGTGGGTGACAGACCTGCCCGAGGTCTGTGGCCGGTGAATGGGAAAGCGGGATTTTGAACCTGGCAGTGTGGGCCTAACTGTCGTGGGGCTGCTCTGCCCTGCCTCGGGGACCAGAGCAGGTCAGGCGTTCAAGGCACATCTCCACCATCAGTTTCCTCTGCCCGGGTGCACGCCTGGCTAGCACCTGCTGGTACCTCTGCCCCTTGATTCAGGTACTTGAAGGGCAAACAGCTCGAGGGTTGGTGTTCGGCAGTGCTCGTCAAATTAATGTCTGCACGCCCGTAAAACGGCTCACTCAAGTTCATTACCCACTCCACATATACAACTCACCAGATTGGTGTCCAGAGAGTTCTGCCTGGCGGATTTTCTCTGTCCTTCTAACTACTCCACAACTAAATGTTTCACAAAGCCATTTCCTCCCCCAAATATTTATGTTCTCAAATGTTTATTAGCCTCTCTATCACGATCAAGATTTTATGAGCACTCTATACCAACTGTGAATTAAAGACATAATTTCAAATCCATCAAATTCCAGTTTGGTGCTACATTTGTCTTTGTTACAATGGCAGTGGTTGCCAGGGGCGCCCGGCAGATGACAACTGAACCCGTCTGTCCAGGGGCAGCCAAAGTGACTGACATTTCAATCCAGAAGCACCCAGGGGTTTGATGCCTCTGCCAGCGGCAGCAGAGAAGCTTCCACAGCTCATGGGCATGCTTGGAAGATTCTGGAAGCTCTAGGCGACACTCTCCTGCCTTATTCCTCCAACCAGGATGCCCCAGCCCACTCATCTCTGGGCAAGGAGGGCTGGCATCTCACACCAAGTGAAAAAGACAGAAAGAAGAAAGAGATGAGACAGAACGAAACGCTGTTCCTTCATCTGATCAGTGGCACCCACCTGCCTGGGGCCTGGTGGTTAACCCAGTCCTCTCTTCAAAACATGGAGGAAATAACAGTTCACCAAACTGGCACAAAGGGCCCAACTGCTACAGTTTATTATTCACACTTAGTAGAGGACACCTCATTGAATCTAACAGCAACATGGACTATTCACTCCACCTTGAAAATTCCGCTCCCACCTAGAGGGTAAGCTGGTCTGTCTGACCTGTTCACTGTCTAGCACACAGCACGTGCTCACTAAATGTCTGTCGACTGACACCAATTCAAACTTGGGTCTTTCAGCCCATGGAACGGCAGAAAATATTCGCAAATCATGAGACCGATGAGGGCTTAATTTTCAAAATATATGAACAGTTCATACAACTCAACAACAACAACAAAAAAAAAATCCAAAAAAAATGGGCAGAGGATCTAAATAGACATTTCTCCAAAGAAGATAGAGAAATGAAAGATGAAAAGATGCTCAACATCACTAATTACTAGAGAAATGCAAATCAAAACTACAATGAGGTACTGCCAGAATGGCCAGAATGGCCATTGGCCAGTGGTCTGCCACTGGTCAGAATGGCCACCATTAAAAAGTCCTAACAAGTGCTGGACAGGGTGTGAAGAAAAGGGAACGCTCCTACACTATTGGTGGGAATGTAAATTGGTGGAGCCAGTATGGAAAACAGCATGGAGGTTCCTCTGAAAACTAAAAATAGAATTCCCATATGATTCAGCAACCCCACTCCTGGGTATATATCCAGACAAAACTAAAATTCAAAAAGATACATGCACCCCAATATTCTTAGCAGCTCTATTCACAACAGCCGAGACATGAAAACAACTTAAATGTCCATCAACAGATAAATGGATAAAGAAAATCTGGTCCGAGTATACAATAGAATACTGTTCAGCCTTAAAAAAGAAATAATGCCACTTGCAGCAACGTGGATGCAACTAGAGATTATCATCCTCATGAAGTAAATCATAAAGACAAGCACCATATGACATTGCTTATATATGGGCTCTAAACTACAGCACAAATGAACTTGTGTGTGAGACAGACTCAGAGATGTAGAGAACAGACTTGTGGTTTCCAAGGAGGGAGGAAGGGAGGGACTGGGAGTTTGGGGCTAGTAGATGCAAACAATTACTTATAGAATGGGTAAATAATGAGGTCCCACTGTACAACACAGGGAACTATATTCAATATCAATACGTTCAATTTATATTCAATAAACCATAATGGAAAAGAATATAAAAAAAGAACGTGTATCTATGTATAACTGAGTCACTTCGCTGTATAGCCGAAATTAACTCAACATTGTAACTCAACTGTTCTTCAATAAAAAAGTAAAAACAGAAAAAACCCTCAGGTTTTTTACTCCAAAGCTCATGATTAACACTAAACCTACTGCCTTCTAGAAAACGCCAGACAGTGCCAGCCAGTGGTCAGTCCCCAGGGGACCTGGGCTGGCCTGATTCCAGATGGAGCTCTGCACCTATGCTCGTCTGAGATGCACAACCGTCCTCACAAAGCAAGGACGATCTTGGCACATTTCCACCACCAGACACCAGGACAGGGAGCCTAAGCAACGAGCAGAACTTCCAGGGCCTTGTCTTCCTGAAGGCTGGATGCCTGAGCCCCACCCCAATTGCAAGTCACTGCACACACTTTGTTCTCGTCAGAGGTGCAGCACCAGTCCCGTGAGAACTGCTGTCTTTCGTGACTGGCCTTTATTTTCATGATCTTGTCTTGTTTTAGTATGGCTGGAGGCTCAAGCACAAAAAATGGGAACAAGTGTCAGTACTTAAATCCTCTAAGTAAATAAAAAATGCACTGCTGTGGGGAGTACAACCATTCTTGAAAAAAAAAAAACATTTAGACATCTTTTAAATCCAGCATTGATCCTGAGGGGGTGAAAAACATGTCCCCTAAAACTTAAGTTTTCCGATGTTAAACATTTCCATCACTTGAGCACGTGTGCGGTGATTCAACCCAACTGTGTCACACACCTGGGTGGCCCCAGGGACTCACGCTGCTCCTGAGGGCCGGAGTCCTGCAGCGTGGCATCCCCAAACCTACATGAAGCCTTTGTTCCTTGAATGTTCTAGCTCTTTCCATGTGGACACCACCTTTGTTCACACAGTGCTTTTTCTCCACCAGTAGAATTCAGAGCTCTTGGGCACTCTGGTAGCACCCATCGAAAATAAAAACTACAACCCAGCAATTCCACTTTCAGGACTTTAATCTGTAGAGATAGTTCCATCAATATACAGGGCATCAACTGTAGCTGTGTTTGCAAACTGAAAGAAGGAAGACAGTCTAAATGGTCTTCAATAGTTGCTCAGTCGCTCACTTGTGTCCAACTCTTTGCAACCCTTTGGACTATAGCCTGCCAGGCTCCTCTGTGCATGGGGTTTTTCAGGCAAGAGTCCTGGAGTGGGTTGCCATTTCCTCCTGCAGGGGATCTTTCCAACCCAGGGGTCAGACCCGTGTTTCCTGTATCTCCTGCATTGTAGGTGGATTCTTCACCCAGTGCGCCATCAGGGAAGCCTGCTCCTCAATAGGAATCTGGTCAAATTAATTACAGTCTGGTTTCAGCCTAGAATACTATATGGCTATTAAAAAGAATGAGGCTGAGCTAATGCACTAAACAGAAATATCTCCAGATACACTGTCAAGAAAAGGGAGAAATTAAACAGTGTGTGTTTAATCTATACAAAAAGTGTGTCTTCATCTATATAAAATAAATGCATGTATTTATATCTCCTTATTGATGCAGAGGTATTTTCTGGAAGAATAACCTAGGAACTATAAAGAGTAGTTGCTCCTAGAGAAGGATGAGAAGAAAACAGTTTCTCCCATTTTTTTATTATGATATATTTTGATACATAAAAATAAATTTATGAAACATATAATCATTCAGGCCACAGTTACTTATGGAGCACTTACTATGTGCCAGGTATCATTGTTTCAGGAGCTTGAGGTAAATTGGTGGATAAGACAAAGAAGCTTTTACTAGAAGAACTTCTATTCTGGTGGATATATTCATCTAAGAAATGCATCCCCCCAGTATCGACACACACTGGATGCTCCTAACCAATCCCATCCCTCTGTCTACACACACTGTCTTCCCCCGGGAAAATCACTATCAGATTTTTTTTTCATGTGTATGAGCACTTAAACTACACACTGCTTGTATATAGTATCATGTCATCTGCATATAGTGACAGTTTTACCTCTTCTCTTCTAAGTTGGATATATTTTTATTTCTTTTTCTTGTCTGATTGCTATGGCTAGGACTTTTAGTACTATGTTGAATAGAAGTGGAGAGTGGGCATCCTTGTTTCAGATTTTAGTGGGAAGGCTTTTGCTTTTTAATGTTAAGTATTATATCGGTTGTGGGTTTGTCATAAATAGCTTTTATTATGTTGAGATATGTTCTCTCTGGGCTTCCCTGGTAGCTCAGCTGGTAAAGAATCTGCCTGCAATGCAAGAGACCCCAGATTGATTCCTGAGTCAGGAAGATCCCCCGGAGGAGGGATGGGCTACCCGCTCCAGTATTCTTGGGCTCCCCTGGTGGCTTAGACAGTGAAGAATCCATCCACAATGTGGGATACCTGGGTTCGATCCCTGGGTTGGGAAGATCCCCAGGAGGAGAGCATGGAGACCCACTCCAGTATTCTCGTGTGAAGAATCCTCATGGACAGAGGAGCCTGGCAGGCTACAGTCTGTAGGGCTGCAGAGTTGGACATGACTAAGCACAGCACATCATGTTCCCTCTACACTTTGGTAAGAGTTTTTACTATGAATGGATGCTGAATTTTATCCAATGCCTTTTCTATATCTACTGAGATGGTCGTGTGGTTCTTTTCTTTTGTTGACGTGGTGTATCATGTTGATTGTGTATGTTGAACCATCCTTGTGACCCTGCGCTGGGCTTAGTCACTCAGTCGTGTCTGACTCTTTGAGAACCCATGGTGTAGCCCGCCAGGCTCCTCTGTCCATGGGGGTTCTCCAGGCAAGAATACTGGAGTGGCTTGCCATTCCCTCCTCCAGGGGATCTTCCCAACCCAGCAATAGAATCAGGGTCTCCTGCACTGCAATGGATTCTTTACTATCTGAGCCAGCAGGGAAGCCCAAGAATACTGGATTGTGACCTGGGATGAACCCAATTTGGTTGTAATGTATCACAGTACTTGGTTTTGCCTGTTTGGGTATCATGCTGTGTATGTTCTTCAACTACTTGGTTTTCTACTGGCCAAAACAAACACATAAAGATGGGGGGGGGCAGTGGGTACTTTCCTGGTGGTCCAGTGGCTAAGACTCTGCACTCCCAGTGCAGGGGGCTGAAGTTAGATCACCCGCGCCTCAATTAAAAGTCTGCATGCCGAAAGTAAAGATCCTGAGTGCCACAGATAAAATCTGGTGCAGCCAAAAAGAAAGATATATGTATGTGTATACATACCATTGTATGAATGTGAGAGTTGGACTGTGAAGAAAGCTGAGCGCCGAAAAATTGATGCTTTTGAACTGTGGTGTTGGAGAAGACTCTTGAGAGTCCCTTGGACTGCAAGGAGATCCACCCAGTCCATCCTGAAGGAGATCAGTCCTGGGTGTTCACTGGAAGGACTGATGCTGAAGCCGAAACTCCAATACTTTGGCTACCTCATGCGAAGAGTTGACTCACTGGAAGAGACCCTGATGCTGGGAGGGATTGGGGGCAGGAGGAGAAGGGGACAACAGAGGATGAGATGACTGGATGGCATCACCGACTTGATGGACATGAGTTTGGGTGGACTCCAGGAGTTGGTGATGGACAGGGAGGCCTGGTGTGCTGCGATTCATCGGGTCACAAAGAGTCGGATATGACTGAGCCACTGAACTGAACTGATATACCATTGTAGCTGCAGTTGTTTGTTAAAAACCGTAAATAACTTAAATGTCTGCCACAGTGGGTATTTAAAGGCATTATAACACACCTGGACTATGTAATCCTGCTCATAAACTATTGCTATATAATAGTTTGCAGTGTAATACTATGCAAACATTTAATGAGTTATAACTTTATATAAGGATAGAGAGTGATGTTCTCAATATTTTATTAAGCACCAAATCAAGTTACAAAAGGACAGACATGTGATCTTATTTTTTGTTAAAAAACAAATTCACTGGAAAGCAGTCTGGATTCCAGAGCCAGGCACACCACTTGAGTGGTTCCCCGCTTGGTTCGATCATCTGTTTATCAAAGGGGGAGCATGGTACTGCCTCTGCCCCACAGAGGAGAAAAGGACAGGAAGGTGAGTGGAGAGGGAGGGGCTTCGGCAAGTTTCCCAGGAGACAACACTAAATACTCAAAACATAGTGCGCGGGGGGCGCGGTGGGGGGCTGACGAAGGTGCTAGAAAGCAGGACTGTCCTGTGGGGGGTCGCTGTTGGGCAGAGCAAGGGGCACCAGCCGCTACCCACCCCTGCACTCCCTGCCTAGTGACCTTGAGCTCCAGCCTCCCCGGGCCCCCGTTCTTAGGGAGTAAAATGAGAGAGACGTGAACTGCTGATCCTTAAGAATTCTTCGAAGTCTGAAATTCTCTGCTGACATTCGCCAGCTGCAAGGTTGACTGAGTGCTGAATCCCAAACCTCTGGGGGGGATGCTGGGGGCCTGCAGCCCAAAGGAACCCTCTCCTGGGACACTCCCAAGGGCAGGGCCCCCAGTCTTGTGCAGGAGGCCCTCAGTAAATGTGAGTGGGACGAACGAATGACGGAATGAGTGAAGTCAGTGTGCAAGGAAGTGCATAACCGAAGGGCTCGAGCGTGGTTTTAAAGGCAGGGTTTGCGAAAATGGTTCTGCAAGGTGACAGTGAGCTTGCCTCTATCACAGCCAAGTGCTGGGAAGAAAATTCAGCAGACGGGGGCTCCTGCCTCTCATTTTTCACAAAGTGGAACCTTTCTGCCCGCTGCCACTTGCCACTCCTGCTAGGTAATCAGATTGCTGTTAATTAATAAAGCTGTCAGGTGAGTCATCCTCTCTGGTCATTAGTATCCTTCCAGAAAGCCAGTCCTGCCATCACCACCCCATCCGTCCCTCGGCTTGCAGCTCAATTAACTTAATGCTATGCAAATGAGAGGCTCTTCTCATCATTAGCTTCTAGCCCGCGAATGTTAATCGCATAATTGGGCCTTCAACAGGGTAATTAGACACGATTTCGTCCATTAGTCTTACAAGGCTAATTATCGTCGAGAGGAGAAGAGGGGATGATCCCAGAGCACCGTGCAAAGAGGGGCCTCTGGTTAAAGCCAGTGCGGATGGAACCTCCACCAGTTACAGGGCGCCGGGGCAGTCTTATTCCAGGCCGTCCCAACCCCGCATCCCAATCCACCCAGGGGCCGGGCGGGGGAGGGGGGCCCGGGGAAGACTGCAGTGAGCTGGAGGGGGGGGAAGAATACACACGGCACCTAAAAGCCAAACACGACGGCCGCCAGCCTGGGGCCAGGAGGCCAGCCAGGTCCCAGTTCGGTCACACAGTGGGGCCGCAGGCAAGGGCTGAGTCTCTCGGCCCCAGTCCCTCCCTCTGTGAGATCTGGGGGCGCTGCTAGATGGTCTCCAGGGGCCTCCTCGGTGTGACTGCTGTGAATTTGGATCTTGGGATGAAAAGGGGAGCTGAGACCCTGGACGGGTGGCGGGTGGGGAGGAAGCGATGGAGAACCTAACCTGGCCAGGGAGCAGGAGGGGCTGCAGGGAGAAGGCCTGGGCTCCTTGAGCACGGCCGTGGCAGTAACCAGGGCAGCTGTGAAGATGACTCTGAGATGCCTCCTAGGAGTCTGTCGCTCAGCTCACTCAGGCTGCCGCAGTGAGGAGCCCAGGAGGGGCCTTCCCTGGTGGTCCAGCGGCTGAAGCTCCCGATCCCAACACAGCAGGCAAGGGGTGGATCCCTGGTCAGGGAACTAGATCCCACATGCCACAACTAAAGAGCCGGCATGCTACAACTCAGACCTGGAGCAGCCAAATAAATAAATAAGTATTTTTTTAAGAGTGCCCTGGGGACTGCTACAGGCTGAATGTCCCCTCCCAAATCCCTGCGTTGGAGCCTTGACCTCAGAATGCAGCTATATTTGGAAACAAGGCCTTTAAAGAAGCGATGAGGCTAAATGAAGCTGTTGAGGGTAAGCCCTAATCCACCTGAAGGGAGTCCTAAAGAGGAGGAAATCTGGACACACAAGGACACGCACGTACACGAAGAAGAGACCACGGGAAGAGGCAGCATAAGGGCGGCTCCTGCAAGCCAAGGAGAGAGGCCCCGGCAGCAGCCAGCGCTGTGACCTTGGACCTCCAGCCTCAGAGCCACAGGGAAATGAATTTCCACTATTTAAGCCACGAGGTCAGCGGTATTTGCTTCAGCAGACCTGGGAACCCACGCAGATGCCTGAGAGGCATCTCCCCTTGCCATGTCCCAAACGGAACCAGGGGGCCCCTCCCCCAGACCAGCCCCTCCCACATCCCTGGCCGGGAGATGGCCAGCAAAATGCGGAGGCGTCCTTGACGGCTCTCTTTCTCATGCCTGACATCCAGTCTGATGGCATATCAACTGTGTCTGTTTTATCTTCAGAATGCAGTGTCAGAGGGCTTCCCTGGTGGTCCAAGTGGTTAAGAAATTCACTTTGCAATTCCAGGGACACTGGTTCAATCCCTGGTCTGGGAAGATTCCACATGCTGGGGGGCAACGAAGCCTGAGAACCATGACAACTGGGCCCGTGGACCATAGAATCTGTGGTCGGCAACAAGGGAAGCCATCGCAGTGGGAAGCCTGTGCACCGCAATGAAGAGTCGACCCCGCTCGCTGCAGCTAGAGAAAGCCTTCATACAACAACTGAGGCCCAGTGCAACCGAAAAAAATAAACAAACAAATAAATAATGTGGTCAGAGCCCGAATACTTCTTGCCACCTGCATGGCCACCAGGGTCTCTCAGCTGAATGACGCCAACTGCACCCACCTGGCCTCCCTTCTTCTGCCTTGGTCCTCTTGCCTATAGTCCATTCTCCACCCAGGAGCCTGATTAGTCCTTTTTAAACGTATGTTAGGTCCCATCACTCGACAGCTCAATGCCCTCTTCCAGTAGCACCCACCTGATCCAGGAAAAGCCTAGTCCTCCAGGAGCCCATCTCCCTCCGACTCACCACCTCCCAGTCTGTTGCTGCTCCACTGGCAACAACAGCCTCCATGATGCCCCCGAACTTCCCAACCACATCCTGCCCCAGGGCCTTTGCACCTGCTGTTCCCCCAGCCTGGACTGCTCTTCCCCAGATCCTCCCAGGATTTGTTGAAGCCTCTGCTCCAGTGCACTCTGATCAGAAAGGCCAGCCCCGACCACCTTCCAAGCAATGTGCCACACACGGCACATCTGTGGGATGTACACAGCCTTCCTCACCCCACGTGACAGCAAGTGTTTTAGGTTTTGTTTCCTCTTGTGTCCCCAGAGGTCGTGCAGTACCTGCCTGTAATAGATGCTCTGTAAATATTTGGTGCTTGTGTGAACAAAGTCAGCCCCAGCTTGCGCAGGAGGAAACTGGAGCTCAGAGAGAGTAAAGACCATCTCAGTCTCACACAGCCTGTACGGGGCCAAGCCAGGATTCCAGAGCCTCTTGCTTAATTGCTGTCCTGTCACCAGGACAATGTGTAAAGTGCCATGAAGGTGCAGAGCAAGAAGAAGCGTCAGGGACGGCTTCCTGGAGGAAGGGGAGTTTGAGCTAAGCCTTGCAGAAATGATAAGATTTGGACAAAACCCCAAGGTGCTCTGAAAGAAGAAACATCCAGAGCAAACACTGGGTGTTTAGGAAGCAGAAGCAGGCAGATGGCTCAGGTGTGGAGGGCAAGAAGACGGGGTGGGCGGAAAGAGGGAAGACCACCTCTCTGGGTCCCCATCCCATCTCCTCTTCTGTGGTGGGAGTTCCAAGCCTGGCGGGTCTTCCCAGTGCACGCAGTCCTCCCCCAGGATCTAGAGCCTATGCTTCATGAGACGGAGGCCTGGAGAGAAAGGAAGAACTCTGCCCAAGAGCCAGACAGGGGTTCCAACCCACAAGACCCCAGGGGGGTGGCGGGGCCTGGAATCATCAGACACTCCAATGCCAGCAAGGAGGCCATGCTTTATAATCTCAGAGAAAGTAGAGCTGAACTTCCATTTGTGGGAAACTTTCTTAAAAGTTTTATTATTATTATGAAATAATCTCTGTGATATTTAGGGAGGAGAGCTGCATGCTTTTAGACCTCTGCCACATGAGTCTGGCAGAGGCCCAAGTTTTTAAAGCACACACGGGGTTCACCAGTTCAGCCCTTGATGTATGCCTCTAAGGAAGACGGAAAATTGAAGCACACGGCAACGTCTCCCAAAGTCTCCTGTGGGTAAAGAAAGCAAATATGATTTCTCCAAGTCATCTCAGCATCCGCCCTCCTGCTTTCTCTGGGAAATGAATTTAAGTTAACGGTCGAGCGTCGCGCCTGCCAAAAATGGGGGCGTCTTCATCAGAGCTGGACTCAAATGCCAACTACCCCGGGCTCTGTGCTGCTAAAGGTCACCCGTCACTCTCCACCGAGACTGGAAGATTGCTTCAGATCGCTGACAGCAGCGGAGGTGGGTTTATCTCCCCCGATGTCTCGGCCCCCACCGGCTTAGGTCCAACGGTTAAAGCCTGCCAGATAAAGCCCGCTGGGCCCCTAATAAGAGCTTAGAATCCACAGGGGAAAGAGAAATTGAGACGTGCTTTGCCAGTGAAGACTAGCCAGGCTTGCTGGGGGGGAGGAGAGAGCTGGGCAGGAGGGGAGATTTTCTGACTGTGAAGGTTATCAGACATTAAGATAGCAAATTGAGAAAAGCTGTCACTTTCTCCCCAAATGACACATTTACATGGAATGCCGTGCTCAAAATAGAGGGTGGCGAACTGTCTTAGACCTCTTGGAGACAGCAGGGGAGTGGGGCAGGCAGGACCGGGCGCTCCCAGAAAGTCCTCAGGGAAACGTTTTAAATGATCCATAAACACACTGCTTCTACAGCAAGGCTTCCCTGGTGATTCAGTGGTAGAGTCCGCCTGCCGATGCAGGAGACGCAGGTTCGATCCCGGATCTGGGAAGATCCCACACGCTGAGGAGCAAGATCTGTGCCCCACACCTGTCGAGCCTGGGCTGTACCGCGCGAGCCGCCGCCACTGAGCCCGCGGGCCTTAGAGCCCGAGCTGTGCGAGAGAAGCCGTGGCGATGAGAAGCACCCCGCAACTAGAGAAAAGCCCACATGGCAACGAAGACCCAGCACAGCCACAGATACAATCAACAGATGGTCTTAAAAACACACCACAATGGAACACGGAAACTCGCATTGCCGTGTGTAAAGCAGACAGCCAACGGGAATTTGCTGTCTGGCCCGAGAAACTCAAATAGGGGCTCTGCGTCAGCCTAGGGAGATGGGGTGGGGAGGAGATCGGAGGGAGGGTCAAACGGCAGGGGACAGAGGTATACCCTCAAGGCGCAGCTGCTAGAGAATCCGCCTGCAGTGGGGAGACCCGGGTTGGACCCCTGGGCTGGGAAGATCCCGTGGGGAGGGGAAAGGCTGCCCAGTGCAGCGTTCTGGCCTGCAGAACTCCATGCAGGAATTAGCCCAGGGGGCCACAAGGAGTCACACGACTGAGTGACTTTTCATTTCGTGTGGCTGATTCATATTGAGGTTTGACAGAAAACAACAAAATTCTGTAAAGCAATTATCCTTAATAAAAAAAAAGGTTTAAAAAAATACACTACAGTGAGATGTTTACTATCAGTATTTAACAAAGTTGCTAACCAAGAAAATACTGTGCATGACCTAAATGGGAAGGAAATCCAAAAAAAGAGGAGATCTATGTACACGTCCGGCTGATTCACTTTGCTGGACGGTAGTGCCTTATACAACACTGAAAAGCAACTATACTCCAATAAAAGTCAATTTTTTACAAGAGAAAGAAAACCATGGAAATCCCTTGTTATGCACGTGCGCCATCCCTTCATAAAGACCATCACCAGCACAGGCCGCATTTCACGGCTCCTAGCTGGCTGGCTGCCCCCCAGCACACCACGCAAAGCGCCTTCCATCCACGCTGCCCACTGGGGACGGCAGAGCTACGCCTGTGGTGGCCTGGGCTTGCTCTCGCTCCTTCCGGGATTCGCCGGGTTTGTATCCCCTGAAAGACCCTGGAGGCTGCCGGCAAAGAGTTCAAAGGTGATGCACCTTTCTGATGTCGCTGCTTTAGAAGCAATCGCTCCTGTGTGCCCCAGGACAGACGGTGGATCTTTGTCACACGCTGCCATAAACTAAGTTTTAACCCTTGGAAGAGAAAGTGGTGCCGACCTTCCACGTTTGCTCAGAACCATCCCCACCAGACTTTTTCTTACAAAAACACTGGAAATAAGTGGTGAAATGTCAACAGTCCCTAGGTGGGAAAATAATGGGAGAATTTCCCTTTATCTTCTTGTGGTTCTCAGTGATGGAAGGATTAAAATGCTCCAGCTCCAGCGACTGTTGACTTCCCTGGTAGCTCAGATGGTAAAGCGTCCGCCTACAATGTGGGAGACCTGGCTTCGATCCCTGAGTAGGAAGATCCCCTGGAGAAGGAAATGGCAACCCACTCCAGTACTCTTGCCTGGAAAATACCAAGGACGGAGGAGTGAGGTGGACTATAGCCCATGGGGTCACAAAGAGTCGGACACGACTGAGCGACTTCACTTTCACTTCCCAGGGACCATGGCTGGGGCTAGGGGCCCCGTCACCACCACTGACCGCAATTTTGAGCTTGAGGCCCAGGGTACCCCTTCCTTCCTAGCTCCAGGCCTGGTGACTGAGCCAGCTGCCGCCTCTCAGAACCACATTCTGCCTCCCCTCTGACCTCCCAAGCGGCTGCCAAATTCCCATCACCAGCTAGTATTTCTTCTTGCTGCAGCAAAGCGCATCGGAGCCAGAATGGCTGGGATGCGCTGTTCCTGTGTGCCAAGTGTCTGTGACAGGGCAGTGGAAGCCAAGCTGGCGGCCCAGGAAGGTGGCCTCGTCTCCGGGGAGTGGATAGGGGAGCATGGACACGGCAGTTTACTTGAACGTCTCGCCCAAGCACACGATGGCAGAACTTTCAGAAGTGCTGGAGGGATGAAGGGTGGCCGGGACGGATGGCCCTCGGGTTGGGTTTTCACCTCTTTAATGCTGTCTCCAAATGTATGCCTCAACCGTGAAAGGGGAAGAACACAGAACGAGGACAGGCGGGTGTGATAGGCCTTCCACAACTGCTGTCTCACCCGGTTTAGAAGTCAGGGCTCATAACCCTGCGTTCTCCTTCCTGGGCTGTTTGCCAAGCCCCACTCTGATCTATCCACTTCCGGGGCTCCCACACTCCATCCGGGGACAGCCCCCGGGCCACAGAGCCTCTGAAATTATTTACATGAGCCAATCCACCAAGAGAACTGCAAACCTGAGCTAACTGCTCTCCTGCCAGACAGAAGCTGCATTGCACAGCTCAGCTGTGGTCACCATGTCCCCAGCGTGCAGCCCCCGACACGGCCCTGCAAGGCACCCACCTCTCCTTTGGAACCGCAAGTCACAGAGCTCTGCCTCCCATCTCGCTGAGTGTCATCGTGCTGTGTCTACCATCAAAAGACTCCTTAGGGAAATCCTTAGTGGTCCAAAGGTTAGGATTTGGCACTTTCACTGCCAGAGCCTGAGTTCGATTCCTAGTCAGGGAACTGAGATCTCACGAGCTGTGCAGTGCCGCAAAAAAAAAAAAAAAAAAAAAAACCCTTTCAATCTTACAGAACAACACGCCCCCGCTCCCGATCCGCAAGGCTGTTATAGCATTCAGATCTCCCCACCTGTCTGGCTCTGTGGCTTCTCCAGCAACAAGTGTGGTTTGGCCCCTGTGTGTCTGCGTGGTCATCTTCTGCCCCACAAATCACAAGGTAACAAGGACAGTATCTTCCCCCATCCAGAGGGGACTATGTGCACGGAGCAGCTGAGAGGCCAGCCCGGGGCCACAGCTCCTCGGTGAGGAACTGGTCTGAGCTTGCTTGTCAAAGGCTCTGGTCTCCGTGCACAAGCCTGGAGCTCCCAGCATTCTAGGAGTAAGAGGGGCTCCCACGCCAGGAGCCCCTCGACCGAGCGCCAGGTTGTGGGCAGAGGGCTTTTGCATCACCGCCTCCCACCCCTACCTCACGTCCTCCATGCCTAGGTTCCTGGTCCTCATTGAGGAAACTGGGATGCAGAGAGGTGAATACTCTGCCGCAGGAAACTCAGCTTTTGACTTTCGATTTGTTGACAACACCATCTTGGATGGACAGAGCATCTTCTAACTCTCACGTCCCACCCATGTTTGCTTTCCCAGCAAACACGTACATGAGTCTTGCAAAGGTTAAGGTCAGAAGGGCTGGGTCATCATCTCATTTGACAGATAGCGAGGCCTAGAAAGGTTACCTAGCATCTGCAGAAGGCTTACCAGTGGGCTGTACAGCGAGGCCGTCAGAAACACATCCAACTATTGGGATACTTTGGGGGCAGGGAAGGATGGATGCAAAAGAGACAGTGGACAAATGTTCTAAGAAAAGAGAAGACCCGGAAGAGACAAGGCCTGGAGCTGACCCCACTCCCAGCCCCATGACTCGCACGCTCTTTCACCCTGGACCCCAGACAGGTTGTTGAGACAACACGTACTTCCTCCTAAGCTGTCCACTCTGACTCTGAAGCCCTCTAACCTGAGTGGACATCTGCATAGAGGGTCCCATGGACACCACTGCTTGGGCGATGGGGTCAGAGTGGCTGGAACACGTCGGAAATGGCAAAGCCGTTCTCCGAGGGTCTCGGGGTGTGGTCCTGCAAACACGGTGTCGCAAGCCAGGCTACAGGGTCACAGTCGCCCCGGCTGTGGACGTGCGAACGGCAACTCTGCTGTCAGGAGGGGCCTTTCAGCTCACCGAAATTTAAGAGAGAACGTTCTGCCAAAAACAAAAGGCACAGCGGAGCGCTCGGTGGATGATATGTATTCCAGTCCATGTCTGGCAAACTCTCAGATGGCAGCCGCGAGGCAGGGTCAGGCGGGTTCTATTAGCTCAATTAATGAGGAGTAAGATAAGGCTAACATCCTACCCGTCGGGCGGCTCGGCGCAGAGCTGGAGTAATGGAGTTATTAACCTCAGTCAGCCACTGAATTGTGCGGCTGATTCCAACTCCATTTCCTAGTTCAGGCCTCTATTAATGGGCTGTTTATTGTCCTTAATCCACATAAGGATCAGTGGCAGAAATATGAGAGCTTCCTGGAAGGACCAAGTGATAATAAGAGGAGGAGAGAGAGGCGAGAAATCCTCTCCATCTCATATTTTAATTTTTCTCTGGGCCAACTGCTGTTCTCTTAAGGGACGAGAGCGTCCTCCTCACTCTGGAACACGTCGGAAACGGCAAAGCCATTCTCCGAGGGTCTCGTTGTGTGGTCCTGCAAAACACAGGGCCGCAGGCCACTAAAAAATAATCAGCTTTTAAAATCAGACAGAGAGCTCTGGCATATTAACGATATACCAGTTCACTTTTTAGTTTCATAATGTACCACATTATACCATTATCTAACATAGTGGAACCTGAGCGATCAGAACAGCATTCGGCAGAGGGATTTGTCAACATGGTTAAACGCCCTGATGACAATTTCCCAGCTTGCCTGGCTCCACAGGACCCTTCCGGACAAAAAGGGGGCTTTATTTTTGTCTCTTTCGGGGTCCCTCTCTCGTCTCACGTGCTGGGTGAAAAAGGGGCTACTTTCCTCAATTCCAACCAACAGGAGTCTTCAAATACTTCCCATAGGTAAGAAAAGCAAGCAGGTTGAGACTTTAGAGTAAAAATATTAATATTTTGAATAGAAATGAGTTATCTGTGCCAACCTACAATGAATACAGCAATTACTCTCTGAGGATCATCGCTCAACGTATAACGGTATTTGCCATTGTAGCCTCTTTCTATGAAACTGGAATTCAAAATCATATGGGTGGGACTTCCCTGGTGGTCCTGGGGTTTGATAGAACCAGGGACCTGGGTTCGATACCTAGTAAGGGAGCTAAAGATTCCACATACCGAAACTAAAAGATCCCGCATGCTGCAACAGCAATCATGCATGCCACAGCTAAGACTCGACACTGCCAAATAAATAAAGCAATATTCAAAAACAAAACTAAATCACATGAGTAACTGACATGATAAATGTTTTTCATGATTTTTAACATGTAGGCACATCAGCGGCACGCATGTTTGGGGCATGTGAGTGTGTAATTTATCATGTGAGAACAGGAGAGAAAACTATGTCCCACACTTTGAATCGGGGCTTCCCAGGTG
Organism: Muntiacus reevesi; assembly: GCF_963930625.1. Lineage (NCBI taxonomy): Eukaryota > Metazoa > Chordata > Mammalia > Artiodactyla > Cervidae > Muntiacus > Muntiacus reevesi. Next base: position 3,897,127 of record NC_089251.1, on the reverse strand, counting down.
GCTCAGCAGTAGAGAAACCGCCTGCTGCTGTAAGAGATGCAGGTTCCATCCCTGGGTCGGGAAGAGCCTCTAGAGGAGCAAACAGCAACCCACTCCAGGATTCTTGCCTGGACAGGCTTATGAACAGAGGAACCTGGCAGGCTACAGTCTATGGGGCTGCAAAGAGTCGGACACAACTGAGCAGCTGAGCACACATGCCTGCACACTTCGAATGAGAGTCTGTCCTCCCAAGAGGAGCGGTGGGTAGGGTGTTCAGAGCCCACTGTGTCCACGGCACTTGCCAGTTATAAGGTACACACACACACACACACACACACACACACACACACGCAGAGCAGGGGGCCTGTCCTGTTCAAAGAGGAGAGGTTATTGCTCCATTTGACAGATGGGACAACTGAGGCTAAATGTAGTTTTTTCGAGCGAGCTAGCCAGTGAACAGGGATAGACACTCATCACCTTGCAGAACAGGAACAACGCAGCCATTTAGAGCAAAGAGCTGGGGTCAAGGAGGGTCTCCTCCAGGCGGTCTGGGGCAAAGGCCCCAGCTTCTCTGAGCCCACATGCCTTTTCCTGAACCAAGCTACTTTAAGGGGCTATCGAATGGACTGAAGGAGATGCAAGGCAGGCAGAGAATTGGCACTCAGCAGACCCCAGGCATCACTAGCATCATTCCTGTTGTCAGGGCGACGAAGAGGGCAGAAGATGAGGCGGCAGGACTGGGGAAGGAAGAAGTGTTCTCAGGGACTCGCCCTAGGAACGTGGCAGAGCCGCAGCCAAGAAGAGGCAGGAAGTGGATGCAGATGGGGGGCGGGGGGAGGAGAGAGAAAGCCGTTCTCGGCAGCCAGCCGGGCCGTGGCCTGATCAGAACATTCCGGGCTGCCTCCCACCACCGGGTGGAGGCTTGTTCCAAGGCTGCAGGAAATCTGAAAGCTTCCAGCCCCGCTCTTCCGAGAAGTGCGCCAGGCAGGCGGCACTTGGGTGGGTGGGTGGGGGGTGGTCCCAGCCCCTCCGGGTAGGGGGGATTTGTGTCCACGGGTCTGGGTCCCCTGGGCAGTTCTGCTCTCCGGTTCCCCGGGGGAAAGGGCTGTGTTTTTAGCAAAAGCCAACAAGACACCCAGCACCGACTGGGAGCCACATGCAATGCGAAGAGCTTGTCACTGCCTCCCCAGGGACAATCAAAGCCCTCTGGGCGCCTCTAGATGTGGGACACACAACTGTCTCGTTTAAGAAATAATAATAAATAAGAAATTAAAACCCACCACGCTTGCGAAGGAACCTACAGAGCAGTTGCCGGTTTGCACAAAACAACCCCGGACACAAGAAGCTCATCAAAAATGCTGTCCTTGGGTGATTTCTCCCTCGCCCCCAGAGCTAGTCCAGCGGGACACAGAAAGAGCGAAATGTTACAGCAAACAGCACTAGCAAAATCGTGAATTCAATGGGCAACGACTCAGCGAGGGTCCCCCCCCTTTCACCCTCTTTCTGGGAATTTCTGAGAGCTGCAGCAACAGCTCTGACCCAGACCTTGCCGGCTGGCCCTGCAGCTGTGCAGTCTGGGAGGACCAGGAGGTTCAGGGCATGGCCCACCCCATTCTCACCCCCCAGCATCAGAGGGAGGGAGGATGCAAAAAAAAAAAGAACCCGTCTGCATCTGTCTGATGCACTGCAAACTTTCCAACATCAATCAGAAGCCTATACTCCCTTCCATAGTAAACATTAATTTTGAAAAGAAACACAGGGCTACAAACTTGCAGCATGAAGTGAATTATTTTATAGTCACAGGCAAGGGCAGATTTTTTTTTTGTAGTCTTGGACACTTCTTTGTTTCTTTCTTTTTCTCTTCCTTTTTCTTTTTTTCTTTTTTACTATTATTATTACATTTTAACAAACTTTATAGCCCATTTTATTTGTTCTCAAATAACTTTTTCTCCTTCTTTTCGACACATCAATGACTTGGTTTGTTTCCCTCATGGTGAGATGTTGGAACCGAGAGATTGATACTGCTCAGCGAGATACGATTTAGTATTATGTGCCGTGGGTTTATGAAGCAGGAGTCAAACAAAACATTGCATTTGAACACTATCCATTTATTAGCTCTATGGAGAGATTTATATTTGACAAGGAGACAATAACTTTGCTTCCTGATACGCCGAAGGGGTCTATTTCTGTGTCCAATGCACAGAGTAGCTTGCCCTTCCCCAATAACTCTATTTACTACTATGAATACATTTTAATAATAAAATTGATATATATGTAAATTTATTTTAATCTAATTTCATTGAATCCTCCTAAAAAAAAAAAAAAGAGCCTTTGTAGATTGTTTTCATATCTGAGTTATAGATTTCTGTGTCGTATTCCCAGATTGATTTCCAGGCTATAATTCTGTCAAGATTTCCTCCCGGTGTCAAAAACAGCAACACCACAGCTAGAGTGCTTCATAATTGGCATCACAACGGAACCAGAATTACAGCCTCGATATTCATCCCAGAGCTGGCTGGGTTCGTCTTAGAATATTTCTCGCTTCCTTAGCCTCTTCCTGGGCTTGAAGGTTTATGGCGAAAATTACTTTCTAAATTAATCACAAAAATGCTGCATTGAAAGCTAAGGTGGAGGTGGTGGATTAGACAGGGATAAGGAAGGTGGGGGGGGAAATACACCCTCAATGAAGGGAGAGGAGTACAGAAGGATGATTAAACAGAGGCAGACGATTAAATCTAGCCTGTAAACAAACACCTTTTTCTTTTCCCCCTCTGCTTGTCCTCTGCCTTAGGGTCAAATAAATTAAACTGGCATTATTTACTACATAAAGAGAAACTCATTTTTATTTTGTGGTGAATGGAGAAGTACTTCTTTGCAAGCTTGCCCTAAATCAAAGAAGCTCTTGAATCACCCTCCCTGTGTGCTTTTAATAAACACCAGGCCCGTCCCCTGTGGGTCGTGCAGCCCTGGCCTGGCACAAGGGCTGGCAGATAAAACACTTGTTTTTCCCCTCGGGGTTCAGAAAAATGAGCACTAGGCTCTCTCCCTACGTCTTGTCAATGACCCGCCCCCAGCCTTCTTCTAAGTGACTGCCTGCATTTTTCCTGATGCCTTTCATCTTCAGGTCGATGGTGAGCCTACTCAGAAACTAACTATCGACACTGAAGTCTGCTCCATCTCCAGAAAACAGAGGGTGGAAACTTGGCCTTGTAGCCCGGTGGTCCCTGGAGACCACCGGAGAGAAGACAGGATGCTCAGGCTGCCGGCTGGGTCCTGGCTGCTCGAGAACTAGCCAGACCTTTCAGCCTTCCAGGAGGGAGCGCTCCAGACCCAGCGCTGAGGACGTGATTAAGACAGGGCTGAGGAGAGACTCCAACCAGGGGACGGAAGAAGGCCCCTCACCAAGAGGTCCACCCCTAGCCCCCAGGGTCCGTGAATGTGCCGCTTTACCTGGAGCAGCGGCTCCGCGCTGAGGCTACACTAAGGACCTCGATAGGTCAGATGATCTGGGTGGACCCGCTCCAATGACAGGAGTCGGAGAACTGTCCCCGGCTCTGGTCAGAGGGAGATGGGAGCACAGAAGGTCAGGTGTGGCAACGATGCTGTCTCTGAACAAACAGGAAGGGGGAGGTGATCCCAGGGTGGCAGGCAATTTCGAGAGGCTGAACAGGGGAGGAAATCGAGTCTTCCCAGGGCCTCCGGAAAGGAGTGCAGCCCGTCTCACATAGTGACGTCAGCCTTACAGAATGGTAAGACATGGGTACTGTTCAAGCCACTAAGTTGGTGGCGGCGATCGTTCAGTCACTCAGTGTCCGACCCCGCGACCCCATGGGCTGCAGCACGCCCGCCTTCCCTGTCCTTTACCACCTCCCGGGGCTTGCTCATACTCATGTCCTCTGAGTCGGTGATGCCATCCAACCATCGCGTTTGTGGTTGCTTATGCCAACAGTCATAGAAAGCTAATTTTCTGTTTTCTAGAACCAACTCATGTTCCTCTTAGACAAACAGCAGACCTACACAGAGACAAGTGATTTGCAAAATATACCCACCTTGGGACTCAGGTATAGACACAGCCAAATAAGGGTCCGAAAAGTTTAAAGAGAGAAATAGAGAGAGAATGAATACCCTTTGGAAGAAAAATTACCCAGGAAACAGCAGCACACTTTAGATAAAGCCTTATCAAGGACCTCTCTGGTGGCGCAGTGGTAGACTCTGCCTGCTAACGCGGGAGACACAGGTTTAATCGCGGGTCCGGGAAGATTCCACACGCTGAGGAGCAGTCAAGCCCGTGCGCCCCAGCTACTGAGCCTGCGCTCCGGGGCCCGGCAGCTGCAAGTGCTGGGCCTGCACGTCCAGGGCCCGCGCTCCGCAACCAGAGAGGCTGCCCCAGTCCGTGCACTGCGACAAAGCGCAGCCCCTGCTCAATCGCCACAGCTAGACAGAGCCCTCACGAGAGCAATAAAGAACCAGTGCCACCAAAAATACAAACACACACATAAAATGTTAAAAAAGAGCCTTATCAATGCTCAAAATAATAGAGAGAACAGACTCTATGATAGGAGAAATCAGAGAAAAGAGGATGAGATAAAATTTAAAAGGAGGTATTCTAACGCATATATATGGAATCTAGAAGAATGGTACTGAAGAATTCAGTTACAGGACAGCAATGGAGAAACAGCCATAGAGGATAGATTTATGGACTGGGGAGAGGGGAGGAGAGGGCGCGATGTGTGGAGACAGTAACAGGGAAACTTACATCACCATATGGAAAACAGATAGTCAACGGGAATTTGCTGTCCGGTTCAGGAAACTCAAAGAGGGGCTCCTGCATCAACCTAGAGGGGTGGGGTGGGGACGGAGATGGGAGGGAGGTTCAAAAGGGAGGGGACAGATGTATACCTATGGCTGATTCATGTTGAGGTTTGACAGAAAACAACAAAATTCTGTAAAGCAATTATCCTTCAATAAAAAATAAATTTCAGAAAAAGAAAACAAAATTAAAAGGAGAAGAAAGAAAACTGACAGCATTAAAGGAAAAAGAATTCCCTGGTGGTCCAGTGGTCTAGACTGGGCACTTTCAGTGCCGTGGCCCAAGTTCAATCCCTGACCCAGAAACTAAGATCCCGCAGGCTGTGTGGTTCAGCCAAAACAAGTTTAAAAAAAAAAAAAGTAAGGGGGGGTGGAATCAGGGAAATGTATAAGAATTATAGAAGTGAAAAAAGAAGAAACAAGAAATAATACTGATATTTATTTAAATAAACTTATTGTGAAGGACGGATTTTAAAAATAATACAGAAAGAAAAAGGAAAAGATAAAGCTACTAGAAAGAAATTCTAATTATGGAAGACAGATGATGAATGTCCAACATACATTTAATCGGTCTTGCTTCCCCCGTGGCTCTGCGGTAAAAAATCTGCCTGCAATGCAGGAGCCACAGAAGATGTGGGTTCAATCCCTAGGTTGGGAAGATCCCCTGGAGGAGGGCATGGCAACCCACCCCAGTATTCTTGCCTGGAGAATCCCATGGACAGAGGAGTATGGCGGGCTGCAGTCCATGGGGTTGCAAAGAGTTAGACATGACTAAAGCAACTTAGCACACCAAATGAATGAACCACAAAAATATTAATATATGTACTAGAAGGAAATTCTCCTGAAATACTGGAAATGGGAAGGATTCATAATATTCCAGAGAAAAGTAATAAAGAGAACCAGAACTGACACATGGTCTGGTGAATATAAATGAATTGAGAGAGAGAGAGAGAGAGCATCCAGACATAAGAAGTATATTACCTTAAATGTAAAAAAACTCAGATGTTCCCGCAACCCCGCAGGTGTCAGAGCACAGTATAGAAATGGTGCAGGATGCTAAGGGGTAAGAAAAGTGATGGGAGAATTCTTTACTTTGTTAGCTGTTTACAAGTAAAGTTAACAGAAAGACCATCTCAAATGTGCAACAATTTAGGAAGTTAAGCATGTACGAACCCTTGTTGAAAGTGACTCAAAGACTTAATCCTTTCAAATGAACAATGAATCAAAATGGATAAATGGAGAGGCTGAACAATGTGAATAGCTGGTATTGAAATTTGAATCCAGCTGAAGAGAGAAAAAAAACTTCTCAAATACAGTAAGAACAGCTAAAAACAATGTAATTGCTATACTTCTAGAAACAAAAGCTTAGTGATCTTAAAAGTAATAATCTGTGTACAACAGACTGAGATCACATGTGTCTGTTCCTCCCAACTGTCCCGTAGCCCCTGCAGCCCCCATGGCCCCCGAGGCCCCCCGTGGCCCCCCAACAAAAATGGAGGTGGGGAGGGGAATAAGGAAGTGGTATGTATGGGAGCATTTTCTCCTTCATCTTTCATATGACAGAGTCAGAATAGTCTGTTTCATTTCAGAATTGACAAATTGAGAAATACAAGTTTAATCAAGCCATCTTGACAAGACTAGTAGAGCTAGAAACAGATTATCTTCTAAACCAACTGGGGGGAGGGTCGGAGAGGAGAGAAACCAACAAAAGCAATAATAAAACAAAAGGAAAACACAGACCATTAAAAAAGATGGAAAACAAAGGAAACCACGATGAAGCATAAAATAAAGTGATAAAAAACAAAAGTATAGTGGGATAGATTCAGCCATCCAAGGCAAAAGACAAGCAGGTTGAATAAAACATTTTAAACCCAATTTCATTCTGTCCCACACAACAACCTAAAATAAAGGAAGCAAAGTAATTGATGGTAAGAGACATGCAAATGCAATGAAGCAAACAGGGGTTGAGTTGTGGATAAACATGGCACGTTGAACCATGCACCACACTCTGTTTCCTCCAAAACCCCACAGAAAACTGACAGGAAAGGGATTCTGAAACCCTAAGTAGCAAAGACAGGGAGAATTGAGGGAGGGAAGGCAACTTAAAACATTTTGGGGGGAATTCCCTGGCAGTTCAGTGGTTAAGATTCTGCTCTTCCACTGCAGGGAACCCGGGTTCAGTCCTTGGTGGGGAACTAAGATCCTGCATGCTACAAAGCACGGCCAAAATAATTAAATTTTTTAAGGTTTCTTTTTTTTCTTTTTTTTTTTTGATGCTTGGAAGAGCTGGATCAGTGGCAAGAAACTGCAGAGACCTCAAAAAGGCAAACCTCAAGTCGCAGCAGGAAAAGCTGAGAACAAACCCCGTCCCACCGGCAAATCCTAAACGGCTCAGGCACAGTTACTGAAACGGAGCCGTGCTGAAACACACATTAGCAGACGTGACGCGGGTCTGCACGTCCCACACAGCAGGACAGGAGGCTGGAAAATGGACTCTTTTACTTCAGAGGCCACTGAGCTCCGGTGAACGCGGATGCGGTGCTGCCCAGGAGAAAACAGAGTCCGCGCTGGAGGAGAGCGACGGCCCTGTCCCCGTCACGCTCATCAGCGTGATGCTGCGCGGTGAGCACGCGGCTGACATGAGCCTTTACGGGCTGAGTATCACCACACCAAGACACGTACGGCAAAAGCTGCGGGAAACGCAAAATCAAACTCTTGACAAGCCTGCTCCAAGGAACGGTTGCTGCTGAGGTTTTAAAAACCATTCCGGCCATAGGCAAAGAACGAAAACCTATGAAATGACCACATCATTGATCCCATAAGCCCGATAAAGGACAAAACACATGGAAAAAATTCAGACCCATATTACATATGCTTATTAATATAAAAAAATCTAAATAAAAGTGTAGCCAGTACCGTACAATAGTATATTAGCTTCCCACTGCTGCCATAACTAATTACCACAGATACAGTTTATTTAGAAAGTTCCAATCTATCATCCCACAGTTCTGTAGGTCAGAAGTCTGGTACAGGTCCAACCGTAGCACAATCAAGGTCACCGGGATGACCCACCTACTTTAAAGCCAACTGTTCAGTTACCTTAATTACACTGGCAAAGTTCCTTCTGCCACGTAACCCAATATTCACAGGAAAGAGGCTCTGCAGGTCATGGAGAACCAAAACTGTCTGCACAAGCCTATACTGAAAGAATAGCACAGCATGAGACAGTCATTCCAGGGATGAAAGGCTGACGTACTATCAGAAAACCTACTAAAATACTTTATCATATTCACATGTCAAAAAGAGAAGGAAAAATCATCTGTCTTAGAAGATGCCAAAAAAAAACCTTTGAATGAAATTCAACTTCAACTTCGGACATTTTAAACTCTAAACACTATGCTTTTAAAAATTTATTTATTCTGCATTTATTTTTGCTGTGCTGTGTGAGGCATGTGGGATCTTAGTTCCCCGACCAGGGATCAAACCCATGCCCACTGCAATGGAAGTGAGGATTCTCAGTCACTGGGCCACCAGGGAAGCCCCAGAACTACACCTCCATAACTTTACGAAAACTCTACATACCTTGAACGACAGTAGCGCCTTTGTGGTAGAATACAGGACAATCCTTCAGGTCAGGGGGCAAAAAAACACACTTGTCTGTCATGAGCCAGTTCTGGAAGTACTATGCAACGCAGTTAGGCAAAAGAGTAAAATGAAAAATATAAATGCTGGAAAGGAAAAGGACACAAAAGAGAAATATTTGTGATGACATGATCATCCACCCCGAAAAGCCCAAGAGAATCAACTGAAGACCTACCAGAAGCAGTCAGAGGTTTCCAGGAAACAAGCTGGGACATAAAAATAAGTAAGAAAAGTCGGTACCCATTCTCAGAATCCTGAGAAATCCGGTTAGAAGATAAAAAGGATGCAAATATCTTATTATCACAATATCAACAAGAACAACAGGTAATACAATACCTAGAAATACACTTAAAATGAAAAGCAAGGGCCCCAATAAAGGGCTGATTGTCTCACGAAGGGGCAAGCAGAGAACAGGGCCACAGACTGCAACGGACCAAGCCATAAACCTAATGCGATTCCAGTTACTTAAAGCGTCAACAGCAGTGTTCATTTGGAGTACTAAGCATGTGAGGCGGACACTAAAGAAGAGTAATGAGGGACTTCCCTGGTGGTCTGGAGGTTAAGACTCCCTATGCAGGGGCCTGGGTTTGATCCCTGGTCAGAGAACTACATCCCACATGCTAAAGATTCCATGTGCTGCAACTAAGACTCGGTAGAGCCAAAGAAATAAAGAAAATAGTCTTTAAAAAAGAGTAATGAAAGGGCCTTGTCCTTAACTGGCTATTTTGAAATATATGATAAAGCTAAAGTGTGGTTAGCATGGCATGGTTCTATACCGTGCTAAGCCGCTCCAGGCGCGTCTGACTCTGGGCTGACTCTGTGACCCCATGGACTGTAGCCCACCAGGCTCCTCTCTCCATGGTATCCTCCAGGCAAGAACACTGGAGTGGGTTGCCATGCCTTTTTGCTGCAGAAGTAGACTTGTGGGGAACAACAGAAAGTTTAGAAGTACAGCCAAGTATACTGAGAGACGGTATCTACAAGCAGACAGTGGTCAGACCACATATAAATACATACCCCCGGAACAACAGGTGGCCGACTCTCTTGGTATAAACAGCAAACTCTGACAGCCTCTGTTTTCTTCATGTGGGTGGTCTTTGTTTATTTCCACAACATCTACCGTTGTGGGGTGCTCTCAAGTTCAAGTTAGTGGAGGAAGGACAGAATATTCAACAATATTTGACATCGTTTTGAAAGAAATGGCTAACGGTTGGGGAAAAAGGAGGCTGGCACAGCAAACCTACATCAAAATAAACGTCAGGGCCTTCCCCAGTGGTCCAGCGGTTAGGAATCCGCCTGCCAATGCAGAGGTTCCATCCCTGGTCCAGGAAGCTTCCACCTGCCTCGGGGCAACGAGCCCAAGACGCCACTACTGAGCCCGAGTGCTCTGGAACATGTGCTCCCCGAGAGCAGCCCCTGCTTGCTGCAACTGGACAAAGCCTCGTGCAGCAACAACACTGGCCAAAAATAAAGAAAATAACTTTTTAGAAATTGTAAATAAATAAATATCAGATGCATCAAAGATCCAAATGAAAAAGGGAAATTGTGAAAACAGTAGGCGGAAACCATGGATTGCTCTGTACCACAGTCCCAGCGGGCAGGCGAGACTGGCTGATACTTGTCATCACTCACAGACGGACGTGCAGGCCCAGTAAGGGGAGCGGCAGAGCCGGGATGCGAACCCGGCTCGCAGGGTAAACAGGACGGGTGGTGGGATGGGGGTGGCCAGGCACACCCCCTCTCGGGACCGTGGGCAGGCTCCAGGCAAACGGCCCGCTGTCACAGGGGCCTGGAGAGGCGGCAGAGACCCGCCCGGAGCGCACGGGAAGCGGGCTGCTCACCTGTTGGGCTTGTAGCCCAGGCTGTCCATCACGTGCGCCTGGTCCAGATCTCGCGGGAAGCCGTGCAGCACCCACCCTCTCTCGACGCAGTCCTGCTGGTCCAGGCGCTGCTTCAGCACCTTCATGATGATGTTGTCGGGGACTGCAGAGAAAGGAGGACAGCTGGTCACTCTTCGGACCCAGCAGGAAGGTGAGGGCGCATCCGAGGTCGTTGCCCACCGGCTTCCTAACTTCATCTGACCGGGGTTTGAACTGGTGAAGAGGTGGGTTTAGGTGGCCGAGGATGTGGGTGCCTGTTTCTCGGGGCGCGCCTCGGTCCCACCAATGAAGGGGACGTGTCTGTGCGGGGAGGGAATGCACTGGGTGACCTTGACGTTGAGTTTCCCTGACTTTGACAGGATAGACGCCCATGGGTAGCCAGGACAGCTCCCAACTCTCCAGTGATGTGCCGGCACCCTTCTCCCCACCCTGCCCCCCCGGATCCAGCTTTTGCTGCAAAAGACTTCTCACGGAAGCCCCAGTGGAAGGTTTAGTTTTCCTCCAGTGGAGCAGCAGTCGTGTCCCCAAGGCTCTCTGCTAATGTACGATGCACATGCAAACCCACCCCCTTCTTCTCCCCTTTCCCCGATTCTCCCCTCCTTGCTGTTTAGAATCAAATCTCTCTCAAGAATCACAGCGTTAGTTATAACCGGTGACTGAAATCAAGTCTCGTGGAGAAGGAGATGTTAAGAAGTCTCTTGTTTACATTACTGCAATTGACATTTTCCTGAAATTTATACCTTTCTTCCCAGACTCATTAAATGGCCTGTGTTGCTAATGTACTGCATTCTAGCAATTTGCACTGCATTTCCTGCGCTTTGCACTCATTTTTCCAGAGATACTTGGTAAATATTACCATTGTTTGCTATAAATGTGGGCCTGATGATGAGCAAGTTTTCCGAGCGGCAGTGACAGAGTGGTTGGCAGCTTCTGTGGAGATGCTTGGTTACCCTCCGACTGGCCATCCGGGGGTCAGCCCAGCGGCCCTAATACACACGACTGGAACCTTCCCAAAGGCCCCCTAGGCTGACAGCTGGGTGAGAGATCCAGAAGAAATCACTACCAGCTGCTCTCCTCTGTGGCCGGGACACACTGAGTGACCGCCCCGCTGCCCAAGAACCATAAACCTCCATCTAAACCTCCTCCAATCAGGATTTCCCTGATTTTGTTTTCACATCTTTCAGCCTTCCTTCTCCAGTCTGAAGGAAAGAGCAGGAAAGGGATTTTGCCCTGATGAGACGATCTGGCCCAGACAGGTTACTGAGGAGTTGATACAGCTAATCCCATCCCTTCCCTGCTGAAACCTGCCGTCGCTCCCCAGTGCTTCTCGCTGCGGTCAACAGGGCCCTGCAGGGTCCATGGCCTGCCTCCCCCGGGTGAATCTCCCCCCAGCTCTCCACCTCCCCTTGAAAGTGCTGGTCCCTCCAGCCAAGCCTCCTTCCCCCACGCCTTGCCTGGGGCCAGGCCCCCGAGGAGTGTACACTCCCAGGACGGTCCATAGGTGGGTTAGCATCTGTTTCTTCACCTCCGCTTGCCGCCCTGTTCTTAATGCTCCAGCTAATGCTCTGCGGAGTGCTGCCTCTCACGAGGACAGAGGACCACGCCCACCTCGCTTGTCCATAATTAACACAGTGTCTGGCATGCAGGATGTGGTGGAAGAAATAGACCAGAGCACTCCATCTGCAAAGCTTCATTGCAACAAAGATGTTAAAAACCAACCTGACCGGACTCTGGGGAGCTTAGAATTAGAGTGGGAGCTGGGCTGGGGGCACCCACGAATCTGGGGTCTGGTCTCGGCCCTGCCCTTGGGTGCCAGCCGACCTCCACTGGTCCCACAGGCTCTCCCAGTCCCCGTCTCCTCATCCGCCGAGAGGATGCAGGGCTCCGGCCCCAGGGGATCAACACCGCACGTCCCAGGTGCGTGCGAGGCACTCAGAGGCACTTGTGCCCTTCGGTTCGGGAGATGTAGGTCAGGAGACAGTGTTCCATGAACCCTCGCGTGTTCCCACTGGGGCCAAGGTGTTCTAAGCTCGCCCCTGGGATACAGGACGGCTGACTTCAAGCAAGCCTGGGCAGGTGAAGATGGAGAGATTTAGGGAGCCCCGTCCTGAGTCCTCTGTTCTTATCCCAGGGGTAGGAAACCTACTGCTTGACCCCTCACTCCCCAGGAGCTGATAGTATTCAGGGCAGGGGCGGGGTGGGCAGAGGGGCAGCTGTCACGGCTTCGGGGGTCCCCTCCCCCGGCTCCGCGCTGCACTCCCTACGCACGCGCTGCCCAATGGCTCCCGCCAGTGACCCTGTGACAAGTCGGGGTGCGGGGAACCACCGCTAAGACCACCGTGTGAATAAGGAACAGAACTTTTCTCTGATTCAGAAACCTCATGTTATCTGTCAGGAGAAATAAATACAGGTTAAAGACAACGAGGGTCACGAATCTGCTATACAGCCTTCCAGTCCAGGCCCACCCCTAAATATTTACAGGGATTCTCACAGAAATTGAAACCCATCCAGAAATAAGCCTTTCCCAGTGTCTGTCCGGTGGAGCGTAACGTAGCATTCGGGCTGTGCCCGGGCCCGGCCTCTGACACCGCCACCCCCAGCAAACAAGCAGCCCAGGGCCCTGCCCTCCTGGGGTCCACGTTCCAGCCGGCGAGACAGACGATGCACAGATAAATAAATAACCATTTCAGAGAGTCACAAATACTAGGGAGAAAGCAAACCAAGTGGTGGGATGATGCTGGTTTGACTGGATCCAGGATGGTCTCTGAGGTCACAACTGGCTGAGATCTGGACTGAGTTCAGATCTCCTCATGGAGATCTGGGGAGGATGTTCGGGGTGGAGCTGATGGCAAGGGCAAAGGCCCTGAGGCTGGAACAACCTTGGCACGTTCAAGGGATGGAAAAAAGGTCAGTGTGGCTGGAGCGGAGGGACTCTGGGAAGTGGGGGTGGGGAGGTCCTGCCGGGTCTTCTGGAAGGAAGTGGATCTGCCCACTCCCAAGCCATCTGGGCAAGGACTGGGCACAGGCCTTCAATGCACATTTATTGAAAGAACACACAAGGGCTGATCTCAGGATCCTGAGCTAGAACACCCAGGAACGTGCGCTTCACCACGTTTGCACAAGGATGGCCCATTCCGTGGGATCAGCCAGTGGAGTCCCCATCTGGGATCCAGGCTCTAAGGAGGTGGTTAGGAGATAGCACTCTACCTCCTGTGAAGTCTGCTGAGCACCCAAGAATTGATGCTGTCAAACTGTGGTGCTGGAGACAACTCTTGAGAGTCCCTTGGACAGCAAGGTGATCAAACCAGTCAGTCCTAAAAGAAATCAACCCTGAATATTCACTAGAAGGACTGATGCTGAAGTTGAAGCTCCAATACTTTGGCCACCTGATGTGAAGAGCTGACTCATTGGAAAAGACCCTGATGATGGGAGGGACTGAGGGCAGGAGGAGAAGAGGGCGACACAGGATGAGGTGATCAGATGGCAACCATCCAACTCAATGGACATGAATCTGAGCAAACTCTGGGAGACGTGAAGGACAGGGGGTCCTGGCAAGCTGCAGTCCACAGGATCGCAGAGAGTCAGACATGACTCAGCAATGGAACAACAACACAAAGTCTGCGAAGAGCTCAGCTGAGGACCCCCGAGTGCAAACCCGCTGTGAACAGCTCCAGTTTTTCAAAGTTCTAAACGGAAACCAAATCAAAAAAAGAATTCCTTGGTGGTCCAGTGGTTAGGACCTGGTGCTTTCATTGCAGTGGTCCAGATTCAATCCCTGGTCAGGGAACTAGGTCCCTGCAAGTTGCACGGCATGACCAAGATAAACAAATAAAAGGAAAGTAAGCCATCTTTTGATGACCCCACAAGCACAGTGCCCTCAAGTCCTTGGGCACTCGGAGTGGCTGAGGGATGCTTCCGTCGACGCCCCATCAGAGAGGCTGGCCGAGGTACAAAGAGCTCCCTGCATCCCTCTCCAGACCCATCCCCATCAGCCCTGAGCCTAAAGGGGCAGGATCTTCACCTACAGACGGGGAAGGTGAGTGGGCTGAGCTCTAAGGTGGGACGGGAGGGCAGGAAGGTTAGTAGGTGTTGCTGCCTTTGTGAGAGTTCCTTAAAATAAAACCCGGGAAACTCAGCTCTTGGCTCCCCTGGGCTCCTTTCTTGGAGCAAATGTGAGCGGAGAGCCCTGCGGTCCAGCCAAGGGATCTCCCTAACCGTCAGAATCCTCCCCTATGACACCTGCCTCACCGGCTGTTATGGGGCTTGGAGACAACTCATGGGGTCTGCCAGACCCATCGAGGCCTTCTGAAGGGAGGTGCCGGTATAAATTTAATTCCTTCGGAAAGTTTACCCAGAGTCCCATCAGGTGGCTGTGATGAAGCCGCTGGTAAAGCACAGGGGCCCTCAAATTACAAACGTGATCATCTGAGCGTGAACCTGGCTTCAGGAGAGGGCTGCGGGCCTGAGGCAGGCTTGTCCTTGGGGGCGGGCCCACTGGGTAATTAGTTTGCTGGCCAGTGATGCCCTGGGCCCCGTGAAGGCCTCTGTTGATGAGGGTGAGGACTGCATTGGGCCAGTAATTTTCTTCACTAATCAGTGCTGTTGGAGACCAAGCTGCAGTTAGGGGTGGACGGCTAAGCACTGAGCTTCTGGGGCAACAGAGGCTGCTCGGAGGCTCAGAGAGGGAGAGGCCCGGAAGGTTATCCCATTGACCACCGTCATCTCAAAGCTGCGAAACCAAGGCCCCAAAAGGTTGTGAGTTAAGTGACCTGTGCAAGCCAGTTGCTCAGCTGGGGAGAAATCTGACTCAAGGTCAAGAAGTCTGATCAGACAGAAGCACAAAGAGACTTCTTGGTTTAGGGTTGTTTGTTTGTTTTTTTTCCCCTTGTTAAGTTGGCAACAATTTCTAGAGGGAATTTCCCAACTGGCACCAAAAGTTAAAATGTACATTGCTGGGCTCGTGGCCCAGCAATCATGTTCCAAAGAATTTACATCTAAGATACAACCGCAGAGAGGACAGAAGACATGCACGTGGAGATGTCCATTTCAGTTCCGTTTATAACAGGGATGACAGAAACGACTTCAAGTGTCCAGCAGTAGAGGACAGCTTACATAAAGGACGAGGCGTCTACGCAGGGTAGGTCGCTCAGTCGTGTCCGACTCTTTGCGACCCCGTGGACTGTAGCCTACCAGGCTCCTCCATCCATGGGATTCTCTCCAGGCAAGAATACTGGAGTGGGTTGCCATTTCCTTCTCCACAGGATCTTCCCGACCCAGGGATCGAACCGAGGTCCCCCACCTTGCAGGCAGACGCTTTACCCTCTGAGCCACCAGGGAAGCCCCAAGTGTGCTATTAGGAAACCTTTAAAAAATCATCTATGTTGACTTGGAAAGACGCCTCTGACAGAACATCAAATGGGGGAAAAAAGCAAGTAAACGACGTGGATAGTATGATCTGGTGGTTTAGTAGCTAAGTCCAACTCTTGCAACCCCATGGACTGTAGCCCGCCAGGCTCCTCTGTCCGTGGCAAGAATACTGGAGTGGGTTGCCATTTCCTTCTGCAGGGGACCTTCCAGACCAAGGGATCGAATGCGGATCTCCTGCACTGCAGGTAGATTGCTGACCAACTGAGCTACCAGGGAAGCCACTGAAGTATATATTGACCTACATACACACACACAACGTGTACACACATGTACACACAACACACACACACAGGGGAGAGAGGAGGGACACCGATGCCCCAAGAGTGATGGCCTGTCCCTCGGGGACTCGGTCCTGGAGTCGAGAGAGACAATAACACGAGTGGACACATCCCAGCCGGAGAGCCGAAGGACCCGGGAGGTATGACAGTGAGGGCTTCGGAGGAGGGCAAGTTCTCATCGCCCCCGAGGATGGGGAAGACGGGGGCTGCTCACACAGACTCCAGCTTCCAGCCAATCGCAAAACGAGCCCCTCTCTGCAGACTCTCAAATGAGCGCTTCTCCTGAGAGGGGCTTCCCACGACTGTGGATCAATCATCATCGGTGGAGTGTTTGTTTAACGCCTACACCCTCATCCCCCACTGGAGAAAGCAGGGACCCCTGGCAAGTCAGGCTCATTGCTACCCCCGCACCTGGTACACATGCCAGGCACTCAGCAGGTGCTTAGTAAACACTCTTTGAATGAACGAATGAATGAATGAATGACAGCCTAGACCATGTCCTGAAACCAGGCCTATTCTCCCAAGCATTGAGTCAGGTCTCATGGCAATGGGTCCTCCCAGTGTCCCTTTCATCCACTCCACGACGGACTTGTGAACTAAACAGGTAGTCAAGGGAATACGTCTTGACTTTGGAAATAAGTTTCAAAATAATCCTATGTGGGGAGGGGCTCTTGCAGATGCAAGATCCAGAACACACAGGTTCCCTGCACTGGCGATGGGTCCCCTCGGGCTCCTTATTCTATTCTCTCTGCTTTCCAAACAAGTTTAACGGCTTCCATTAACAAAGTGGGTTTTTTGTCTAAAGGAAATGATTTAAAGGCCTAAAAGAGATTGAAACGACCACTGTGAGACACTGTGGCAGAGGGTCAAAGGATGAATCTCCCTGTCCTCACGCCCCAGAAGCGGCTCTCACTTTGGGGGGACCCAAGGGCTGGATGGAGCCCTTGCCTGCTGTTACTCGGGGCCCAGGAGCCTGGCATCATGGTACCCACCCAGACCCGCCCTCCCTGGGCGATCCTGGGCAAGCTGCTTAGAGCGAACACCAGGCCGCTGCCCTCCACGTGCCTCGGTCAAGGTTGAACATCAGTAACTGGGGCTCCTGGGACCTGGGAGACAGAGGCTGCGGGACCACGGAAGTTCACTGGTCCCCTCGAAGCACGGACAGCTCTGGGCATCACCGGGGACCGTCTCCCAGGGATGGGCTGTGCTCCCCCGTTGGAGGCTGGGAAACACTGCTGACCGCTAAAACAAATGACAGACCCCCCCAGACGTGTCCTTGCCTGTGAGGTGAAGGTTGAGGCAGGCCCAGCGGTGGAGGCTGAGGCAGGAAGACCTGCCTTCAGGGCACCTCCCAGGCCCACCCCTGTGTCTCCCGCATCAGGTTCTGCTCTGCGCCTTTGGCTGCCGCCTTTCCCCGCGCCCCCGCCACTGTAGGCCGTCACCTCACTTTTCCAGCCCTGCACGGTCTGACCGGCCAGTTCAGCAAAAATGCAGAACAGAGCTCGCCCGCGGTGTTCTGCCGGAAGTTGAAATTCTCCTTGATAATGCTGTCCACTGCCCTTCATCCTCCTCTCGGAGAGAGATTTCCAGCGCGGCCTCGAGTCTCTCCCCATTGAGTCAGGTGCCTCAGGCTTGATTTCTGGGCTTGACAGCTAACATCTTACCCTGCGTATAAGCTACTGCCAAGGGCTACCTCTCCGAAACGTCCTGTCAACCCTAAATTTAGCAAAGTGCGAGATATGAATATCCCATTATTTCATAAAGGCCACATCACATGCTTTCGGGTGTTATTTTTTCTTTTTCTGAAAATCTTCCATGAGAGATAGCCGTCCTCACATTGACCTCGAGGTTATTAAAATCTCAATCCGTTTGTTCCCTGCCGGCCGGGTACGCTTGACACAAGGGTGGACGGGGAGCTGTGGTCACAGGTGAAAGGCTTTCAGGCCCCCTACCGACCCCACCCAGGGCACCTGGCCCATCCTGGTCTTGAAGGGGAGGCGTGTTCAAGCTCCCTCCCACCTATCAGTCCCCTGGCTCACGCAGAAGGAAGGGCCCCATGAGTCAGGCCACCGTGAGGTGACCGGAAGGGACTAGCCTTCCTGGGCAGAAAGTCTGCATCTTCAGTGTCCAGCTCAGAGAGCTGGTGGCGTTCACTAGGGAAGGCCCTGAGAGAGCTCCCAGGCCAGCTCATGGAAGTCTAGTGGAAGCCAGAGCCGAGGGCAGAGGGGACTCACTGGGAACCCTTCCCCGGGCCCTTCCTGCTGCATCTCGCACCTCGCTGCCGCCTGTGGTCCAAGGCTCCACATCCCTGTGAGCATCCTTGACCAGGGCTTGGCTCAGGGAGGCAGGGACCCCAGGGCACCAGGCTGCTGGTGCCGGCCCCAAAAGGCTGGGACGGACAGTGGAGAAAAGGAAGCAGCTCCCTCAGCGGACGCTTCAAGGTAAAGAATTCCCAAGGTTGAATGGTGTGCCCAGGATTCACCATTTAACCCTCCTGCCACCCCAGGGCAGATCAGAAAAGGCCAGGGACCTCACACACACACCCTACACCCTCCCGACACGCTACGCACACCCAGGCAATCACCTATCACACCTGCACGCATCCCTGCAGGACACGCACATGACGCACCAGCTACACGCCGACCTACCCCCAGACAGGCTACACCCACATGCACAACACTCACTGCACCCCACACCCTCTGCACACAACACGGCACACACAAACACTGCCCCTCCTCCACCCGATACAGAGCCTGTAGCCTCTTTCCTTCTTCAAGGCCCCATTTAAAATCAAGTAAAGGGGACCCTCAGCCTCTGTCGGGGTTCATGGGGGGCTCAGCGCTTTCTTTTCCACCCCCCCCCCGCATCCCAACGCAGCTCCCGGGCCCCTCCCCCTCCTGACCCGGCCAAGGGGGAGCATCTTGGAAAGGAACCCCGGCTGCTGCGGAGGAGAAAAAAGTACTGCTTTTGTTTTCGTTTTCTATTTCCATCTCATGCATACTGATGCTTGAAGGAAACCGGGCTCCCGCTCCCCCCACACGTCTGCCTCTTCCCCAGATTGCGGGGGGCTTGGCTCAGGCTGTGGATTGGGCTCTTCCCGGCCCTGGCTTACTAAGCATTATAGTCCAGCGAAAGCTAAACGCCACCATTTCTGGGAGCCCACCACTCTCGGGATAGTGCGGATTGCTGGCAGCCGAGCGAGGCCTGCAAGGCCTCCCCGCCTCCGCAGCCGGAAATCAGTGTGTGCAGAGCCAGCAGCGCCAGCGGGGCCTGGGGCCAGAGGGGGCCTTCAGTGATGCTCTTTGTTTATTATTTACTGCCACCTGCTGGTCAACCATGGATCCTGCGCCCCAAGTGAGCACTTAAAAGGATAAACGCAACATTTCTGAAATCAGTACAGGACCAGAGGAGAAGAAAGTGGGTTATTCGACTTGGTTGCACTCCACCACTCTTCAGGGGTGGGGAGCAAGCCCCGTTGGAGAACTTATTTCCTTCGTAAACTCAAGTCACTTGCCCTGACAAACGCTTCTTCTGGCCAGCAGCGTTTCCCAGGCACAAGATGGAACATATGTCTTCTAAGGCTTCTTTAGATTCCAAAAATCTATTTCCTCACATCTCGAGTCCTCAACAACAATATTTAAATCTGCTTGTCAGACAATGGTGCCAGGAGATAACAATTAAAAAAATAATAATCTACAAGTTTTCCCACAAGCTGTAAAAGCGGGACAGGGTGTATAGAGAAGGGAACCCTCCTGCATTGTTGGTGGGAATGTAAATTGGTGCACCCACTATGGAGAAGACTTTGGAGGCTCCTTTAGAAACTAAAAATAGAGTTACCATATGACCCTGCAATCCCGTTCCTGGGCATACATCCGGACAAAAACGTGATCTGAAAGGATATATGCGTTCATTGCAGCAGTATTCACAATAGCCAAGACGTGGAAGCAACCTGAATGTCCACTGACAGAGCAATGGATAAAGATGTGGTACACACACACAATGGAATATCACTCAGCCATTAAAAAGAATGAAATAATGCCATTTGCGGCAATGGATGGACCGAGATTATCATAATGAGTGACGTAAGTCTGACAGAGGAGAACTATCATATGACATCCCTTAAATGTGGAATCTAAAAAAGAAAACTATACAAATCAACTTAAAAAACAGAATAAGATTCACAGACTTAGAGAATGAACTTACAGTTGTCAGGGGGAAAGTTGGGGAAAAGTATAGCTAGGGAGTTTGGGATGGACATGTACACACTGCTACATTTAAAATGGATAACCAACAAGGACCTGCTCTCTAGCACAGGGAACTCTATTCAGTGTGATGTGGCAGCTTGGATGGGAGGGGAATCTGGGGGAGAACGGATGCACATACGTGCTGGCTGAGTCCCTTGGGTGTTCACCTGAAACTGTTACAACCTTGTTAATAGGCTATACAGCAATACAAAATAAAAAGGCTTAAAAATAAAATAATTCACAAGCTTTATTTCCTCCCAGAATCAGCAAATGGATTTCAACTGGAGGTTTTCTGCCTATGGTTGCCAACAATTTGTTTTAACACTGGCTTTTTTTTCCAAGCCCAGAAAAGTACGTTAGGGCTGGGGCCCTTGCCAGTTGGGAGGCTGCTCGGCCCTTGGCAAGCAGCTGCTTGTTTCGATCACTTTCTATCACTCCCCTCTCTGCCACGTCTGCTGGGGCCAAAGCAAAGATAGGACGTGAGGGGCCAGCACTGCTGAACCATCTGCAGCGGAGGGGCAACTCCAACCGTGAGCCCTGAGCTTATCTCGCTAATGAGGTTCTAGATGAGAAAAAAAAAAAGACCATTTAAAAGCAGGCATTCTTCCATGGGCCACAACTGCTAAAACCCGCATCCTAGAGCCTGCAACGCAAGTAGCCAACACTCAGCACAAGAGGAGACGAGTCTGCAGGCGGCAACCAACACCCAGGGCCGCCCAAAATAAATAACTAAAAAACAGCCATTCTCTGAACGAATGGGGCTTCACTTAGCAAATTCAGAAGACTTTCAATAAAAATGCTCACAGAGACACACTGTGTCTGACAATGTGGTCATTAGTCATTCCTATCTTAACGCCCACTTTTACACCTTTCCGTGGAAGATGAGACAGGCCAGCAATCCAGATGTGGACTGGACTGTGGGAAGGTGCAGTGTTAACACCAACTGCACGCCGCGGATCAAGGAGTTCCCAGAACACGATTTTCCTTCCATCTTAATGCAGTCGGGGCTCAGAACCAGTTATATCCCCCACATCTCAGGGGCAGCAGGAAGGTTGGTGCTCACGTGATCCGTGAGGAGAAAGTCAGCAACTCCTGGGAAACCAGGAAACAACCATGAGCCTGGTGTTCTGGGTGGAAAAGACGCGTTGACGCATTGATTTGACAAGCACGCGCGCTATAGCGCTGACTCGGCTCTGCTGTGACCTTGGGTTTTTTTCTAATACAAGTATTGACTCCTGCAATCTTCATAACAAACCCATTTTACAGATGAGGAAATGCAGGCCTAGAGAGAGGAAGTAATCTGCCCCAGGCCACATACAAATGGGTCAGGGAGCCCAGAATTAAACCCAGGCCACTGGGCTGTGGGGTCACCTGCCCCATCTCTGCACTCTGACCCCTTTACAGGGGAAGAAGCAGTGTGAATTGTGCCCTCCTGTCTGCATTTTGTTTGCAGCGTGCCCCTGATGGGTCACTTTACCTCTCAGCTGGGGCTTCTTCCTCTTAAAAAGAGAACTGGACTCAGTTCTCTGAGCTCCCAGCAAGCCGCTAGGTGGCAGGTCTGCAGCCAGGCCAACCCCAGCTTTGAGGACCCATGAGGCGGTCTGTGTTCAGCCTCACTCAGTCACCGGATGCAGCCACTCCCGAACGGAACCAGAACCCAAGCCTTCCCTACGGAGGCAGATCAGAGGTGGCCCTCCCACCCCCGGGCTCCCCGGCTGGCTCAGACGGTAAAGATTCTGCCTACAGTGTAGGAGACCTGGGTTCGATCCCTGGGTCAGGAAGATCCCCTGGAGAAGGCAACCACTCCAGTATTCTTGCCTGAGAATCCCGTGGACAGAGGAGCCTGGTGGGCCTATAGTCCGTGGAATTACAAAGAGTCAGACATGACTGAGAGACTTTCGCTTTCCTACAGCTGAGAGGTGGGCTTGAGCCCCCCAATCTTTGAATCTGGGCCGATCTTGACTCAGTCAATGGACAGAATGAACTGGAAGCTCCCTCTGGGACTTCGGAGGTGGGTCAGAAGAAGCCTTAGCGTTTACCCATCCTCCGCCCTCCACCCCACACCCCATCCACAACGGCTGCTCTTGGCCTCCTTGGGATGTTGCTGTGGGGGGAGCTAGGATCACACAAGGGGGCTGACCAATGCAAGGAAGCCCAAGCCACCACGAGGTGATGCTACATGGAGGGGGGGCCTGAGCACCTCACTGCAGGCACCAGGCGTGGGGATGAAGGGTCCTGCCCCAGCAGACGCAGCGGGGAGAAGAGGCAAGAAACCAGGTCCACACCAGGACCAAGAACCACACGTAGGCCCCAGATGGATGATCCAGCCCAGTTGCCTCCAGTCGTTAGAGCCGTGCCAAGCAAGTCAGACAGTGGTGTCGAGCCCTCCTGCCCTGCCCTGCCTGAAACCCTGACCCAGGACATCAGGAGCAGAACGAAACAGCCGTCCTTCTACGCCATCACGTTGTAGGGCGGCTCCAATAGATAGCGGGGCCCCAGAGGCGGAGCGGACCAGGCTTCGGCCAGTTCCTGGTGACCACGGGGACCAGGCGCCCAAAGCTGGCATCAGTCACAGGAAGAGAATAAGGTATCAAAGAAGTCCACGTATGAAACATACATGTATGTTTGTGTATACAACCTTGTGTAACATACATGTGTATGTTAAATACATGTACATGTAAGGTATGTGAAAATATACATGACCTTGCTACTACTAACATGACTTCTACTATCATTATGAGAATGACAACTACTATAACTATTAATGATAATAATAGTATCTGATAAGTGGCCTGTTGGGTGCCGTGAAGTGTGAAAGTGATAGTCGCACCCCTGGGTCCGACTCTTTGTGACCCTTTGTAGCCCGCCAGGATCCTCTGTCCATGGGATTCTCCCGGCAAGAATACTGGAGTGAGTTGCCATTTCCTCCTGCAGGGGATCTTCCCGACCCAGGGATCGAACCCAGGTTTCCTGCATCACAGGCGCTTTCTTTACCATCTGAGCCACCAGGCGAGCCCCAACTGTGGGCCACGCATGGTGCTAAACGTTTCACAGACACATTTTCATGCGGACACCTAACAAACCATGACTGTGGTCCTGTGGAAAGCTCACACTGTAGATGAGGAAATGGTAGTCCTGAGAGGCTGCGTGACTTGCCCAAGGTCACCCCAAGGTCACCCAGTGGCAGAACCTGAACCGGCATAGAGTGGTGAGTCCACAGCCCAAACCTGCAGCGTAACCCTCCACTCTCCGGGAGGGAACACTTCGGGCCACCTCTCTGGAAACCCCTCAGGCCGCCTGCTGCCTGCCGCCTGCCGGCACCTGTTTTCCCTCTGTTCCTTGAGATGAATGGGGTCTCACCAGTGTAGAAATGCAGGCAGAGGGACAAAGCTGCCACAGGGCGGGCCCGCCTGGCACTGCCACGCCACGCCGTCCCGGGACGGCGGCTGTGCCCTCACATTCATTCATGGGTTCGCTCACAGACGTTTGCTGAGCTCCTCCCATGAGCCACGCTGGCGATGGGGACTGGGAGCAGACGGCGCCCACGTGAAAACACAGTGAGAGGTGCTGGGAGGGGCCCCCGAGGAGGTCCGTCTCGCCTCCCTGTAACCCGACCACGCCCAAGGGGAGAAGGGCCAAGAGATGGGAGCTCTAGTGCTCAGGTCACGGATGGGAGAAATCGAGGTCTGGATGCCCCGGGAAGGGCAGGGGAAGGGCGCGGACTGTGTGCAGGCACGCTCGGTAGCTAAGTCGTGCCTGACTCTGTGACCCCATGGACTTAGCCCACCCGGCTCTTCTGTCCCTGGGAACCCGGGCAAGGACACTGGAGTGGGTGAACCCTCTACACGCTCCCCTCCGCTCTCGCCTCTGGGTCCCTCCGCCCCATCGCACCCCGCTTCCTCTCTCTACCCTGAGTCCCCTTCTTGCTCAGCTCAGGGCAGGGTACAACAGGGCAGAGCCGCGGGCGAGGGCCCCGTGCCCCCCTCCCCGGCGATCACAGCTGTGCCAAGTCCCCCACGGGAAGTCTGTTTCAGGGACGTGGCGACTGTCCGAGGTGTAGGGGCCGCAGAAGGTCGCTGAAGGCAGCCTCCCCGACACCCCTCGGGCCCTGCTCACAGCCCGACAGGAGAGCCAGTGTCAGCTCCCCTCCGGAGTACTCAGAGGGCAAGGGGCTTCAAGCTACACCTGCCTGGAGGGGGTGTGAGGGGGAGACTCCTGGCTGGAGGAGAAGGCGGGGGCCTTGGGGCCTGGCCTGTCGCAGGCGATTTCACAGCTGAGTGGGCCGGAAGCCACCAGGGCTGCCCGTGGAGAGGAGACGCTTCCAGAAGCCCTGGTCGGAGTGAGAAGGACACCCTGCCCCTCTGGGCTCCCCTCCGGTTTTGTGATCTCTGAGCCTGACACACGGCAAGCCCCCGATGGACACTCAGCCCAGGAAAACCATCTGCGCGGCCCCTCTGCTGACACAGCCACAGTGGCCAGGCCCCTGTCTTCCGGGGGGAGAGGCTACTTCACGGACCGGACGCACGGGTGAGCTGACAGCCCCTCGCTGCCTCAGTTTCCCTGCCGCTCTGGCCACCGAACAGAAAGCTTTGCAGCCTCTTGGCCACAGACCTTTGGCTGACACCCCAGCAGGGCATCATCTTAATAACGCAGACAGACAGTGCCACTCCCGCAGCCAAAGTCTAGTTCTTAAAAGCTCAAGAGCTGGACCCCCTAGGGGCACAACCCTGTTGATAAACAGCGTGCTGACCCCCTTTCTACAGCTGTCCTCATTACACGCGTCTGCCCCTCACAACGCACCCCCACTTTGAGACCCGCCGCTCTGCTGGGCCGGCTCGGCAGGGAGGCGCCTACCTAGTTTCCAGAAGAAAATCTTTGTAGCGGTCCCAGCGGAAAAGTCAAAAGTTTGACTTGAAAAAAGGAGCTACTTCAAAAGCATTGTCAAGACGGAGGTGAGGGTTCCTTTAAAAATGCATAAATTACTGGGGTGTCCGTTAATCAACCTACAGGCAGCCCGACGGGGGCGGGTCTGGGTGGGGGTGCTGAGGGGACCCGTGGGGACGCATCCAGGGGAGGTGCGGCGGATAAAATACACGTTGAGTAAAAGAGTAAATTAATGTGT
Organism: Muntiacus reevesi; assembly: GCF_963930625.1. Taxonomy (NCBI): domain Eukaryota; kingdom Metazoa; phylum Chordata; class Mammalia; order Artiodactyla; family Cervidae; genus Muntiacus; species Muntiacus reevesi. The sequence goes on along the minus strand of NC_089251.1, from coordinate 3,871,746 downwards.
TTATTACTTACTGCTTGGGCTGCATGTGTGTGTGTGCGTGTGTGCGTGTGTGTGTGTGTGTGTGTGTGGAGAAAAATGAAAGAAAAATGTAGAGTTTTTTCAATAATAAAAAGAGAGTTGCACTGCAGGGCCCCTAAAGCTTGTGAAAAATTAAACTCGACGGATTCAAACTGTCCTATTTCCACTTCAAAAGAGAAGAGGCACTGAGCTCTTCCCAAGTTAGCTTCAAACGCCCAGCACCCCAGAAAGTTTCTTTATAAAAATAAAGGCTCCTGCTCCCCCAAGCACTGTACTGGTTACTGTACCCATGGTCTCTCTCTCTCCTAATTATACCCCTGTGAGTCCATTAATCAACTGGTAAATTATTTAGAGAGTCATGTGCTGTCTTCAGCTGGTACAAACACACCACATGCAAAGGCTTGCTGGAAGCCGGCCGGGGTCCCTCGGGGTCTCCCCTCTGTGCTAAGACAGCTAGCAGCTTGCCAAGGCTGCGCTATTAAAAAAAAAAAAAAAGAAAAAGAAATAGCACGCCGCTTACCTCCTCAGATGGGAAGATTTACTTTGTCTTTCAACTCAGCCACTCTTTGCAAGGTTTTAACAAAAGAGAAAAGCTGGTGTATTGTCGAATCTTTAGTGTGCATTTAGTGAGGAGAATATTAATTCCCCCTCAAAAAAAAAATAAAAAAATAAGGCAGCCCTTCGGCTGAGATCTGATCTGGGCCTCCTGGGACGTGTACTCACGGAAGCCTCTCGAAAATGCTCGTAATCATGCCAGTTTGAGGCTGGTTTGGATTGTTTGTGTTCCGATGGCTGCGTTGGCTGTGGTGAGGTCTCATTACCAGAGAGGGTGCAAATTAAGAGTCTGGAGTCTCCCTCAAACCTCCCGCCTCTTCTCAGGTTCTATTAGGCCTTGAGGGACCTTCTCCAGACAGAAATATTTTGGCGATAACAGGGTTTATGGGAGCGGGCATGGGTAACACGGGGTAATGATCTGTCTTCTGCGTTATCTTTTCTACATGCCAGCACTTGTGCATTTAGGGGAAAGTTACTATGCCAATTAAAGAGCTGTTTTCTCACCTAAAAAAGTCAGTGTGTATCTGGCATGTGTGCCAAGGAATCCAGGCCTTCTTTCAGTTGAACCCCCTCCAACTGCTGGGGGGATGCTGGCAGGGCAGTGCTGGTTACAGAGGTGAAGTGAGTGAGGAGAGCCCCCGCAACCTCGGTCAAGAAGCCGGGTTGGCAGCACCCGGGTGCAGGTGCTCAGTTCTCCCTTCTGATCCTGCAGACCCAGGAGGTGGGAAAAGCTGGGGTCTGACCTGAAAACCCCACCTGGGGGCACACCGTCACTGGCGGCCCCCTCACCTGACATCCCTGCACGAATGGAGCACAATGGGGACAGCTCTAGGCAAGCATCTCACACACTGAGCGCAAAGACTAAACCAGCGAGGATGAAATACACCTCTGGCTGTTTTAATATCTTGCCTAGGTCACCAATCTCCAGAGAAAACACAAGCAAAGTCCAAGAATGAGAACCATGACCAGAGCCAGGGGAGAAGGCCACCATTCTGAACCAGAGACGGTGGCGTACCACTGATCAGACCCAGCTGCCTGGAATGAGGTTATATTAACATCTACCACCAGCAGCCACAGGACCGTAATTTATGGCTGAAATTCCCAGGAGAAGGACTAAAAATAAAGCCACGTGTGCTCAGCTGTGTCCAGCTCTCTGCGACCCCACGGACTGTAGCCCGCCAGGCTCCACTGTTCATGGGATTTCCCAGGCAGGAATACTGGAGTGGGGAGCCATCTCCTTCTCCAGGGGATCTCCCAGACCTAGGGATCAAACCTGCATCTCTATGTCTCCTGCATTGGCAGGCAGATTCTTTACCACTGTGCCACCGGGGAAGCCCCCACACTACACTTGACCTTAGCCAAAAACCCCTAGGGTGAGCTGAGGCCAATGAGAGAGTTCGTTTTCATATTAAGTGAAACTTGAGAAACAAGAATTTCAATGAGCAAGGACAGATGGCTGCCTTCCTTGGGAAGCTCAGGTCTCTGGGGTTAAAAGCCTCACGTCCAGAAGGCCCTCTGGTAGGAATGAAGCACAGAGAAGGCTCAGGGTACGTCATCTGGAGATGGTCACCGCTGTGAGTCACCGATGGTTTAAGCAGAGAATTGAGTTCTAGCTGCCCCCCTGGGTAATTCTGGGCAGAAAAAAACAACGTCTGCACACATGGCCAGAGCACAAAACGGCCACAGAGTCCGCCAGCACTGACCACTGAAGTTTAAATGGCTTTTCAGCAGCTGAGAAGTTATTTTTCCAAAAGCCCAGAAGGGTTTTCAGTTGTTCTGCAACCATGTGCCAGTAACGGAGCTCCGAGGCAGGCAAGCCTGTGTGCTGGGCGGCCTGGCCCCCCGTGTCATGAGCAGCCCCCTCTCTGTGCCCACCGGGGACACGGCTGCCTGAGGAGCGCCGTGTGGGGCCCTGGGGAGTCAACTTGCTCTATTCAGCTCAGCTCCAGTCGGAACGCGTTTAGGAGGTCGGACCTATGTATCTCAAAATCCGGAGCATGGAACAAGCGTCTCCCCAACCCTCCGGCCACAGTGCAGCCGCCAAGAGCCCGGGATCAAGAGATTGGGACGAGCGAAGATGGGGCCCTGGAGTCCTGTGCCCGGTAAATGTGGGAAGAGGGGACGGCAGCGCCGTTATTAATTTTGCGGCTGATTTGAAAGGGGGAGGTGTTGGCAGCACCCGTGAGGATATAAAAGAACATAACTGAGTCTGCAGAGGTCGCGGCTGGGACATCACATCAGGAGGCCCCGTGGGGGCAGTAAGAGGAAGTGGCTCCGTGGGGGGACGGTGACATCTGCGTCTACTCTCTGGGCTGCTGGCGGCGACGGCTGTGAAGACGCCCCGCCATAACCACGCTCCCCGCACGGACTCCGAGGCGCGTGGAGTCAGGGCAGGAGTCCCAGAGAGAGACGGGCAGCAGGTGTGGCCAGGCCGGCCAGCTGCTGGGAGCACAGGGCAGAGTCTCCGGCAGAGGAGGTCCAGCCCCTGGCAGGGCAGTGCCTGTCTTCAGAGGGAGTGACGGGGTGGCCTGCTCTAGGCTGGCTGCAGCCAGGGTGTTCAGAGCGAGTGACGGGGCGGCCTGCTCTAGGCTGGCTGCAGCGCGGGGTGTTCAGAGGGGGTGACGGGGGTGGCCTGCTCTAGGCTGGCTGCAGCGCGGGGTGTTCAGAGGGAGTGACGGGGTGGCCTGCTCTAGGCTGGCTGCAGCGCGGGGTGTTCAGAGGGAGTGATGGGGTGGCCTGCTCTAGGCTGGCTGCAGCGCGGGGTGTTCAGAGTGACATCTGCCAGCCCCCAGGGGCGGGGGCTATGCCCCCGGTGACCGGGCCTGTGGGTCCTTACCACACTCTCTGCCCCTGCAGGATTTCTGGAAATCCTGCAGGACTTCTGGAACCTTCTGGGTTTCGCCTGGGGAAGCCCCGGCGTGGGTTCCCGGGACTGCAGCTGGTCCCCCAGCTGAGATATCTGAAACACCACCAGGTTCTGAGGAGGGAAACCCGAGTCTGCCCCACAGGACAGAGGGGCAGCCGAGCCTCCTTCCCCCAGACGTCCTGTCAGTGGCTGAAAGTGTTCAGGGCCGCGCCCCACCGCGCGTGCGGGCTCGGGACCCTTCGGACCCAGGGCAGCGTGGGGAGAAGGCACGGCCCTCCGGCCCCTCACTCCTGCCGGAGAGGAGAGCCCCTCCTCGGGGGGCCTTGTCCCTCCAGCTTCCACCCTCCGGCTGGCGGGCCCGCGCCCTCGTGTGGACGGCTTCGCTTCCCACCTCAGGCCCCACTCAGGCTCTTCCTGGGGAGGCCTGGGCAGCCCCGTCCCCGCCACAGCGCTGCCTCCCCAGGTCTGCACCTGGTCGGGGGCGTGTTAGGAAGCCCAGCTGTACTCTCAGAGCCCTGTCTCTTTCCCCTCCCGTCTGTCTCCTCCGGGATCAGAACTCAGGGGTCACGCGGTCGATCACCACCCGCCCAAGTCTGCGCCTGAGGCGCGACGCCAGCCGCGGGCGCGCGGACGCCGGCACGTGGGGTGGCAACACGGCGCTTCCAGGTCCAGTCAGACTTTCTCCTGAAGCCCGACTTCAGTGGAGAATCACTGAAGTTTCCGTTTCCTGTCTCTGCTGGGCGGGCGGCGATGCGGGCGGCCAGGCCTGGGTGGTTCCCGCGTGCGTCCTCCAGCAGCCGGGCGCTCTGGTTTCCCCGGCAGCGTCTCCACAGCCCACTAATGAGCCCCTGTTAGTGGTGATGAATGTAAATGCACTCTTTGTTATCCCTGCGAGATGGGGATTAGTGAAATGACAGGACTTATTGCTTCTGTGAGGAAGATACGATGTTGGTGGTTGTTGTCTTTAATTCTGCAGCAAGTGGAGGAGTGTAGGGCTACCTCGTCTAAGGAAAGAGAAGGCTGCGGAGGGAAACATCAGCACAAAGCTCTGCAGACTGAAGCTGCCAAGGGCTGGGTCCCTGTGCAGGAAACGAAGTGTGCGCTCAGTCTCCTTATATCCACCAAAAAAAAAAAAAAGGAAAACTAAAAACCGAAACAACTCTGCCTCTTGACCACCAGTGGAAAGGCCCCTTGGGTCTGTGTTTAGCATGCAGAGAGAGAGGGTTGAAGAGGCTGACTGCGACGACGGAGGAAGGGGCCTCCGGAAGCTGGGAAAGGCCAGGAAACAGACGGTCCCCGGAGAATTCCTCGGGAAGGAACGCAGGCCTGCCGCCACGTGACTTTAGGACTCCTGACCTCCAGGACCGAGAGAGAAGAAATGCGTGTTGTTCCAAAGCGCTGAGTGTTTCAGCCACGAAAGAAAACGAATAACTAGGCAATATCCAGAGATGCAAAGCCACGGGGGACTCGAGCGTCCGGTGCCCAGGGGCGGCAGGGCGCCTTAGTTCAGTGTCACCGGCCCCCGGGCATACGTTCCCTCTGACCTAATCAGGGGTGTCTGCAAACCTGCCCAGTCACAGGCGGGTGCCTTACAGGATCACTGAAAGGAATGCAAATTTGAAAACCACCTAAATACTTACTTTTCACAACTTTTTATTTTGATAAAAAAACTCAAAGGTACAGAACGGTTCCAAGAAGAGGCAAGGAATTTCTGCCTCCCTTTGCCTGAGGTTTACCCCCCTGTCAACATTGCCTCATCTGGTTGGTCACTGTCTTTCTTTCTGAACCACGAAATGCTTTGTCAGGGAGAATTATACAAATTACCCACCCAGTCCGTGCAGGGAATACCATGCAGCAACATTTAAAATGACATAAATCTATTAGCTTGTTATCTTATTCACTCATTAAGGCAACGGATGTTTTTCAGAGGGCCGATCACCTCCGTCCCCCGCCTCAATGGCGGGGAAGCTGGGCTCGCCAGAGGGCGAGGGAGCTTGAGCAGGTGTCGGGCCTCCATCCCGCTGCCCCCACGGCCCGCGCTCCTGTGAACCCGGCACCGGGGTTTGTGTCTCCACCTCTCCACGGAGACGCCCTGGCCTCATGGCTGCTGCGGGGCGGGGTCACCCCGGGATCTGAACCAGACAGGGAAGCACCAGAGCTTGTGCTGGCTGACCCTGTTCACCAGCCGGTGACGCGAACAGACTCGCCTGCTCAGATCACCGTGGCTCCCTGCTCTGATCGCCGCGTCTGGGGGATCCCTTTCTGCCCGCCTCACCGGAACGTCACCGCGGGGACCAGCACACCTTAAGGAGGGCCTGGGGAGAGCCAGGCCAGGACGTCCTCCCCGGGCAGGCCCTCAGAGCGGGGGTCATGGGCGGGCAGCCTGTTCAGAAGTGGCAGGAGGAGGAAGGAGCACTGGGCAGTGAGGGTGTCCCAGCCAGCGCACGCTGACCATCACCACGGCCCCCTCCTCCTTCTGGGTCGGCCTCCTTCATAACAAGCGCCTGTTCATAGCAGACGTGATGACGCAGCTGTGCTCACCGCACAGAGAAGCTACATACAGCCCTTTACAAAATCATGGGAGATGTGGGCGAGGAAAACACGCTGCCTGGGGAGGAGCCCAGACGTGAGCCAGCAGGCCTGTGGCCTGAGCACCTCGCCCCTTCTCTGGGGCTCATCTGTGGACTTGGGAAACGGGAGAGAACAGGTTGGGATCGAGGATGTGCTTTCGGAGCTTAGGTCACAGAGGGGCTCTGCAAAGATGACCTGGTCCAGCCTCCCCTGAGGCCCAATGGCCGGTCAGTCCTCAGGTCTGCAAGGCTGTCTGAGCTTCCTGGCTTCGGACTGCTGACCAGATCAGAATCTTGGCCCCTGGTGTTTTGGGACAGGAGGTGGAAAAGAGGTGGGCAGCTCTGGGCCTCTCCTGGCTCCCAGCTTTAAGTGACAGCAAGCATTCTCGAGAAACAGGGCTGCCTCACCCCATCAGGGAGATGCATTACATTCACAGACCTCGCCCCCCAGCCCCCCATCACTTGGAAGCCAGGATGACCAGCTGGGGAACAAAACCAGAGCCTTTGCCTCCCAGAAAGCCCAGCTTCCATTTCCTGGTGGTCTTTCCCAGTTGGAACCCCCAGGTGCCCAGCGAGCCTCACACAGAACAGTCTCTCTCCAGAGCCTGGAAGGTTCTGGGAGTCACGGCCAGCATGGCCTACCTGCTATCTCCTTCTCGAAAAAGGGCTGGATCATCTCGCCGTATTTGGACTTGTCCGCCACGGCTTCTTTGAGCAGTTGCCCACAGCAGACTAGAGGAGAAAGGAACAGAAAGAAGCCCGTTAAATTTTAAATAGAAGGAAGAATGAGAAGGAAAAAAAAAACAAACCAAAAACCCAGTGCTGCCTGCTGGGGGGGAAAAAAAAGGTCACTGAAAAAAATATAAAAGGGTTTTCTGAGTGAGGGCATGTGTCCAAGTGAAAGGAAGTATCAAAAAGGAATTGGAAATAAAAAAGAAGCCGAGGAAGGATGCTGTGGAATGAAAAAGAATGCATTTGGTGAAAGACATATTAAAAATGGACTCACATATTAAAAATGGACGGCGTGGAGAAGACAACAAGGACTGCCACCACCAGAGAAGGAGCCGCAGGGCCTCGGCGACACCAGGGAGTGCAGACCGCGGCCCTGGGGGCGTGGAGGGTGGACACTCTGGCAGAGAACCATGTGGACCGGCGTGATGCCCACATTCACGCTGCTAATCACTCAAGGGTGGGTGGGGACCCTGGAGTCTCCATGGCCCCTGTGATGACGAGTCCAGACACCATCAAGCGCTACAACAAAAGGACGCACAGGTGCCTTTCTCTCATGAGCAACCACTGTGTCTCTAGACCCCGGCTGGGGCTGACACACAGGGCGTGCCAGTTACCGAGCCTGGAAGGAATAAACACAGTTGCTCTCTCCTTGGCTACGAAAACCTTGACAGCCAGAGCCGGAAGGGTCCAGCCACGTTTTCATGAGTTGTTAATAGCACAGTCTTACTTTTCTTAATTTTAAAGGTAAGGACTTGACCTCCTACATTGAAGAAATCGAAATCCTAAAGTTAAATGGATGAGTTGAATGTTAAAGATGACGACCACCAAAGACAGACACCTCTGGAGTGACATGTTCAATTCTCTGTGTAGCAGCAGCGACCGTGTGCAGAGTGGCTATGGCTTCACTCGCTAACGAGGAGTAATAAAGGCAGCCGAGACCTTTCCCTACGCCAAGCACTGTGCCTGCCAGTCGTGGTTGGTATTATCCAGCCCGCATGCTAACTGCAGCTTTTTAGGTAAGGAGACAGAACCAAAGAGGCGGTGTGTACTGTCCTAAGTCACCAGCGAGTAAGTGGCAGAGCTGGGATTCAAACCCAGGTCTGTGTGACACCAAAACTAGGCTGAGCCTCCAGTTCTGACCAGGAGGGAGGAGCAGGTATCCTATTTCCCTTCTGTCATAAAAAGCCATAAAACTAAACAAAATACATGAGGCAACTCTTTTCAGGCACTTGGTCAGGAGACATGCGGGGCTGTGGTCCTTGAGAAAGGAGACACGCCAAGTGGGGCTCACTCACCCCGGACTTGGACCTACAGGTACTGCCCGTCCCACGGCTAGGGGGACGTGGAACCCAGACAGAGCAGGGGACACAGCATTGGAGTCTGGGGCCCTGAGGCAGCTGCACTTTGTAGGACAGAACAGTGGACGGGGCCGGGAGCAGGCTTAGAAATCTGCAGGAGGCTTCCCTGGAGTCCCTGATCAGTGCCAGACTACATGTGTAGAGGGGAGGCTCCACAGGGCCTGGGGGAGAGAGCCCACAGGGTCGCCGGGAACTGATGGGGGGTCCATACAGGGCAAGATGAGGCCGGCAGCCGATGGCCAGAGTCAGAGGCCTCGCTCGGCACCTCAGACCCACAGCTGAGACTGCAGGAAGGCCACGCTTCAGGTGTGAGGATACACAGGCCCCAGAGGAAGTCCCACCTCGTAGGTGCGTGCTAAGCTGCTTCAGTCGTGTCTGACTCTTTACGACCCTGTGCGCTGCAGCCCGCCAGGCTCCTCTGTCCATGGGATTCGCCAGGCAAGTGGAGTGGGTTGCCATGCTCGGCTCCCAGAGTTCTTCCCGGCCCAGGGATCGAACTCATGTCTCTTATGTCTCCTGAATTGGCAGGAGGGTTCTTTACCACCAGTGCCACCTGGGAAGCCCAATCCCACCTTAACAAAGACTAAAACTAAGCCTCAGTGAGGTCAAGCTGATCCTCCAGGAAACTAACTGCCTGCCTGTTAGAACTCAGCTCTTTTTCATGTGATGCTCTCAAAGCAGGACCACACAATCCAGACTCTCAAAAATGTGAGAACCACAATGTTCAGCGTATAATAAAAAAACACTTGAGATAAAAAAAAAAAACCCAACAAAAACAACAAACAAAAACTACCAGGAAAATGTGACCCCTACAAGGAGAGACAACAGGTCCTAGTATCATAGGTTAAGAGAGCACATGGATGTCAGTATTTGCACATAAGAACCATAAAATGGCTATTATGAATATGTTTAAACTTGAAAAGATTATTAAAATGAATAAAAAGATGTGGAATCTCAGCAGAGAAAAGGAAACTATAAAAAAGAACCAGATGGAAGTTCCAGAACTGGGAAATACAATATTCTTCAATGGAAAACATCACTGAATAAGCTGCAATCAGTGAATCTGAAGACATGAAAACAGGCACTAGGAAGTATTCACAAGGAAGCAAAGAGAAGGTGGGGAGGGGACTGGGGGAAAAAAAAGAATAAAACTTCAAAGAGCTGGAAGTTTGACATACATGTAACTAGAGTTCCAAAAAGAGGAGAGAGAGGGAGGGAGGGATGGGGAGAGAGAGGGAATATTTGAGAAAATAATGGGAGAAAATTTTCAAAATTTGATAAAAAGTATCAACCCATAGACCCAAGACTGTCTGATAGCTAAGCAAAAAGAACACAAAATAAACTGCACCTTGATACATTATAGTTAAATTTTTGAAAACCAAACAGAAAATATTAGAAGCAACTAGAAGTGAGTGAGATGCTTTATATATAAGAGAACAAAGATAAAAAATAATCTCTGAGTTCTCATCAGGAGCAATGCAATGGAATGCGTCAATGCAACAATGAAATGATACCTTTAAAGTGCTAAGAGGGGGGAGAAACCTGTCAACATAGATTTCTATATGCAGCAAAAACATCCTTCAAGAACGAAGGTGAGATAAAGACATTTTCAGACAGATGAAAGCCGAATTTCACCAGCAGACTTGCACTACAAGATATGTTAAAGGAAGTTCTTTAGGCTGAAAGAAAATGATATATCAGATGGAGACTTGGATCTAAACAAAGGAGGGAAAAGTGTTGATACTGAGTACATATAAAAGCCCTTTCCCCCTGTCTCTTGACTTAAAAAAAATGACTGTTTAAAGCAAAAATAATTACAATATACTGTAGGGTTGATGACATACGTAGGAGTAAAACGTGTGACTACAGTAACATGCAGAACCAGAGCAGGGCGAAGGGAAAGACGCTGTCAGGCTCTCCTGTTCCCCATGAAGAGGCACAGCATTGATTCAGGACAGACTGTGAAGGAGAACGTGTAACCCCAGAGCAACCACAAATGAGACGGACCAAGGAGACACAGCCAGAAGGGCAGTGGGGGAAATAAAGTGCATTACTAGAAAATGCTTCTGACCAATCCAAAAGCAGGCAGGAAAGGAAGAACAAAGAACAAGGGCTTCCCTGGCGGTTAAGGGGCCGCCTGCCAATACAGAGGACGTGGGTTAGACGCCTGGTCTGGGAGGACCCCACAGGCTGCAGGGCGACTAAACCCGTGCACACGTCCTGAGCCCAGGCTCTGGAGCCCTCAAGCCACAGCTAGAGAAGCTCACAGGCAGCAATGAAGATCTACCACAGCCAAAAAAAAAGAAACACCACACAAACAGAAGACAAAAAATCAGAATGGTCGACTTGAAACCACCCATATAAAAGATCACTTTAAAGGGAAATGGACTAAACACTTCAATTAAAAGGCAGAAAATGTCAGGCTGAATTTTTTTTTCAAAGCAATTATGTGTTGCCTACAAGACACATATTTAGAATATAAGACATGGATAGTTCAAAAAAAGAAAGAATAGAGGTTATACTTATCAGATAAAGTGGGCTTGGAGAAAACGAGCATTACTGGAGAGGTGGAGGAGTGCTTCCTAACCATAAGGGGAGATCGCACCAAGAAGAGGCCACACTCCTTAATGCACACACAGCCTCAGATTTCAGGAAGCAAAGACCGGCAGAAAAATAGAGAAACCTGCAGGCAGAGCTGGAGCTTTTAATGCACCTCTCTCAGCTACTGAAATAATAAGCAGAGAGAAATCATTAAGGACACAGGGGAAGTGATCACACTATCAGACACCTCACCTCACTGACATTCTTAGAGCACGATATTCAACAAAACCAGTGTATATATTCTTTTCAAGTGCACATGTATTTCACCAATATGGACATGTGCTGGGCCATAAAAAAAGCCTCAATACATTTTAAAGGGTTGAAATCATATAGGGTATGTCCTTTGACCTCAAGAGAATTAAAGAAACAAAAAACAATCTGGGAAATTCCCAAATATTTGGACAGTGAGCAGTATACTTCCAAATAATGCATGGGTCAAAAAAACCACAAAGGAGATTAGAAAATACTTTGAACTGAATGATAAAACACAGCATATTAAAATTTTGTGAGATGCAACCAAAGAAGTGTTTAGAGATAATTGTGTAACATTAAGTGCTTATATTGGGAAAAGTGAAAGTGCTAAGTTGCTCAGTCATTTTGTCCAACTCTCTGCAACCCACAGGTTTCTCTGTCTGTGGAATCCTCCAGGCAAGAATACGGGAGTGGGTTGCCATCTCCCCTGGAGAAGGGGATCTTCCCAACCTAGGGATCAAACCTGGGTCCCCCATATTGCTTTGCACGCCTTCTCTTACCATCTGAGCCACCAGGGAAGGCCCACTTATACTAGGAGAATGGTTTAAAACCTCTGCCTGTAGCCACCTCACTCTGCAATATTCTAAGATGATACTGTAACAGGGTCAAAGCACTGAGGCTTCAGACACCTGTGACCTGGGGCTGTGCTGGGATAAGCCCCGCCTCACCTCATTCCTCCAGCTCAGCGCGAGCCCACCTCCATCCTTAAGTGAGCCTCTTCTTTTTTCTACAATTTCCCTATCTATGTAACAAATAAAATGCACTGCATATTGCAGGCATGCAATGAGTGAAATTAATGGCATTTTAATAAAAGTCTTGGGACTTTCCTGGTGGGCCAGTGGTTAAGACTCTGAGTTCCCCATGCAGGGGGCACAGGTTCAACCTCTGACCTAGGAACTTAAGATCCCACGTGCTGCTCACTAGGGCCAAAAAAAACCCACAAAACTTCATGGTTGTTTCTGGTTAGAAAATCCATGTTCAGTGCAGGGAAAAAAAAAATCAGAATTGTGTAACAACACATCACTCTACAGAGATAACCAATTTGGTACCTGGATGTTCCTTCAGACGTTTCTGAGCCCAGACTAACACACTTTTCTGAACAAAGATGAGACCATCCCCTCAACGCTATAGAGTGACTTTGTTTTCCATTCCGCTCCCAGGTAACAACACTTCAGGGACATGGAGTCACTTTACAGGTTTCTTTTTAAAGCTGCCCACAGCTTACTTAACTAGCGCTCTTATGAACAGTCTGGGGTCGCCTTTATGTTTCATCACGCATCCTTCACATCTTTTTTTGACTATCTGGGGGAGTGTTGCAGCAGAATAAAGTCCTAGGTGTGAAGTCACGGGGCCAAAGGATGAGCATGGGTCACATGTTAATCAGTAGTGGCCTTTATCTTACAAAAGGTTGTGCCTGTTTATATTCTCACCAGCTATAGCCAGGAGTCTTTCAATAAACCTTGTGGGAGTGAATGTGGCTTGTTTGTTCTGAGATGTTTTCCCACAAGTGAGAGGTTCATAAATGTGAAAACCCAAGGCAGGGGGTTGTGGTGGGGGGCGGTGGGGGTGGGCAGCAGGGGGCCTCTGGGGGCAGAGCGGCAGTTCCTAGAGCTTTGGGTGCAGACAGGTCTCTGCAGAGAGACCCCACCCAACAGCTCAGCGCTTGCCTCTGCCAACCACAGGTTCCCTAACTAGGTTTACTGAAATCTTACGATGTTTTGGGTTTCTCAAAAACACCTTTGAGAAATGTGAACTTTGAATCAGTCTCCAAATGCTCAGTTATTGAAACGAGCCCCAAATGACTCTTTGGCTACCAAGCAAAAATCAGCGTGAGCTTTTCTATTTTCTGTTTGGAAAACTCTAGGCGAATCTGATTTCTTTACGAAAACAATTTAAACTAAACAGCACTTTTCTTGAACGAGCCTGTCTGCATAAACAAGCTTTGGCCCAGTGGTAATTATCTAAATTGCTTTGCACAATATTAAGGTGTCACTTTAGTGTTTTTCAGACCCTCCCGCTGCCATTAAGGCTCTTCTTACTATGTTTCTTCACGTGTCTTCACCTACCAAGAAGCTAAATAAACCTGTGGGTGTGGCCACAACTAGAGCGGGGCTCATTCTTTACAAAGGAGTCGCCTGTAACAGCAGCTGGAATTCTAGTTTTATAGTATTCTTAAGAGGTAAACACAAAAGGAGAAGGAGTTATTTGAATAATTATACTTAAAAAACAAAACAAAACTTGGATACAAGAAAAGTATACCTTTTATTGTAAAGTATCCAGATGATTTTTCCATGCTAACCAAAATGGAATACTGCTATTTATTCGTTTTACTAAAACACTCACACAACTATTGCTATTTTTCCATACTTAACGGAATAAGCATTCAGTTCTCCACCTTCAACTTTTGTCATTGATTCCTGGCTGGGAATCTCAGTGGCTTTGGGATTTTAAGTTGGAGACCTAACTGAAAAGCATTTTTTATTCAAAACTTGAGCATTCTAGGGTGGCATGTATATATTTGTGTGTCGGTATACATGTATATCTGTATGGTGTGTATGTATCATTTGGGGCCATAAGCATGCAGATTTATATATTTGGGGGTGCAGGTCTCATGTTGCCTGAGTAAATAAAGTAGAGGTTGCTGAGGCTTCCGCAGCATTTGAAGTGGGAGGGGGTCAGTGCCTCCATCTCCTCCCTTGCAGTGTGTCTCCTACAAGCATCCTTTCTAGCCCTTTATCCTCCTGAAACCTGGCTGGCATCCAAGACCACCTGGGACCACCCCAGGAAAGACCTGGAGAACTGATTTCAATATTTTCTCTCCTCCTGGTAAAATATTTATTGAAACTGTGCTGAGCGAGAAGCCTTTCTCTGGTTCAGAAATTGTCTGCCTGTAAGCACGCTGACCTGGGTTGGGGGAACCAAACGAGACTGGAGAAAATAAATAAACAGCAGGTTCACATTATGCAAGAACTCCGGCTTTGAGGGGAATGGCGGGGGGCGGGGGGCGCCTCTGGGGCAAAGCACAGAAAAACCACTGAGCCAAAGGACATAAAAGATGAGGACCAGAAAACGGTCCAGCGCTTTGGGCTGCAGACAGGTTTTTATTGGTTAATGTTTTCATGGCCATGTTCTTTAGGAGGCAGAAAACTACCCATGCAAAGATGGATTAACTGGAAACTGTTCGGAGCAGAGAGCAAGAAAGAGAAGTGATGCCGATCCCCTCACTGCTCCCATGACACGGGAGGGCCTGGGAGAGCAGGATGCCATGGAAGGTTCTGGAAGCAGGGCAGCACCAGGGCACTTACCATTGATGAGGCCGTATTTCTGGGCCAGGAGGGCGGCCTGCAGGCTTTTCCCACTGCCCACGGGCCCGCAAAGCAGCACCCTTGGGGTGAACGGGGCATTGGATCGATGGCTGGTTTGGACGTAGGTCAGAGCTGGAACGAGAGGAGGGCAGGATGATGAACCAGGCTCCTAGAGAAAGGGGGCCAACTCACAGCACCCCTGCGTGGGTTCTGTTAACAGCAGTAATTATTTCTCTGTTTTCGGCCCCGGGGAAACCCTCTGGGCATCTGCCAGGCGACCACAGGGTGAAGCTGCGGGGAAGGAGCTACCCTTCAGGCCTGGGCACCAAGGCGGGAGGGGACAATGAGAGGCACAGAGGTCGCCCTCAGAGAGCACACTGTCCCGGGATTCCTAACACAGCACGGGGTCAGCGCTGCCCTCACGGTCCGAGGAGGGCTGGGGGTGCTGTTGAGGGCTGGTCCTGGGACATAGAAAACACACTAAATATTGGTCTGGGGGACTTTTCTGGGGGTCCAGTAATTAAAAGTTCATGCTTCCACTGCAGGGGGGCGTGGGTTCAATCCCTGGTCAGGGAAAGAAGATCCTACATGCCATGCAGCATGGATGGCCAAAAAAAAAAAAAAATTGTGCTGAGATGTTTCTCAATTGAATGCAGGCTGAGCTTCAGCCTGAGGCCCCGGGACCAGGCCAACCTCCTGGAGTCAGACATAAGCTTTGATAAACGCGTCAGGCCATGCGGGGGCCTGGCACATGGGGGACTTCTAAAGGCCTCTGGAATTGGTGGAGAATAAATTGCAGCCTCACTCCAGTGACACCAACTTTGTCGCGAGCCTCCAAAGAGGCCGCGATCAAACAGGTCCTGGCGTGGGCAGACAGAGGCCTTGCCTGGGGTGCCCTGGCATTTGAGGAACAAAGAGTCAGGGGCACAGGGGCGAGGTGCCTGCACTGTGGGGGGCACTGGATGCCAAAGCTACTGAACATTAAACCGGCTCACCTCCCACTCGAGCGTGGAGGGGGCACCAGAGCGAGCTGGGCGGGTTGTTAACGGGCTGCCACTCGGCACGTGGGCGGGGGGGGGGGGGACAGCCCCCCTGCTGAGGCCGAGGGTGGGTACCTCCACCCAGTCCTCCTTTGCATCAAAAGGGGGTCTCCCTCCCCAACCCCGCCTCCTGCCGGGAACCCGGACCATCCCCAGCAGGTGCCGGGGTTCCTGCAGGCAGCATGTTGAGTCAGCCACTCACCCAGGATGGAACCCATCCGAAGACAGGAAGGGGTCCCAGGGCACCGCCCTGACACCTGGGACAGGTGGGCAGGGTCTGCCAAGCTCCTGGCATCCAGGGCGCTCCCTGGCCCCCACCCACCAGGTGCTGGTAGCACGCCCCCTAGTGGTGACAACCGCAAGTGCCTCCAAACATCTCCGGCGGGGAAGGGGACAAAATTGGAAATTGCTGGGGTGTGTTCACTGGGCAAATTTTGAAGTCTCAGAACTTTGCGGGACTTTTTTTGATACGAAGGTTCATTAGGGATAGTACGATTCCTCTCTGTCTTGGAACTAAAGGCACAGGTAGGTTACCAGGTCTTCATGGTCAGGATGACAATCTGCCAAGCTAAACTCTCTACCAGCCTCGTCTGATCTGAGCCATGGACCGTCCCCCAAGGGAGGTGCTTTCCTTGTCTGCGTTTTGCAGAGTTGGCAGGGCTAGGGCCACTCTCCCAAGCCCACTCCCAAGTGTTGCCAGGGGTAACACTTTCCACCAGCAAGACCAACCCGGGAGACAGAGACTCCAGCAAGGCTGTCTTTATCCTCAGACCTTCCAGGAGCCAGCCCATCTGAAGAGCACAAATACTACAGGCACAGCAGCCTGCTTACAAATGATGCTTAATTTACAGTAAATAACTAAGTTAATTAGAAGTAATGATCCCCCAGACAGTCTCAACATCTAATTATTCTTTTTAAAAATATGTGGTTGCTGGATGCACTGCAGAGAGATTAAAAAAAAACAACACAGAGAGAATTCTGCATTCCAATTTTCAATTTATCTCTCTGCATTATTAATTAATAATAATTAATATTCAGACGCTCACATTTTTATTTACAATTCCAGGCATGAATTCTTTATGAACGATCATATGAACTTTTAAATTTAATTAAGTAATTTGGAAGTAATTAATGTGTAAATTCAGAATCATGGCATAAGATAAATGTTGTGGTTGTTTATCTTCGGAGTGCAGTGTTTGCTACTAAAGACCCTTCCGAGATGCAAAATCACTGGAAATTTACAAGGCGTCTGCAAGCCTGACATTTTTCAAAGTAGCATCACCCTGTAGACATCCCCCCTTGCCCGCTGACCCCCCTTCAGAGACCGAGGCTGTGCCGCTCTCTGCTCTCCCGGTAAAGCAAAGCCACCCACTGGCAGATGGGGGCTGGCGGTACTAGGGAGCTCAGAACCACCTCCCCACCAAAACTAAATGTCTCTGGAAGAGATTTAAGAGGATATACCAAAAAAAGGCACTGTAAACTGTGAAGTGTCTTAGAACCCCTGCAGTGGCATTTTTATCTTCTCAGGCACCCACAGCATCGCACAGAAGGGTCTGACTGGGTATGAAGCTCAGCAAGACTTTTTTTAAAAAAAACCAGGTGAATTCTCTGACCGTCCAGTGGTTAGGACCCTGCATTTTCACTGCAGAGGGCTGGGGTTCAACCCCTGGTTAGGATACTAGGATCCCCCAAGCCACACGGTGCAGCTGAAAAAAATAAAATAAATAAAAGGAAAAAATAAAAAATAAAAAATGATAAGCAGCTGCTTTCAATTCAGTTCAAGTCGTGTCCGACTCTTTGCATCCCCATTGACTGCAGCATGCCAGGTCTCCCTGTCCATCACCAACTCCTGGAGCTTGCTCAAACTCACGTCCATTGAGTCTGTGATGCCATCCAACCATCTCATTCTCTGTCATCCCCTTCTGCCTCCTTCAATCTTTCCCAGCATCAGGGTCTTTTCCAGTGAGTCAGTTCTTCGCATCAGGTGGCCAAAGGATTGGAGTTTCAGCTTCAGCATCAGTCCTTCCAATGAACATTCAGGACTGATTTCCTTTAGGATGGACTGGTTGGGTCTCCTTGCTGTCCAAGGGACTCTCAAGAGCTGCTTTGGGGGAGAATTATTCTAACTTCCTTGTCCTTTGGGACCGGATGTTGAAGCATGACGACAGCAGTGCCTGACACTCACTGAGCCGTCACTCTGCACCAGCCCCTGGACTCACGGCTGCAATGCCTGCTTTGCAGGATCTCACACAGTCCAGCCTCACCTAAGTCTATGAGGAAGGATCCATCTTTGTGCCCATTTTTTGGGATGACAAAACTGAGGCCCAGAGAGATTACGAGAGTTACCACAGATGGCACAGCTGATGTGTGGTGGGGCTGAGGCTCGCTCACATGTCACTTGGCCCTGAGGTCTCAATGGTCAGACCTCTGGCCCCCAAACAGGCCTGTTTCAGCCACTTTCTGGGAAACTGCTGTGAACATACGTTACTGCTCCTGAGCTAGGGCTGTGCCCATGATGGGGCTGCTTTCGCTGTCCTCAAGGGGCTCAGGACACCTGATGTCTATTTTGTTGTTGTTGTTTGTTTTCTCGTGGCGGTGGTGGGTTTGGTTTGTATGTCTGTTTAATTTTTATAAATTTTCTCTTTCTCCTCCTTGATCCTCAGAGCAAGATTTCTTTTTTCTTTTAAAGACTTTTTATGTGAACCTTTTTAAAAAATGTATTCATGTATTTATTAAATATTTATTTATTTAACTTGGCTGCCCCAGGTCATAGTTGCAGCATGTGGGGTCTAGTTCCCTGCCCAGGGGTCAAACCCGGGCCCCCCGCACTGGAAGGCAAAGTCCGGCCACTAGACCACCGGGGAAGTCCCAGGCCAAGCCTGCGTGCCCCCAGCCCTCCCACCCCGTCCCCACCTCTCCTCGCTCCAAGTCAAGTCCGGTGACCGCTCAGGGTGTAGAGTACTAGCCCAGGGTCTCCGAGGGGGACGCTCTTGGGGACCCCACCCTTGTTTCTGGGCAGGGACCCTGGGCTGCCCACGACGTGACTCCCCCACTCCCAGGCACGCCCTGGACGCCGCCAGATGAAGTGATACGGGGACAGGACGGGTGGAGGGGCCGTCTGGGTTTACCCTGGTAGAAGACGTCCACGCAGGGCTGGTCGGCGTTGATGACCTTCAGGATCTTGGGGTATGAGGGGAGGATCCTGACGATGTTCCTGTGATACTCCAGCAGCTTCCGCGCCGTCTCCCCCTCCGAGATGCCTGAGGGCATCATCAGTCGGTTCTGGATTTCCGACTCAGGCGGCCAGTCGAAGGTGGTGTGATAGATCTCTGCCAGAGAGAGGGACGCGGTTAGAGTCACCCGCTCATCCTGGAAGCAGAGCCTGCAGGTCCCAGGGACGCCTGTTCGCCCACCCCAACGGTGGCTTCAGCCTGCTCCCCCACTGCTGCTAGTAACAAACTGATGAGGATGCTGGGGTGACGGGAAGGGCGGCGCTCACTCTGTGCCGGGCACCCACCCGCAGGCTCTCTGCCTTCTCACGGGATCGGCTCACAGGACGGGGCCTGGCGCTCTCAGCCTCAGGTCCAGGTGAGAACAGCAAACCTGAGACACTGGGCAAGTCTTCCCACGCCCCAAGGCTACAAGCGGGCAGGGACCTCGGTCTGTCTGCTGCCGAAGCTGAGAGGGGGCGCTCAGTGAGGGCTAGGGGCTGTGACTAGGACCTGAGACCTCTGAGATCCCACGGGGCGGGCGGATGCAGGAGGAGACTACCATACCTCCAGTCTGAGGGTCGATCCTCTTCCCCAAGTTTCTCTCAATCAAGACGGTGTCTGGAGCGCTCAGCGCGACTGGGCAGAGAAGGAAAGAAGCCAAACCAGTCACGGTGGGCAGCGGGACCCTAGAACACCCACCATCTCCACCCCCATCAACTCCCTAAGAGAGACGGCAGGACACAGACAAGGAATCTCAGGACAGAGGCCGCCCGCGTGTGAACACTGCCTGCCGACCGCCTCAGGGCCACCAGTAACTGCGACATCCCTATACGGAAGGCTTTGGCCACATCTGGGATTATTTCTTATAGAGAGCTTCTCTGTGGTCCAGTTTCCACTGGTTTCTCAGAGTTTCCCACGGTTGAGATGGGGGGCTTCCTGAAACGGGGAAGAGCAAAACCCCAGGGTCCTAAGCGCAAGCCCCGAACGCGTCTAGCTCTTGGAGAACTCGGCTGTGCGGTCCTCCTGGTTCCTGCCAGGTCACAGGCCCGTCGGCCCCTCCTGGATGGTGGCGCCTGGGCTGAGGGTGGCGCTGGGGAGCCGCTGACACGGCAGAGGGTGGGCGCTCACTCTTGGGGTCCGCAGCATTGGTGGGCAGAGTTACTCACTGACATGTCTCGGGGAGATGCCGAGGGTCTGGATCGTCAGAGCCTGCTCCCGCGTCTCGGGGATGCCGTCCAGAATCCAGCCCTAGAAAGCGGATGTGGAAAGAGGCTCACCTATGTTTACATTTTCAGATTGTGGGGGGAGTTATTATAAAAAGAATATTGGGGCTTCCCTGGTGGTCCAGTGGCTAAGACCCTGTGCTCCCAATGCAGGGGACCCAGGATTGATCCCTGGTCAGGGAACTAAGATCCCATATGCCAACAACTAAAGACCCACAGGCCGCCACAAAGACCCAGCACCAGCAGATCCAAATAAATAAAGAATAATTTTTTAAAAAAAATTATCATATCATAGTTTTCTAGAAAGACTGGAACTTCTAAGATAAGAGAAAATAAATGTTTCTGATAGCTGCATCAAACTTACTTAACAATCCCTCTCATAATATCACATTCCCTTCTGAACCTGACATTTGTGATGATAGACACAACATAGAGATTTTCTGCCCTGATTTTTTTTCCCATCCCACATTATAACCACACTGCATTTTTTTCACATTGACCCACCTCTTCCCTGGCCATATAACATCCCACCGGTGAGCTGTCTCACTTACTGAACCATGCACCATGACTGGACATTTCACCCACTGACCATTCTCACAGTTATAAATAACACTGTAAGGAACATCTTTGTGTTGCGGCTCTTTCCACATTTTGGGTTATTTCCCAAAGACAGCTTTTCAGATATGAGAGGCAAGGAACCATCAAGGGCAAAACAAAAGCCTGCAAGTCCTGGATGAACAGAACATTAGGAGGCCTGAGTCCACATTTCTGTTCCTAGTGAACTTGTTTTAGGGCTGAACTTCTTCAGGCACCCTCTTGGGTCAGCTGGGGAACCGGTTTAGAAGGTTATTTTCATGAACCCTTTCAGTCCACCTGTGAAGGTCACACGCGATTGCTGCACACCACGTGGAAAATACCACAGGGCTGAAACGATGATGCTTGTCGCTGACTGACACCACCGACCCACAGCTGGCCGCTGCTAACACTTTGGTGCATCTCCTTCCAGGCTTCACATACGGATATCTTTTTTTCCTGGTTGGGGGTGGGGAAGGCAGTGGAGGGAGAAAAATCACACTGCATATACTATTTTGTAATCTGTCCTTTTCACATAGTGAGAACACTTAATGCACATTTTCCCATATCACAGAATTCTCCTCTCCTGGGAGTTTTTGCAGCTGCCAAGCATTGCATGAATTGACCTGCCAAATGCTAACGAATCATATACTGCTGCTCATTTAGTTTCATTCCATTACTTTTAAAAAAAGGAAACAAAACTATTTATTAGGGACTTTCTAGTGGCCCAGTAGTTAAGACTCCAGCTTACACAGCAGCGGGCGCAGGCTCAATCCCTGGTCAGGGAGCTAAGATCCCACATGCATTTTGGTATGCATCCCCCGCAAAAAAAAAACCCTGATAAATTTCTAAAAGTTGATACCTTCTTTTATCATTTTTGATACATTTTGCCACATCAAGCTACAAACTTGTCCACCAGTTTCTGAACCAATGGCAGATCACCTGTTCAGTTTCCCTGCATCCTGGCCAACCTCAGGCTCTGTCTCAGAGAAAAGCTGTCTAGCAAGACAGCATAGCATTGCTGTTTTAATTTGCATCTCTTTGAGCACTAATGAGGTTCAATATTTTTTCCATGTGTGCACTGGTTATTTGAAATTTCATTCTTCCAAAATGTCCATTCATGTCATCTATTCACTCTGCCCTTGGGGTTTTATCCTCTTATTTGTTCACAAGAGCTCTTCACATATTAAGAATATTAATTTATTTTGGCAACTGTTACCAGAGACTCCTTGAGGCAGACAAAGCTACCAACATTTTCCACAGTTTGGCTTTGGCCTTTTAATTTTGTGTATGTGTTTTTTAACACATAAGTTTACGGCCAAATCAATCAATGCTTTTTTCTTTGGATTCTGGTGTTGAGTAGATATATAAAAAGGCCCTTGTCACTGCAAAAGCTGGTAAATATTCACCTGCATTTAAACTGTGTTCTTTTAACAGTTTAATTTTTTACCCTGAAATAGTATATTTAATAGAGCCACATTTTTTTTCCCAAAAATGATGTGTGCCTGACCTAATCCATTTTTATGTGGATTTCCAACTATCCCAGGGTCATCTATGAAACAGTCTGTCCTGTTCGCTCTGTTGGTTTAGTTGCTAAGTCATGTCTGACTCTTGTGACCCCATGGATAGCTGGCCAGGCTCCTCTGTCCATGGGATTTTCTAGGCAAGAATACTAGAGTGGGTTACCATTTCCTTCTCCAGGGGATCTTCCTGGGTCAGGAATCTGTGGAATCCACAGGTCTGTGGATTCTTTACCCACTGAGCTGCAAGGGAAGCCCCTCTTCCTACTAAATATCAAAAAAATTTTAACACAGTCCACATGTTGGTGTGATGTTGGTTCTGGCATCTTTCTTCCTGTAGACTCTTGTGTCAGACTCACACTGTTTAAATTACTGTCGTTTTATAATTTATTGTTCTATCTAGTGGGAGATGCTCCTCCTCCATTTTCTTTTTTTAAAAAACCTTGTTCCTCCAGGTAGATGAAGACTATTTTGTTAAGTTCCAAAGACATAAGTTCTACAAGGTTGGGGATGACATTAAATGTAGAGGTTACTTTATGGAGGATGGACATTTTTACAATATCAAGTCAAAACGTCTTCCTGGGAATCCCCTGGTGGTGCAGTGGTTAGGCCACAGCTATCTACGTGACAGGGTTCTGGGTTCCATTCCTGGTCAGGGAACTAAGATTCTGCAAGTCACGTGACCCCCCCCAAATTATCTTCCCATTTGTTTACACTGTTTTTCTCTTTTTTTGATGTTCCCCAACAATATTCACATTAAACAATTTCTAGAGCCTTTTCAAATCCCTTGAGTCTGGAGTTACACATGTGTCTTAGGTGCTCAGTCGTACCCAGGTCTTGTGACCCCATGGACTGTAGCCCGCCAGGCTTCTCTGTCCATGGGATTTCCCGGGCAAGAACACTGGAATGAGTTGCCATTTCCTTCTCCAGGGGATCTTCTTTACCACTGAGCCACCTGGGAAGCCCTCACATATATACTATTTAATGCCTTCAACTTGATGGCCAGATAAAGCGAGATTTAGAAGGGTGAAATAAAGTCACAGATAATCTCAGGTCTCCCTTCTTTTCAGGGAGGTACAGTGAAAAAGCACAGCTTTATTCATTTACCAGGCAAGGGAAGACATAGCCGGCTCCTGCGTCAAAAAACTGGGTCTCCCTTAGATCTCCATTCTGCAGTGAGAAGCGTCAGGCAACCCCAAGCAGATGTCCAGGTTTCTGAGGCTGGCTCCCAGAAGGGGGCTCCCCCTGCCGTAGGCCCTGCCCTCTCAGCAATTATAAAACTTTGGTTCCTTTAAGGTCAGAGGATGGACTGATGGGATAAACTCAGACCCAAGGTCACTTGTAATTCATAACACCTGATATATAGAACACCACGTGGCTGAGGGCAAGTCATGTCTTTCTTTTAAAAAAAGGGGAAAGGGTCACATTTCTCCAATATTGAAATATTTAGGCTCCAATAGCCTCAAGTGACAGTTAAAAAAAAGCTAAACAAATTTATAGAGTAAAGAGTGTTGGAAAAATCAGGCATGCTTTCATTAATTTCTTAAATTATGCAGGAGAACACACAGCCACGGAGGCCCTGGACTCTAGAACTAATGAAGCAAAAGTGAAAAAAAAAAATAGAAACCAAGATTTTTAACAGCCTTTTGCTCCCTCAAGTCCTTGTTATAGGCAGCCAAGTGTTGGCTGCAGCTCTTAAAAAAAGCAAATACCTACATATGTGCGCACCCCTCTAGGAACCAGGAGGTGTGGGGTCTGAAACCCACCCCCCAACCTACGGTTCTGGAAGCCGAACCCAAATGTTCGGAAATTTGGCTACATTCAGACCCCTTCATTTTTTTCCATATCTGGAAGGGAGGGAGCTGGAGCCCACTGACCACTTCTTCTAGGACCAGGGCGGGTAATTCTGTTTCGAATCCTGGTTTTTAAGCTGAAAGGAGGGTGGAACTCCACCTTCGCTCAGCACCGAGAAAGACCTCCGCTTTTAATATTACATTACCGAGCAATCATTATAAGCTCACCCATAAATTTGCAGCTGATATCAGTATGTGGTCCAAAGCTTTTAGAACTATTCAGGGAAACAGCTCTCGCTGACTGGAGAAAGCGGGCCTTCCAATTACACAGGGAAAGTGCAGCAAAGTGGGGAACATCTTCCTAATTAGCTGGCCTCGCTCGTGTGTCATCCTCGTGCGGACGTGACATTTAAGGAGGGAGAAGGCAGGGGGGCTTGAAGTGAATCCCAGGCCACCTTGGCTCTCCGGGTCTACGCGTCCAGACTCGGGGAGATGGTCCAATCACCCAAGGTGCAAAGAAACGAGGTCCCTGGGGGACACACCTCCTTCCCCTTCCCCATCAACCTTACATCTTAGCATTCAGATCTCAGCCTGCATGCTGCTTCCTCAGAAAGGCCCTCTCTGACGAGCCAGTCTTAAGGAGTCTCCCACTCACTCTGTCACATCATCTGTTGACCTCTTAGGATGGCACCCACACCCCACTAGTCCCCGCCTCCGCTCGCCTGGGAAGGGAGGCTGCAGTGACCAAGGCCTCTACATCAGGGAGGGGGCTCGTGGAGCGTCCTCGAGATGGGGGCCCCAGGCTTGGTGCCTGGGGGAGATCTCTCCCAGGGCTCTTCCCCGGTCCCCACTTTTTAAAGCTACTTATTCACTGGGCTCTGCCACGTCTCACTTGCTGCCTGCAGGGTCTTCCATCTTTGCTGCGGCACGCGGGGCCTTCAGTGGTGGCACATGGCGATTTTACTTGTGGCGATTTTACTTGTGTGAACTCTCAGCTGTGTTATGTGGGATCTAGTTCCCCGACCAGGGATCAAACTCGGGGGGAGCGCAGAGTCTTAGCCACTGGACCCCCAGGGAAGTGCCCCAGGGCTCCTCCCTTTGTCGAGGTTATTCGCAACTGCCCGGTGGCAAACGGAGCACACTTTCGAGGGGAAACAGCAATTCTGGTTGAGAGCAAGCTACTGGCCGCAAATTCTGGCAAAGCAGGAAGTCATCCATCAGTCAGCAGCATCCGCGCCCCGCCGCGATGGGATGCTGGCGAGCTGCGTCGTGAGGGTCGTGGGCCTGACTTCCAGGAGCGGCTGGATGCCGAGGTAGCAGTCAGTCCCTAATTAGAATACGTTATCCGTCTTCCTGACACTTCAGTGAAATGTCTATTCCGCTGCTCCGGAGCCACGGCTTTGTTCCGAGCAGGCTAATTGATATTCCGAGGCCTTCGCTCGCCATACCCCCGTGGCTCACTTCTGTTTTATCACACATCAAAAAGGCCGTCTGCTCAGGGCACTCCTGCACCCGCACAGAGCTGGGGGCCCGCACAGCTGCGCGGGGTTCGGTATCAGAGGAGGGACAAGCACGGAGCAGATGTCACAGATGGAAGAAAAAAAAAAGGAAAGCAAAGCAGCCCGCCAGCCCCGGGAACGTGGCGGGGCCCCAGCAGAGCGCGGCCCACTCTGTGTGAACACTGGCCTCTCCTGCCCTCCTGACTATTATTAAAGCGCAATTAGCAACTTCACACCACAGGACTCCTGCCCTCTGAGTCCTCAGCCTGTTTGATGCGGTGCCCCTGTCTCCTCCCCTCTCCTCCAAAGACCAGAGTGGGGGCGCTCCCCTGGGTTCTCCGGAGGACGCCCTGATTCCGGCTCCCAGCTCTGACTGCAGGCTCCGGAGGCTCTATCCCAGGCGTTCCCTGGAGCCAGAGGCCGATTCCTCAAGGTCCCAGGGAGGCAATCTGAGGCTGAAGGTTTGTGTCTGATCAATCAGATCACTCAGCTCAAAGTCTGAATTGGGGACATGTCACAAGATGCCTCGTAGGCCTGCCACCTCCCTCACTTTTTTCTGGTGAAATGTTATACAGTTTCCCACTAGGTAGAAGAAGGCAGAAAGGAGATTTTGATCAGCCAGAAAAGAAATGCATATTAAAAGATCCAGTTTGGGAAACTGATGTGTTTCAGGACAACTGGTGAGAAAGATGAGAGTATTTTGATGGTTACAAAAAAGCTGACATCACGTTGAGCCAGCATTGGTTCCTCTGGTTCAGACAGAAATGTGCCAGTCTTAGCCTGCCATGGCATCTTAGGACGCCTTCCATATTCAACTCATCTGAGAGAAAACTAGCGGGAAGTTTGACTTTGAAGTTTAGTCTCAAACAATAGGCAACACCTGCCGGCACTCCTGACTGGCACAGCGTGCGGCGGGCCGGGCCGCTCTGGAACTCGCCTGCACGCTGGCTCGGCCACCCCACGAGGCTCTGCCCGGCCGCCTTCAGCGCCTGCGCTCAGACAGGCTGAGGCGTGCGGGAGTGGTGTTTCCAAGTAACCGACGGAGCCGGGTTCCACCCATCTTGGCAAATCAGTGACACATGCCTGATGGTTTTCTAAGCAAACACGAATCTGGGAAAATCCATACTCCTGGGTCCCGCTGGTTAAAAGCCACTGATCTCCAGGGTGTCGAAATTTGGTAAAACACAGATGTTAATGTTTAAGAGGTTGTTGTTGTTGTTGTTGTTTGTTGCTAAGCCATTTCTGACTCTCTGCGGACTCTGCGGACCGCAGCACGCTAGGCTCCTCTGTCCGCCATCGTCTCCTGGAGTTTGCTCAGATACATGTCCACTGAGTCAGTGATGCTATCTAACCATCTCATCCTCTGCCACCCCCTTCTCCTTTTGCCTACAGTCTTTCCCGGGGTCTTTTCCAATGAGTCAGTTTTTTGCATCAGGTGACCAAAGTATTGGAGCTTCGGCTTCAGCATCAGCCCTTCTAAAGACTATTCAGGGTTGATTTCCTCTAGGATTGACTGGTTTGATCTCCCTGCTGTCCAAGGGACTCTCAAGAGTCTTCTCCAGAGGTTTGGTGTTTTTTTTGTTGTTGTTGTTCCCAGGTAGTTAAAAAATGTTTAAAAATCAAATTCACATAAAAATGGACCAGTCCCCGCCCAGCTCTTCCCCTGGGAGGATGCCGAGAAGACCCACTGCAGAGAAACTTGCTTTGCTGCATCACATTTAGTTTCCAGGTTCAGACACAGTGGGCAATGGCTGACAGCACGAAAAGTGGATACCACGACAACGTCCAGTTAATGGGTCCGTTCCTTCCAAACCCTTTAAAGCCTGCCTGTGGTATAGACTCGTCTCTTCAGAAATAAGATTAGTCCATCAGGATGTCGGTTTACCATGGTGCTGAAGAGCAGAGCTCTGGAAATCAGCCTCTGCCACTGCCAGCTGTGACTTTCAACAACACCTCTGCAAAACGGGGACACTAACAACCATCGACCCCACGGCTGCCAGGGTGACCAAATGAGAACTACAGACAAACAACAACAAGACAAGCACAGTGCCCGGCGAGGAAGAGACAGCCCAGTCTGTGTTAACTAGTTTTATTACTATCATTATAATTCTGATCAAGGCGAACTCTGTTCTTTCCCTCTACCCCCTTTCAAGAAGGCATCCCACTTAGCACTGTAGAAATTAATATAAAGAATTCATTTTAAAAGATAGTCTCAGGGATTTCTCTGGTCGTCCAGTGGTTAAGAATCCGCCTTGCAATGTAGGGGATTCACGTTTAATCCCTGGACCAGGAGCAAGGATCCCACATGCCACCGGGCAACTAAGCCCGCGTGCACCGAAGCTAGAGAAAGCCTGTCTGCCGCAACAAAGACCCAGCAGAGCCAAAATAAATAAAATAAAATAAAAATAAATGAAAAGGCAATGTCTTGGAAAGAGCAGTAACTGGCATTCCGGATATGAACTAAGAAAAGCTTTCTAATTAACGAAGACTTGGGAAAAACACATTTCGATGAGAGCAGGGGAGTCTAGCGGATTGTGGCCTAGTGCAGACCCATTCCCGGAGGTCTTCTGCTTGCCAGAGCCTCCCAGGGGAGCTTGAACCCCTGAAATCACAGTCAGGAGCCAGCACGTGGGAAACAAGCCTGAGGGCCCCTTCATTCACCTGTCCATCCATCCATTCATCCACTAGTTTATTTATTCACCGCTTCATGCAGAACGCTGTGTTTTCACACCAAAAAGTTCAGAAGCCCTCGGTTGGGGGGCTTGTCCGCTAGGCAGCCGTGGGGGTGATCAGTCACTGGTTCTTTTAACTACCTACCCCCAAGTCTGGCTGACCCAACTCTGGTCACTTAGGGCTCTTTTCTAATTGGTTGTGGATTGTGCAAGGCACTGAACATCACCTATAAAATAAGAGAATTGGAACAGGTAACTTCTAGCAAAGACAATTATGGTCTAACAAAGACATTTTGAGAGTAAACAGCCCGCTGTTCATAATTATGCAGGGAAAAAAGGCATCAACCAGGAAGAGGGACTATCCTGCCTCTGAGGGTCTTTGCACATGAAAACATCATAATTTCCTTGCAACCCTGCAAGCTTGATTCTCCTCTGAAATTCTGCCAGCTCCCCAAAATCATGAAAAGAAGGGGGAAACCCCACCAGGCAGTGGGGGCCGAGCCTGGGGTGGGGGTCATGATTATCAGGTCTGATCAACATCTGAAATGAGGGCATTCCAAAGGACACCCTGAAGGTCGAGTGCTGGGTCTAAGCTGAGCATGCGTGTCCGCCTAGAGTCCTGGCCTCGTTCTCAGAGGTTGCAAGCCCAGACTCCACTGACCCCAGGTGGCTCCTTGGACCTCATCTCTCTCTCTCCATTCCAAATCCACTGATCCAGGCGTGGCTCGGAGCCAAGCAGCCAGCCCCTTGATTTCCACCTCCTCCTTGAGCTGCAGCTCCCTTCCCCTGGTCCTGGGACCCCCACACCCAACCCTGGGGCAGGAAAAGCACTGGCCCTGGGCAGAGTCGTGGCCAGGTCCACATCTGGGCTCTAAGCCTGTAGCCTTGTGATCGTGAATTACCTAAGACCTGAGTCTCAGCATCCTCGACTGTGAAATGGGGGCAGTCAGACCCCGTAAGAGAAAGTCCCTGGAATGACTGCGTCAGATTATTGATGAGAAGCGGGATGACGAAGCACCCGATCCGGAGCAGGCGCCTCGGACACCGGGGCCTTTCTCTCCCCTAAGAACAAGCTGCAGTGCAGGAGCACGTGCGTTTCCATAAGACTGAGAGAGGCCGTGTCTCCACGCAGGTGACTGCAAGGCTGCTGTCTCAGGCCCCGAGAGGTGGGCAGGACTCTGGGGGGCGCTCAGGGCGCACCTCCACCAGGAGCAGCTGCCCCCCGCCCCCTCAGTGGGGGCAGCCACCTCTGGTCACTGTCCCCTGTCCCACTGCGCCTGGCGTGTCTGCGTCACCTCCTTCAGCAGCTTGGGCCCCTTCGAGCCTCTGGCACCCACGAGCTCTTCAGGCCCCAGGACGAGGGAGAGTCGAGGGGCTGGCTGCTCGGCTCTGAGCCGCGCCTGGATCAGTGGATCTGGATCGGAAAGGAGAGAGGCGAGGTCTGAGGAGCCGCCTGGGGCCCTGCCGTCTCTCGCTCCCTCTCTCCCAGTCAGAACCACCTTCTTCCTTGGGCTCAGTCCCCTGGGACATTCACTCTCAACCCGCGAGGAAGTCCAGACCACTTTCCACACCTTCCTAAGCTCATCTCAACTCAGGCCCGTGGTCTTCTGCTGCCAGAGGCTAGACCCTAGGGTGCCACTCCAGGAAAACCCAACCTGCCCAAGTGTCGGAATGAGAAAGCGGGAGGGCCTACTTCAGAGGATGAGAATTCATCAGTTGAGAGACTAGCGAGTTCCACACAGCCTCAACAAGTCAAAAGCACAGTGGAAAACATATGCACATATGCTCGGGCATTCCAACCAACACGCCGATTTATAATTAACACTGTAAG
The DNA here is from genome assembly GCF_963930625.1 of Muntiacus reevesi. NCBI lineage: Eukaryota > Metazoa > Chordata > Mammalia > Artiodactyla > Cervidae > Muntiacus > Muntiacus reevesi. The sequence continues at coordinate 3,842,126 of NC_089251.1, read as the reverse complement.
TGCGCTCGGTGCTGGCGCAGCTGCTCAGTCGCGTCTGACTCTGAGACTCACTGGACTGTAGCCCGCCAGGCTCCTCTGTCCGTGGGGCTTTTCAGGCAAGAACACTGGAGTGGTCGCCAGTAGTATGTATAATTCAAATTGGAGGTCGTTAATATGTTACAGAGTATAGCTAAAAATCACTCACTTTAGTTTCTGCAATCCTTTCAACACCCACTGAATGACAATATTGAGCCAGCTGGGACCCCGGACCGCCACTTACCTGCCGTAACTTATCTGCAAAGCGGGGATGAGGCTGACATTGTCAGCATCGTCACCCCGGGGCTCGGGGTGAGGTGCCGTGACGAGCAGGCGCGGGCGGCGGACGGCAGCTGGCACCCTTTCCAGCCGCGGGCTCATGCCGTGCTTTCCCGGGCTGACCCCTGACCGGAAAACTAAGCCACACCAAGCGCTTGGCACCGGGGACTGAGGGTGCCCCTCGGTGCCGCCCTCCTGGGGGGTTTCCAGCTCTCGGGGTGGGGCAGGCCTCCTGCTGTGGCCTCTGGATCCATCATCCAGCCCAGGCGACCTGGCCCGCGGTCCCAGTCCAGTCCTGTCTCCAGCACCACCGGGCCTCTCCAGCGCTCTCTGGGGCTAGAACGCTGGGCTCTGCCCCGCGTTGCAGTCATCTCTTCCTCCTCCCCGACGGCAGCGAGAGGGGTCCTGAGAGCGTCCCAGCACCTGCCGCCCACACAGAACCCGGACGCGGCTGCTCGTGTGGACAGGTGGGCCACACGTGCCAGCAACAAGCCCGACATCACACCACAGAGGGTCCAGAAACACCCACAAGCAAGGGACCCACGAGGGGCTCCTCACTGGGCTCCGCCCGCACCCACCCTGGCCCCCAGAGCCCTGCTGCATGGCGATGTACGCCGGAAGTTTTCCGAGTGGAGTTCAGACCCACCCTCGGAGGCTCGGCCATCCTGGCTGCGTCTGGATGAGAGGAACACACAGCCCCGGGCCTCAGCAAAGCTGTGGATCAATAAACCCGCGCTCCTCAGAGGCGGCGGGTGACATCTACCAACCCGCAAGCATCAGAACAACGGCAGGAAAATTCTGCGTTCCCTCTGTCGGAGGACGGGAGCCCGGTAATTAATGCCAGCCCAATGACACCGCCAGGAGAAATAAAACAAACAGCGGGTGGTTCTGCAGACCAGAATCGGGCCCCTCCGCTCCGACAGCATTTCCACCATAAAATACGAACTCCCGTTATGGGCAGGGACGCATAAATCTGAGAGCAAAGAGGAAAAAATAAACAAGACTCTAGAAACCTGCCAAGTAAATTTTAAACTTTTGGTTCCACAGTTAAAAGTATGCGCGACTTCTCTGGTGGTCCGGTGGTTAAGACTTCGTCTTCCAATTCAGGGAGCATGAGTTCCATGGCCGGAGTGGGGAAGCTAAGATCCCACACGCCTCTCAGCCAGAAAACCATAACATAAAACAGAAGCAATACTATAACAAATTCAGTAAAGACTTAAAATGGTCCACATCAAATTTAAAAAAAAAACCTTTTAAAAAATATGCTCCAGCATCACCTCCTTTCTTATGAAATAACTGAATAACCAATATATTGAATGAGATTAAAAAGAAGAATCTGCCTGCAATGCAGGAGACTGGTTCAGTTCCTTGGTCGGGAAGATCCCCTGGAGAAGGGATAGGCTACCCACTCCAGTATACTTGGGCTTCCCTTGTGGCTCAGCTGGTAAATAATCCGCCTGCAATGTGGGCGACCTGGGTTCACTCCCTGGGTCGGGAAGATCCCCTGGAGAAAGGAAAGGCTACCCACTCCAGTAGTCTGGCCTGGAGAATTCCATGGAGTTTATAGTCCATGGGGTTGCAAAGAGTCGGTCACAACTGAGCGAATTTCACTTTCAAAAAGAAGTTAACCTGTGAACGCAAAGGCTCGCTTTGCGTTTTCTATAAAGGAACAGCCTCCACCCGGCATTGGTCACTGGGGGTGGGGAGCGACCCCCGTCCAGTCTGCCTTGGGGATTTTCTCCCTGACTTAGGAAGCTGGAGGCGTGGTCAGAGGTTTGCCTTTGGCGATGTGACTCCAGTTTAAGGAGGGAGAAGATGTGGAGCAGACACTGAACTTGCTGGACGTCTGTCTGGAGGAGCGAGCATTTCCTCCTCCAGGCAACACCCGTCCTTCCTTTTACCAGCGGCGGGTTTGGGGGCTGCAGCTTCCTGCTCTGCACAGCAGGAATCAGTGCTAAGGGCCTACCTGCCCCGCTAGCGCCGGCCCGTGAAAGCGGCTCCGGTTCCTTCGTCCTGCTGTCCCCACGGGACCGAGGGTGGCCCCTGCCGCACAGGAGTGGCCGTGAGCCTCGGGTGTGGAAGCCTCGCAGGACGGCCGTCCAGATCTCACACGTGTGGCAGTGAGTCTCCCCCAGCGTGTGCAGGGAAAGGCTGGTGAACCGCGGTCTGGACCTTCATCCTGACGGACCCGCTGCGGCTCCAGCACCCGTGCGGGGCTTGGTTCTGGCCTTCGTTTGCCTCTCTCCTGATCTTCACCACCATCCCAGCGGCCGACGAGTCCTGGGGCCAGGTGGCATTTTCTGAACTCGCTGAAGTCGGGGCCTGTCTACACTGAACTAACCGCAGTCCTGGGGGGACAGGTTCTGTTTTTTGGGCCTTGCTTTTGGTGGGGGCATTGGGAAGACTTCCTGACCAGGTCTGGGAATGAGGAGATGATGGTGAGAACTCAGCACCCTGAACGCAGGCCTCTGCTTGGCCACCGGGTGGGGACGCGGATACAGCGGGTGAGTCTGTGATATCAGGGTGTGCTATCCACTTGGCGGGTGGGACTCCGAGCACCCTGGTTTAGGAAATGGAAAGGAGAGGTGCTGTGACACGGAGCACGGCTGCGGAGGGCGCCGGCCGCCACGGGAGCCCCCAGCACGCCCACCCCCCGCCTGCTCCCACTAAAGGCTGCTGCCCGGCCCGGCCCGACCTGCGGGGGCTTCCGGCCTGAGGCCCAGCAAGGAGCAGCCCTAACCTCCGGAGCCCTGGAACTCCAGCCCACGTGGCAGCTCAGAAGAGGGAAGAAAAGCCACGGCATATGGACAGAAGAGGGGCGGGGAGGCTCCAGCTGGCTCTGAGATGTCGCTGTTTTACCCCCAGGCACTACAACTAACTGCTAGCTCTCATGCAGGTTTGGGACGCTGCAGAACTCTGCAGAACTCACCGGAACAACAATTCTGGAAACACGCTGCGGGCTAGCTGATGGGTTGGAGCCCACCAGACCGGGAGAGCAGAGGCCCCGCCCTAGCGCCCAGGGTGACCGCGGAGGAGGCAGCTTCCTGCGGCTCCCGCCTGTTCGCCTCACCAGGAAAGCGGGTAAACCTGCCTCGGGGGCGTCGGGCCAGGCCTGGGGCTGTACAGGGGGCTGCACCCCCCAGAACCCTCTCAGCCTGCCTGCAGCCCCAGGGTGCCCACTCCCAGCCTTGCCAGGGCCCCAACATCTGCCCCCTCCCCTGGGTCCTGCTGCCGCCCCCAGCCCAGGTATGCGAGGGCCAGCAGAGGTGGACGTGAGCCGCCTGCGGAGGCCTCTGCCTTTTCGGGGTGATGAAACGCCCATCATCTGATGAGCCTTTATAATCGGTCACAGCTGTTCCCTCCCCACAGCTGGGGGAGGCGGCTGACCCTACATGCAAACATTTCTTCTTTGCCTCTTGGCCCAGATACGTCTGGACGGTCACATTCCAACTCGATCTGGTCCTGGGGACGGGAACATGCCTTTGTCAAAGAGCCGGCACAAGATCACTGAGCCCTGGGCCAGAGCCTGGCCTGGCAGCCAGGAGAGGGGGTGGTCCACACCTGTCCTGGCCCACGGGTCCCCTGATCAAGGCTAAGCCCCTTCCCCATCCGGGCCTCAGTTTCCCCTTTCAGAAAAGGTTTTAGGCATGAATATTTTCAAGAAATTTGTTTTTAAGAAAGTTGGTGAGACAAATCGAAATTCATCCACCAGGCACAGTGACTTCTACGAAATGCTGTTATTTACTATTTCAAAATCAAGTGTCTGGGTGGCCTGTCCTTGTTACAGTCGATTAGAGAGAAGGGGGAGGACACAGGTGGCCTCAGCACAGGGTGCTAGGACCCAAGCGAAGGCAGGTTCCCAAACACGGGAACCCCGGGTCTGGTGGTGCAGGGCCACCCCTGGATGCACTGGCTGAACCTGGTCAAGCTAGAGGAGACCACGGCCAAACATGAACCTTGAAAGCGCTGATAATGGAAAATAATCTTCAGACGTAATCATCTATTCCTAACGACAAAACTAGAACATTCACATTCCATGGAGCAGGCTTGATAGATTTTAAACACCTTCCTCTCCATGGGCCAACAGCAAGTTGGGAACAGATTTCATGGAATTACATGAATGGCATTCCTTTGTTCATTCATTTCATAGCTATTTCCTGAGTCTGTACCAGGCACCACGGGAGTTGCTGTGGGATTCTGCGGTGACCGGCACAGATGGGACCTTGTCTTCACGGAACTCAAAGAGAAGAGAAGGGTGCTGTGGGCTCGTGTAACAGTCTCCCTGAAGAAGGGACTCTGCCCTGAGACTAAGATTAAGAAGCAGCTGGTCAGCTATGTGGCCGGAGTGGCGGGCTATCTCAGTGAAGAGAACGTGGGTATGTTAGCTTTCTGTTGCTCTGTAACAAATGACCACAACCTTAGGGCTTAAAACCACACATTCACCCATACCTCCCATGGATGGGGAGTCCTGGGCACCGCTGAGCTGGGTTCTCTGCTGGGGTCTCGGCCATCGAGGTGTTAGCAGGTTGTGCTTGCATCTGGAGGCCAAACTGGGGAAGAACTGCTTCCAGATCCAACTGCGTCCAAGCTCAGGCTGTGGAAGAATTTCCTTCCACGCTGCTCTGCGACGGAGGGCTCTAGTTCCTTGCTGGCTGGAGGCTGGGGACTGCCATCGGGTCCTCCAGGAGGCCCCCACAGGCTTCTGCAACACGGTGGCTGGCAAGGACACTCTTTCTCTCTCATATGCTAAGGTGAAGTTTAAGGTAATGCAGTGCAATCACACCAGGAGCTTCCCTGGGTGCTCTGTGGTAAAGAACCCGCCTGCCAATATAGGAAACTTGGGTTAAATCCCTGGGTCAGGAAGAGCCCCTGGAGAAGGGAATGACTACCCACTGTAGTATTCTTGCCTGGAGAATTTCATGGACAGAGGAGCCTGGTGGGCTATAGTCCATGGAGTTGCAAAGAGTCAGACATGGCTGAGCAATTAACGCATACACACATAGTCCAGCAATCCTACTCTGGGCATATATTTGGAGAAAACCATAATCCAAAAAGATACACGCACCCCAATGTTCATTGCAGCACTATTCACAATAGCCAAGACATGGAAGCAGCCTAAATGTCCATCAACAGATGAATGGATAAAGATGTGGTATGTGTGTGTGTGTGTGTGTATAATGGAATAGTATTCAGCCATAAAAAAGAATGAAGTAATGCCACTTGCAGCTACATGGATGGACCTAGAGATTATTTGAAGTAAGTCAGAAAGAGAAAGACAAATAGCATATGATACCACTCATAGGTGGAATCTAGTTTTTAAAAATCGTACAAATGAACTTGTTCACATAACAGAAACAGACTTACAGATATCTAAAACAAACTTATGGTTTCCAAAGGGTAAACGTGGGGGGGAGGATAAATCAGGAGGTTGGGAGGACCATAAACACGCTGCTGTAGACAAGACAGATAGCCAACAAGGACCTACTGTGTGGCACAGGGAACTCGCCTCAATACTCTGCGATGACCCATAGGGGAAAAGAATCTAAAAAAGAACTAATATACATATATGTGCAACTGAACCACTTTGCTGGACACCCGGAACCAACACAACATTGTAAACCAACTATACTCCAATTAAAACGTGGAAAAACAAATTGGTACCATAACTCAAAAAAAAAAATAAAATAAAATAAAGACAAATGCTTCTCTAAGTATAAGATAACCTTCTGAAGAGCATGCTCTCCAGAGAATATCAACATCTCTCCAGGAGGGGGGACAGGAGTTTGAGGAGGACTGGGAATGTTTTGAATTTTGAACCATGTGAACGTGCTGCAGTGAGGAAATAAATTCGTTCATTGTTGAAAAGCAACCCCTCCAGAAACAATATGAAGAAAGGATTAGGAAGAAACCCTGGTAGCTGCAGGAGATGGATTAGTGGTCAAAGAGGGGAAGGCTTTCTCAGCAATCCAAAAATCAGTGGACGGGAACTTCCCTGGTGGTCCAGTGGCGAAGGCTCTGGGCTCCCAACGCAGGGGGCCTGGTTCCATCCCTGGTCAGGGAACGAGTTTCCACATGCTGCAACTAAGACTGTGCACAATCAAAGACATAAACACATTTTTTAAAAAACAGTGGATGCAAACAGTGACCATGGAGGTGAAGGCGAGGTTTGGAATCTCTCTGGTGTTGAGCCTCCCCCAGACTTCCTGAACCCCCTGCCTCACTTCTTGGCTCCCCTTGCCCTACAGACATGGTCTCAAGCACCGGGCACTCTTGGATTCCAAGAACTCGGCTGCCGCGAAAGGAAAGGCAATGGGTCCCTGACATGTAGCGCCCACCTGCTTTCAATAATTCTGATACAAAGCGCTAATTTCTCTTTCTTTAATGTATTTGGTGGTCACTTCAAAGAGCATTGCATTAGACCAAAAAAAGAAAAAAAAAGGGGGAAAAGGCAACATTAACACAGAACCCTGGCGGGTTATGAGTGCATCTTTCTCTCTGAACGCTGCTCCCTGCCTCCTCTCTGTGCTCTGAATTACCCATCCAGTCCCTGCGTAGCTAAATAATAATAATTACCATACAAATGAATATGCATATGTGTCATTTTTCTCCCTAAAAGCAAGAAAGCCTGTTTATTTTGGATGAGGGTTTGTTTTGTTTCTCAACAAACAGAGCACATAATTAGGTGCCTCACCTCTTCCTCTTGAAATTCTGTCTCCACTGGGAAGAGATGAAAAACGTACTGGATGCCCCTGGAAGCTCAGAAGAAATTTTAAAACAAATTAAAGGAGATATTTCTTTACTCGGCAGGTAACAATGGGCTGGACATGATTGGAACCAGAATGTCAGGCTAGAAGGAGCTCTAGAGTGCAAGTCTGAGCCCAGTGGAGACACAGAGGTGGAGGAAGGCGAGGTACTCGCTGGAGAGACACAGCCGAGTGATGATCAGACAAGAACAGAGGAGCCAAGAACATCTTAGTTCTGGGGCTGACTGTGGGGTCTCTGGGCAAGACCCTGCAAGCCTTATGATGCTGTATCCCTAAAACATGGATGATGACAGCCCCACCTCTACTGGGCTGGTGCACAGATTAAAGGAGATCATGAACGTGGCCCTCAGTCCTAGACCCCCAATCAGTGGTCACCATCAATAATAATTACAGCCTCTCTGCATTGTGTCCTCACGTGAGGTGCAGGGGACAAGGCACCAGACAGGCCTCCCATGCTTTTGCGTGGCATCCAGACAACAGCTGCCGGCATCACCAAGCCCCTTTGCCTCGACGTGATTAATTAATGCTATTGGTAAGTGTTCTGACCACTTTGATAACGATGTAGCTGCTGGTGAGGACTTGAGATGCCTGGTCTCACGCTTTGTTCACGCTGCCTCTGTGCAGCCCAGACTTGCAGATAAGCTCAAGAAAGGCTTACAGGAGTTAAATGTGTATTTAGAGAGTATTCTAGATCACCAAGGACAAATGGGATGCCCAGCTGAAATCATAGAGTGTTACCATGTTTTCCCTAGAAATCATGACTCAGTAACTTACAGAGATCAAAAAAACTTTTAAACAGACAATCCTGTGAACACTGGCTCAGGCCAGCTCCCATGTCTGGATTGTGGCTGGATCTTTGTGTCATGGGTTTCAGGGGTTTTATCTCACCAGTGGGACTCACCCAACCATCCAACCTCCTGATCGCATGCCTCTGAAGTTAGGCTGAACACTTACACCCTGGAAACATTTAACAGTCACTTATAGTAATAACTTCCACAGATTAAGACTTGTTTTGAATGTTTCAAGATTGGGAAGAATGGCGTCTCTGGGGGGGGTCACTCAGTGTCCAGATGCCCGGCTTTCACACCAGCTGGTTCAGGTCATCGGCAACATGACAGTGGTTGCTCCCTTTTTTCCCTTCCTCCCAGCACACCCCCATCCCGCCCTTGGCCTTCTGCACAGCAGGGGTCTGGGCTGGGGAGGGTCCCCCAGAGGCCTCCCTCCCTTTTCTGAGACACGCCTCTCTGCTGGGCCCTCTTTCTGGAAGCGTGTCCTCCCAGGCGCCCATCTCTAGCTAACGTCCCAACTGCACATCTCATCTGGTTTGTCACCTGTCTCCCCACAGCTAGAATCTGTGCTCCTTGAGAGCAGGCGTTTAACTCTTGTGCTCACAGTCTTGGCATGTGGCGCACATGGAAATAAATGAGCAAACAAGAGCCTGTAGGAAACTCTGGCATCTAACCGCGGAGCCATCTCCACTGGGACTTCAGTTCTGCAGGGGTGTGGCTGTGGCTCCCGAGCCGGTCACAGGAACTGGGACAGGAACTAAAGACGTGCTCCCCATCCACGTGCTCGTGGCCACAGCCAGTCAGGTGGTGTTCTGCTGCCAGGAGCTCTGGGTAAGTGGAGTTGCTGATAGGCCCCGCTGTGTCCAGATGTGCTCTTATTTTACTTGTTTTGGTCACACTGCAAGGTATATAGGATCCTAGTTCCCTGACCAGGCATCAAGCTCAAGCACCCTGGAATGCTTTCATACATTGCAAGCATGGAGTCTTAACCACTGGGCCACCAGGAAAGTCCCCCAGCTAGGCTTTTAAACACAGCCCTCATGAATGTACACTGGTGCAACCACTACGGAAAGCAGTGTGGAGGTTTCTAAAAAACTGAAAATAGAAGTACCACGTGACCCGGTATTTCCACTCCTGGATATACGTCCAAAAAAATGCCAACACTAATTTGAAAAGATGCATACACCCCAATGTTGATAGCAGCATTATTTACAATTGCAAAGACAAGTAAACAACCTAAGTGTCCATCAACAGATGAATGGATAAAGAAGATATGGTGTGTGTAAACAATGGAATATCACTCAGCCATAAAAAGGAAAGAAATCTGTAGCAACATGAACGACTTGGAGGGCATTATGCTAAGTGAAATAAGTCAGACAAAGACTTTGTCAGAGAAAGACAAATTCTGTGTGATATCACTTATATGTGGAGTCTAAAAAAATACAACAAACTAGTGACTGTAATGATGAAGAAACTGAGAACAAACTAGTGGTTTCCAGTGGGAAGAGAGGAGGGGAGGGGACAAGACGGGGCAGGGGAGAATGAGGTGCAAACAATCATTTACAAGATAAGCTACACAAGATACGTTGTACAGCATAGGGGATATCACAAATACTTTATAAAAACTACAAATAGGGTATAACTTTTAAAAATTGCCAATCACTCTCTTGTACACCTGTAACATATATTATATAAACCATACTCCAATTGGGAAAAAAAAAAAACACACACACAGCCTCCACCCTGCTGAGGGTTCTGGTCTGGGTGACTTGAGAGCACTAATTTCAAGAGTGACACTGACCTGCTTGGTCAAAGTCTTGGGACAAGTGGTGTTGGTGAAGAGGAGAAACAGCCCAGTTCTAAAGAGAGGGAGAGGGCAGGCAGGAGTGCTTCCAGCCCGGGGTCTACAAGACCAGAGTCTTATTCCACTCTGCAACTCACAGCAGTTATGGATCAAGCCTTCGAGCTTTCTGCACAAGAAGGTCCCAGCCAGTTTCCAGTCATTCAGGGTGCTCCACCCTCCCCTTTATTCCAGATTGTCTCAGAATTCCCAGATAAGAGGGTGATCCATGGGTGGGTAGTTTTAGGAAGAGTTGAGCCAAGCTTGGTTGAACTACGGCAGTGGTGGGGCGTGGGGAGAGGCTGTACTCCCAGCCCTGCCTTGTCCTACCTGCCGTCTCCTCCGACCAAGGCGGCCCCTCCGCAGACTGCCCCGTCCCTGTCTCGAGAGTGTTCAGTGAGAAGTCGACTCCCCTGGGCCTGTGTTTGTAGCCCCATCACAAGCCTTCTCGGTCAACCTTGCTTTGGTCACGTGAGACTCCGTCTCCAATGGCAGGTGGTGAGCCCGGGACCCAGGGGACCGCCGAGCTCATGGGGGATTGAGGAGGAAGACATGCCGGGGAAGGGGTTGGGTCCCAGTGGGAAGGATAATGCAGTCTCTGCGGCGGGCATTCAACCAGAGTGAGCAGAATCAAGCTGGGGGACTTGGGAGCCGGGTCACAACGAGGGAACTTGGTTACCGTGAAAGTCCATGGTTAAGTGGCCTTTCTCCTAATACTGCTGGAAGGTGGAAGTTTGCTTTTTACTCAGAACTGAAGAGACATAGCAGAAGTGTTTTTATCATCATGTGAAAGGACCAGTTAGGACACGGGTTAGAAAACTACAGCCTGCTGCCTAGTTTTATAAATAAAGTTTTATTGGAACAAACCATGCCCTTTCATTTGTATATCATGTATGTCTGCTTTCACATGACATCAGAGTTGAGAAATTGCAACAGAGACTGTATGGTCTGCAAAGTCTAAAATATTTACTATCTGGCCTGTGTCTCCCCCCTGATGTAGATTGGCCTCTGAGCTCTGGGCGCCTGCCTATTCCTGGGCAGTGGGAGACCACCCACTCGTAGGAAATAATTTAAAGTCAGAGGAAGTCAGCCTGTTCAGAGCAGACTTTGAAACTCAAACTGCAGTTAACTTGCGGGTCTCTCGTGATTTAGACCCACAAGGCCGAGGGCCACGCAGAGCAAGGCTGTGAAAACCACCACTCCATCACCAGTGTCCTGGGGAGGTGCCCCGGTGTCTTACCAGATGTGGGCCTCTCCATCATTTCAGCAAGTGTGTGCACATGTGTGAACGTGTGTACACAAATGCATGCATACATCTTTTAAAAATACATGCACATATTTTGAAAAACATACGAGTTCTGGTTCTGGGCAAGATGGAGAAAACTGTCCCCACCCCGTCACCTCCACTGACAGCAGCTATAATGCCTGGATTGAGGGCAAGGGGGTGCTCTTTGAGGACTCAGGAAGTATACAGTAATAGGGGAACTGGGGAGAAGATCAGACTGCAAGATCCCACAAAACCAGCACCTCCGGCCTGGTCTCTCCGGGCAGCCTGAAACCTGAGTTGGGCCATAGGGAGAGATAGAGGCAGGCCGGGAGCCCCTCTTTCTGGCTTGAGCAACATGAAAGGGGACCCTGACCTGCAGAGAGAGCGGGGGGAACCTCCTGTGCTTCTCTTCTGCTCCTTTGCACTCCTGCCTTGAGGCATTCCTGCTGGAGTCACAGTGACGAGGGGGCCGCAGGGGCCTCCAACTCCGTAGGTGCGGGGCCCCTCCTCTCCAGGCCCCGGAGAATGCAGCAAAGCCCCATGAGTTTTTCCTCTCGCTGTCCTCCTACCACTTGGCTCTGGTCGCAAGTGCAGTCACAGGAAAACTGTGACGGAGCCAGTAGATCAAGGCCACCGGTCTGCCGAGAGGCCAAACAGAGGAAAACCAGGGAACCGGAGGCCACCGGGAAGACGGCAGAGGGGCCGCGCAGGAAAGCGACGAGACAAAGTCGCTTATGGACTCCTGGTCACTTCCGAGCTGCGCCCACAGGTCCGACCCAGCCTTCCAGCCTCCCTGAGGAATCAGCCACAGCACGGACCAATGCCCAGGCCCCTCCGAGTGGCACCCACACGGCACAACACCACAAAGGCTTGAGAGCTGAGGTGGAAGCCACAACCCAGAGAAGGTGGTTAGAACTCGTGACCGGAGCCCAACTGGGCCAGTTATTAGCTAAGACAAAAAAAATATCAACGTTTGCCATGGAATTCAAGCAGGACTCAGAGCCTCAGAGCAATATTTTGAACATTCGGATACAAAGTGACTTAGCTCAGGACTTCCCTGGCAGCTCGGTGGTAAAGAAGCCACCTGGTAACAGAGGAGACGCAGGTTCGACCCCTGGTCTGGGAGGATTCCACGTGCCACGGGGCAGCTGGGTCTGGGAGCCGAAACCACACAGAGCCCGTGCTCTGGAGTCTGTTCGCCAGGCAGAAGTCACCGCAGCGAGAAGGCCGTGCACCGCAGCGGGAGGGCAGCCCCCACGTGCCGCAAGTAGAGAAGAGCCCGCGGAGCAGCCAGGACCCGGCCCAGCCATAAATAAACAAAGAATTTTAAAAATTACTAAGCACAGGGAGGACCAGGAAATTTTCAGCTCACGTGGGAAAAGATATCAGACACCACAACCAACATGACTCCAGTGTTGGAATTGTCAGACAAGACGTGAAAGCAGCTGTTATTAAAACAACCGCAACAACAGAGCTCCAAGTGAATGGACAGACACATTGCAAGTCTCAGCTGAGAAACAGAAGGAAGAGAGAAGAACCAACTGGAGTTTTCAGAACTGAAAAATACAATTATCAAAATTTAAAACTCAGTGGATGAGTTCAACAGTAGAATTCAGATGAGAGAGAAGAGATTTAATGAGCCCGAAGCTGGTTCAATACAAATGATGAAATCTTATCAACAGAGAGGGAAAAAAGATAGAGCTTTAGTGAGGGAACATGAGGGAACACCGACAGCCTGACCTGACCTTCATGCCACTGGGGTCTCGGAAGGAGCAGGAGAAGGAGAGCGGTGTGGAAAATTATTTGAAGAAGCCATGGCTGGAAACTTCCCAAGCTTGAAGAAAAACGTAAACTTATGAATTGAAGGAATTCAGCAAACCCTGCAAAGAATAGTCCTCCAAAATCCACACCCAAACGTATCACAGTTAAACTTCTGAAAGTTAAGGAAAACAATCTTGAAAGCAGCCAGAGAGAAAGGATGCATTACTTATAAGAGTACTAGTGACTACAGATTTTCACCAGAAACCACAGTGCTAAAATGGAACATTTATAAAGTGTATGAAAGAAAAAATTGTCGATCTAGGATTCTGAATCCAGAAAAAAATATCCTTCAGGAATGAAGGCAAAATAAAGACATTCTCAGGACCTCCCTGGTGGTTCAGTGGTTAAGGCTCTGCGCTTCCACTGCAGGGGGCAGGGAACTGAAATTCCCCATGCTGCGGGGCCCAGTCAAAAAATAAAAATTAAATTTAAAAAAATGAATAAAGACGTTCTCAGATGAAAGAAAAGCAAGAGACCTCATTGCCGGCATATCTAGTCTAGAAGAATTGCTCAAAGAAGTTTTCCAGACAGAAAGGGACACTTGGAACATTAGGAATGGAGAACAACAGAAATGGTAAATACCTGGATAAACACAACAAATGATTCTCCTTGAGTTTTTAAAACATGTTTGATGACTGAGAGCAAAAATGATAACATCTGCCTGATGGGATCTTGGTGCATATAGATGCAATGCATACGGCAGCTACACTGAGAGAGGGAAGAGATCTATATTGTATGTTCTACCCGAAACGGTAAAACACCAACTCGAAATAGACTGGAAATCTAAGTCTGTATATTGTAATCACAGGTCATTCCCTTAAAAAAGAGAGAGAAAGAGTAAAAAAAAAAAAACACACACAAGCAAAAAATTAAAATGGAATACTAAAAAAAATTCCAACAATCGATAAATTGGATGAAGATGAAACATGTACTTCCTTTTATGAATCACAAGGTCACAACCCCTCTGCCCCCGCCCACCTGCCCACGCCCCAGGAGGCCAACCTCCACCGAGGGCCTCACTGGGACCCCTGCCCTCTGACGTCATGGGGTCTGGCGGAAGAGGGCATTAGTGAGAGCGCAGAGGACGGAGAGAGAGAGCAGGCCCCCAGCTCTGCCTCCGCCCCCCCCAGCTCTGCCTCTACTCCTCCAGGTCCAGGGGCTCCCCCCACCCCACACGTCTACGACCCTCTGCGGTGGTCCAGCTCATCCCTGCAGGGGCCTGACGGCTCCCCAGGCGCCTCCTTGTTTTTCCTCCACCCAAGGTGAAACCCATGTGCACAATCTGACCTTCCCTGGGCTTCAGACCTGCACCCTTCTCTGCAGGTCATCTCTGCTCCGGGACATAAACACGTGGCCCCGACCATGCCACCCTCCTTCACCTGGAAACAGAGCCCCCCTCCCTGGAGCCCCCCAGCCCCTGCCGCCCGGCTCCACGCACGGCTTCTCACCCGCCTGATGCAGTCCTCCTCCTTCAGGCGCTCCTGCATCAGTCTGATGAGCAGCATGTTGGGTACCATCTAAAGGAAAGATGACACGGGATGAGGGCCTGCCCCCCGGTGTGGGGCTCAAGGGGACACAGAGCTGGCAGGCCAGTGGGCTCCGCTAAGGCCCGAGAAGGCTCCCCTGAGGCCATGAAGCTTCTCCAGATCCCTGACCAGGGCCCTGTGGCCTCTGTGAAGTCCAGGGCCAACCTGTGGCTCCAGGGTGGTCCAGACTCCTTGATAGCCCTCCTACCCCACGCATGCGCATCCACTCCCACTCGCTTGCTTCTCCGGCGCCCCGCCCCTGCCCAGATGCTCTCCCCACCCCCACCTGGGTGACTCCAGGCTCCCCAAGTGCCACTGCCTGCAGGCAGCCCTCCCTGACCTTTCCGGGCTGGGCTGGGGGCTGCCATGATCCTCCACGGCCAACTCTGTTACTGCGCTAACCATGCGGCCTTCCAGGGGGCTGTGCACACATCTGTCTCACCGGAGAGCTTCAGAGTTCCTGGACGAAAGGGACTGAGTCTGCCTCTCTTTGGCCCCAGACACTGACATGCAGGAGGGAGCCAGTCCTGCCGTCTCTCCCACCCCCACGTCCCGGGAAGCGGGCCGTGGTGTTCCGCGGTGTGTGTCCCACAGAGATGGGCCAACGCTAGAAAGGAGGGCTTTCTCCCCGGAGAGCTGGCTGTGAGGTACTGACCAGCGCCCCTCCGCTCCTGCGCCAACACAGCGGCGGGGGCGGAGAAAGCCCTGCTGACTGATGACCTAACGACAGGTCATGTTCCTTAATCCACGCAGGGAGGAGTGAACCTGCGGGTGGCTTCTGCCGAGGGCGTGCTGGCTGCCAGGCTGGTGCCAGGCTGCGGCAGCCCAGGTTTGCAGCTCCGTGCAGTCGGTACTATCTTCATCCTTCTTTTACGGGTGGGGAAGCTGGGCCTCCGAGAGGTGAGGTCACCTCCCCAGGGCTACACAGACAGGCAGGAGCAGAGGCGGGGCCCGAACCCGATCAGGCCAGGCTCGGGAAGGATGAACCAGAGCAGGTGGGCAGGGGGCTCCTCGGGGTGGCGCTCAGAGCGGCCTTCCTTCTGCTTCCTCTCTTCTCGCAGCCTCTCTCTTGGACGAGAGCTGACATCCCATTTTCACAAGGTCTGCTCTAACAACCTGGAAAACCCACTCCCAGGCGTCCCCTTGACCCCCAGTCACTAAAGGCTGGCACTTCTCCCCAAACTGCCCAAACACTGGGCCAGCCCCAGACCATCCCTCCCAAGCTACCTCAGGGCTGACTGGTCTCCGGGAGGGGCTGGACTTCTGCCGGGTGCAGGGCAGGGTCCTGGGGACGGGGCCGAGCAGGTGTGCGCTGGGTGCACACAGAGGCGCCCAGCTGTGGGCGAGGGGCAGAGATTTACCTTATGCTCCTTTTGCCAAGCCGGGGGCCCGGGACGGACAGTGGGGACAAGCACCTTGCCCTGATTTCCCCAAGTGTCCTTAGGGTGAATGGGGGCCCTTGCAACACTTTAGTGATGCTGGAGAGAAGTCTGGGTCTCCCATTCTAGACCCAGCGTCCAGAGTGACCAGATCCCGCCTCGGGAACGCTACCGAGTCTGCCTGCAGTGCTGCGGCGGCACCGAAAGGGACACGGAGCCGGGACACCACGGAGCCGCTGGGACAGGCTGGGGAATGCTCGGGGCTGCTGACTCGGATGTGGACGTTAGTAAGTGTCCGTGCATGTGGAGAACACGTCCACACCTCACTCTTGTTAGGGCCTAGGAGCAAGGGTCGGAGAAACAGACAGCGCCCGGCTCCTCTAACTACTGACGTTTGCCATGTTTATCTGCTTGCAGTGAACAGTTCAGTCAGTTTGCACACAAGAGCGATTCTGAGACCCCATTCACGCGAATGGGGTGCTGGACGTGCAGAGGGGACCCGGGAGGTGAGGGGACAATCCTCTCAGGGGCTCGAGGTCTCCTGGATTCTCCAGGAGCGCCCTGACCTGCCATCTCCTTGAGCAGTTAGAATGGGTCCCCGACAAGAGCAGGCTGGGCTTGGGCAGATGGAGGTGGTGGTGAAGGACACCCCGGGAATCGGCCCACAGGGGAGGGTCAGGGGCCAGAGGAGGAGGGGGAGGAAGGTCGTGAGGAGTGATCCAGGAGGTTCTCTCCGGCTTCGGGAGAAGGACGTTCCCAGGGAGAACCTTGGGGGACCACTGGACTGGCTGGGGACTCAGACGCTCTCCACTTGGGCCTTGACCACCCCGTGAGGACCCTGGCCAGAGCCTTCAAAGCTTTGAGTCTCGCTTTCTGAGTCTGTAAATGAGATGCAGATGGAGTCCTTCAGTGTTGCCGTGAGGATTAAGTGAGGCGGGACACGCGGCTGCTGGTGTTTGTGTGTGTGGCCCCCAGCAAGGGCTCGGTGCTGCGGCAGTCGTTACCCTTGGGTGCCCTTAATACACCCAGGACAAGAGTGAAATCATCAGGGGCAGGAAGTTTGCCTTCCACTGGATCCAAAGCTGAGAGGATGTAAGAGCTGGAGCGGCAGCAGCCGCTTTGCAGGCACAAGGAGCACATAAGGAAGAAAACCAGTACAAGAGGAGGGAGACATCAGGCTTCTCAGCCCCAGAACGGCTCTTCCAGGATGTCGATTAGAAGAGGAAGAGCAGACCTTGAAAGTCATGGGGCCACTATGGCTACAAAGTGATAGCAAAAGCAGGAGCAGGAGAGAGAGAATGAATGAACGAGTGACACATACAGAAAAGAGCAGGTCAGAGGCGAGCCAGCATCCAGCCCGTTTCAGCATCTCCTCTGTGTCCTTATATCTGCTGTCAACTTCCTGCTTAAGCCAGTAGTTCTCAACCTGAATGCACATCCTGCAAGAGCTTGTTAACGCACAGATCACTGGCCCCGCCCCAGGGTTCTGACTCCACAGGTCTGGGGTGAGGCTGGCAATCTGAATTTTGAGCAGGTTTCTGGGTGATGCTGAGGATGCTGGTCCAGGGACCACACCTGGAGAACCACTGGCTTAAAGAAACTCCAGCAGCCAAGAGCCCCACTGCACGTGGAAGAAGTTGCTGGAGAGGGACCTGTCCTGCTGATGCCCATGTTGCCCCCCAGGACTGGCGAGGGGAACGGGGAGGAGCACTGCCCCTCCCCTCTGCATGGCTCCTACCCTTTCCTGTCCCTGGGTCCCTGCCGACCCCAGAAACAGCGATTTCCCCCCATGATTCCTCCCCCTTCCCTGCCATCACCCCTTCAGGAGGCAGCATTCAAACAGGTTCTGGGACACGGGGGGTGGGGGGGCGGTGCAAGCCCATCAAAGAACACGGGTTGAAAGGCGACAGGTCCGGGTGGAGCGCGGTGCCCCCCACGGTCCGCGCGGCGGGGGACAGGCTGGCGACTTTGAGCGCGGCCCCTCTCGGGTGCCCCCCACCGCTCCCTGCCTCGGTGCTGTCTCAGTACCAGCTTTGATGTGTCACGTCAGCGGCGGGGGCTTCCCGGGGGCCGCTGCTCGGAGCCCTGCCAAACTGTCTTTGCGGCAATCAGGCTCCCTCCTTCCTGAGCTCTGCCACGCTCTCCCACCCCAGCCCCCAAAGTGTGGCTTTTGGGGAGAATCAGGGACAAACTGGATGGAGCCCCAGGCAGCCCCTGCTGGTCCTCGAGGTCAGCACAGGTACAGGTCCCCGGCCCTTGTCTCCCCATGCAGGGGCAACGCGACAGCCACCGGCCAGGTCCCTTGCCATAAAGGGCAGAATCAGTTGTGTGGCTCCAGTTTGGACCTTTCTTCTCCTCCCAGCGCCCAGGCCCGGGGTAGAACCACTGGTTTGCAACCTCGCAGGTGCCGCCCCTGTCCCGACGGGGCAGCCCCTTGTGGGGACGCTCAAGCCCTGGCTGTCTCCGGGCACCTCACTGAACTTCTCAGGCCCTGGCTTCCTCCCCTGTGATGACAGAAGCCTGCATGGTTTCATCACCAGGCCCCGCCCTCGGGGCCCCTGACGTCCCCAGGTCACCCTTGGGTGACACTTACTCAGGAGTTACAGGTGTCCTGACCAACGGTATGAAGTTCCGTCTGGAGCAGAGCGGGGAGGGGAAGAGTTGAGGCCCCTGGTCAGCCTGACTGCACCCCCTCGCCTCTGAAGGGGCTGCTGCTGGGGGAGGAAAGGCCTGTACTTGGACTGGAACTCACTTAAGACTTGATCAGAGAATCCTTTAAAGACAACTCTCCTTTCAAAGTTTCTGCCGCTTCTCGGGGCTGTCAGAACAGGTTTCCGTGGCAGAGACACTCTTAGTTCTAAGGCAGGACTCACCTAGTTCTAGCTTCTGAAACAGTGACAGGAGGTGGGGGGACAGGGAGCAGGGGACCAGGCTTTGAGGGGAGCGCACAGATCCCAGCATGGGGCGGCCGACAGCCCCGCAGAGGGAGGGGGCCGGGAGGGAGACCCGAGGGTGGGAAAGGCCAGTGAACTGGAAAGGAGCCACGGAGACTGGTCCTCGGGTTCCTCTGCCTCCCTCCTGGGCTGTAACTTCCTCCACCACCCCAAATCTTCCCAAAGGACTGTTGCGCACCACTGCCTCGAGGGGCAGCCGGGGAAGGGCCAAGCGCACAGGCTGTGTCGGAGCTCGGCCTCCAGGACAGGGAGCACCCAGGCGGCAGGTGGGATGGTGGGGTGGGGTGGCGGACGGAGACCATCCCAGAGGACTGGAAGCCAGGACTGAGGGGCGATCCTGGGAACCTTTGCAGGGGACCACACTCTGTGGGCACTGGCAGGCTGAGGGCACCAGTCCCATGATTTGGATGCTATTAAATGGTGATGCCACCTGGGCACTTGGGTGCATTAGGCTCCATCAGGCTCTAAATCTGTAAATGGGACTGAAGTCAGGAGCTAAACAGAACTGAAGTCAGGAAGAACCCAGCTCTGGCGTGTGCTGGCTGGGCCGGCCTTCAGAGTGTGAGTCATTTCGTCACACGACAAACAGGCTGTTCTGCTCCTTATGCGAGAGTCGCATCCCAAAGGAAACCTCGATTTAGCGATCACTGTGTTGTACAAGTAATGACATGAGAAGAGATGGGTGGTGTGTGGGGTGGGCTCCCAGTTGACCAGACGCGGATTCCCCAGGAAGGGTGTTTGACTCCAGACGCCCAGCCCACGTCCACAGACCCAGACTAAGGGGGACCAACAGGTGCCGGGTGAGCAACCCGCTGCTCGGGTTGAGGACCTCTGGACGGGGCAGTTTTACATTTGCAAATATGCATGCTTCCTGCAGGGATTTCAATTAATAAAGCTTTTCTTTTTTCCCAGTAAAAATCTAAAATAATCAAGAGCAATCACATTCAGCTTCAGCTACCAAGAAATGTCCCTTCCCCGTGGAACCTCTTCACCTTCCGATCACGTCCTGCGTGATGAGAACCCAGCAGGACTTGACTCTCTTCTCCCTCGATTCCCAAACTCCCAGAGGGGCCAGGACCAGGCTGAGGCTCTCAGGAGCCCCGGACACAAGCCCAAGGTGGGGCTCGAGCTCAAGTCACACGGGTGCGGGGTTGGCACCTGGGCGGGTGCAGCCTTCAACCTCGTGCCCTGGGCTCCAACTGGCCTCATGCTAGCTCCCTACCCGATGCCACCCCGCCCCGGGGACCACCCCCTCTGAGCCTTTCTGTGGCGTTTGTGACGCTGACTCAGGTGGCAGGCTTGGAGACGGACCCAGAGGGGGCAGATGAAGAAGGGAGACTTGATAAAGCAGGTCAATGAACTTAGTAACGGGTGCCACAGAGCGTCGAGGCGGCTTTGGTGCTTGTGGAGAGGAGATGAGGGACACCTGTCCAGGGAGCTGTTCCCAGGGGTGCCCTGGGGCAGGGCTGGGGGGTGGACCAGTGGCAAGAACCTCGAGACACCCGCCTCCTCGGGGGAGTTTAACCCTGAATGGGTGCTGGAGAAATACAGGTAAGTTTTCTAAGCATGACAGTGTAGGGCTGTGTGCTTTTAATTTAAAGTGCCTTTATCTTCTGGGGCGTGGAAACAAAGACCTCCTGAAGGAGGAAAGCCCAGTCTACCCAGGGGCCGTCTGCTCCAGCAGGGGGTCGGCCGCCAGCGCCAGCGTCTGGCAGGCCGAGGGCTGGGGCGGCTTTATTGGCGCCCCGAGCTGGGCTTCCTGTGCACGTGGTGAGGCGAGTGGACTTGGCTTTCCCCGGTCACAAGCCGGAAGTGGGGACAAGGATTAGGGAAGCCGGCAGTTCACTTTGAAGCAAGTCCTGGCCATTTGGGACCGACTGTGACTGGGGTTGTTGCCGGGCTTCCTGGACTGAGCCAGAGGCGCAGGCTGGCTTCCTCCCAGGCTAGTAACTCTCAGCCCGCCAGCTTCCAGAGCCGCTTACTGAAGATAGCAGGTTGGTTTCCTGGGCCGGTTGCTGCAGGCTGCGAGCCAGAGATCTCTTTTTATGTCTGGTCCAGCCATTGCATAATATATTCAGCCTCTCAGTAGATATAGACTAGCACACCCTCAGATGAAATGAAGTGCCATGTGCGTTTGCTTTCAAACGACCAGGAAGCGGGGGGGCTGGGGCGTCTCCATGGGTCAGGACTGCTATGAGCTGATGATGCTGCCCGAAGCCAGGTGACGGGTCCGTGGATGTTCTTACACGCTTCCCACTGCTTCTGGGCACCTTTACAACTTCTTGTAACAAAGCTAGAAACCACCCAACCACAGAGCTGTTTCCCATCCCTGGCTGCCTGGAGCCCCTGCCCTTGCTGGTCTTCTGCAGGGCGCTGGGTTCTTCCACATCGTTGCTGTTAGCACAACTCTGGGGTTGGCTCCACAGAGTCCCTAAACCTTGCTGCCTGTATGCGCAGAGCCACTTTCAGGGCTTACCAGGTGCTCAGAGAACCCTCAGGAAATGAGTGAGTCCAGCGAGCCAATGACTGCATAAGGGCTTCCTGGCCCCGGAGTCTGGGCTGGGCACCCTCGTTACCCGCCCGCCCCAGGGGTGAGGAGAAGGCACTCATCTTTGGGTCTCCCGTGGTTTGGCGGGAGGGTGCTTGGCACATAGGAGGTGATTGGTTAAGTGTTTCAGCCACCACTTGGAAATTTCAAAGATGGAAATGTCTTGGTTAACACCAACTGTACGAGAGAATTCCATATAGGAGGCAGAGCAGAGATTAACAGGAGAAAATTACGTATTTGAAGGTATTATTGCTGCTTGCAAAAGAGAGCTATAAAGGCTCTGGATCAGCAGCGCTTTAAAGACAACGCTTAATGAGCGGCCTCGCGGGCGGGCGGCTCCGCGGCAAGGCCACGCGCCCCCTCGCCTCCTCAGAACCTTCCCCTCCTTCATCAGTCCTGATGGCCCGGCCTTTCATCTTCCCCCCGCCCGAGCTTCTGAACCAAAGAACCCCAACAAGACACCCTTGAAAGCACTTCGATGTGGTCTGATAATTAGAGTAATGAAACCCAGGAGGAATTTCCTTAAACTCCCTCCTCGCTGTTGAATTTTATAAACCTAATAAAAGCATCTTTATCCTAGAAATCAGCCTGCCTCCCCCACCCTGGAAAGTTTAGCTTCTGCAGGAAATGAGATAACCACTTTCTTTCTAAAACCGCATTCCCACCCCTAGAGCTGCCATCCCCCAAACTCCAACCACACACTCTGACTCTGGCAAGACATGGGGGCTGGGCCGGGGGCATCGCTTGCTTCTGTGAGAGTCCTGGCCAGGGACGTGGGGTCAGCAAGTGCTCTGGATTAAGCGGTTTTAGAGCTTCACCAGCTGGGAAGGTAGAGAGGCTGGTCTTGCTGAGTGAGGTTTTCTTTCTCTTCCATTAAATCGTTACTTTCAGCAAATCGGCAAATTTGAGGTCGGGGGTCTGCCTAAGTGACGCATCATCTCCAGGAACGTCCTCGCCCCGGCAGGCCCTCGACACGCCCACCGTGCCCGCCTCTCACCAGAGCTGGCAGGGCCACCTGACCAGCGGGCCCAGGCAGCTCCCTTTCCTGGAAACTTCGCCTTGGAGCTGCCTCTGGGGATGGTCTGAGCTGAAGACACAGGAAGTGGGACGAGGCAGGTGGTCAGGAGCAGGCAAGGACGGCAGAGATGCAGGGACACAGAAGACGAAGGGAAAGCCGCGACGAGAATGGACAAGGGACAAGCGACCGCAGGGGGCGGAGCAGGCCAGGGTGCGCCCAGGTTCCGGCCTCAGAGACAGGGGGGTGGGCGCTCCCTCCATCCGGAGCCCAGGAGTCACTGCGCCCGCCTTCAGAGTCCCCTTCCTGCCCTGGGCAGCCCGAGTGGATCTCTGCTACTTACAACCATGGGCTGGCCACGAGAGTCATCCCCCTGGCCATCACTCACAGGCTGCCCATGAGGCCTGGAAGCTTCCCTCCATGTTCTTGGAGGAACACTGACCACACATGGTCACTACCTGGCCAAGAGCCTGCCCATGAGTGAAGGTGAAGACGGGAGGCAACCAGCCCTCAGCCACAGCCTCTGTGAGACTGGCGGGAGGCCCCGGGTGGTCACCCCGACTGGCGGGCCGAGCCCTGAGCAGGGGAGGCCCGCACACACTTAGCGCTCAGCAAACAGCGGGCTCACAACTGTTCTCAGCCGTCTCCCCGCACAAACAAGAGAAAGCCCGGGTGCGGGTGAGGAACGCCTGAAGGCGCACTCCTGCTGTACTTGCGTTCCCCACAAGCCTAACCATCAGGCGATGGTGCTGGGAGGTGGGTCCTCTGGCCACGGGAGGCCGCGGTGAGACGATGGCTGTCTCCCGGCACTGAGTCTGCGGGCGCCATGACCTTGGACTTGCCAGCCTCCAGGAGTGCGTGGGAGACTGCTTCCGGGCCACCCAGTCTGTGACAGCATCCGGCATGGACTAAGGTATCCCCTTATGCTCCAAAGGGGAGTTTTCCAAAAGATATTTGGAAATTTCTGTTTGTATTTAAGAGAACCGACACGCTTAAGCCCTGAGTTTCCCTTTTAAAAAGGTCTTTCAAGGACAGTGGTGGTGGGGTTGTAGAAACAGACCCCCAGCCTCCGGAGGTGTCTCGGGGCGCCCTCCCCGAGGGGTGGAAGGAGGTGCCGCTCAGCTACAGTACGGGAAGAGCCGGACCACTGCCCTTTACGCTCCCTGCCAGGTCCTGGCACCGGCCAGCAGGCAGAGCGCCTGCGGATGGAGGCCCCGCCGGCCCTGCCCACACCCACTAGCTCCGGCTGGCCCCGAGCTCACTGCCACTGAGGCTGGCGCACCACGAGCCCCACCCCCGGCAGCCCCCGGGAGCTCTGCCCTACTGAAGACCTATCCCCTTCCTTCGGTCCCGTCCAGCCTAGGTCTCATGTCACCCCCAACCCACCAGGAAGTGGAAAGAGTGCGGCAGCCGATGGGGTGCCTTGCAGGGAGCTCTCACCCCATCCTGTTTCCCAGAACCCGTCATCCTACCTTGAACTTCTGATAATGCATCCTGGCGTCTGCCGCCAGAGGGGAATACTCCTTCGCCATCAAGCTCTCCACGCTGAGAAGGTTGGTGCTCAGATGTTTGGCAAGCCACATAGCCTGAAGAAAGGAAAGGGGAAGAGAACGTTTTTGTGGAAGGCATAACCAAGGAGGCGCCATTCCAACGCCCGGGTCCTCCCATATTCCACCAGGAAGGGCTGGCCACAGGGAAGCGTCCTTGTTCTGGCCGGAAGGCCACCAGCGCAGACAAACCCGCAGAATCCCTCCCAGCCACAGGACGCTGCTTGCCTGCCATTTCTTCTCCAACCAGCCATTGACTCCAAGTGAACCTGGAAAGCCTGTGCTTTACTGCCCTGGGACTGCCTTTTCAAGCTCTCTGGACCACAAGTTCTTAGCTCAAAGTTTAAACCAGGAAAGAGGGGGACAGGCCCTAAATAGGGGTCATGACACGCACTCCAAGTTCATCTTTTCTTAAAGGTTGGGAGACGCACGTCCATGCCAAGTCAGTGTTCAGTTCACCGATGACCACTTTGTATACTCCGCCAGGGAAGAATACATTTTAAAGAATAACCATGCAGCCAAATGTTCTTAACGCCAAGATTACACTGATGACTATTTCAGCATCAGGATGGTTCAGAAGGCCCTACGGGTCCCCTGGGACAGGTGTGACCCTTAATCTCTCTGCTCCTCTCTGTTGAGAAGTCTCAGGGACGAGATCAGGAAACAGCCTGCTAGGATTTTACTATTATCATCTTCCTGTAAAATTAGATTCTGTGCGTTCCACACAGTGGACAGCGGCGGGGACTGTGAATCTGCCAAAAGAATTGTGGCTGAAACACCAGCTACTGCCAGTGCCTGCCGGGTCCCAGGCCTGGGAGTCCATGGTTTCTCACGGGGAAATGGAGACTGGGAGGGAAGATTCAGAGAGTCAAAGCTGACAGCCTGGATCTGAGGGGCCAAGTAGAAGAACTACAGAGAGACAGACAGATGGATGAATGCATGGACAGATAGACAGATGACAGATAAACAGATGAGCTGGTGAGTCTAACTCCAAAAGCAGGGCAGATGCAGGAGGCTTTATGTACGGACCAGCCATCTTGATTCCTTTTCAGAATAAAATGAGGGGCCAGCTGGTCAGCCTGTGGGCCCAGGAGGAGTGCTGACAGTGATGACATAGTCTTCCAGAGTCTACTGATGTTTTTTGTTTTTTAATTGAAGTATACAGTTGATTTATAATGTGTTTGTTTCTGGTGTAGAGTGAAATGACTCAGATATGCATAGGATTCTTTCAGTCTTTCCCATTGTCGTTGTTCAGTTGCTAAGTCATGTCTGACTCTTCGTGAGCTCTCGTGGGCTACAGCATGCCAGGCTTCCCTATCCTGCACTATCTCCGGGAGTTTACTCAAACTCACATCCATTAAGTCAGTGAACTCGGGTCTCCAGCATTGCAAGGAGATTCTTTACTGCCTGAACCACCAGGGAAGCCCCTTTCCCATTTCAGGTTATTACCAGACATTGAATATAGTTCCTTGTACTGTACAGCAGGTCTTTGTTGTTCATCATTAACTTATGGTACCTGATGTTCACTAACCAGGCTTTTTTAAAGAACAGAAAGAGTTCCATCTCAGATGATTATAATTTGAAGACGATTTTGGTACTTAACGAAGGAGGTGAAAGATTAAAACCATACAGGGAATGAAGTTTCAGCTTCAGGCAGAGGTTGTCTCCAATGAGAGAAGACAGAAAGGGAGAAGTGAAGTGGGATGAAGTATCTGCTCTGTCTTGAAAATTCCACTGTCTTTGAAATGGAGAGAAACTCATGGCAAATGTGGCAAAATGACAAGTCCCTGTAAAATCTGGGAATTGGGTACATGAGTCTCTCTGGTGCTGTTTCTGGGCTTTTCTGATTGGTAGAAATACTGCATGATTAAAATTTTATTGGTGAACCCAAAGGTTCTATACCAAAAGTCTTTGAAACATGTGTGCTGTTCGACCCAGCCCTTCTCCTTCTGGAAACATATCCTAAGGATGGAACGAAGGGTGTGCCCAGATGGTGGACACGTAGCCATGAGAATACCCCGGCAGGCATGTCTCACATGTTCAAAGAACGCTCATCACTGTGTGATTGGGGAACGCTGTTTCTGTTTTTGTATTTTCTAGGTTTTCTACTACAGACACATGCTGCCTCTTGTAATGAGAAAATAAGTTAGCAAGCAGGAGAGAGAAGAGATGAAGAAAGTCTCAGTTATATTGAAAATTCACCGAGGGGCAGCCTCAGTCCAGCTTTGCAGGATAAATGAGATATGACTGTATTACCACAGTTAATATGATACACTTACTATGGTTGTTTTCCCCGAGGCAGGTGGACCTAATATTATAATCTTCGGCACTGTGGAATAAAGAGATTTGAATGTCACTGTTCAGTATGAGGAAAAAAAACCCACCTCCCATGTCTGCAGAGCTCTGGGTATATTTATTTCTCTCCTCCCCAGATTTCATTTTCTGGGAGTGATGTGGTCGTTTGTAACCCAGTGGTTCTGAGACGCTCCCACCATAGAACACATCCTGTGTTTAGAGGTAAGTGATCACTGAGATGGTTTATTCTTCTGTCTCCAAGGGGACGTGGACATGGTAACTTGTTTGCTGAACTAATAAATATCCAGAACAATTGGAATTTCAAACACCATAAAGCATTTTAAACAGGGACTTTGTCTCAGGGACACGCTCTCAAATAAAGCTGTATTTTATGTAAATCGACCTTCAAAGGTGGTTTTTTTTTTCTTTTAATATTTATGCCTTTTTATTTAGCAAGTTGTATTCCCCATCATGTTACAGAAGGAAATAATGGGGGAAAGCCTGAGTGTATGAGCCAGATTTATAAAACCCCAGATAGGAAAGGCTTTGTTTTCAAACATGGATATTTCTATGCAAATGGATACCGCGGGCTTCAGAGTGGCACTCCTGGCTCTGGAAGGTTCCTGGCCCCGCAGAAGCCCTAAAGACACTCCTGGACTAGTGAGTAGGTACTCGCCATTGGGAAAGAAGAAGAAAAAAGCCCAGTATCTAAAGAAGAGGACTGGAAGGCATGTGCTTGGGTCAAAACTAGGGCAACAGGATGTGGTGTGTGGACAGGTGACTCCAAGCTGGTTCCTTCCCGGCTCCCTAACTGTGGGGAGTGAGGGGCGTTCAGCACCGGAGGAAGGAGGGTGGAAGCCGGCCTCTGGCTCCGCCTGACGGCCGGGCCCCCTCCCACCCCCAGGGACAGGTGAACAGGTGTGCACAGCAACCCACGGGGCCCGTTCCTGCCAGACCTCCAAGAAGGAGCTGCATCCAGGCAGAGACTTCCTAGTTTGAGAGTGGACACGGAGAAGGAACTGGAGGGTCCGCGTGGCCCCTGAACTCATCATCAACACACGTACCCAGCCAGGCTGATTGGGTTTGAAGAGACTTCTGCCCCACCCTACAGCCCCTTCTCATTTTCAGGGAAAATGTTGAGAGCAAGTTCAAGGTAATTCGCCAATTCACTCCACAAACACTCATTGAGCACCTCCTCGAAACTTGCATGGGGCTGAGCACTGCTGGGAAGAGCATGGTGGCCCGTGCCAGGTGGGCGAGGTGATTGCTTCCGCCAGACCTGGGAGGGAGCAGGGCCTCTGCCGGGTCTCGGCAAGGGAGCAGTCTCTCCGAGGACCACGAACGAGGCCGCACACACGTCACCACTGCTGCTGGATTCCTGCGTGTCCCCAGCTGATGGCTTTAGAACAAACGCTGTCGCGGCTCTCCTTTCTAAACCTGGTCCATTGGCCTCACGGTGTGAAATGTAGGTAACTTGCTCCTTGCAAGCCCGGAGCCTCTCCTGGGCGGGCAATGCAATCAGGGGTGAAGGATAGGAGGCCGCCTGATGCTGGGATGCGTGGCCATGCTCCAGCCCAGCAAACCCCTGCACACCCCCTCCCCTCCAAGCCACACTCGGCTGGTGGTCCTCCCGCCCTCCATAGCTGCCAGGGTTCTTCTGGCCAAGGTGGGCCCTGTGTCCCCTTAAGTCCCCGGGGACCCCTGTTGAGGGGCCTGACCTCCGCAGGAGCCGGGATGTGCCCTGGGCACCCCAAGAGCCGCCCCCACCGGGGATCCAGGTCACCCAGGAGTCCTGGGCAAGCCCCTCCCTTCATCTTGGACTTCCTCGTTCTGACGACGCTCCTCCTGTCTTCCTACCTGGTCACCTGTCACCTCCCCAACAGGGGTGTCCTCCTCACCCCCCCTCCATCCAGCCCCCAGCCCCACTGGGCTCCTCCCCCGGGTGCTGAGGGGTGACTGAGGGGTGCTGCTGCCGTGCTAAGCCCCGTTCCCCTGCTGAGCAGTGGAGAGGGTGTCCTGGCTGCAGGGAGCCCGTCTGGCCCTCTGCTCCGGCAGCTAGAACCGCGAGGAGCCACGCACACAGCAGGGCCTCCGATGGCCTCCTCCTCAGCTGTCCCCTCTGTGGCCGCTGAGTGACTGGCCGCCTTTGTCACCACCATTCCTACCTCCTGGCACAGGCATCTTCTGCCTGTTGGCACCCTTGGGTGCGAGCCGCAGGACGCAGACGGGGCTGAGTCGAGTAGAGGCGGGTTTATTCACAGGCCAGCGTGGCTCAGAGAATCCCGCCCAGGCAGGAGCCAGGCCCAGGGCCACCCACAGGAGCAAGGCCCCAAGGGCGGCCACCGAAGGGCGTGGGGGGCGCAGCCCTGCCGCCCTGGACACCCAGCCTGGCAGCCTGAGCCCAGAGTGCCGTTCACACACAGGGCCCATGGGGGCTGCCCCGCCGCCACCCGGCCACGGCCACCCGTGGGCCCTACAGGCCGCCAGGGAGAGCACCTCCCAGAGCGCGTCCAGAGTCTGGGCTCCACGGAGCGGTGAAGCTCAGGACGCAGGCCCAGGGCAGGCGAGGCACGTTCAGCTGCGGGGCTGGGAGCCAGGCCAGGGCTGCACGGCCCGGCCTCTCTCTGGCCTTGGAACCCGGGCAAGGCCTTCCCGGGTGCCCCGACCGGAGGAGAGAAGCCGCAGAAGGTGGGTGGGTCTGGAAATGAGGTGGCTTTGGGAACGCCTGATCAGGGCAGATTGGAACTAGGGTGCCAGGGGAGGGTGAGGGGAGGGGCAGTGTTAGGGCAGCAAGGAGGGGGTCAAGGGTGGTGGGGCTCCGAGCCTGCTCGGAGCATGGGGAGAACGCCCGCTTGCCAAAGCCAGAGGACGGGAGTGGGGGGCGGGAGGTGTGGGGGGGGGGGCTGTGTCTGGCCCTTGGGCCCGTCACCCTGCTGCCTCTCCAGGGCTCCAACCCCAGGCCTCCACCATAGGACCCTAGAACTTAGGGCGGACCCAACAGGGCTTGGGGTCCCAGGGACCGAGGAGAAGGGGGACTGCACTTTGACAACAGCGTTTTGGGAACACGCAGACTCCCAAGTCACACGCTCATTTTGACAAAGTTATGAGGCTCCACGGCTGCTGGGGAAGGCCCCCCCAACCCCGGCCCGCCTTCCGGGCTCCTGTAAGTGGCACCCAAATTGTACACGTCTCTGAAAATACTTTAAAAGGGGAACATTCACACGGCCTTTCTCTCCACCTAATTTCTCGCACACATTTATGTGATTAATTTCAGTTTCTTAAAATCTAACACCTTGAAACTCCAGCCCTGCTCATGAGTAATTATTTATAAACAGTGTCATAAAAGGCTGCTTGACTGCCAAGAGTAATCAACTTCTTCAACCCACTTCAAAGGAAATCAAAAAACCTTTCCATCCACAGAGCCTTTTGAGGTTTAACTAGGAGCATGATTTAAAATTCACAAGAAAACCCTTAGGTATTGGAGCTCTAATACACAGCTTTCTTGGACAAACGTTTGATAAAGAACGAAACACACCATTATATACACCATCGCCTGCTTTAATATTGCCCAGGGCTACTATAAATGCTCACTTTGTACTAAATCTGCTTTTCTCGCAGCGAAGGGGCTGCCAGCCCTGTCAACGGCTCCCCGCCCCTCACGTGCACACTCCATGCCAGGAGTCCAGAGGCTTCTGCCCTCTACACTGGCCACTGGCCACGTCACCACACCTCACAGGGAGCCCCTCCCAACACCCACCATGCAGGCCGAGCCGGCAGGGGTTGGATGCCTGGCTGCAGGTGACAGAGGCCACTGTACGGCTGGGAGAAGGCAAGACCGACTGACCCACAAGCCCAGGGCCGCAAGAATGCTCTCTGAACACCAGGGGACCTCTCCACGCCCCCTGTCCTCTTCTAGAACCATGAGGGCGCGTGTAACTCTTTCCGGCTTCCCCTCTCCTAGAGAAATCCTGGAAGTGTGGTCCTCCCCCATCTTCCTCATCCTCCCCTCCTTCTCCCGCGTCTTTTGCTTCACCGGGAGGTGGAGGCCTGGGCATGGGACGGGCACCAGAGATGCCCTCTCTTCACTGAAGCGGTGGGACTTGCGCCAAAGGGCAAAGATGTGTCCACGTCCCTCCGAGCTGGTGGCCCAAGGCCTGGGAGTGGGGGTGGAGGGCTGCAGGAACAAGTTGACCCCTCCAAACTGTGGTTCCTGGGATCCAATGACTCGACTCCCTGAGACTGTCTGGGCCAAAAGCCTAAGACTCCAGGCGTCGGGGAGGACAGTCAGGAGCTGCCCACCCCCAGCTCGAGCTGAACGAAGAGGGTCTGAATTCTCCACCCCGCTGGAGAGGGACAGAGCGGTGTCACGTGGAGAAAGGAGAAAGGGCTCTGCGGAGGGCAGCCTTCGGATAAATGGAAAGGGATGCTGAGGGGGTGTGAGGGGGTGAGGATGGGATAGGCGGCGGCCCAGGGCACAGGATGGCCAGCGCCTGAGCTGAGTGCCCAGCTGACGACACCTGCATTGCAGCTAAAACAGAATGGTGATGTCTGGACTTCAAAATTCTGGCAAAGTGGTCAGTTCGACACTGAAAGTCATAACTGCACAGAGAGGGGCAAGACAAAAGTGTAAAGACGAGTGGTACCCTGGAGGTCAGGGTCTTGAAATTCTAGCGGGGGCAAAGCTGTGAGGTTGGCGGCAGGGGCACACACAGCGTGGCACGCATGCCCCTGAACAGAACTCTTCAAGCCGGAAGTAGGAAGTGCCACCACAACCAAGTCAGAGTTCAAAGTGTTCTTTTCTCAAGTACGGTTTTAGCTCAGAACTCTCACCGGGCTTCGCACAAGCGGACACTTGCCCAGCACCACCTGAAGCCCAGCCGGAGCCTCCAGGCCTTGGCGTCCCTTTCACTGACACCACCAGGGGCCAGGATGGGGCTTGGCCGCCTCCATCTCAGCGACCAGACATGCCCGTTTTACAGGGGAGGAAACTGAGGCTTTATTTGGCCTTTAACTTTTCCTTTCTTTTGACTGTGCTCTGCTTTATTGATTGGGCGAAGGGGGGGGCGGCATGAGAGGGGAACACAGGCAGAAGTGCCCCCCGCATCCCTCGGTTAACAGAGCTTACAACCCCAGCTCCAAATGGCCTGGGGGCGGGTTAGGGGGTAAGGCTGCAGGAACACCTTCCTCCAGACAACAGAGGCTCCTTGGTGAGGCGGGGGTGGCGAGCGGGGATCTGCAGCAGGACCACCAGGAAGCAAGGGGGCTTCTCACCCCCACAGAGCAGGGGAGCCTCCCTCCCACCCACACCAACCAGAGGACCAGGTAACTGAGGCCCCTTAGACGAGTCCCCGCAGGGCAGAGCAGAACAACCCCTGGCCCCGACACCCCAGCTCGTTCTCCGCCTGGGGCACCTCGGCAGCTCAGACCCAGCGGAGACGCGCGATTCTGCCTCCCTGGAGGCTCAGGAAAGGACAGTGCGGGGGTGCTCCATGCCACATCGCGCTGCCCCACTCTGGCCTCTGAAACAGCCCCTCACTCCCATGGGCTGGGCCCGCCCGGGACCGGTGGGCAGGCCCCCAGAAGAGGCCAGGCGTGCCTGGCAACCTGAGGGCTCCGAGTCTCCTCTCTCTCACCCTTTTCTTTAAAAAACTATTTCGCTTGCTTTCTCATCTGAGGCCTCTGCACCCAGCCACGGGCATCTCAGGCCTCTGTCCCTCTCGGCTGCACCGCTCATTTCACTGCTGCGCTGGGAACGCCTTCAAAGCAGCTAATGCTCCGGTGAAAGAAACATCAAAGCTCTGGGACACCGGCCTCCCTGACAGCTCACGCGGGACGGCCAGGCTCCTTCGCTTGGCAAATCTACCGCAGGACAGAACGCCTCCTCTCCCTCCTCCCTGTCTCGGGCGCCCGCCTTGGGTCTGGCTGGCCTGCATTCACTCGGGCAAGGTTTGGGGAAGCTCTGGAATTCATTAACAACAGCCCCTAACAAGACCATCAGGAAGAACTGAGTGCGGCCTGTCTGGGTAGACCAGAAGCCACACTTACACCTGACAAGTGGAGTGATCACAGAGCTTAAACCCAACAGGCGACATCAGCTGGGGCATGCCAAAGCATTAATAATTGATTCCGTATGCCATTCTGAGGTTTTTATTTTAATCACTTGGCAGGAGCATTTGTATGAGTTGTGCTCCAGAAGAAATTAAGGCTTTTTTTTCAATTAACCACCTCCCCAAGTGGTCAAAACCTGTCCCCACCCCTGCTCTGACCTCCCTTTTAGGCACAGGGAGGGCAGAGTGGTTCCCAGGAGGCAGAGGGGAGGGACAGCTGGGAACGGGGTGGGAGAGGGAGAGGCCCACTCTGGTGCTCACCATAGTCGTTGTCTCGTTGCAAATGATCAATCATGAATGGGATGGGGTCCTTGGGTTGGTGGATCAGGAGCTGCTCCAGCATGTTCTGTGGGCACAGGGCAGACATTCAGGGGGTTGACGCCTGCATGGGCACCCAAGGTCCCAGGCTCCGGTGGCCAAGCAACCTGGCATCGCTATGGATACCAGTTATAGGGCCTGATCTCTTCCCTGTCTCCCACCCTAGTGCGTGTCTGCCTCGGTCCCTGGGAGCAGAGGTGTGAGGGAATGGCCACATGGGTTTTGCTGGGGGTGGGGGCACCTGGAGGGAGGTGGAACTGGAGGGAAGCGCCCTTGACTCAGAGCAAGCAGTTCTGGGGCCCTTGCCTCTCAGCTCCTTTGTGGCCTCCCCCAGACCAGCCTTCTCTCCATCCCTCTCCTGCAGGGCACCCATCCACTCCTCAGAGCCCTTGCAGATGTTGTTCCCTCAGCATGAAGCACTTTTCCCCATGACGCTCACTAGGTCAACCCTGTGTCACGCTCCTGTGGCCCCCACGCATCCTTTCCTGCCTCATCCACATCTCGGTGCCCAGCACAACCACAGAAGGGGCCCTACACAGAACGTGTGCTGGGTGACGTGGCCTCTGCGGCTATCTGCATCTGTCCAGTGTGGGACAGGGTATGTACTAGCCAGGTATCTAAAGAGTCCTGGGACTGTCTGGCCACTTAATTCTAAAGTAAAGCAGCTTCCATGGTTCCAGAACAAAAGGCACAGAAACGAACCAGGTGGCTGCGAGCAGCGCCGGTGCACGAAGGAGCAGCCTTCTGCCCTGGGGACAAGCAGGCAGGGCTGCAGCCCTTTGTGGGCAGATGGAGAACGGTGCAGTAGAAACAGCTCTGAATGGTGAGAAGGCCCAGCCCCACTCGGCATCCCACCAGTCCCTTCCCCTGTCTGGGCCTCAGCTTCCACACCTATTAAGACACAGCTGGACACGATCCATGGTGCTATGGTGCGGGTGAGACCGTGTGAGATGATTCTAGATAGCTCACAGATGAATATTCTAAAATTTAACTTTAAATAGTTGCGTATCTGATGGATATTAGAAAAATGAGTACATCAAACCTTAGGATGAAATAAAATAAGTTAACTTATTAAAAGTGGACTGATTTAAAGAAATGATGAAGTTAAAATGGAAATATGTTGTTGGTTTCATGAGTCTATACCTGTGATAAAATTTCAGTGTGTGGTGTATGCATGTGCGCATGCTCAGTAACTCAGTCACAACCGAGTCTTTACAACTCCACGAACTGTAGACTCCGGGCTCCTCTGTCCATGGAATTTTCCAGGCAGGGATACTGGAGTGGGTTGCCATTTCCTTCACCAGAGGCTCTTCCCCACCCATGGACTGAACCTGCATCTCCTGTGGCACCTGCAATTGGCAGGTGGATTCTCTACCACTAAGCCACCTGGGAAGCCCAAAATTTCACAGACTCATACGAGAAAAAAAAAAAAAAAAAAAGAGTGCTGGTAAAAATGGATGAAATTCAAATAAGGTCTGTAGTCTAGTTAATAGTATTGTGCCTGTGTCAGTTTCCTGGTTTTGACAATGCACTACCCTTACGTTAGATGTTACTACTGGGGGAAGCTGGCGGAAGGATACACTAGAATTCTGTGCTACTTGCATAACTTCCGGTGGCTCCAAAATCATTTTAAAATAAAAATGCTAAAAAATGAAAATGGTGAAAAACCATGTAGGGAGCACAGAAATGACTAAGGACTGGAAATAATGGACTAAAAGCTTCCTCAGGCTACTCCTTCCAACAATTGCTATGAGAGACACCAGATTCCCTAAGAGCAGACCAGGGTGCCCCCAGGACTTGCCCGTGTCCTGCCCGCCACCGCTGCGGACTTAGGAATCAGCTAGCCATCTCCTCTACTTAGATCAGCCACTCGGTTTTAGAAATCTCTCGTGCGCCCTCTGTCAGTGAACACTTTCCAAAGGAAGCGTATGTCTGCAGGAGAGATAGAGACGTGGGTTTCTTACTCTGAGCTCTGCTCTCGGAGCTGTCAGACGCTCAAACAGCCACAGGCATCACTGAGGAGGTGCCTCTGGGGGTGGGGGTCAACCGGAGGAGCAGACAAATGCTCTGGCTTCCCTCTGGCCCTCAGAACCTGAGTGGCTGAGAGATCCTCCAGTTCAGCTCCCAAAGCCTTCACTTCCCCAGGATGCCTGGGTCGGGAAGATCTCTTGGAGAAGGAAATGGCAACCCACTCCAGTATTCTTGCCTGGAAAATCCCATGGAGAGAGGAGCCTGGCAGGCTACAGTCCATGGGGTCGCAAGAGTCGGATACAACTTAGCGACTAAACCACCACCCCAAGATGCAGAAGGGAAACCCGGAGAACAGGCTGGGGCGTGGATTTGCCTCAGGTCACACAGGCAGTGGATCAGTCAGGTCGGGAACTCAGGGTGAGGGCTTGGAAGCTTCCCTGAACGCTTGGC
Organism: Muntiacus reevesi; assembly: GCF_963930625.1. Taxonomy (NCBI): domain Eukaryota; kingdom Metazoa; phylum Chordata; class Mammalia; order Artiodactyla; family Cervidae; genus Muntiacus; species Muntiacus reevesi. Next base: position 3,807,242 of record NC_089251.1, on the reverse strand, counting down.
TGTGAGGAGAAAGGGCCGGGTGGGAAAAGCTGCTGTCCACACCACAGGGCTGCTGTCCCAGGAGGCGGGCCTCTCAGAGGATGGAGAGGCCACCTTCAACTCCGACACTCCCCAGCTCAGACACAACACCGCAGCCAGCCTGGGAATGGTCAGCACCCGACGAGTCCCTTGGAAACCACCTCTTGCAACCTCGCGTTTCACAGACAGGGGAATTGAGAAAAAGGAAGGAACCTCTTCCAGGTCATCGACATGACTGGGTCGGAGCAAGGGTCCAGTCACGGCCGGGATGGCCTGCCCCCTTTTCCTCCCTCCAGGGCCAGCTGAGTAGGGTCAAGGAGCATCTTTCGGTCTAGGGGTTCCTTGGGGATACGATGACACAGTCGTGTCGGACACCCCAAGTCGGGCGGCCTCATGGCTAACAGACGTGACCCCTCCCAGATGTAGGGTCGCCAGCGTGCAGCCGGGCCGCCTCCAAGAGGGTCCCTGGCCACCGCCTGGTGTCGCGATAGGACAGGGCTGCCCGGGTCACCTGCATCAACTCGAAGACGTGGTTCGCCTCCCCATACTGGGGCATTTGCGGGGGGATACGATGAGGAGCTGTGGTCGCGTCCATGCTGCTTCGCAGCGCGGCCGCTCCCTGGGGACCGCCGTCGCTAGGGCCACGTCGTCATCAGCACGCGCCGCTCCCTGAAGACCGCCGTCGCCAGGGGCGCCACGCCGCTGCGTCATCAGTACGCGTCGCTCCCGCCCCACTCCCCCACCCCGCGGGCGAGGCTGGTGCCGAGTCTGGCTCCCGGTCTCCTCAGCCCGATCCCTCAGCCGCATGAATCAAGTGCTCCCCAGCCCCGGCCTCGCCCCCCGACTCTGCGCGCCTCAGCGGGGAACCCCAAGTCTCCTCCTGCTGCGGCCTCCTGGTTCAGAGGGCCCCCTCCTGCGCTGAGACGCCCTACAGTACCCCGAGGGCACGTCGGCCGGGGAGAGGCGGGAGGCGGATCCTACTTCTGTTTCCGCCAAGGCGCCCAGGCCCAGGCGTTCGGTGCTCCTTGAGCCTCCCCAGCTCCGCTCTCTGGGCCTCAGTTTCCCCGTCTTTAAAAGGAAGACCCTGGGGTAGATGTGGGGCCGTTCAGTTCGGGCGCTCAGTCGTGTCCGTCTCTTTGCGACCCCCATGGGCTGCAGCACTCCAGGCCTTCCCTGTCCATCACCAACTCCCGGAGATGAGGGGCAGGGTGTTTGAAAAAGGAGGGACGGGTGTGTCCCTCGACCCCGGGGACCAGCGGGCAGCTCCGGGGGCGGAGGCTGGGCTGTCACGTGACCCGATTGCTATGGCAGCGGCGGTAACAATCAGGCCCGCGGCCCCGCCCCTTCTCACCCCTGCTCTCCCCCGCCCCACCCACCCCTCCGCCCAAGCCCCGGCAAGGGCCTCCCCGCCCTACCGGGGCCCCAGACACCCGCGGAGACTCTCCGGCTTCAGGGCGCTCCGTTGAGTGAAGGCCGCTCTAGGACAACCAAGGTTAAAGCAGGCCTGGGGAGGGCCACCCAAGCCCTAGATTTGGAAACTGAGGGGCGAGGGGGGTAGCGCTGGAGAATGGAGGGGGGCCGCCGCTGCCGGTGACCCGAGAGACCGATGGGGTGGGACGCGATGGGGGGAAGGAGATCTGCGAATCGTGTTCATCCCGGGTGGGGGGGCGGGGGTGGAACACCTGGTAGCGGCCACGGCACTTGTCCAGTTGCTCCTCTCAGGAGGAGCTGCCCGTTTTTGAGCTGTACTCTCAACAAAACTATGGGGTCTGTGAACGTTCTGGAGAGGGAGTATGGCATAGTCAATGCAGACTGCGCAGAGTTCAAATCCCGACTCCACTCTCAACTAACTGTGCCAGCTTGCCCTGGGTCTCACTTCTCTCCCCGATGAAGTGGGGATTATGAAAGATTCCATGAGCTAATGTATCAGAAGTATTAGTAACTGATGTGTAGTGAATGCACAATGCAGAGTTGCTACTCTTAGTGATATTATCTCACTGAATCTTTGCACCAACCCTGAGAAATAGGTACCTTCATTCCATTTTACAGATGAGAAATTAGAGACTCAGAATGGTGCAAAGTTGTTGGCTGAGCCATTTCCCCTCTCTTTCCTCATCAGTTGTCAATCACGGAACATTAGAATGAATCAGAAGAGCCCTTGAGGAGCTTCTAATCCAAACTCCCTCATTTTACAAATGGATAAACTGAGACTCTTGAGAAATTTGTATGCAGGTCGGGAAGCAATACTTAGAACTGGACGTGGAACAACAGACTGGTTCCAAATAGAAAAAGGAATTTGTCAAGGCTGTATATTGTCACCCTGCTTGTTTAACTTATATGCAGACTACATCATGAAAAACGCTGGGCTGTAGGAAGCGCAAGCAGGAATCAAGATTGCTGGGAGAAATATCAATAACCTCAGATATGCAGATGACACCACCCTTATGGCAGAAAGTGAAGAACTCAAGAGCCTCTTGATGAAAGTAAAAGAGGAGATTGAAAACGTTGGCTTAAAGCTCAACATTCAGAAAACTAAGTTCATGGCATCCGGTCCTATCACTTCATGGCAAATAGATGGGGAAACAGTGGAAACAGTGGCTGACTTTATTTTGGGGGGCTCCAAAATTACTGCAGATGGTGACTGCAGCCATGAAATTAAAAGACACTTACTCCTTGGAAGGAAAGTTATGACCAACCTAGACAGCGTATTAAAATGAAGAAACGTTACTTTGCCAACCAAGGTCCGTCTAGTCAAGACTATGGTTTTTCCAGTAGTCATGTATGGATGTGAGTTGGACTATAAAGAAAGCTGAGTGCCGAAGAATTGGTGCTTTTGAATTGTGGTGATGGAGAAGACTCTTGAGAGTCCCTTGGACTGCAAGGAGATCCAGCCAGTCCACCCTAAAGATCAGTCCTGAGTGTTCATTGGGAGGACTGATGCTGAAGCTGAAACTCCAATACTTGGGCCACCTGATGCGAAGAGCTGACTCATTTGAAAAGACCCTGATGCTGGGAAAGGTTGAAGGCAGGAGGAGAAGGGGATGACAGAGGATGAGATGGTTGGATGGCATCAGCGACTCAATGGACAGGAGTTTGGGTAAACTCCGGGAGTTGGTGATGGACAGGGAGGCCTGGTGTGCTGTGGTCCATGCGGTTTCGAAGAGTTGGACATAACTGAGCGGCTGAACTGAACTGAACTGAGGCCCAGAAAGGGGAAAATTCTAGGCCAAGGTCACTCATTAAATCCAAAGTAGAGCCAGCCTTCCTGTGCATATTCATTGGAAGGACTGATGCTGAAGCTCCAATACTTTGGCCACATGATGCAAAGAGCCAACTCATTGGAAAAGACCCTGATGCCGGGAAAGATTGAAGGCAGAAGGAGAAGGGGCGACAGAGGATTGATGGTTGGATGGTGTCATCGACTCAGTGGGTGTGAGTTTGAGCAAACTCCGGGAGATGGTGAAGGACACGGAAGCCTGGTATGCTGTAGTTCGTGGGGTCACAAGTCAGACAGCTGAGCAAACGAACAACAACAAAGAGCCAGCCTGGGACTCAGATTCCTGCTTCCTAGCCAAAGCCTTTGCCATCAGTCACCAGCCCAGAGACACGGCCTCCAAGGGAAAAGGGCTCTCTCCACCTCAGAACTGCCTCCTCAAAGCACGCACACCTTGGTAGGCCTGTCAAGTCAAATCCAGCTGCAGAGACAGCTGGGGAAGGGAAAGAAGCAGCCTCCCTCTGAACAAAGAACACAACCACCAAGCCTGCAATTTGCACTGCAGAGGTTCAGCTTGCTTCCTGGACATTTCTGAAACGACTTGCCTTTCTCCTCATTTATTTTAAGCCCTAGGCACTTTTCATACCATGATTTAATCTTCTTTAACAGCCAGGAAAAATACAAATCAATTAAAGCTGAAAATCTAGTGGGTAATCACTTTTTCCTTCCTCCTCCCCCAGATCGAGAAGCGCCTGCACCCCCTGCCTTTCATCCAGACTAATTTGACTGCGGTGATTCTTGTTCAAGGGACAGTCGCTTTGAATAGCTTATTACAGCTCCCCGCACGACATTCCTGGTGTGCATGTCACAAATCAATAGGATCAAGAACCAAGTCGGTTTTGCTCTCAGGGCCTCTTGGGGCCACCAGCCAAGGTAGGGCTGTATCCCTGAAGACCTTGGCAAACCCAGGAGGGTGGCAGGGAGCAGGATACATTGAATGCTAGTCCTCGTTGCTTTGGGAGGGGGAACAGAGAACAGTCTCACACAAGTGGAAGCAAGGTGTTGGGTCTGGGTTGTGTAGGCCCTTGGTATCCACACCTCACCCACCCGCCCACCTCCCTGAAGCCTCAGTCAATCTGGTATCTGGTGTGTTTCTCTCAATGGACCCTCACTGAGGTGAGGGGAAGAGGGGAGGTAACCAAGTAAAGATCTCAGGCTCAGTGAAATCGGGCAGAAGTGAGTGGGACACCCGGGTTTGCTCACATCCCAGCTGCCAGACCTCAGCTCTGTCGTCTGTCCTGTGGGAATCACCGTGGTACCTCATTCAACGGGCTATGGCGGGCATCTGAGATGAAGCTCCTCCAGGGTTTACCTAGAGCCTCGCTGAGTAGCCGGCTGTTACTAGGAGGATTGGGGCGAGCCACCCAGGATCTCGGTGAAGGCTGAAGCTTGGCTCCAGTTCGGCCTCCCCTGCACCCGTCCGCCTCCTGCACGTGCCCCTCCTGTGGGCCACATAGCCCTTCTGGCCACCCCCACCCACCCCCCTGCTTTCTTTTCTCCTGAATCTGAACTACCGTTTGCTCATTGTCTGCCTCCCACTCCTAATGTCCCTCCAGGGTAGGGAGTCTTGTCTGTTTGGCTCAATGCTGTGTGCCCAGTCCAGCACCCTGCAGGTGTCTGAGCCCTGGCCTGGCAGGCGCTTCAGTACGAATGAATGACTGCCTCAAGTGCTCTGTGCCTCCTGGGCTAGAAGCTTCCGTGGTTGCCCTCACAGCTCTGCCCTCACGTGGGGCCTCAGCCTCGCCCTGCCCACAGCCTCCACCCTCTGCCCAGGGCCCCACCTCCTCCGCCTGCCTGCTTGCCCACCCTCGTCTCCAAAGCCAGCCTTCTTTCCAGACCTTCCCTCCCCTAGGAGGCCGAGCCGTCAGCAGCTCCTGTGGCTTTTTCTTTGGGTGGGGGCTGCCGCACGTCATGCTTGCTTTTACCTATCTTGATTGCTGAGGTCCTGGCACCCTCTCACCTTTTACACCCAGGTATGTGCCTCACTCTCCTCTCCCTAGGCCAGGTCCTGGCAGGCCTGCCTCCACGGGAGGCAACAGAAAACCACTGCACCCAGGTTGACCGTCATTCCCGCCTGCAGGTAGGGCTGGGGGGGCCTTGACTGGCTATGACTGGTGTCTGACCATGGGCCCCGCGGCATCCCGTAAGCCCACTCCCCGCCTGTCTTGGGTGAGTTAGTTTCAGCAGAACCGGTGGAAAGTTGAGTGGAAGGAGGCCCCGCCCCGCGTGGCCCTGGGTCAGGCCTAACCCCAGTGGCACTGTGTTGTCCTGCTGGCAAACGCAGGCTCTGGTGCCCAGGATGGTGCTGCCAAAAGGGCCTAACGACGTCTGCAGGGTGGGGCCCAGCAGGAAGCAAGCCTCCTCCCAGCCTGGGACCTGGTGGCATGCCTGGAATGCGTCCTTCCCTTCCTCAGTCCCCCCGCCCCCCACGTTCTGGCCCCTTCCACCTGCAGCATCTCGCTGGGGCCTTGTCTCCGCGCAGCTGAGCCTGGGCTCCACGTGTGCCGGGGCCTCGCGGTGCGGGGCAGCAGCTGCAGCACCTCCGAGGATGCTGGTGGTTAGATCTCAGGAAACCCAGGACCTAGGGTGTCTCCAGCACAAGGTTGCTGTGACACCCAGAGCCTCGGCTTCCCCCGAAGTTAAGGGGAGTTGACCTTCTGAGGTGCCTGCCAGCCCTAACATTCCATAAACCTGTGACCCCAAGCACTTGGCATGTGCTCAGTAAACCTGTCATGTCATGGAAGACAGAACCCACTGCCGTTTCCATGCAGAAGCAGCTCTGGACACACTGCAGACCTCCTGGATCACACTGGGGACAGTCTGTGAGCGTGCTCCCCACAGCATCAGTGTTTCCAACTGTTTCCTCCCTGCAAACAGCATGGCGGGGCAGGAGAAGGCATCACTGCCGGTCCTTCCCTGGGGACTGGCAAACCCCAGCTCAGGGCTCCTGCCCCAAGCACAGAGCCGAGTAACCGCACCTCAGACAAGCTGAGAGGGTCCCGGTGCCGACCTCCCCTGCCTAGCTGGAAAAGAATCCCTAGACTTTGCTAACAACTGTTGAGTGGCAGATATTTTAAAACAATTGGATCCCAGCTGATGAATAGATTTAACACATGGCCATGGGAGGCTGTGTGTGTGTGTGTGTGTGGGGCTGTGTGTGTGGCCATGGGAGGCTGTGTGTGTGTGTGTGTGTTAGACACCCAAAATCTGGAGAAACTGAGGCCCAGACTGTGTCCTGAAGTGTGTGTGTGTGTGAGATAGACACCCACAATCTGGAGAAACTGAGGTCCGGAGAGATTCCTATCTACAGTTGAGGGAAGGAAGTCTTGTTTCACGGAAAAGACCACGTCTCTGGAGGGTAACAGGGCTCGCGTCGGGTCTGGGTCAAGCCTGGTTGTGTCACTGATAGCTGGCCAGGTTCTTGGGCAGATGCGCAGCATCCCAGGGCCTCACCTCCCTCTCTGCAACACGGGGGTGAATATTGTCTCTGCTCCCAGGGCTGTGGGAAGCTGCTCAGTGCCCTGGGAGCTCAGGACTCTCCTTTTCCTCCGCACAGGCTCCTCTGTGCCCCAGTGAGCAGGCAGAATGATGAATGAGGTGAAAGAGTCCCTGCGGAACGTGGAGCAGAAGTACAAGATCTTCCAGCAGCAGCAGTTCACCTTCATCGCGGCCCTGGAGCACTGCAGGGAGAACGCCCACGACAAGATCCGGCCCATCTCCAGCATCGGGCAGGTAGGCGCTCGCGGGCAGGTGGGGCCAGGCCTCGACCCCTTGCTGGAAAAGTTGGGGAAACCAAGGCCCAGAGAGGGCCAGCACGTGGGTGCAGGGATCAGGTCTCAGATCCTAACTGTGGAACAAGCCAGGCACTCATTCCCTCACCAATTATGTAAGAAAGCGGCTGAAAGCGGGGGCTGGAGACACCACCAGCCAGGGTTTAAGTCCTGGCTCTGCCACATGCCACCTCTGTGACCTCCGACTGGTTTCAACTGAAAACTAGAAAGAGCAGCAGCACACCCCTCCCAGGGCTGTTAGGCGGATTTCATGAGATCATCTGTAAACCCACGCCCCCAGCACCTGGCAGCGTCCTTTGTCCCAGGCCCTGGGGCTCAGGACAGGGATGTGTGGTGGACAGATAGATGGACATGGTCCCAGCCACTGGATTCCCCTGGGGCTTAGAAACTGTGACCCGCCAACCACATTGCTAAGTCACGTTTGCAAATGATTTCATTTAACCGGAGTCTCCTCTTTGGGTGAGCTGCTGTCCAAGTTTGCCCTGCCGAACGTGGAGGCCTCAAGACTGAAGCAGCCTTCCAGGAAGCCACGTGCCTGAGCAGCTCAGCTCTAGATGGGTCCCTCTCCCACTGAAGAGATGCCACCTGCTAGGCAGTGGGGACCAGGCTCAGAACTGCTTAGGAGAAGCGCACGGGGCCACAGAGAACAACCATGGCCTGGCAACATTCTCAAAAAAAAAAAAAATTTTTTTTGGTAAAAATTTCTCCCAGCTTAACTTGAAATTTTAAAAACCTGCAGAAAAATACCCATATAACCTTCATCCAGGTATGCCAGGTTACTTTTTAGCCATGTTTATACACACCCTCTTCCCTCTGAACTGTTTGAAAGTTAACCGGCTGCATCCTCGTCAGCCCGTCCCTCAAAGGCCCAGCCTTCCACGGGCATGGACAGGTGTTCAGTGTCAGGAAGGACCACCTGAGGCGCCCCACCTCTGCTCAGAATCTCCATCGGGGCTTTGTGACCCCAGCGTGCTCCTTCTTGCCTTTAGGTTTAAGAAAGCTTCTGGTGAATAACGGCCCCGGCTGTGTGGGCTCTCAACCCTCCCCCTGCCCTTCCTGGCCCGGGGTACGGGAAGGTGACCGCCTGCCCCGCAGCCTGCAGGGGCCCAGTGACCGCTCTGCTGTAGTTACGCCACAGTGCGGGCTCCTCCCTGCCCCGGATCCTGGGGCAGGTGTGCGTGCAGCGTAGGTGGATACTGCGGCCGTCAAAAGCCTCTTCCCCCACACAAAGCTGTTGTCCTTGGGAAGGACCACTTGAGATCATTGGGGGAAGACATCCTCTAGCAACAAGAAGGCAGCTGGGAGCGACAGGAAAACCCGGGTGTAGACTCAGACTTTTCTGGGAACTGGAGGAGGCAGGCGACACCCCCTTCCAGCAGCTCCCTGAGGGCAGGACCACATGGAATGGGGCAGTTAATCCTGCCCAGACTGGAGCCCGCTCCTCCTGTGCCCACGTGGATCTCAGACCCAGACTGACTGGGTCTCCGGATGTGGAGTGTCCTGAGCTGGAAAGGCCCCCAGGGTCCCCAGGGAAGTGAGCTGAAATTAGATCAGCTGCATCACTGTCCTTGGCCTCTTTTGTGGCTTAAGAAAAACTTCAGTTCACTTGTTCAGTTGTGTCCGACTCTTTGCAACCTCAGGGACTGCAGCACACCAGGCCTCCCTGTCCATCGCCAGCTCCCGGAGCTTGCTCAAACTCATGTCCATCAAGTCAGTGATGAAAAACTTCCCTCCCACTAAAACACATTCACATGGGAGCTTTCGTTTGTTTTTAGTATTTTTTATATCAATTTTTATTTGGCTCAATTTAGTTACGTGGGTCTTAGTTGTAGCACACGGCGTCTTTAGTTGCAGCACGTGAACTCTTAGTTGAGGCATGTGGGTCTAGGTTCCTGACCAGGGATGGAACCTGGGGCCTTCTGCACTGGGAGCAGAGTCTTAGCCACTGGACCACCAGGGAAGTCCCTGTTTTTAGTAATCAAGTTCTTCATTCTCCTGGAGTTGATTTTGTCTGTGGCGTGAGGCGGAGGCTGCATTTCTTTCCTCATACGGACCAGTTTTCCCAGCTCTACTTACTGACCTGTCCCTCCTTTCTCTTCCCCTGAAAACGTAGGACAACAAGAATGCAACAGGTTCTAGTTTGCTCCGTCGACTGACTGGCCCAGCCCAGAAATTCTCAAAGTGGGTGGGACCTTGGCATCAAGAGTCAGGGACCAGCCCCCTGTACTTCAAGTGTTGGCTCAGCTGCCTGGGTCTGGGCTCAGAGCTCTGGAGCTAGGGTGACTCAGCTTCACCACTGCGGTGGTACCTGGGCAGGTATCTCACCTCTCTGAGCCTCATATTCATCTGTAAAATGAGGACTGAAAAAGGGGACCCGGAGGGTGGCATTCAGGGAGGACTGAGCGAGATGGGGCCCGTGACACTTCACGACGTTCACAGTCTATAGGCCTGTAGACCCGACGGCCTCGCACATCGGGGACCTGTCCCCCGTGACCCGGGAAGGCAGGAGGACCAGGGTGGGTACCCTGGGCACTCACACCCCGTGGGCCCCTGCAGGTGCAGAGCTACATGGAGCACCACTGCAGCAACTCCACAGACCGGCGCATCCTGCTCATGTTCCTGGACATCTGCTCGGAGCTCAGCAAGCTCTGCCAGCACTTCGAGGCCCTGCACGCTGGAACCCCGGTCACCAACAACCTCCTTGAGAAATGCAAGACCCTCGTGAGCCAAAGCAATGACCTGAGTAGCTTGCGAGCCAAGTAAGACCCTCCTGGTCCCATCAGGGGTCTCCGCACATTCGTGTGGGAGGAGCTGGGGCGGGGATGGGAGAGAACCCCTGGAGGAAGTGAGTCCCGGGGCTACTGTCCAGAGGTTCCCAGCTGGGAAATCCTAGGCCCCTTGGTTCACCCGAGTGACTCTGACCCAACAAATCATTTACTGAAAATGAGAGATTCTGAAGCCCAGACCTAGCAGAACGCAAACCCTCTGGCTCGAGGCAGCACCGGGCCAAAAGCAGGTGTCACAGAGCAGTTGTTCCCAGGAGCCCCCAGAGAAGTGGGCTATCAGGAGTCCTATCCCGTGGCGTTAGCTACTCGGCTCCCTCACTCTGAGCCCTGGGGGGTCGACCCGCAGCACAGAGTACCAGATTTCAGAGCAGGCCGTTTAGGTATAAGGGTGAGCAAGGTCAAACGGTACACGGTGCGCCTGGGGTGATGACAGCAGGCTTCCTCGGCCCCTGCCCAGGTCTCTGACAGCCGCAGGCCAGGGGTTCTCCACTCGCACCCTTCACACCGGGACCCCCGGGGGCTCTGGGGCCCTAAACCTGCTGAGCCGCCACCATGCCTGGCATGGAGAGCCTGGCCTGGCAGGCGCACAGCTCCACAGCCTCCCCAGGGGCTGTGCGGCGGGGGCAGCCTTAGGAAAACCCCTGCCGGCACGCCAGTCCCCGGAGCAGGGCTCACCCGGCCCGTCCCACCGCCCTGCAGATACCCCCACGACGTGGTCAACCACCTCAGCTGTGACGAGGCCCGGAACCACTATGGAGGTGTGGTCAGCCTCATCCCCATCATCCTGGACCTGATGAAAGAGTGGGTCGCCCACTCGGAGAAGCTGCCCCGCAAAGCGCTGCACCAAGTGAGTGAGCCCCAGGCAGCCACTCTGGCCACCGTGCACGCTCCCCAGGCCCCAGGCGCCCAGCCCCAGCTGCGGAAACAAAACTGTGGGCAGCTGACACAGAATGTCCCCAAACCTGGGGGGAAAGACCAAGGAAGTTCAAAACCGCCCTGGAGACCAGCCGGTGGGAAACTGTGACTCGGGTTGGGGGACCCACCCGACCCCAGCCCTGCCCCACCCCATCGCGTTCGGGGCGTCCTGTAACTAAGCCTGGCTTCCACCAGTTGATCCATCTGTACTGCTGCTCACCATCCTTGTCACTTACTGATCCCCAGGGGGCTACCCCACGACGGCCTCCAAACTCTCCCTCTAGTGCTCTAACCTCTCAACTTTCCTTCGCCTCCGAGTGTCAGGCCCTGTGCCCAGAAGTACCCCCACTTACACTGCTGCTGGTGGGTTCAGGGGAGGGGGGCGGGCCCCCGGAAGGGCTGGAGGGCTGACCCTCTTGCCGAGGCCCAGCCACACAGCCGGAAGAGACCGCGTGGCCCCCTTCCAGCCGCGGGACAGAGCTGTTCCGGCCTGAGGCTGCTCGGTGGGGTCAGGTCTCTGGACCAAAGGGGAACAAGCCGCCCAGCCTCTCCTCTCCTTGGGAAGAGACGGCGGGAAGCCGGAAGAACGGACACTGTGGCTCCTGCAGGAGGACGGTCTCCTGGTCCCCGCGACCTGCCTGCGGCCCAGGCGCTGGGCCTGTGGCGTTGCTGCTGAGCCTGCCAGAGGTGCTGTCTCACTGCTGGTTTTTCCCTTCGCAGGGGGCGACTTAGCTTCTGTGTTCTTGCTTCCTCGGGGGCGACAGTCAAGAATAAAAACGTGTTCTGGCACCTCTCTGCCTGGGCGCTTTCCTGGCGCTCACCCCGAGACGCCAGAGGACGCTGGGCAGGAGCCCCACGAGCGGAACCGCTGGTGAAGCTGCCTGCGTGCAGGGGACACCCCTGCCCCACGCGGGGTCTGCTCCCTAGAGGCTCAGGCCAGAGGCCCGCAGCAGGCCAGCCCAGTAACTCTTGGCAGAGTTAGAGGCCTACTCAGACAAGAACATCTAAATTTTCCAGACAGAACTTAAAACTGCCACCTCAAAGTCTTGTCCCAAAGGAGCTGCTTCCTCTGTTCAAACGGGCAGAGCACACAGATTTCCAGGGCGGCGAGGCAGAGGCGAGCCGTGGAAAACCACGCCGCACACAGGGCTCTTCACCTCCGCTCCTTCCCCAGCCAGGCCAGGGTACAGTTAACAGCCGTCCGTCTAAAGGCAGTGTAGACCACCTTCCTCCAATGGCCTCATGGGGAGGGCAGGTCGTGGATGCGGGCTGCCCTTTCTCCTCGGCACACTCGCGAGACACATTTGGCAAAGCTCGACAACTTCAGTGTCATTTGGGCTCAACTGTAAGGACTGTATTCAACCCCGTGGGCCAGCCAACCGCTAGGCAGGCAGGCACATACCGAAGCCGGTATGCTAGAGATGCCTGCAGTCACTGCTCCCGCACCACCACCACACTCTCTGGGGAGAGGGCATGAATCTGAGACAGACACGGGTAAAATCTGCGGCTCTGCCAGAACAAAAGGTCTTTCTTCCAGGGACTAAAGTCCGATTCCACCTGTCAGCACCCTTCCAGCACCTGGGGTAAATAAGCAAGCAGTCCAGACCCAGGGCCAGTTCCCACTCAGCCTGGAAGCCCCTCAGAGGCCGACATGAGCCACTTCAGGTCAACACAGCAGAGTAGTGCAAAACAATAAATTTTTATTTGTTCACAGTTAAACACAAGCAACTGCCTTGACATTTTTGAACATTCTAAGAAGGACAGCAAACCCTTTTGATTCAGATTCCCATTCACTACGATTGTACCATTTTTCTCTTGCAGTTCACATGTTTGGCATCTGATGTGGATTGTCTGACATGCTTTTAAGATCGAGATGGGAAGGTGGAACCTTTTGACAAAAAATGACTTTCTTAAATTTAGCTAAAAGCAGTCAGTCCAAAAAAAAAACCTGTTTTTCACTGATGGGGCCCCTTTAAACTGCAAGGTAGCCACCTGTGGTTGACCCATGATTGAGTTACAAAACTAGATTATGTCTTAGCGAAATCTGTTCCTCCGTAATATATTTATGGTCCATAGAAGTCTTCTGAAAAGTGACCACTGATTCTTCCTAGTGCAAAACGCCTGGCTGCCTCTTCGATAAGCCAAAGCCTGTGCTGTACCCGCCGTACCCGCCTGCACAGACACTGTATGGAGGTGGGGCAACAGGGAGGAGCTGGTCTGGAAAGCCGGCGGGGGCGTTTCCTCTAAAAGATCTATTCCAAGTTCAACTAGTCTACTTATCCCCAAGGATGGACAGTTTGGTGGCACTGGGATGGAAGGGGAAGAGAAAGCTGCTCTGCCTTCATGAACTCGTTTCAAGGCCAAAAGCCATCGCGGGCACAGACGCTCAACTATCCCCAGCAGGCTCCCCTCGTAGCTGCTACAGCCATTCATTCCCCTCTCAGGTCTGCGCGTACGGACTGCAGGACTGTATGGAGAAGACGGAAAGGCGGCTCCCCCTGCCCACCCCCACCTGGGGGAACGAGCCGCGTGGGGGCTGGGCCACAGCAGCAGCCCGGGGACCAGGCTAGAGAACAGCTTAATCAAGTGCCACCGAATCCTCTGCCACTGTCTGGGGGAGGGGGCGGGTGGGGGCACTTGTCAGAGAACTCTGGACGTAAACAGATACACACACACCTTCCCATGCTCACTGCTGGTCAGTTTTAAAGCACGCACCTCCAAGAGGGAAACTGCCCAGAATGAGACGTGCTGATTCGGGTCATTTCACATGAGACACACACTTCTGGGTGGGCACGGGCTGCTCCCAGGGGCCACTGAGGACAGGGCTGGCCTCTGGGAGAGCACCCGCGCAAGGTGGGCCACACCCCACAGCAGCCCCGGACTGAGTTTTCAAAGCCCTCCTTAGACCCATCCATACTTTCTACCACGTCTTATTGCTTTTGGTCAGAAAAACCGCATCTTCATGTAGTATTTGTTTACACTTGTTCCTCAGTTATTTCTTTCTGGCTTCAAGTGGTATATTCTAGTATTTGGTGAGAATTCACACTGGCTAGTCACAGCACTTTTATCATGTTCTCTACACAGAAACACTGTTTTTTTTTAATTAACTGTTAAGTGTGAACCTCTGTGGTCTCCAGAGACCCCCTCTCATCCTCATGATCATTTATCCTCTTCTGCAAAACTACTAAGAGTTTTATCTTTCTCAACCAAAACACTGGAAACTACACGCCACATGCTGTTTCAAATAGGGAATGGCGCAGCTCTGGACTTCTGTTTCCCACTGTCCTGGTTTTGCCCTGTGGGGGTGCCGACCTCTGTAACTGTCATTGGCTTCTGGGACCTCTTTTAACAGTTTTATCTTTCAAGAATAAGAGTCTGAACTATCTCTCTCGCAATACAGTACACATATTCTGGCTCACAAAGTAGCTTATCTGTCTGTTCCTCTCCACTCAGAAGAGCCTAGGAAGAACCTTCCGCAGCAGCGTATTCCTAAAAGTTAGGCAGTTTCCCCTCCTGAAAAACTGCTGACAAACCTAGGGAGGTCATGTCTTCCTACCCACCTCATACAGAGAGTCCCTGCGCTCATCTCCAAGGAAACCTCTGTCCCAAGAAATGATCTCCATCTCCTAACTTCGGATTTCAGTTACTTTCCTGCTATTTCTTCCAACTCCACAGTAACAAATCTCACAGACTTGTGGCAGAATCTTGCCACAAGTTATTTTTGTTTTAATTCATGAAAGTTCTGTCTTATAGAGACCCATGTGCTTCTTCACCTGTAATAGGTTCAGGAGCTCGTTTTCTCTAGAGACCATGCTGTCACCTTCCTCCCTCTCCCCGCTCCCCCACCCTCCTACCCCCGTGACTCTGTAGAGCTCTGCTCTAAGACGTTTCATGCTCCCAAGAAGCAGACCCCAGTCTTCTTAGGGTCTATGCTGACCCGGGTTAGCACCAGGTGGACATCAGGTTACAGACACCGGCCAAACAACTCTGAGGCAGGCAGGCCTGCTCCGGGCCACTGCGGTCAAGGTTAACCCTGATGCCTGTGAACGCCTCACTGCTTCATCAGTCTCAGGACAGGCTCAGCCTGGCAGCGCCAGTTTCCTGGCCTTTGCCCGGGCAGGCCCTGGGCCTAATTCTCTCTTGGGGGTTCCACTACCACTGGCCCCTTTCCACCCTCACACACACTCACTGCAGCCTAATCGACCAACCCGCTGACTCTCAGCAGGTCTATTATTTTGAAAATCAAACTTTCTTGTCATCTCAGGTCTTTTGGAAGATGAAAGCCTACGTTTTCAGGCTGGGTAACCTCCTCATGACCCCAGGCCTCCGTCCCCAACCTTGGCTGCATACAACACACAGCCTCTGAGAGCCCAGAGGAAGTCAAGTGCAGCTGCTCAGGGTCAGCCGTTCTTGGAAAGCTGAGCACAGAGACACCCCAGCTGGAGGAGTGGGCCAAGGGCCTCCTGTCTGGGCCCCAGTCCTCCCAGTCCACCACACAGCCTCCTCCTCCCCTGTATTTTTATAATCTGCCCACTAAAAAAAAATTTTTTCTTTACACTGGCCTCCTTGATTTTGCCAGTGAGGATAAAGGCTGCAAGCGCCTGGTGTCTTTGTTCTGTGGCAGGGATTCCCTGGGCTTGGGGAGGGGATGAGCATTCAGAACCAGGTTTAGCAGTTAATCTTGTAACATTTTTTTCTTTCCTGAATTTGTTCACGCCTTTCTTTCCTAAATAAAGCGGGACTAGGAAACCAGGACGCGTGCGTTTCTAAGCTCTCCTCTGCAAACAGCTGAGTTAAGACGTGAGGCATCATTAGTAATCCAGTTGGCATCCGGCGGCAGCTGCGGCCCCGGCTGGGCCGGGCTGAGCGCGCTCGGGCACGTCAGTCAGTCAAGACCAAAAACTCCGTCCCGAGGAGGTCTGCTGCCTGCATAGCCACGGGGACAAGGAGGCTGGCTCTCCAGCTCCCTTTGGTTAGGATGCTAAGAACACTTTTGCCACGCTTTAAAAAAAGAGATCGTCACCCTCATGTGCCGGAAGCGTTCACACGCACTGAAGTTCCGTACCATTACAGCGTGGTTTCCCTCTTCATGGATGAACCCTTCTACACTTTGAACTGAAAGAAGAGAGAGACGCTGCGGTTGTTGGCTCTTTCCTACCAGCCTCTCCCTGCCCAGGTCTCAGCTGGAACCACAGGCAACAATCCTTATTAGGCTTCTAGCATTTACTTCAGGAGCACTTGCTGGGTTCGGCTTCTCTGCCAGCCCCCGTCATGCTGACTGCTGTCACCTCTCCCGAGCACGTGCACCCAGGCCCTGTGGGTCCAGGACGCCAGCCTCTGTCAACCCTCGCCAGGACTCTGCTTTAATGCTCCGCCGTGACCAACTCATGCGGGGGGTGGGGGAGCAGCACCCAGCTCCCTGCAGGGTCAGCCCCTGAAGGCAGGAACTGGAGTGAGAAGCTGTCACCTGTAGAATCTACTACAGTGAGGCAACGTTCACAGCCTGAGAAATGATGGTCAGAAAACTTGGGAGAAACTCTTTGGACCTTCAGAGGCTTCCTGCAGCAGGAGGCCAGCACCGCTCCACCTGCAGGGGCGCGTCCACACGCTCAGCACTTTCCTGTTTAGGGAGCTGCGGAAGTTACTGCCCTCTCTCTTGCAGAGCCCAGGTCTGACCGCCCCCTCCCCAGCCTGTGCGCAGAACAGTACCAGCTTTCAAGCAAGCGCCACGTAAACAAGAGGTAGTGGGGCAGGGGGACAGTCTGCCCCCACGGGGAGCAGTCTCCACAGGGCCAGCTCCAGACTGTTCGAACAACAGACCTTTGTTCACACAGAACTTTCTAGGAAGCTTATCAGAACCGCCAAAAGAACTTGAGAGAATGAACCATTGTTTTTTGAGCTCTGCGGCTTTAGATGCTGGACTTTAAAACCAAAAGCAGTGACAACACCTCATGTAAAAGCTCTCACGTCAAGACACTCAGCTTTGCACGCCATGTCCTCCTGGAAAGGGGCAGGACCGGACTTACCTGTGACACCACCAGTGACCGAGGCTCACAGGGGGCCTGCCCAGTGAGCTGAGCTTCAGGAAAGGAGTGGGTGGTGTGTCAGACTCCAGGGTTCCATTTGGCCTCATATTGCACAGGTTCAAAGGACGCAACCATTTGGGGGGTCGGGTGGGAAAGGAAGGAATAAAGCTAGTGAGGAACGCACCCTGGCCCTCGGGTTAGTACACACTGCCAGGTAAATGGAAGAGAAGGTTTGGGGTGGCCGAAGGGAAAGTGAAGAGGCACTGCAATGCCAGATCCAAAAACCGTTCTGCATTCAGTCAACTGTCGAAGGACCCCCATTCCCATTTCCTCTGCGGGAGCTCGCTCCCCAAGCCCTGGCAACAGGAAAGCTCTGAATCGGGCACTCACACCTCCTGTCTAGGCCAGCGACACGCAAGTTAACACTGACGGCCAGCGTCCCTAGCTGTGCTCGAGTTGGGCCTCGTTGTAGTCCATGATGCGGAGCTGGCCCACGCTGTCCGGCTTTGGGGCAGGCGGCAGCGGGCCATCGAGGGTCGGGGGGGGCCTGGCTTCCACACCCGAGTCTTTGCCCAGCTCTGTCTTTAGGGCCTCGGAAAGGCTGCCGACAGTCAGGCCGTCCTCGTCGCACTGGCTCTCGCTCTTGTTACGAAACAGCTCTCGCGCCTTCATGCCCAGAAAGCTCTCTGAACTGGGAAGCGAGCCCACGGTTGCGGGGGTGCCGGAAGCGGGCTCGCCCACCGCCGTCTCCCACCGACTGCTGAATGGGCCCGCCCTGGGGTTGGGGGGTTTCTCTGGGGTAGAGAGCTCACTGCTGCTGCTGCCGCCGCCTCTGCTGCCACCACCGCCCCGGGCGCCGCTGGGCCTGGGGGGCTTGGTCTCACCGTTATGGCCAGGGGCCTCTTCGTTGTGCCCTGTCACCGAATCCGAGCAGCCGTCCTGACAGCAGTCAAGCCTGTGAGAAATCGAGGGAGAGGAAGAGGGTTGGTGGCTGCGGCGTCCAACCACTCCAACCCCACCAGGGAGGCGCAGGGTTACACTGCCACGTGCTCATGCCGACGGGGAGCTCTGCCGGCCGGCTCTGTGTCCTAGGACAGAGGACGCACGCACTAGAGTGCGTGAACATCAGACGGCGATCTTAAATAGAAATGCTCCCTGGGACCATCACTGAGCGACTCGGGGCCCAGGCAAGGAGCAGAGGACAGCTAGGCCCTCAGGGACGCAGCTCAGAGCTCGTAGGCTGGGACCTCCCGACATGGCCACGGCTGCCGACTCGGTTCCTACCTTTCCTCCGCTGCTTCCGCTGCTTCCGGTTTCTGTTCTTCAAGTTTTCTCAGGAGGCCATCCTTCTCCAACTTGCCGTATAAATCTAAGATCTCCAATTCGAACATCTGGGTGATCCTCTTCTGGGCCTCATACCTGCTCTCTGCAGCCTGCAGCTGTCCTCTGAAAGACAAGGACCGCCCTTCAGAGTGTAGGAGGTTCTACTGAGTAAATACATCACAGCAGAAACCTCTCCCCGTCAAAATTACCTTGCCTGGAGTTTGACATCCTCTAGATACTTTTTCTGTTCTAAAAGAAGGTGGTCTTTCTTAGCCAGATGAGATTCCAGTTCCAAAATCCGTTTCTGACAGGTATCAAGCCTCTGATTCTGCTGGAGGACATGGCTTCTGTTTTTTTCTAGCTCTTTCCGATATGCAGCCTTCATCATTTCTACTTCCTTAAAAAAAAAAAAGGAACTGGAGTTAGTACTTTTAGAAAACAAACAAGCCATATCTACTTTGAAAAATCTATGTAACAAGCACTGAGAACATCGGTATACTGCTAGTGCAAACAGAAATTAGTACAACTTTCTGGAAAGTACGTGGGCAGCAAGTATTAACCAACTAATCCTTCCCTGAAATCTAACCCTACGGAGATTATCTGAAACAGGAATAGATATTTTGGCACAAAAATAACCATCACAGGATATTTAGAAGAAAAAAAGACTAGAAGCACTGTGAAGTCTAATGGTAAGGAAACAGTTACGTAAATTAAAATACATATTCAACAAATTTTTTAAATGATATATATCAATAAAAGACTATAAAAGCCATGTGTATGGTATGGTCAATTATGTAAACATACACATTCTGACAACACACCAATGTTCAGTTACGATCTCAACATGGTAGTGGTACCGAGAGATTCAATTCCTAGGCAGATTGATAAGAAGTCTGGGGTCCCCGAGGAGGAGAAAGGGGTCTGGAGTTCTTGAGGAGAGAGGGGTCTGGAATTCTCAAGGAGGAGGAAAGGACAAACTTTTTTTTCCTCTACATTCCTTAGTCTTAGTCACATAAAACATTTTTTTCTTTAAGCCTCAAACTGATGATTACACAAGAAACAGCTCAGCTGAAACTCTGCACTAGGGACTAAATAACAGCAATGTGTCCTGCTTGGGGACAGTTCTCCTTCCTGAAGACCTTCTGGCTGATCCTGGTGTTCTAGAATGTATATCATGAGAGTGCATCTGGTAGGATCTTTCTGCTGTTAAATTCTAATCCTGTTATTCTAAAATGAAAAATGTGGGAGTGGGTCTGGTAAAATGTTTACAACCTTGAGACATTCCTTTGATTTAATTTTAATAGCCAAATAAAAAAGTATGTAACTCGCTTGCTAAGACTAGCGAGGGGTGTGCTTTCCATCCTGCTTCTGATGTCTATGTCAGAAGCTTTCTTGGTCCCTCTTCATACTTTAATAAAACTCTGCTACACAAAAGCTCTTGAGTGATCAAGCCTGGTCCCTGGTCCTGAAGCTAAATCTTCTTTGGAGATCATGAATCCAACACCATTCACCGTAAGCTATCACCATGCTGTGGGTTGTTCTTTCCTGCTCCCCACTCTCTCCTAACACCGGCTAAGATCAAGCTAGCAACGCAAGGTGAATGACCAGATTTGCTCGGGCAAGGCAGCATCTGCAAACCAAACACGCACGTGAGGCCTGTCAATCGTGCCAGGAAGACAGTCTGCCTACTGACTGATGGCAACAGCAAGGGTACACTGGCACTGGGAAAAGAGGTGGAAAGGACACTTCTCTGACAAGCATGTGCTGCATTTAGGTAGTGTGTTGCTTTTTTTAAATTGTGGTAAGATAAGCTTAACATGAAATTTACATTGGGTTTTTTTTTTTTTAAAGGAGCAAGGAGATGAGCATCCCGGAAGGCACTTTTGCCTTGAAGATGACCAGCAAGTTTAACGCCTCCTCGGTCAGAAGGGGATGGAGTTAAGCTCAGGACTGGGACTGGATAATGTGGCGATTCCAGTTACGGTCAAATGGCTCCAGACTTCAGCACAGGGTAGTGAACAAACTAGCTCAGCAGGAAAGAACCTGCCTGCCTATGCAGGAGACGCAGCTCTGATCCCTCAATGGGTGGGGAAGATCCCCTGGAGAAGGAAATGGCAACCCACTCCAGTATTCTTGCCTGGGAAATTTCATGGACAGAGGAGCCTGGCGGGCTACAGTCCATGGGGTCACAAAGAGTTGGACACGACTGAGCAACTAAACAAGTGAACAAACTGAACCTGTCAAAAAAGACAGCAGTTACTTATGGAACCTCAAAGGAATGAACTTGAAACATGCATGCATGAGCACTAACCCTCGCAGCCGTGTAAGAGGGGCTACAACCAATACTTACCAGCCATTCCCCACCTGAGGCTAGATACTCATTCCTCCTCCTCAACTTGACTACACAAAAGGAAGCCCAGCTCCAGGCCAAGAGGTGAGTTCAAGGCAATAGCTGACTAGGGATGCACGCACAACATTCAGTTCAGTTTAGTCGCTCAATCATGTCTGACTGTGTGTGACCCCATGGACTGCAGCACGCCAGGCCTCCCTGTCCATCACCAACTCCCGGAGTTTACCCAAACTCATGTCCATCAGGTCAGTGATGCCATCCAACCATCTCATCCTCTGTCATCCCCTTCTCCTCCTGCCTTCAGTCTTTCCCAGCATCAGGGTCTTTTTCAATGAGTTAGTTCTTTGCATCAGGTGACCAAAGTATTGGAACTTCAGCTTCAGCATCAGCCCTTCCAATGAATATTAAGGACTGATTTCCTTTAGGACTAACCTGTTTAATCTCCTTGCTGTCTAAGGGAGTCTCAAGAATCTTCTCCAACACCGCAGTTCAAAGGCATCAACTCTTCATCACTCAGCTTTATGGTCCAACTCTCACATCCATACGTGAGTACTGGAAAATCCATAGCTTTGACTAGACGGACCTTTGTCAGCAAAGTAATGTCTGCTTTTTAATATGCCATGTTTGTCATAGCTTTTCTTCCAGGGAGCAAGTGTCTTTTAATTTCATGGCTGCAGTCATCATCTGCAGTGATTTAGAGCCCAAGAAATAAAGTCTGTCACTGTTTCTCCATCCATTTGCCATGAAGTGATGGGACGGGATGAGATGATCTTAAGTTTTTTGAATGTAAATTTTAAGCCAGCTTTTTCATTCTCCTCTTTCACCTTCATCAAGAGGCTCTTTAATTCCTCTTCGCTTTCAGCCATAAGGGTGGATTCATCTGCATATCTGAGGTTACTGATATTTCTCCCTGCTATCTTGATTCCAGCTTGTGCTTCATCCAGTCCGCAATTTTGCCTGACATACTCTGCACGTAAGTTAAATAAGCAGGGTGACAATGTACAGCCTTGACGTACTCCCTTTCTCAATTTGGAACCAATCTGTGGTTCCATGTCTGGTTCTAACTGTTGCTTCTTGACCTGCGTACAGATTTCTCAGGAGGCAGCTAAGGTAGTCTGGTATTCCCATCTAAGAATTTTGCAGTTTGTTGTGATCCACACAGTCAAAGGCTTTAGCGTAGTCAATGTAGCAGATGTCTTTTGGAATTCTCTTGCTTTTTCTATGATCCAACAAATGTTGGCAATTTGATCTCTGGATTTTCTGCCATTTCTAAATCCAGCTTGAACATCTGGAAGTTTTCAGTTCACATACTACTGAAGCCTGGCTTGGAGAATTTTGAGCATTACTGGACACAGAACATAACCTTGGCCATTAAGCAGGGTGGGAGGTTGGGTGGGACCGGTTTCCTGGATGAGAGGCCTGCAGGCAGTGGTGTTCTCCTCTTCCTTGGGACATCATGACATCTCCCTGTGACAGTATTAACTGGGGCACACACCTTGCAACCAGGAGCACAGGTTGACGGGATACGGTTGGGTGGCGCGAGAGCAGAAAGAACCGGGCTCCTTGATGCTGTCCCTCCACAACTGGCCCTACCAGCCCGGACCTCACCTGCTCCGGGCTGCTGGTCCAGCTAAACGATGACCCTCTTCACAGTTAGGCCAGTGAGGCCTTTTTCTGTTACAACTCAGTGTCACCAGGCCCCTTTTATGAACTGAGGTCAGGGGGCCTACTCGAGGTCCCAAGAGTTCAAGTGTTCCAACTGGAAGACAGCACCGCAGAGGCCAACCCAGCCACACTTCCCTCAGGAGATGTTAGTGCATTTAAGTCAGCTTTATCAGATGTCTTCTAGTCCCTCAGGCCTGTTTCCCCTTCTTTCTTCCTCCAAGGCCATTATACTTTCAAAATAAGTGAGAGCTGGTTTCTAGAGACACTTACACATTTAACATTTAAGCGAGACTGAATTTGAGTTGAAAGAAGCTGAGAAATAAGGAGTAACTCCTACGAAAATTACATCTCTCTGGTTCTAAGACTATTCCCTTTATTTGGCAAAAAAAAAAAAAAGAAAAAAAAAGGTTTACAAAGCACAAGCCCAAGAAACCTCAGAGAATGCCCGTGTGTGATGGAGAAGTTACTGACAGAAAGCATCTAAGCATTTACTCCTGAAATTCCATCCCAACTCACTCACTGATGTTACCCTAGGCTAGCTATAAAGTGACATCAAACTTCTGCCTCAACACCACTGGTGAGGCCCTAATTAATGGGAGATCATCCCGACGCTGGCCTGGTTGCCAGGACTGAACCACCATCTGCTGAAATTAAATTCAGCATCATGAAGGAGAGAGAAGTATCTATATCAGTATAAACCCACATCCCTGAGAGCGCTACACTAAACAGAACTGGCTTCCCCAAGCTATTTCATCGTCTGTCTGTCTCTGTTTCAAGAGAGCACACATGGGTAAGAGAAGGAACACAGCTTCATCACCTACTCTGTCCCAATTACCATCAGGTGCTTTTACCTGTGCCTGACTTAATTTTGAAGCGGCCCACTGGGGGAAACAAGCTCATGTGACAACTGAAAGGAGCCTGTGTTGCCAGGCCAGGGAGAGGTGGAAACAACCCTAGGGCTGCCAGACACTTTGTAGGAAATTGCTCATAAGCCGTTCTCTAGCCTGTGCCACAGACACACGGCCTGGGTCGTAAGAGCATCCCAGGCAGGCTCTGGCTCCCGAACCCACTTACCTTGGTGGTGTCTGAGTGCTTGTTCTGCAGCTGTTCCAAATACAGCTCGTTGACTTCCCCAAGAACCAACAGTTGCCTGTTCAAGAACTCCATCTGCTGTTGGACCGACTCACTATTTGAGAGCTAACCAAAACAAAGAAACAAGCAAAGGGAAAGAGTTGAGGACACAAAGCCAGTAAAGGGGCAGGAAGCAGGGAAGCAGCTGGCTATTCAGGGCTGGCGCACTGTATACAGCACAGTGGCCAGTAGGGATGGCCAAGGGCAACAAAGATGGACAGAAATGCACTTCAAAACTGTTCGTCTGCAAAGGGGAAGAGGTGCAAATGCTCCATGTCAAAACTGGCACCTACAGGACACCTGCAGGAGATGGGTACATATACAACCCCACAGCAGGGATGTCAGGCTCAGGGGAATAAAGTCTCAGGGAAATCCCACCAGTTCTTTTTCTAACTTATTTTTATTTTTTGGTCACAATGCCCAGCATTCAGGATCTTAGTTCCCTGACCAGGGGTTGAACCCAACCCCTGCAGTGGAAGCACAGAGTCTTAACCAGTGGACTGGAAGGAAGTCCCCCCACTGGTTCCTGAATAAGCAATTTATAGAGAGTGCGATGACTCCCAGAGAGGAAAAGATCGTGGATCAAAAAGCTGAATGAACTCTTCCCGTTTACGTGAGCAAGTATCGAGAAGTTCCTGGAGCTCAGGCTGGGCGGCTCCCTGCTGCAGGGCTGTCCGCACACCGTCTGACATTTAGGGGTACCCTGCCTGCCCGCTCCATGTCAGCAGCATCAGAGATGTCAACCACAAATGTCTGCAGACACTGCGCGCGCCCTCTGGGGGCGGGATGCACAGGTGGCGCACGCCGCCTGGGGGAGGACGACCCTCACCTTCTGGGACACCTGGCTGAGCAGCAGCTCGGTGTGGCACACCCTGCTGTTGGCCTTCTTCAGCTCCACGCGCAGCTCCGCGATCATGTTCCTGCAGTCCTCCAGCTTCGTCTGCCAGAGACACGGGCCAGGGGGTCACGCGGAGCGGCGGCAGGTCGGGCCACGGGGCGCCCGGCCCTCAGCCCACAGTCCACGGAGAGCTGGGAAAGCCTCAGGCCTTACTGCTCTACTATTCCTGGGCCATCACACTTAAACCTAACTTCTTAGTTTTAAAAGAGGCAGTTACAGTTTCTGAGTGATTAACAAAAGGAAATAAAACAAAAACAAAACCACCTTAAGTCTGCAGTTCCCAAACTGCGCGCTGAAGAGCCCCAGGGCTACACAGCAGGCTCACAGGGGCGCTGCGGGGCTAGTTGTAAATTTTGAGGGAGACACAGCGACATCTGTTGGTAATGATGTGAACTACTAGCTGGAGGCAGCTCAGGGCTTGAGTGCCAGCTCCTGTGTGTGCTTTTAGGTGGTTGCTGATAAACATCACCGTGAGGAAAGCAACGTGAAACAGGAATGGAGGGCGTCAGTGTCTCATGATTCCAAGGTCTGAGACTCTCTGCAGCGCAGAGAGTACACTCAGTATTCGGAAGTAGCTGTGGTTATTCAAAACTAAAATTGAAAACTGAAAAAAAAATGCATGTGTATTATTTTCAATTTTTTTTTTCTTCAAACTGCTAGGACCCCAAGCCCAAATTGTTTGGATCTCCTTAAGAAGCAGAACTTTCAGGTGTTTCTTTCAGCTGTGGAGCACCAGGAAAAAATTACTGAAATGCTAAGAGAACTGTGACCTCAGAAAGCAAGGGACCCTCTGCCCTTAAAGAGCACCCGACACAAAATCCAGCTGCAGTGACTTCAGAGATGAGCCGGGGCTTTCACGCCCCCTCTGGCCGCCTCTGTAGTCCGTACCTGTAGCTCCTGGCTCTGGTTGTAGAACTCCTCCCGGTCGTGCTGAAGCTGTCTGATCTGGCTGTGCAGCTGGGTGACCACCGTGTCTCGCTGCTCCTGAAGCTGACTGTACCTGGCTTGTTCTTTCTGCAGACTAATCTTCCATATCTGGATGTCTTTCTCTTGCAACTTCAACTGGTCTTTCTAGCAGACACCAAAGATGCCATCATTTTAGCTGCCTTCCAGCCTGGGCAGTGATGCTCAAGTTCAACGCACACTGCAGACGTTTCATCTGAACAGTCACGAGCTAACCTGAGGCTGTAACCACAGACCAGGAACCTGCCAGCTCAATGGTGTCTAACTTG
This sequence comes from Muntiacus reevesi, assembly GCF_963930625.1. NCBI lineage: Eukaryota > Metazoa > Chordata > Mammalia > Artiodactyla > Cervidae > Muntiacus > Muntiacus reevesi. The sequence continues at coordinate 3,781,833 of NC_089251.1, read as the reverse complement.
ACTTTTGGTCAAGGGTTTCCAAATTGCACATTAGCAAGTGTATCAGAAGTGGCTTAAAGAACTTTTCTCAGCCATCAGCCTGCTCCCAATACTTTGAGAAGTCCTAACCACCCGCACTGGACTTCTCAGGTGGCACCAGTACTGAAGAACCCAGCTGCCAAAGCAGGAGATGTAAGAGACGCAGGTTTGATCCCTGGTTTGGGAAGATCCCCTGGATCTGGGCTACAGTCCCTAGGGTTGCAAGGAGTCAGACACGACTGAAGCAACTCAGCACACAGCCACCAGTGCTGACGTGAGCAGTGGTACTGGCCAAGGTCACTAAGGTGACAGACACTGGATTCCGACCCTGCCCTGCACTGGGTCGGTGCTCTCTGCATCCCCAGTTAAGGAGGAGATGTTGCTATCACTACTCTCATTTTCCCTAACGGGTGACAGGGGCCTCCAGAGGCTCCATTACTTTCCTAAGGTAACTGGGCGGGGAGCCAAGGTCATGTCCAGCTCTGCCTGGCTTCACAACGCTTCCCCCCAGCCCCCACGAGTTATTGTCATGAGAGTTGCGTCTGGAGAGCTAGTTTTACATCTGGAGAAACAAAATCACCTTTCGCCTCTACTATCATTACCGCCGATTACAGGCCAACAAACACCAAAAATCACTTGTCCCCACCGGTGCCAAAAGCTGCAAGGGAATGCGGGGATGCAACCCTTCACGGGCTGACCCCCCAGACGCCGGTGGGCGGGACCAGACGGAGAGCCCGCCCCCCCGCCCCGCCCATGGGGCTCACCATGGCAGCGTTGTGCTCCTCCAGAGCCGCGGCCCGGATCACCTTGCGCAGGAGCCGCCTGTTGCGCAGCGCGTGCTGCTGCCGCTTGAAACGCTCGTAGAGTAACTGGTTGTGCAGTAAAAGCAACTGGTTACGGAGGGTGCGGATCTCATCTGAGGGAGGAGAGCCTGATTTTAAAGCAGAGGGAGGATGGCAGAGATGCCTTTTACATGTTGTTCAATCGAGGCCCCGCCCAGAGCTTAACGCAATTCTTGAAGGAAGAAGTCACTCGCTTTGCCAATGACCACCTGGCTCCCAGTCAGTCGCTGGGGGCTGCGAGGGCTGGGGGTGGGCAGTGCTTACTACCTATCTCCCTCTGAAAGGAACACAGAGGGAGGGGCATGAGGCAGGATGCCTGAGAGCCCTGTGTATCTCCCCACCTATCTGGAATATGATTGTACGTGTGTCTACTCAAGACTCTTTTCCATGCTTCACGGGTATCTTCCTGCTACCCCTCCCTTCACCTGGATCTTTTCTAGGGAGAAGCCTGGCATGAGGGCTGCCTTCCTGCGCTTCTGCTCTCAAGCACTGGGCTCCTTGCCACTTTTCAAAAATAGGAGATGCTGACTTTGCAACACATGAGCTACTACGCAGCCAAGCAGATAACCCAGCTGGAGCCAGGGGAAGGGGGCACCTCCTTCAAGGACAGAAAGGGCCACCAACAGGCAGGATCCCTGCCTGCTGGATTTGGAACTGAAGTAACAACTTTACCTCCGAAATGGGTCCAGTCGACAGACTTGCTGGGTAAAGACAACCTAGGAAGAAAGTTGCCAAGTAACAAAGTTACCGATCTCAGCTGGAAAAACTAGGCAGATCACTTCTCTGTGGTCACAAGCCAGAGGCATGAGACAGTTTCAAACTTGAAGTCCACCGGAGACAGAGGGGGTCAGAGCCCCCAGTAAGCATGACCACACTTCCAGAATGGAAAGACCCCTAACTCAGAGTGCTCCTCACACTGCACGCTGTGTATGCTGGGCGGCTCTTCACGGCAACGAGAGATCGAACACACTGGGCGCTGTTTTCACCCCTCCCTGCCGCCATACACAGGCTCTCTGCTGAGAAGCTACTGTCCTCCAGGTTAAGGACACAGCAGATGATTTACCTGAGTCTACGACACTGGACTTCATTCAAGCAAGACCTTAAACAGGACAGTCATCTGTCAAATTCCACTTGGGTTATTCGGCAGAAGAAAAATGAAAGCCCTCACCCTCTAAGAGCCTGTTTAGGAACGACATTACTGTGGATAGTGACTCTCTTATCCTTTCCTAGGTCACCTTTGAAAACCATAGTAAAAGAAGGGCTGAAAACAGCCGTTCAGAGGGGTTCTTAACCCATGTGTGTGAGCAGGAAGTGGCGACAGGCCGCCTTGACCTTGCACTGAAATGTTGATTTTATTTTCCATCTAATGGGCTACGGTACCAAAACAGAACAACAACAACAAATCTGTAGCTGGAGAAGGTGACTTCATGACCAGTATTTCTGTATTATTTGAATACCATAGGCTCATCCTCAAATGTCGGAGAGCAGACATGAAAGCATTTACGCTTGCTCACAGCACAGGAGGGTCTATGCAGGGAAGACTCATTTCTCACTGGCCCGTTATCCAAGGAATGACCTGAGGGTAACATGCACAGAGGACACGCACATTCGTAGGTATAATAAGGCAACAAGCTAGAAGGACGCCCGACAAAACGGAGAACCAGCTACCTCTGGTGAGCACACGAAGAGGAACTCCTGCCTGCAACCACCCGCTTCCTGCAGTTCCTAACCGAGTGGCAAGTGCAGAGGCCAAGCCAGCGCCCAGGCCTCACCTGCTGAGCTCCTTGCTGTGCACGTCGGCCCCCTGCTGCACCAGCCTGTCCAGCACCTCCACGGGGGAGGCGGAGGGCGGGACATCGTCTTCTGCGCCTCCCTTTGCCTTCTTCAGCAGCTCCTCCGTCTTCTTGCTGACAAAATGATGGGCAGTCTTTGGCAATGCCACCTCAAAAAGATGATCGTACGGGGGAGGCTGCCCACTGCCAAACCCCACTCCCCTCTGAGGTGGAATTTTACAGGGGCTGGGGGTGAGGATGCTGGCCTCCAGGGAGGCCTGGCGCTCCCTGTTCCCGGCAGGGCTCTCCCCGGTGCCTCCGCAGGGCAGGTCTATGGGCGTGAAGGCTTGCTTTGGTGTGTCAGGCCCCGGCTTGTCCAGGGAGGAGTTTAAAGGCTCAGGGTTCGCACTGGTGCCCTGAGTGCTGGAGGAGGCTGAGAGGGTCTTCCGCGGGCAGCCCGGCAGACTGTCCCGGTAGAAGGGCGAGTCGAAGCCTCCTCGAGGAACCAGGGGCTCGGCATCGGCCGTCGTGATCTCAGACAGCTCTTTAGATATAGCCGCTGCAAGGAGGGAGGAGGGCAGAGACGGCGCATCCGGGTCAGGCCGGGCAGTGTGGGGCCCGGTGCCACCCAGAGGGACCAGGCCAGGGCTCAGAACCAAACTCCCGTCTCCCTCCCCAAAGGAAGAGAAAGCGGGCACTGCTGTGCATGCTGATACTAAGTCCCGGTTTTCAGGCACAATGAGGGTTTTATCAACGTGCAGCATCTCACACAAGCCCAGAACCCTGCACACATTACCTTCTTCTTTATCCTTCTCAATACTGTCTTCTTCAGAAGCCAGGTCTCCTAAAAACCCTGGAAGGTCACTGAGAGTGACAGATCCCTTGCCTCCGTGCAGCTCTTCTAAAGAGAAAACAGGACAGTCAAACAGGCTGGAGACCCCCCGCCGTGAGAACTGCGCACACTGTGACAGAGCCGGCCCACCCTGACTCTCCCTCTGAAGACGACGCTGAGGCGGCTCTCTTCTGGAGCTCCCAGAGCCAGAAGGTTACAGTGATCCAATTCAAAGTACCACAGGAGACAAAACTCTCCGTTCTTTCTTAACATTGCAGAGAACAGGTAAAGCCATGGTTTGATCAGCTCAAGACACAAACTTAGCAGCTTTTATGGGATGCTATTATGAGGTTGGCTTTTAGAATTAATTACATGTTTCATTATCTCTGTGTTTTGTGGTGCTCTGGAATTTCCCTGTTTCCACACTATAACCCAACCCATCAAGAGTCAAGCAAGGTCCAGAGGCCTTACCTAATCCTCTGTCATTCGGAAGATGGGGTTGTCTGTGTAGACAGGGCCTTGCAGAGTCTGTTCTCTCTTCCTGAAAAGACAGGTCCCATTTATATATCACAAGGCAGAAAATTGTGTGCATGGTCTCTAAAGCTAGAGAAATATCCTAAACTCCTCAAATTTTAGTATATTATAAAGGAGTCTAAAGTTTAGCCCAGTAGTTCTCAAACTGGTGTCAGGACGCCTTTCTGTTCTTTAAAATGACTAAGAATCTCAAGGATTTTGTTTATGTGGCTAAATCTATTGAAAATTACCACGCTAGAAACTAAAACAGAATTTTAAAAATATTAATTCACTTAACAAACCCAGGAATTCCCTGGTGGTTCATCGTTAGGACTCTGTGCTTTCACTGCTGAGGAGGTGGGTTCAATCCCTGGTCGGGGAACTAAGATCCCACAAGCTGTGCAGCATAGCCAGAAAAATACCCAACCCAACACATGTAAAGATAAATGACATATTTCTATGAAACATAACTACATTTCCCAAAACAAAGATAAGTTTAGTGAGAAGGGTCAAGTGGTTTCACATTTCTGCAATCTCTTTCACATCTAGCTTAATGGAAGGAGGCTGGGTTCTTATGGCTGCCTCTGCTCTGCTGCGTTACATGTTATTCTGGCTAAAGCGTAGGAAGAAAACTCTAGGCCCCCACGGATAAGCAGTTATAAAAAGCAGAAAGATATTTTAGATAATTGCAGAAAACCATCTTTGATATTACTCCAAAACTTGACAACAGTATTTCGTCTTCAAGGTTAGTCAGGAGCAGAACCTGAAGCCATGGCAATCCACTCTTCACACTGTGTTAAGTAAGATCCACTGGTCTCCCTTGCCCCGCAAAGGTCATTACCTACGTGTGGGTCTTTTACATCGCACACAAGGCAGGGAGGGCTTGGCTCACCAAGCTGTGCGTATCTTCTAAGTGTTGAAACACTTCATTACATGATATCAGAAACTCAAAACGATCAACCAAGTTCCCAAGACTTTTCAGTCTCATCATGCAAGACTCAGGGGCACTGTCAAGCACGTGGCGGCAGATACCAGTCTTTAATACTCTAATTGCACCTTTTTATCATGGGCAACAAAGACTGTCAGTTGTTTATCTTCAAGTGACAGACCCAGTTGTCATCTAAGAAGCTAACTGCCTGCCAAATACTCAAGTGTGAGTAACCATGGTTTGTCCCAGTTATTCTTTCAAATAAGACTGCTGCTCCATAAGAGAGCAACTAGTTCAACTCTCAACTCCAATAATGTCACAAGCGCTTATGGAAACCACCACATGCTGGTATGCACTCAAACTGCTTTTTGTCTACTTCCTGTTTTATCACAAACAATATTACACACGTGGGTTCTTTCTACAGAATACTCAATGTTGGCACTTTTTCTTGGGGGGGGGGTTGTTGCTTCTTTTCTTCTGCTAAACTGAAAGAACACATCAAGGAAGAAGAATGCAGTGCCACTAGAAGAGCTCAATTTTGTACCAAGGGGCCAGCCATCTTACCCATCACTGTTTCTATGCCATGAGCATAAATGCCAATGCAGAAAAAAGGGGAGAATAACCACATGTGAGTAACTGTGAGTAGATTTGCCTGGCAGAGTCTGTTAGAAGGTCTGGGGACCCTCAGGGTCAGCAGACCACATTCTATGAGAGCTGCTGATGGGTCTACTTTCAACTGATCTGATTCAAACCCATTACATTTTAGGTCAGACTTCTAACTGGCATAAAAGGTTTCCCAAAGTGAGGCTAGAAGCAAGTCTGTGTGCGTGGGCGAGGGGACAGCAGACGAGCCCAGCAAACCTTCTTGGGGGCCGTGGCCTGCGGGAGTGAAAGGTGCACGTAGTCGTCCGAATGGCAGGGTGGGGCTGGAGGAGGAGAGGTTGCAGGGGTTCCCAGAGGAGTTCCTTTCCCACCTGCCCCAAGACAAGAGCAGAACACACACACAAACACACTGTCAGTTTAGATTAGGAAAACTGCCACTTTCTTTCTTTCCCAGCCTAACTAGTACTGCAAAGAAAGCTGCTACACTTCACTTTCTGGAGAATCTACATCAGTCTGTCTTTTTTTTTTTTTTAGGCTCACTTTTAACTTCTGAAAGTTCCAGGCATTTGTATTAAGCATCAAAACTAGGTTTCCTACTGCAAGAGGCTCTCAAACTCTTAGATCTTAGACGAGACTGTTCCTCATCATAACAGGCAGGCCCAAACCAATCAGCCAAACCTAACCTAAGCCATACATACCAGTTGTACCAAAGACTTTGCTGTAAGGGTGTGACAGATCAGGTGGGACATTTCCAGGAGAAGTTGGAGGAGTGGTCATCCCACAAACCGCAGATGGGCTCCAAAGAGTAGCCTAGGAAGTTAACAGGCAGGTCAGCAACGAGGAACAACCACCACCGCCTCCCGAGGTACAAGCCCATGACCAACAATCATTTTAAATTTAGCCTTTCAACTGGGAAAAGGAATCTTGCTAAAGCTTTATCAAGAGACATGTTGCATTTCTAAGTCTAGACACCAAAAGAAACCTATGGGCAACAGTTAGCTTTCTCTGCAAACATGAGGCATCCTTAAAACTAACTCCTGAAACAAGCAGTGAGAGATTTTCCCAACCGCAGGCTAAGCCCTGACCCCGGAGGCCAGCTTCAGCAGCGAGCAGAGAAGAAAGCAGGCACACTAGACGGCAGCGTACTTGAGGCGGCTCAGCTAACAGCCGTGTCGACGGGGAACTCAGAGTCTGAGGTAGCTGCCCTGGCGCGTTTAACGTCAGCCGAGAAGTAGAGTAGGGAGTGGAAGTAGCATTCCCTACAAGGGAAGGGAAAGAACACACGGGGTCAGTGTGGGGCTCCAGTCCTTCTGACACAGAACTATAGTCCTCGAGACCATCTGCGAGCATTCAGTTCCCTGCATTTAAAAAGGCTGAGGGGACTCCTGATGCCCAAGGCTACAAAGTAGCATTTAAAAGGCTCTTTATAAGACCCTTTTGGAGAAGGAAATGGCAACCCACTCCAGTATTCTTGCATGGAAAATCCCAAGGACAGAGGAGCTTGGCAGGCTATAGTCCACGGGGTCGCAAAGAGTCAGACATGACTGAGTGACTAACACTTTATAATACTCTTTAGCAATAAAGTTCACTAAGGTCTGATGTCTCATTAAGCTTCAGAATAGCTTGAAAAAGCATAACTTGTATGACAATTTCAGCCGATGCTACCTGTGGATAAGCCTAGACTTTTATTGACTCCAACTGTCCAGATCCATTCAAAACCATGTCAGTGTGACAGCCCAGGGGGTCTCACTGAAGGCATCTGAAAAAGGAGACGCTTCCTTTATAAGCAGGAGCCTACAAGTCATACCCTTCCAGCCATTTTCTTTGCTAAGTGTTGAGGACACATCTCAAGTCTGCTGACATACTATCAAGATGAGATCAAGCTCCTAAGATTGTGAATTAAACTTAGGGGAGAAGTTAATCAGGAGAAAACGGAGACAAATCCAAATTTTAAGTAGTTGGGAAAACAGCTCCTAGGAGTTCAACTAAGCCCTATTGTAGGAAAAGAAACTAAAGTTAACAATAAACAATGCTTTCCAGAGACAAAGTTGTAAAGAGATAAGTACCAAAGTCACTTTTTACCATAGCTATTCTGTGTGTCAACATAAGAACTGGCGGAGACATCGGCTGAACGATGAGGAAAACGGGCTGAGATTTGGTGAGACACAGAATAGCCATCTTCATATGAGGCTTCTGTAGGGTCCAGAGAGATTTTGGCACATTCTATGACAACATCATGTGTTTCTAATCTCTTCCACCTGGAGAAGACAATCAAATCAAGAAATGCAAGTTATAATCCATTTAATCAAACCATCAAATACTTCAGAGTGCAGACTCAATGCCAGTCACTGAACTATGACCAGCAAAGAACAAGGCAGAACCACCCCAGCCCCAGTACGAATTAGCACTATGATAAAAGGAATTAGCCATTCATTTTACAAACCTATAGTGGTGGTGATTTAGTCGCTAAGTTATGTCCAGGTCTTGTGACCTCTTGGACTATAACCCACCAAGCTCCTCTGTCCATGGGACTTCTCAGGCAAGAATACTGGAGTGGGCTGCCATTTCCTTCTCTAGAGAACCTTCCCAACCCAGAGACTGAACCCCGGCCTCCTGCACTGCAGGAGGTCTCCAGTACTGCAGGTGGAGTGAGCCACCAGGGAAGCCTTACAAACCTATACCCTATCTAAAATGGTTACATCAAATTATCAGAAACTAAACTGAGACCAAAGTTTCAGCAACAAAAGACCAGGCACAGCCTCAAAACAGAACACAGACTATGCAGAGCAGTCAGCAGGGGACTCTGCTTTGGAACAAAAATCATCACAGAACAGGGGGGCCTGGAAACTGCCAGGCAGCTGAGGCTGACTTAAGGTCTCCCATCAAAGCCTCAGGATTCTAGTCCATCCCCAGACCAGGAATACAGATAAGCAAGTCTCAAACCCAGAGAAAGCCCATGAGGATATTTAAAGAACTCTCAAAGTCCTGCTGTCTGATCCAGAGTTTCATGTCTAAGGAATCAGCCTGGGGAAACAGACACATATCAAGATGGACAACAGTCTGCACAGCTTGTCAGAGAAGAAGAAACAACCTAAGGTCCAACCACAGAGTCTACAGAAAATCACCCCAGCATGAAAAAGCATGCTTTCGGCAGATCCATGATTACCAGGAGTGGGGGAGGACACTGACCACCGAGAGCATGAAAGAACTTTCTGGGCTTTAGCTTGCAGCTAAACTGTAACCCTACCTCCACACTTCTAGACATCAAATTTCTGATGTCTGAATTTCTAGACATCAACTATTAACGTCCTTATGGTAAGTGAGCTTTTAGGTCACTTCCACAGACCCCTTTCCCTCCTCCCCAGTGCTCTCAAAGTAACAGATCGCTGTTTTGTTGTTTCTAAACTGATTTTGAACAATCCATTATAATGACTAGATCAGCACCACTCACAGCTGAGCCAAATGTATTCTGTAATATTTCCCTTTCTGTTCAATTCAGTTTCTCCCAGAGTTTAAATTTTTCCGTTTCTTTGCCTCAGTCTTCCATGTATCTAATACTAATCCTTCCTAAACTTGCTGTAACAGCTGGGGGAAATGCTTTAATATAATTTTTACGTAACAAAATGCAAACCATCTACCAAGACTGTTCACCTTCTCCTAAACAGCTGCCTGCCAGAGCCCTCCCTCTCCTACTGGTTGTTCTCAGCACTGCTACAGAAGTTATACCAAGACTTCCCTTGCCGAAGACCCTAAGTCAGATCCCCCATTTCCTGGACTCTGTCTTCCTTGATTTTACTCTCATTTTGGTGAAGGACACGCTTCAATGGTTCACTAAAGAAAGGTACATAGGAGGTGAATTTGAGGCCCTGCATATCTGAAACTGTCTCATACTTGATAGAATTTTATTCCTAGCCCGATTGCCTAAGTTGAAAACCTTTTTCCTCTCCATTTTGAAGGTGTTTCAGAAGCTAACCTCATTTTGGTTTCTGATCCTTACTGTTTTTTCCCCTAAAATTTCCCAATATTGAGGCTGGTAACATTCTTTTCCGCTGACTGTGCTGGGAACTACATAAACCTCTTCAACCTGGAAACTGACATCTTTCAATTCTATTGTTATATCTTCTTGTATCATTTGTACTTGTATTGGAAATTTTCTTCTATTATTTCTTTCACAATTTCTTTCCCCACCATAGTTTTCTCCTCCTCTTTTTATTGGATGTTAGACTTTCTGGACTGATTAAATTTCTTTCATCTAACTCATCTCTATCCTTTGATTCTGCTCTCCAAGATATCCTCAAATATACCCCCCAATTCTCTTATCAAAATGTTTATTTTAGCTATAGTTTTAAATTTTCAACACTTCTTTCTTTAGTCTCTTGTGTAGCATCCCAAACTTTATATATGCACTAACGTCTTGTCTCTATTGCAGATGTTCTCTTTTGCTCTCTGCATCATCATTGTTTCTTTCTAGCTCCTCTATCTCCTCTTTACACTGGTCTCTTGTCTCTGGAGCTAGAACCTTTCTTCAAAGGCCAAATGACCTGCCTATCCAAGGTGAGTGAGGCTCTGTAAGTTGAACCAGGAGACTTCCTAATTAACACAATAGACTGGACGTGTGCATCCAACTGCACAATACCCCCAAACCCCACCAACATTTGTTTCCTTTTAACTATAAACCTACAAGAAAGACAAGAATGAGAAAACACAGAACAGCACCACACGTGTTTGAAACCAGAAAGCCAAAAGCCAAGTAGTGACTGAGTGAGCGAATCCCAGAAAGCAGAATCCTAAGCTGCCAATGTTTCAAAGCTAAAATCAACCTGACTCATACTGGAGAATCCTTGAAAGGCAAAAAAACTTTGTATACGTCAAGTATTCCTAAAACTGGAGATGAATGACAGGTCAATGAGGGCACCTAAAATCAGGAAGACGGGGTAATGCTGCCTGAGCCCTGAGATCCCACTTGGCTCTCTAAAATCTGGACTCATTTCTGAAGAGGTTCAACAGAGTCTAGGGACTGAGGCACTCCAAAGAGAGGAGGGCCTCTTTGAGGGCGTGAGGTCTATTCAAACAAGAGGAGTTAAGTGAGCATGTGCATTCTGAAGGCCAAGACCACTCCTCTCTTCCACCAAGCAGTCTCTGCTCTCCAGAAGTAGCCCAACTCTTGTAGACCAGAGATGAGAAGACCCTTTTCTGAAAAAGTGTGACCAACTCAAAAGGAAACCAATATTGATATCAGTATCTCCTACAGATGCTCAGAACAACCTACAAGAAACCACAGAGTCAACAAGCCCCATCCTTGTGAACAGAGTTTTTTAGTCTCCTCATCCACATACAAGTAGATCACCAAATACAAGGAGATCCAAATACAAGCAGAAAGCCTCAAAATTTTAAAAAGAACAGCAACAGAGCAGTTTAGAGAAAACAAACTATATAGGAAAAAGAAAACCTTAAAAAAAAAAAGAAAACTCCCATTAATCTCATCAAAAACGTGAGACTGCATCCATGTATGGCAAAAACCACTACAATATTGTAAAGTAATTAGCCTCCAACTAATATAAATAAATGAAAAAAAAAAAAGGCTACAATTTTTAAAAATGGGAGCATCCAGAGAACTAAAAAGAGCTCTTCAGTACTGAAAATGTGGCAGAAATGAATACAGAGGATTAGGAGCTAAAGACAATGAAATCTTTAGAAGTAGGACAAGAGAGCAGAAAGAAAAAAACAGGAGAGCAAAGACAAGCAGAGAACCACTCCAGGAAGTCTCAATCAGAACATTAAGAGTTCTAGAAAGAAAGACGGAGATAGCTGAGGAAAAGAAATCAAGCACAATATAACTGCAGAAAACTTCCTAGCATTTAAAGATAAAAGCTTCCAGACTGAAAAATGAGAACAGATTCACGGCAAGGGACATCACTAGGAAGTTTCAGAGTATTCTGAGAGCGAAGAGAAGACAGTAAACACGGATGATCAGAAATGAGAATGTCTCAAAAAAAAAAAAAAAAAAAGAAATGAGAATGTCTCTGGATTTCAACAGCAGTATTTGGCGGCAAAGGGGCAATGGAATGATGCCTTCAAACTGCTGAAATGACTCCCAACCCAGACACCTATACCCACACAGAAAACATCATCCTTTCTCTAAAATCCCATGAAAACAGGAGTGAACCCAAAAAGAAGGCATGAGATAGAGGAAATGGGAAAACGTGCACAGGTGAGAGGCACAGAGAAGCCATGAGAGAGTCACACGGCAGCCATGCATGAGGCACAGAAGATGACTGCTGAGATCAGAACGCACGCAGAGAGACAGGCATGTGCAGGCCTCACTAAGGTTTCTGCTGCCACCGAACCATCTTTCCAACAGAGGGACAGAGTGTCTAGGTGACCCTGGCCTAGATAACTTGTTGGTACCTAGCTTGTCGTGAATGAATACACTAACGAAGTTCCTACTCTCCCTGGATTAGCTAAGGACATTCATCTCATCCCACAGAAGGACTCTGCTCTGGCCTACACTTGGAAGCTGCCACAAGTGGACACGCAGCAGTCTCCTCCCTCTGCCACATATCGGCAGCACATTCAGTACCTGGCCCCCATTACTGGTCAAACCAGACGCCCTAACTAGGGTAAGCCGTGTGTTCTCTCTTGGTTCTTCCTCTTACCTCCTGGGAACCTTCATCTCATGGTGACAAGACTGCCTTTTCCAAGGCCAGACTTTGCCTCCTTTCAAAATGAAACAACACGTGGTCAAACCATAAAAGAGAGGACCTCCCTGGTGGTACAGTGGTTAAGAATTCCCCTGCCAATGCAGGGGACATGGGTTCAATCTCTGATCTGGGAAGATTCCACATGCCATGGAGCAACTAAGCCTACGAGCCACAACTACTGAGCCCTTATGCTCTAGAGTCTGTGCTCTGCAACAAGAGAAGCCCCCACAATGAGAAGCCCACGCACCACAACAAAGAGCAGCCCCGCTTGCTGCAACTAGAGAATGCCTGTGCACAGCAACAAAGACCCACTGCAACCAAAAAATAAAGTAAAAAGAATTTTTTTTTTTTAACGTAAGAGAATAATTAAAATGAAAGCAAGAACAGCAGTTGTCTCTGAGGTGAGACAGGGAACAGGGACAAAGATGACTGCAACTGGAGAGGGCATGGTCCCATTTTTTTAAAGAGGTGTCTACACAAGCACCCACACATCACTATAAACTTTTCTTACACATTTTCTAAGCTCCTCTACATGTATCTCACAGCAAGTTGTTCACATAAAAGGTCTGTGAGCAGAGGGAGCGCTTGTGGAGATCCGAGATTTGCTGAGGAGATCAGGCAGTGAGTCATCTTTCTCAGGGGGAGATCCTCAAACATCAATATCCGAGGACCACTTTTCCTCCAAAAGGCATCAACTCCCTGCTTGGGGAGCAGCCAGAGAGCAGCAGGGGAAAGGCTGAGCCTCTCACAGCTTGGGGTGTAGGGTTTCACCTCACTCCCTTCTTTCCCGTCATGACTCAGTTCCACCTTCCACCATGCTTGACATTCTCAACCAAGGAGCCTGGCAGGTTCCACTTCTCCAGAGGTAAAATTAGGCACTTCCACCAGGCAGTCACCTGGCTAAGCAGGATGGAGAAAGCAACCAGGGGAATCCGACCACTCAACATCCAGGCTGCCTGCTTCCAACCACACCCATCACTGCCCGCCTTGCACGACCACAGACCACTGAGCCCCCAGCCCTCTGGGGTTCTCCGGGACAGGCACCTGCAATGCAACCTCTTCCTCTGTCAGTGAGGGGTATGTCTTAGACTCATGCACGCAAAATGCTTCACCGTGCAAGTCCTTTAAAATAAAATAAACAGGAAAACCTGTCTTCTCCAATAACACCTCAAAAGGGACATCTCTGAGGTCACATGTTCAATTTCTCAAATGAGTCTATGAAATTCTGTCACTAGTTCAGCTTCTATACCTTCGAGGGTCCAGTTCATGGTCCTTGGATCCAGTCACTAATTCCGGGTGAATTCGCACATGCTCCATCATTGGCTAGAAGAATTTGGGTCGACAAGTTATAAAAGGCTTAAATTATATTGTATTTCTACACAATAAAATGTTATTTGACAATACAAAGGAATGAAGCACTGACACAGGCCACAACATGGATGAATCTTAAAACATTACATTAAGTGAAAGAAGCCATTAACAAAAAACCACATATTATATGACTCCATAAGCATGAAAATTTGTAGTTACCAGGACTGAGGGCAGTGGGCAAGACGGGAGAAGGCTGAATTTCTTTTCAAAATTTCCCTAACATTTAATACAAAACTTATAAATGCAGTCGATCTCCATAGTACACTAAGTGGCAAATAAATGGGTGTTCATTTACCTTGACCACTTCTTCAAAAGTCTCCAGGTTTTCCTTCATACTGTAGTGAGAACGCAGAAAGGAGACGAAGTTGCAAGGGTACATCCCATACAGGCGATGGAAGAGAGCGTAAACGCTGGCGTGGAGGTGGACGAGATAGACTTCTGTCACGTGGCCTAAAAAAGAAGTCCACTGAGGGGGCTCCTAGGTGGACGTGGGACGTGTGTGTGCAGACAGACAGGAGCACGGGCTGCCAATGGGACTTTCCGCACGTGTGCTCCCGCCTCGCTCCAAAGACAGTAAGTAAAGAGCAGCTTTCCAAAACCCAAATCCGAACACACCGGACACCAGTCTGAAATCCATGGGTGGCTCCTGTGGCCTCTGAATAAACTCCCATCTACTTGGAGTGACCCACAGAGGCTTGCACTGATCTAACCCTTGCCCTCCTCTCTAGGAACCCCTTCACAAGGACCCCAGGACTGTAGTACTGAAGCACCTTTACAGGAACATCCCCGGCAAGCTGTCCACATGTCGTCTGCACAGCCCGATTCGGTATACAGCTCAAGAACAGCACCAGCTCGCTCACCTCTGCGCCCTGAGTGCTCTCACTGGGCTTGCTGCATAACAGGCATTCATATATTTGTGGAATGAATGTGTGAGAACCTTTTAAAATCAGTTCATAGTTTTAGCTATGCAGATTTGTAACTACAGAGTGAAAAGCTACTATCTGAAATTAGCTTAAAGAGCTAAGAGTGGGAGAAATGGAAAATTTAACTCATCTAGCCTTACCTAGACCCTATGGAAAATCCCAACGGTATGCATAAAGCTCCTCTAATACAAAGGACAGGCCACTCCTTCCTCCCCAAGAAGAGACTACTAGACAAGCCGGCATCATCCAGGCCTCGGGCTTGTTACCACAGTGTTCTACTTCCCAGGGCGTACACATTTCATTCTTTTGATGGGAACATCTCATGCTGGGAGGGTCAAAAGATCCCAAGGTCACATGTTTACAGCTTCTGAATCATTCTGACAGAGCTGCACTACCTGCTGACATAGAAACAAAATCCCCCTGTACTAAAAACTAGAACACTAATCAGGACCAGCCGTGTTTTCTCTCCTTCCACACTTATGACGGACGAGTTCTCTGAACCAGAAGCTTGTGCTCTGTCACCACAGACCAAGAGGAGGACAAACATGTCCCACAAGCATAGTCCCATACTGCTGCAACACAGATTTAAGCTGTTTTTCAGTTTACGGAAAATCACGAAGTTGTACCCACCACTCAGTTTCTCTGACAACTAATCCTCTTAAGCCAACAAAATAAGAACAGTATCTCAACAGTCATGCTTTTTTTTTTTTTTTTTAATTTCTTGGCATGTGAGATCTACGTTTCATGACCAGGGATTGAACCCACACCCCTGGCGCTGGAAGCTTGGAGTCTTAGCCACTGAAGCACCAGGGAAGTCTCTCCCTTGCTTCTTCTTTGTGCCCCTGGTGGAAAAAACCTGAGGCATTCCCTCCCTGGCTGGTGAGAACCAGCCATTTCCACTACAGGACTCTACACGCCCTCTCTTCCAGCACATGGCCTGTCCACCATTCACACGAGCACCCACCTGGTGCGGCATGACAGGTATGGGGGGGATCGTTACCTGGTTTCTTCAGGCACCACGACGAAAGACGGCCAAAAATGTCAAAGAAGTCGTGCAGGTGCTGCTTCCCCGACTGAGGAATCATCGGGAGCATGGTTATCAGCACCAGGACCCCCGTAGTGAGGACGACGACGTCGGTGTCCATCTGCCGGGGGGGGGGGGGGCAGGCGGGAAGAGACGGCTGTCAGGCGTGCCGCAGGAGGTCCGTGCTCGGAGGCTCTCAAGCGAGAACCCGGCACGGGCGTCCCGCCCCTCGGGTGCTGGGGGCACGGCACCAAAGCACACTCAGCTGCCAGCCGCGGAGGACCGGCTCGACCAGGCCGCGTCTGGGGGCCGCACTCAGGCACCGCGCGAACCCCGGGCAGGGCGGAAACGCGGCTAGGAGACCCCAGGCCCAGGCGCTGCCAACGCGCTATAAACAGCCCTTGGCGGGAAGCACACACTGCTTTTGAACAGAACAAAGAAACGTTGCTATTCTTGTTCATTCAACCAAATTATGAAGTACTTACTCTTTAAAAGTCAGTTAAAAAGACCCACATACATGGACAAGTCATTCTCTATTTCTAAAGGATTGTAACAGAAGTATAACTTAACAAGAAATTAGTATAGCACTAACAAACCTTCTTAACGGCTCACCTTCACAGCAGTATTTAGAGAACAGCAAATAAAAAAGATACGGTGACCTCTGACCACGTCTACAGTTTAAACATCAAGTTGGATAAATTTAGACTAACTGAACTTAATAACCAACAAATAATAAATCACCTCAGACTAGCTATAGTGGCTCACCTGACCCATAATTGAATTATGAATGTCTGCCAAGTAACTGGAATTCAGATTGAAGCAACAAGACATTAAACAAAAGACTCCATGCAGGTTAGAACATTGATTATTTCTCAAAAAAAGGACCTTTCAGTCTGGAAATAAACTTTGGTTTTTTTTTTTTTTTTAATAAATATGAATTTATTTATTTGGTAGTGCCGGGTCTCAGTTGCAGCATGTGCAGTCTTTAGCTGCAGCACGCAGGGTTTTCAGCTGTGGCATGAGAACTCTTAGCTGTGGCGTGAGGGATCTAGTCCCCCAACCAGGGTCTGGACCTCAGGCCCCCGCATTGGGAGCATGGAGTCCCAGCCACTAGACCACCAGGAAAGAACCTGGAAATAAAGTTTTAAATAGATTTAGTTTTTACATCAAGCACCAAGCCATCTGTTACGGCAGATATCTAATAGGAAAAACATAAAATACTGATAGGAGAATCAAGAATCTGTAATGAGTTCTGACTTAAAAAAAATTAAAAACAACACTAACAAAACATCCTAACAAAGTTTGGGTTAACAGTTTGTAAGTAATTTTCAAGGCTTATTCTTTTGGAAAAGGTTAAGTATTCTTTAATCTGAACTAAACAGTGTGCCTCAAAATCACATTATATTCTCATCAATTCATTCATTTAAAAAAACTAAAGTGGCTCCTGTTTTTCCTTAACATTAAACACTCATCTTCATGACACCCTGCCACCATGACTCCCTGAGACCCACCTCTGGGGAGGATAAACAGCTGCCCTTTGCTGGCACAGACAAAAATCAACTTGCACGGTGCTGTGTCAGATGCCTCCAAAGGCGTGGCCATCCTGGAACAAACACTACTGGACATCCTCACGTCTCTGGGAGGTACGTGCAGCTCACATTACCCACGTTTCCCTATTTTATAGGTAGGAAACAAGTCCAGGAACTAAAACAGATTAAACAAATGCCCTAAGTATTTCAATAAGCCATGGTCAAAACTAAAACCATAGGGTTCTACTTAGGTTTTGACTCTGCAGAAAAGCGCACTAAGCTGAGTGCGAAAAAGCAGAATGCAATCTGGTAGGCTTCTACCAAAAAAACCTCAGTTACAGCTGCAACCAGAACCTGCTCCTAAATAGTTAAAAAAGTCTTAGCCATTTTGCTTTTAGCCAAAAGAGAATGCAGAAATAGGGATTCCCTCAAGACAAACCAGTACATTTGTAACTGAGGAAAGGCTAGACAATGATGAAATCAGAGAGGGTTGGGATAGCAAATTGTTGAACCAATCTGACCGAAAAGTGACCGTATTTGCCTGGACCACATGTAACTGCACTAGACACAGTGATGCACTGAGAGTTTACTAAGTACCAAGTTTGAACTGTGTTACATTACAAGAAGAACCAAATGCCTAGAAGTTTTTAAACTCTCAAAGTTAAAATCTAGCTGGCTTGTTTTAAGGTACTTAGAATTTCAGAAACTATATGATGAAGCTATTTCTCGCAAATCCTTACAAACATCATACCTTGAGACATTTTAGTAGAGAAGGCAAAAGAGGTGCTTGAGAGAGCTTATGCTTCCACGACGGCTGCAGCCTCACGACGTGGCCCAGTAGCAAGAGGGCGGATAACCGAGAGGCGGCCTTGCCCACGTATTCATTCATTTTGTCCAAGAGGTGCTGAATATGCACAGAACAAGAGAACTGATCTCAGTAAAGCTGGGAAAAGTCAAGGGACCCTAGGGAAACACTCATGTGAGTACATGAAGTGCACACGAGGAGAGGCAACAGTGACCAACTCCAGTCTCTCGAGTCGTCACCTGGATGTAAAAAAGGGTCATGCAGGTAAAGAGATCAAACTCAAGGTTTTTTTAAAGCCACGCAAACAAACACACTGTTGTGTTGCATGAGTCCTAAGAGAGGGCAGACAGTCTGCAACTCCTGAAAAAAAGCCCCCACAATACAGGTCTGTAAGTGGGAAGGAGACTCCTCTGCAGGCCCTCTTTCTGAAATACAAATAGTACACTTCTTAGAATAACCACTGTTCTAATAAGTGGAGGCTGCTGAAGCTTCAGGGGATCCTGCTGGAAGCAGCCACTTATTGCTACCAGGGCCCTGCCTTCATGGTTTGGCCCCAGATATAACTCAGGTAGCAGGAGAAGTTAAAATTCAGCCCAGAGTGGAAACAAAACAAAACAAACAAACAAACAAAAATCCCACCCAAGATGTACTGTAAAAGGTAGACAGTGGCAAGGCCTTCAAATCCCAGTTAAGTAAATCACCAGTACACACAAACTCAAGACAAATCAAAATGTGCAATTTCAATGCTTTGTTAGCTATTTACCATCAACAAAAATAAAAGCAAAAACAAAACATAAAGGAGCCTTCCAAGTACCTGGTGCTTGGAAAGAGCACTAGGCAATTAGCCCCATGAGGTACCACACTTACAGCTTTCGCCATATGGATTAAAAGTCTAAAAACCCTACTCAGAGCACGTGTTTAAAGATGGGTACCTTATGGATCATCGTCACTGTACAATTATAGCTTAGGATCACAGGATTTCTTCTGAGAGCAAGATCTTTGAAGGCCTCTGAAATATGTTGTATTTTGAAACTTTTTCAGGAAACAAAAGTCCTGACGACTATTTGTATGTGTAGCTACAATCTGGGAGCAGCAGCATCAGTGGCACAAGGAAGTGGAAGGAGTGAGCTCCAAACAGGCCGGGCATTGGGGCTACACAGATGCGGTCACGGCCCCCGGAGAAAGGGGACCACTCAGCACCCAGCAGGTACCTTATCATGGGGCTCTTGCAAGGTAGTCAGGATGTGCAATACAGACTGAGAGTTGGTTTCCAGGTAATAATCCACCAAGGTGTTCACAAGCATCGGACCACGGTCTAAAGAAACAAAAGGACTGTTTATAAAAGTTATTTCCTCTAACATTCTAAACTTACCTCAAATATTAATAGTTGCCAGTAACAAAATCCAGAGAATGTTTCTTTGTACACTACCCACAGTTACATGAAGTGTTGTATTTCTGCTTTCTAAAATGAATTTAGGTTTAACAACTGGATAATATCAAGTTTATATGCCTAAGTAACCATAGTTCAGTTCAGTTGCTCCGTCGTGTCTGACTCTTTGCAACCCCATGGACTGCAGCACGCCAGGCTTCCCTGTCCATCACCAACTCCCGGAGCTTACTCAGACTCATGTCCACTGAGTTGGTGATGCCATCCAACCATCTCATCCTCTGTCGTCCCCTTCTCTTCCAGCCTTCAATCTTTCTCAGCATCGGGGTCTTTTCCAATTCTTCACATTAAGTGGACGAAGTACTGAGCTTCAGCTTCAGCATCAGTCCTTCCAATGAATATTCAGGGACTGATTTTCTTTAGGACTGACTGGTTTAATCACCTTGAAGTCCAAGGGACTCTCAAGAGTCTCCTCCAGCACCACAGCTCAAAAGCATCAATTCTTTGGCGCTCAGCTTTCTTTATGGTCCAACTCTCACATCCATACATGACTACTGGAAAAATCATAGCTTTGACTAGAAACACACCTTTTCGTAAAGTAATGTCTATGCTTTTCAATATGCTGTGTAGGTTTGTCATAGCTTTTCTTCCAAGCAGCAAGCGTCTTTTAATTTCATGGTTGCAGTCACCATCTGCAGTGATTTTGGAGCCCAAGAAAATAAAATCTGTCATTGTTTCCAACGTTTCCCCACCTATTTGCCATGAAGTGATGGGAATCAGTGAACTATGAACTGGAATGGGCGAATTTAATTCAAATGACCATTATATCTACTACTGTGGGTAAGAATCCCTTAGAAGAAATGGAGTAACCATCATAGTCAACAAAAGAGTACAAAATGCAGTGCTTGGATGCAGTTTCAAAAATGAAAGAATGATCTCTGTTCATTTCCAAGGCAAACCACTCAACATCACAGAAATCCAAGTCTACGTCCCAACCACTAATGCCAAAGAAGCTGAAGTTGAATGGTTCTATAAAGATCTACAAGACCTTCTAGAACTAACACCCAAAAAAGATGTCCTTTTCATGATAGGGGAAGTGAAGTGAAGTGAAGTGAAGTCGCTCAGTCCTGTCCAATTCCTTGCGACCCCATGAACTGTAGCCTACCAGGATCCTCAGTCCATGAGATTTTCCAGGCAAGAATACTGGAGTGGGTTGCCATTTCCTTCTCCAGAGGATCTTCCCTGCCCAGGGATCGAACCCGGGTCTCCCGCATTGCAGGCAGACGCTTTACTATATGCAAAAGCAGGAAGTCAAGAGATACCTGGAGTAACAGGCATGTTTGGTCTTAAGAGTACAAAATGAAGCAGAGCAAGGGTGAACAGAGTTTTGACAAGAGAACACACTGGTCACAGCAAACACCCTCTTTCAACAACACAGGAGACAACTCTACACATGGACATCACCAGATGGCCAATACCAAAATCAGACTGATTATATTCTTTGCTAGCCGAAGATGAAGAAGCTCTATACAGTGCGCAAAAACAAGACTGGGAGCTGACTGTGGCTCAGATCATGACCTCCGTACTGCAAAATTCAGACTTAAATGGAAGAAAGTAGGGAAAACCACTACACCATTCAATATGACCTAAATCAAATCCCTTAAGATTATACAGTGGAAGTGACAAATAGATTCAAGAGAATTAGATCTGATAGAGTGCCTGAAGAACTATGGACGGAGGTTCGTGACACTGTACAGGAGGCAGTGATCAAAACCAACCCCAACAAGAAGAAATGCAAAATGACTATCTGACGAGGCCTTACAAATAGTTGTGGAAAGAAGAGAAGTGAAAGGCAAGGGAGAAAAGGAAAGATATACCCATCTGAATGCAGAGTTCCAAAGAATAGCAAGGAGGGATAAGAAAGCCTTCCTCAGTGATCAATGCAAAAAAATAAAGGAAAACAATATAATGGGAAAGGCTAGAGATCTCTTCAAGAAAATCAGAGATACCAAGGGAACATTTCAGGCAAAGATGGGCACAATGAAGGACAGAAATAGTATGGACCTAACAGAAGCAGAAGATATTAAGAAACGGTGTCAAGAATACACAGAAGAACTATACAGAAAAGATTTTAATGACCCCAATAACCACAATGGTGCGATCACTCACTTAGAACCAGACATCCTGGAGTGAGAAGTCAAGTGGGCCTTAGGATGCATCACTACAAACGAAGTTAGTGGAGGTGATGGAACTCCAGCTGAGCTATTTCAAATCCTAAAAGATGATGCTGTGAAAGTGCTGCACTCAATACGCCAGCAAATTTGGAAAACTCGGCAGTGGCCACAGGACTGGAAAATGTCAGTTTTCATTCCAATCCCAAAGAAAGGCAATGCCAAAGGATGCTCAAACTACCACGCTATTGTACTCATCTCACATGTTAGTAATGCTCAAAAGTCTCCAAGCTAGGCTTCAAAAGTATGTGAACCAAGAACTCCCAGATGTTCAAGCTGGATTTAGAAAAGGCAGAGGAACCAGAGATCAAATTGCCAATATCCACTGGATCATAAAAACAACAACAGAATTCCAGAAAAATATCTATTTCTGCTTCACTGACTACACTAAAGCCTTTGACTTTGTGGATCACAACAAACTGTGAAAAGTAGCCTTAAGAGCACATGAAATACTGTCTCCTTTTTTAAACTGTTCTAGTGACAAAAATAATTCATGCCTATTGTTAACAACTCAGACGATGTGAAAGTGAATAAAACACAAGTGACAGTTTTCCTCACCGCTGGCCTCACGAGCCTCTGCAGAGACAAACACTCCGGGGTTTGGTTCCTGTCCTTTCAAGGCTTCTCACCCTGGCAGAATCACGCGCACACAGCCCCACGCCTAGACACCCTCAGTCTGTGTGTGCGTCTCTGCCCCTCAACAAGGTGCCGCAGAAGGTGTCTCCCTCCTTCCTGCCGCCATGACCCCTTCCACAGCAGCACCGACGACCTGCTTCCTCCTCTGCGCCGAGCTCCTCGCTCTCCTCATGGCTCCACTATTAGTTCAGTCATGCGCCTACTGAAGGATACTTTGGTTTTTCCAAGTTTCTGTTACATTTCATTCAAGTGAATGAAATATGGATTCTTATAAGTGGACCAAATGGCATGTGCTTTTAATTAATGACAGATACTCCAAAAGGGGTAAACGTCCATATATTCATTCTCCTGCTAACAGTGCCCATTTCTATGACCAATATTTGATTTCTGCCAATCTGGTAAGCAAAAAAAGGGTACTGTTTAAACTTCTATTTCTGTGATTAAAAAGAGGTTCCAGGCGGCTCAGTGGTAAAGAACCTGCCTGCCAATGCAGGAGACACAGGAGATGCAGGTTCAATCCCTGGGTCAGGAAGATCCCCTGGAGGAGGAAATGACAACCCACTCCAGTATTCCTGTCTAGAAAAATTCCATGGACAGAAGAGCCTGGTGGGCTGCAGTCCATGGGGTTGCAGACTCAGACACAACTCAGCATGCATGCAAGCATGTTTCATATTAAAAATGACATATGATTTACAGATGAAATGATGTACCTGGGATTTGTTTTAAAATACCTGTGTACGGGGATGTCAGGGAGGTTCACTGAAACAGTAAAGGCTGGGCACGAGCGGTTCCTTATGTGAGTCTTACTTCTATGTTTCTAAGTTTATGTGAAGGGACTCTCTGGTGGCTCTGTGGTAAAAATCTGCCTTCCAATGCAGGAGACGTGAGTTTGATCCCTGGGTCAGGAAGATCCCCTGGAGCAGCAAATGGCAACCCACTCCAGTATTCTTGCCTGGGAAACTCCATGGACAGAGGAGTTCTGGCAGGCTACAGTTCATGGGGTTGCGAAGAGCTGGACACAACTGAGCAACTGAGCACGTGTACAGTGCATAGCCTATGAACAGTTCCACAACCAAAAACTTAACACACATATAGAATGAATCCACCTATGTATGCCTTCTCTTGGTGGTTTTAAGGACTCTCTTCAGAAGATGAAGTAGCTAAGCAGGGCAGGATCTGGCTTACCAGAATTGAGATTCTCTTTAAAAACCGCTGTCACGTCGTCACGCACACCCAGCAGCGGGGAGTCCAGCATGGAGAGGAGCTCCCCAATGCTGGCTTGCTGGGCCATCATCTGACACGAGTGTGCTCTGCTGCTTCAGGACGTGCAGTAAAGACTTGGAAGGGTCTTCATTGCTGCCACTACCAGACTGAAAAAAAGAAGAGGAATGCTGTGATAAAATGGCCCCATTTCACCCCACAAAAACCTACCTGCCAGACAAACCGAGCATGTATTCAAAGCAGTGAAGTTTGTCCAGAACACTGTTGATAAAAGAAGCTAAGGAGTGTAAATAACGGGGTTCTTGACAAATTTATGAAGAGGAGTTCTAGGCAATGCAACAGAGAGAAACCTAATTATTAAAAGAAAAAAAAAAAAAAGACATCCATTGGAATCATCCCAGAAACTTAGTAACAGGACTAAATCGAAGTTTTATTAATTACTGCTGATTCTACCTTGGGTTTAGGCTTCAAATCACTGATCCAAAGAGTAGATAAACCATTTTCAGAAGAACTGAAAGAATGTTATCTTCTTGATAACCCCCTCAGTGTCTAGAAGACAGTATGGCCAGTTAGGTCTCAAGTGTATGCGTTCGAAACCTGACTTCAACCAGGGATGGTTCCTCTGTTTTCAGTTTATGCCCCTCATTTCAGACACCGATCTCACACTCCAATGTTGCCAGTTACAGCGAAGTGGGTGTGAATGAACAGGGACATCAGGGCAAAGCCCGCACCTTCAAACACTCCGTCCTTTATGGCAATGAAGCAGTCACTTTATATAAAAAAGCAGCTCACGCTCCACGTGTCACTAGACACACTTATAATCATTCATTTCTCCCCACTATGGTTTTTAAAGCTGTATTTGTAAAAACAGCTACCATTTCTTAGACAGGCACTGCACACCCTTCACAAACATCATCAAATATACTCCATATATAACTACAGTATGATTGGTTCTTTTATCCCCCATTTTACAGGGAGAGGAACAGAGATCAAGCTACTTGCTTAGTGTCACAAAGCTAGCAGGAAGCAAAACCGGGGAAAACTGAAATTTGACCCCAAATGTACTTCACTCAAACCCTAAGTCCATAAACATGACATTAAACTAACTCGTGGTTTTGATCATCACAGTGACTGTAAGGCAGGCAAATACTATCTTTATTTTACAAATCACAGTATGGATATTCAAAAAGGATAAATAATTCTGCCAAGGTCCCACAGTAAAGCAGAACTTAGATGGCTCAGCTCTTAGACCAACTGTATATGTCACTTGCAGCCATTAAAATATGCTCTTAATTTGTTTTTGCTTGTCTTTGAGTAAGCTCAAGGAACAGTTCTGGGACTGGCGGTCCAGTGACTAAGACTCTGTGCTCCCAATGCAGGGGCCCAGGTTTAATCACTGGTCAGGGAACTAGACACCACATGCCTCAACTAAAGATCCTGCATGCCGCAACTAAGACCCAGCATGGCCAATTAAATATTAATAAATAAATAAAAATACATACTTAAAAAAAGGAACAGTTCTCAGGCTTCAGTATATATTAAAATCACCTGAGATCTAACTTTCTGGGCCCATTTCGGAACTGAATTGTGGACTCAGGAATTTTCATTTTAATAAGCACTCCAGAATAATTCTTCCAAGGGCAGATAAACCCCATTTGAGAAATACCACGCTAAGACAAAACTGTGCTAGCGAAGCGCTAAGCTCTCCTGCGAGAACGCCAAATTTAAGGGAGCAAGGACCCCTGAAACTGGTGAGTATTAACTTACTATTATCTATGCTTCTGTTTAATTACAACCTGGTGATATTCACTGATTTTTCTCTTGGTGAAATCAGAAATTCATTAGCCAGAAAGATCAATTAAAACATACAAATGAATTTTTGATAGCAAATCTCGATATAGAAAACATACTGTATGATACAAGTATAATACAAATTTATATTTACATAAGTATAAATCCGACAGGTAAATCATAAAGGAAGTCATTTCAAAGGACTCAGAAATATGAGACCATAACCAGTAAGGTTTCACTGTAAAAGTTCAAAGCTGAAAACAGAAACAAATTTCACCTGATTGTAAGTTGGATTAAATTAAATTTACAAGTGAAGATAATACCAGCCTGTCCGGGTTTATTGTCCATCGAGAGGATTAAATGAGGTAACCTATATCACAGAGTTAAGCACCGTACCTGGCACAAATAAACACTCACTGAGTGGTACTCACATATCATCATTATGAATGCTGGTGACAATCTTTGGGTCACCACTTTCAAAATGACTTGAACAGCACATTTGTCTAGCTGATCCCCACATTCATTTCCACCTCGAGTAACTCACAAAGGATTCTTAGACTTAAAGGTATTTGGCCCCAAGTTTGGTTCCGTGCCAGTAAAGCAGATGCTTACCTTGTCTCAGGCTAGGGAGGCTCCTGAGTCTGTCTTCTGTGTGCTCAGAAGACAGTCGTGTCAGAACTGCTCCTCCAAATGCAGGCAGCCCGGAGCAGAGTGACTAAACAAAGATGGCGCCCATCCAGTCAACTTGGCGGTACTCAGGGCTGACCGTCACGGACCACCTCACTTGTTTTTCAGATTGTAATTTAGGTATAAAGTCTGATTTCTGGAGCCTACTCTTTCCAAGTGCTTTACAGAAAAGCAAAAATAACGTTTTAGTCTAAAATACACTCGTACATTTTTTTGGCAACAAGCTTTTGTTGCTTGTCTCCTCAATTCTAAAATTCTACCTTTCAATCATATTTTTCTAATCCCCAGGAAAAATATAAATCATGGGCTTTTTGTGGGATTTTTCACTTAAGTGCCTCAAGTTCAAGGATTTTTGACATTCTAAAAAGCCCTCTCGGGAGTTCAATCATAAGCCTTTGGAATTAGTTCCATGACTGTAATATCTCTCATTTTTAAACTTATTCAAATATTTCCTGAGGGGTTAAGTGTAGGGTGCTAAGTAGGGAAGAAAGACTTAGCATGTGCCATGAAGAACCACACACACATGAGCAGGAAACGGACACGGTTCAATGCGTACAGAAGGGAGGGAAGGGACCAGCTCCAGCTGGATGTGGTGGGAGTGCGTGAGTTGCACACGTGTTAAACTTTACAGCCTAGAGGAGACAAGCGAAAAGTCACTGAGAGGTTAGCACCACAGGCTCATCAGGCATCGCTTTCGCCAGGAAAGTCTTGCTTCCATTTTGGAAGTAACCAAGCATAGGAAACAGGAGATGGGAGAAGCCGAGAGTTCAGTATCCAAGTCCATACATTTCTGTATCCTACACACCAAAGCAACATTTTGTTTAGTTTACTATTACCGTTGGGGGTCACACAGCACAGTGCAGTGCTATCTATGATGCTGTTTATATTAAGGAGTGATGACTTTCAATACCCACTCCCCACCCCAAAACCTGTCCCTCTGCCAGTCTCCTGGACCTCAGTAACAGGCACAACCATCAGTCTACAGCCAACGTCTAGGTGACATCCTTGACTCTTCCACCACTCTAACACTCACATCTAATCCGCTGGCAAGCCCACTGACTTCCCCTTCTGTTTCACCCCAGTCTGAGCCCCAATTGTGTCTCTTTAAAGACAAGGGACCAGCAGTCTCCATCACTCCTCTCCCCTACACCACCACCAAGATGCTGAAACAGGGAAATCAGACTCCACTGTTCCCATGTAAAATCATCCAGCGGCTCCCCACAGAGCTCACAAGAGTCAACTCCCCTGTGGCTGCCAGGCACACCTGACCAAGCAGCTATGAAGTCCCACTGCCTCCGGCCTGCTTCACCGCACCCTGCCATCCCCTGCTCGAGTCCCAGGTTTCTAAAGCTCAGGGAAACTGTGCCCTGCTCAGGCCTCTGCACCTGCTGTTGCCTCCGTCCTCGGGGTGCTCTTCTCCCAGATCCTCGTGCTGCTGTCGGTTTCAAGCCTCTGCTCAAAATGTCACCATCTTGGAGAGGCCTCCCAGACCACCCAATCAAAAGCAACAGAGGGGTTCTAAGTCACTACTTCTGAATAAACCAGACTGAACCTCTACACTGGTAACCAGGTTTGATCAAACATAACACTTAGCATGGTCTCAACGAGCATGGAAAAGAGGGATTTAACAAAGTTTGATTTTAGCTTCTATTTTTGGCCCAAATCTGGCTGTGGCCTTGGTCTGTAGGACTGAAAGGTGAACGGTCAATCACCCACTTTAGCAGCATTTCTGGGACCCCTGACTGTGTATGCGTGACCAGCAAGGATATGTTAATGTTACCATCATACGTAATCCACACAAAGTCTGTAATGTGGACAGGCAAGCATTTAGGATTACCGTTAATATCAGAACAAAGGGAAAACATTCTAGATGAAACATCTAAGCTTTGTGTTTTACACGTTGAAATTCCATCAATACAATATTTATTCATTTGTTATTATTAAAAATAAAAGCTTCAGTTAATATGATTTTTATGTTCGAAAATAAGGACTTTCAAACAGTTAAATATATTAATGAATATCAAGAAGGTAGGTTCACTAGATAGCTTTACAAATAACAGTAGCTGTTCTTTGAGCCAAATGTTTATAAAACTTTTAACAATACTTGGCTACACAACAGAAATTAAAGTATATTTTAATTCTAACTTTTACAGAATTTTTACATTTATTATAAAAAATAATCATTTAATAACTTCATTTAATTTGTAATCCTAATTAGTAGTCTTTCAAGAAAAAGTCAGATTTGGGAACACCACACGTCTTGTGAAGGTGAATTAAAAATAAAATGCCAGCTTGTTACCTAAATTTTAAAACATGAAAATAAAACCCAAACCATAGTCAACAATATCCACGATAAATAATCTTCAAGTCAAACATAAAGAATATGAAAAAAACAATGTTAAGAAAAAAAATGAAATATTCAAACACACTTTATACTCACTAATCAAAAATTTCAAAACAGATTTTATAAAACTGTTATTGGAAGACAATTTCTTGTTGTTTTTGTCTTGTATTTTGTGTCTATGGGGGCTAAAAATTAAAAAGCTTTTCAAGATGACTGACATAGGTTGTCAATAATTGTTAAGGTGGCTTTAAGATGAAGGATCCTTGAGGCTTGACCAAGCTGTGAATCCCAGGTACAGGTTCCTTCTAAAACATAACTTACCAGAAACTCTCCTGAATTCCGTTCTGCCTTGTCCACAAAGGTTAGTGATGGGACTAAAAGTGGCAGCTGAAGAGGAACATCTTTCTGGTATCACACCTGTGCTAACACGGGAGCAATCCAGCAGCTGTGACGGTGCTGACCAAGTTACTTTTCCTACATTAAAATTTCAAACTTTAACAATATGAATACTGAAATGTAAAACAAGTGCAATTTTGAAAATATTTAATACAGTCTGAGATTTCTGATGTGTGACATTCAGCTTGGGCCTCGAGGATATGAACAGGACCATCTGATACTGGGTTCAAATACACATTCAGGGGCCTTCCGACAATGGACAGGGTGAAGTACACACGAAACACGTGAAAATGGGACTTCCTTGCACCACTAGTCCAAGGTTAAGAACCCACCTGTCAGTGCAGGGGACCCAGGTTTGACCCCTGGTCCAGAAGATTCCACATGCTGCTGGGCAACTGAACCTGTGAGCCACAACTACTGAAGCCCATGCACTCTAGAGTCTATGCTCCCCAACAAGAGAAGCCGCCACAGTGAGGAGTCCCGCTTGCCACAACTAGAGAAAGCCCGTTCAGCAGTGAAGACTCAGTATAGTCAAAAATAAATAAAAATTTTTAAAAAAAATTTGTTTTGAAAATGAAAAGTCAAACTCAGAAAGTCTTCCGTACTTGTAAGGGAAGAATGCTTCTTCCACCTTCTTGTGAGTCTAATCTGTAGTAAGACCCTGTTTGTGAACGGACAGCAAGCTTTAAGGCAAAAATCCTCACCTTATTTCATAATTCTTATGAGGTAAGATGAGGCAGACAGTGACAATGCAGCAAAGGGCAGCCAGGGCGCATCAGATGAACCCCACGAGCCGTCTGTGTACAAAGACAGCAGACTTCCCATCTTCCCTATGCCCTTCCTGCAGCTAGAAAGCTGCTGCACTGCGCATGCCTGCCTCTAAACTCAAAATCTTGCTCAGGGATCACTCAGGCCACTCAGGCTACACTCCTAGCCACAGACATGACAGAGCCAGGATATGTAGGAAGGATATATTCTAGGACTCTGAGAATCCTCCAACTCCTAGAAACCACGATATATCTCCTCCCCAAAAAACTGATTGAGACAAGTAATAGATAAAGCCATGTTAAGATGTAAATGCTAACTCATTAGCTCTGGGGTCCTCAGACTAGTTTGTACACTAGAATAACCTGGAAAGGCTATAAAATCTTGAAGCCTAGGACTCACTCCAGAGCAGGTTAAGGGGCGAGGTTCAGACAGTACATCTGGTTTGTTTATATAGACCCATGTGGGTTTTTAAGGCACAGCCAGGGTTGAGAACCTCTGTGCTAGTTAAATGGCTTGCTCAAACACTCAGGATTCAATTTTATTTAGTGGTTAACACCAAATTTTGCTGTTCAACAGAGATGATTTGAGTCGCGGGTACACCAAGTACCAGCTACACAACCTTAGGAAAATTACATAACATTTTGGAGCCCAATTCCTTATCTGCAAAATGAAGACACACCAAAAGTATGGCTGTGAAGAGAAAAATAAATAACCACAGAATGCACTTAACACCACGCCTCGCACTGAATAAGCCGTTAATAAATTACCGGTAATTTGACTAATTATTTCACGGCACAGAAGGTCCAGTTACTGGCAAATAGCTAAAACCATCCACATTACATCCTGAATGCAAAGAAACCTCTCTGCACCAGTGCAACCTCAGACAAGATGAATGGCTCTCCCCTACCTCCCCCAGCCGCTGCGCTGAGTTTGCGCCTTACCTGTTCTGGGGACAATTGGTACTTCAGTTTCCTGTGCTGCCAACCTGGTGTCTTTCATGGTCACTGGAAAGAAAAAACACGTATCTGTAAATAACCACCTCATGCTGCAGTGAGATTCCAGACGCCGTCAGAGGGGGTCGGGGTTTACCAGCT
Organism: Muntiacus reevesi; assembly: GCF_963930625.1. NCBI lineage: Eukaryota > Metazoa > Chordata > Mammalia > Artiodactyla > Cervidae > Muntiacus > Muntiacus reevesi. The sequence continues at coordinate 3,751,417 of NC_089251.1, read as the reverse complement.
CCCCACTCCACCCCACCCCTGACAGGTGGCCATCTGGTTTCCGCTGGAATGAACACTCGGAATTACTGGGTGCATGGGCCTCTCCCCATCTACATTTCTGAACAGCTGGCTGCGGGAAAATTCTTTATATTGCGCTCAACTTGTAAAGTCTGCCTTTTGTTAACTGTCTTTATTAGAGCTATAAATGAGTGGGCAGTAAATGCATGGGCAGGACAGGCTCTAGAATTAGAGCTCGGAGTAGAAAAACCCAGGCTCCAGCACTGAGCAGCCGTGTAACTCTGGCTGGCTGGTCGCACATCTCTAACGTCTAACCTTAAATCCTGTCATCCGTACGGAGAGAAGAGTCGCGGCACCTGCCTCCTGAGGCTCTGTGGTGCCTGCTGCCTTGCAGCCCACAGCACGGTGCGAGGCAGAGGAACTACCCGAGGTGCCCCAGGAGGAAGAACAGCGCCGGGCATGAAGCACGTACTGGGCCCGCATCAGCCCCCCGCCCCCGAGCCTCACCTTCTCTCAGCTGACCCATGTGCTCCCCACCTCAGGACCAGGTATGAGCTGTCCCCGTGCCCGAGAAACCCGACCTCTGCCCGCTCCCGAGCTCAGTCTTCACCCTCCAATTCTCCACTTGAACAAGCGCTTCCTCAGAGAACCCTTCACTCCCCTCCACTCACGCCCAGACCAAGTCAGGCCTGGCACATGCTCTCTGTAGCCTGTGTTTCTTGGTGTCACTGACTACGACCCGATTAAAGAAGTGCAATGAGTTACTGAGCGTGTCCCCATCACCAGCACAGGAGTTCCAGGCAAGGAAAGACAGGAGCTTCCTCAGCACTGTATCTCCTGCAGGTGCCACAGAGCCTGGGACTTGCTGGCGGAATGACTAGGAGTCAGAATATTTCTTAAATAAATGTACAAAGTTGAACTCAGCCTTCAAAAGAGCACCAACTCAACCTAATCCCTCTGCATGACAAACATAAAATATTTGAGAACAGCTAGTATTTTTCTATTTTCTTCTCCTGCTCTCTTTTCTGAATTATATTAAATATCCATGTTTAACATGATATATATACATTCCAGTTTGCTTTTTAAAATGTGGGTCCTTCAAACTACATTTAGGTACAGCCTGATTAGACTGTGAGCTCCACGGGGACTACACCACCTGTTGGGTCCACTGGTGGACACCCAGGGCCTATTTCAGTGTCCGGCACCCAACGGGCAAATATACCCTGTGTGGGTCAACAAAGAGTTCACCAGCTTCTTTGGTAGCCATTCTAGGGTGGGACATAGACATGGCAGCTGAACCTCATACACAATATAGACCTAATTATACTCAGCATGGAAAAGCCGAGAAGCAAGCCCTTCAATATATGATCCTGGCCAAAGTTGAACCAATGTGTTGGGCAGCTCTCTCGCTGTTAAAACTTCATGCTCAGATGATGGGGTAATTATCTTTCCTTGTGGAACACATCCTAGGCATTCAATACCAGCGGTCCTCAGCAGCATACTCCAAGTGTGTGTGCAGAGCTGGGCAGAGAATGGCCTTCCGAGGAGGCCAAGCAAACCACTCGGACAGGGAGTGCTTGCCCAGGCACAGCCACTCCACCAGAAGGGCTGCAGTTAAAACCCTGGAGCCTCTAGTCTTGAGAGTGTTAAAATCAGCTGTGAGTCCAGGGAGTCATGGAGACTCCTCTTGCAATTAATCACAGCTGGATGTTTTACCTGAAAAGGAACATCGAAGGCAAGGGTAAAATTAGGATGTAATACCAGATGCGATCTCGTAGCCTGTCCAGCCAGGATCACTGTCACAGATAAAGAAATTGGCATAGAAAGTCAGAACAGTTTTTGTCCAATGTTCGACATTAAGACTTCACGTCTTTACCACGATGCTAAAAGATGGTAATGGTAGTAAGTGTTGGTGAGTCAAGGGCTACCTGCCTTTATTTACATTTGGAAGTGTTTACCTGTTCACTTATATTTAAATCCTGCCCCGTGGAGATACTACTAGAGAAAATCATGCAGCCTGTGAACTTCCTGCTCAAAAGTGAGGAATGGAGAAGACCCTCCTCAAAAATGTGTCTCCCTGAGGGGTTAGGAAGGAAACACCTGTCAGAGCGTAACAGGGCCAATCCATGTTCTTACCTTCAGAAGCCAAATTAAAAAGGAAACGTGCCCTCAGACCTAGACCCTTCCTCTTTGATGTCTGACCCCAAAGCAGTATTCCCACCTGAAAGCAGCACGGTAATTGCCCTTCTACAAGGGCAATCAAGAAGTCTCTCTGAATAAAAACAAAGGGCAGGGTCAGGAAGAAGATGAGAGCTCGGTGCTTCAGTGTTCTGAGATGAAGCAGGAGGAGCACAGGCACCTTGTTTTCACATCTCACCTTCGTTTCCTTCTTTAGACGTTTACAGAGAGATGGTCTACACACAGGGCCGCACACGGGCTCCAGCTAGACCAGTCGTGCGGCGGTGTCATTTAGCAGGACCTGCACACATGTTTTCACACATCTCTGCCCTAGCATATCTCTGCATCACAAGCGGTGAGAGAGCTAAGAGCTATATACACCTTTATGAAACACTTGTGGCAGGTACCCAAATGCCTTTAGAAAGTATTTTATCTGAAAATATCAGTTGAATATTCGGACTTTTGGAAAAAGTATTGTGTGTGGCCTTCTCACCCCTGAGACTCTTCAGAACCACAAACCACATAAAATATCTAACTATGTATCACATCACCTAAGATAATTTTGTACAACTTGCCTATGATGTAAAAACAACTACAGGTATAATAAAGGCAGGCAGAGGCCTTTTCACTATAACTAGTTTTCTATACTGAGGTTTTTATCCAAGAAAGTTCAAAGACAATTCAGATACAGGTTGCAGCACAGATGGACTATGTCATGATCAAGTCCAGCACAGATAGAAGAGAAACATTACCCCAGTAACACAGACAGCAATAAAACGTCAATAATATACTTTATACAGTCAGGCCTGGCTCTGGCTCCGTAACGCTCAGGTGATTTCTTACAGGAATATTCTATCAAGTGAATAAAGTTGTCTTCAGCACAAATGCATCTAAAAAAGGTAAGATGAGCTTCAATTCCCCTTCCTACTTCTGCATGGAAGGAAATATCACTCAAGTGTGTGAAAGTGAAACAGCTGAGAGCAAAACCTGGCAACATGTATAGTCATGTGTGATTTACATGGTCTCAGCAGTTGTGGTCCCTCTCAAGGTTGTATAGACAGAGGAGGAGCTCCAGGTTCTCCATTCAGAATGTTGGCCATCAGGGACCCGAGAGGACAATCTGCTGGAGTAGATAGCCTATTTCATAGGTGGATCCTCTAATATCTTGTCTCCAGGGAGAGACACTGATTTTGGTTAGGTGTACGTCTTCTATAATATAAGGCACTTCCCTGGTGGCTCAGTGGTAAAGAATCTGCCTGCAATGCAGGAGAAGCAGGAGACACAGGTTCAATTCCTGGGTCAGGAAGATCCCCTGGAGAAGGAAATGGCAATCCACTCCAGTATTCTCGCCTGGGAAATCCCATGGACAGAAGGAGCACGGCAGGCTACAGCCCATGGGGTTCCAAAGAGTCAGTCTTGAGTCAGTGACTAAAACAACAGCAACCACCACATCATCTATAAACAATGTTTCTTATGTTTTAACTTTCTATTAGAATGAACAAAATTATTTACCAATAAACCAAGTGTCATCTTTCAAAATACAGAGCTTCTCTTAAAATAAATCTGAGCAAACTGTAAGTTTTCTTTAGGTTTCAAGTTCAAGGACTAAAACAGAAAACTCCTAGGGAATAAGGGCACAAGCTTTGATAGTCTAGGACTAACACCTGTGGGTCTCAAAAGTGGTCCTCACACCAGCAACAGCCATCACTTGGGGATTTAAGCCTGGTCTGAGACCCGTGAAATCTGGACGTGGGGTCTTCCAGGTGATTCTGAACCACTAGTCTAGGAAGGAGGGGGAAGGCAAGAAATATTAAATATATATATATTTAATATATAGATATACTTTTGAGGCTCAAAAGGAAAAAAAAATAGATAGTGGATAAACCTTGGAAAAAAGCCCAATGGAATTCTGCCAGGTGCTAAAGGTACACAGGGACTGAATGCTAAGCCTGACAAGCATTTAGCAAGTTACACACCTGAGTTCTCCACTTAAAACTTCTTTTAACGTGACACTTAAGGTTGATTTCCCAGTAAAGTGTAAAGAATCTTTCAATATAGAAGTTTTAACAAAAAGATTTATAGTACAAGCAGTACATAGTCCATCTTTAAAAGACTTAGGCCTTTCCCGTCTGTGGGTTGCTTTTGTTTCTGAAAGTCCGAGTCCATTTTTAAGAGCAATAAACTATTTGGAATGATCAACCGGTCTTCAGGCTGGGTCTGTAAAGTTCCTATTCAAATTTTCTTATCTGTGTGAATTTTGTTGGAGCTGATGGGATAGAAAAGGGTATTTGGTCCACAGCTTCCCACAAACTCTCAGAGGGGAACTGAGGCCCCCAAAATCTTAAGAACCACTGACCTTTCAACCAGTTTATGAGTTCAGCAGTTCAGACCATTTATCAAGTGAAAGATTAAATGTGTGGGTTCTGGAGTCAACCAACAGGGTTCAAATCCTAGCTCAACTCACTGAATAAGTTACTGAAGCCTCCACTTTCTCATCTCCCTATCCTGCCCCTGAAAGGTTTCAGCAAGAGTTAACAGGATCATGAATGTCAAAGACTTTAGCACACTGGCATTGTGCCAATAAATACAAACTTTATTATAACAATATTACTACTACGCAAAATGTACTGCTAGGTACATAAGGCTTACAAGTCAACACTTAATAACTTATATCTGAAACACTGATAACGTAATTCTGTAGTTTAAAATGGATACACTTCATGTTTCTCGCTGTGCCTGTGTGCTCTGTACTCCGAGCAACTCAGGTCTTAACCACTGCAGACAGTAAGGTCATGACATCTGTTCTTTCTCACCGCGGTCCAGTGTGCCCTCCATCACCAACAGGAGAGTAAAATTATCCCTTGTCACTCAAGACACTTCATGGGCTCTACTGCCATCATCTTTCCTTTAGAAGGTGACCTGTGAATTCCAGGTCAGTAACTACCATGTCTTGTTTTGTATCAAAACTAGGTTTTTAAGGCACTTTACTCATTAGATGACAATCTGAATTCATTCAACCTTTAAAAGCGTTGTTACCTTTTGCTACTTCCCTGTATAGAACAAAAGTTAGTACTACACAAGAGAAGTACGAAGAAATAAGCAAGGCCTTGGGATTATACATGTTTTATATACACGAAAGTTTTGTTGTTTTTTTTTCATTCTCCCCCCTCCCAAAAATAGACACATTAAATTACTAATGTTTAGGAACTACAGGCTTAAAAAGCGAAGCAGATATATGTATACCTATGGCTGATTCATGTTGAAGCTTGACAGAAAACAACAAAATTCTGTAAAGCAATTATCCTTCAATTAAAAAAAATTTTTTTAAAAAGCAAAGTAGAAAAGGAATTATCTAAAATTGTTGATGGTAATTTTAGACCAATTTAAATGGGCTGAAACCTTTTTCAGACCAATGGAAAAATAGTTTTTTTCATATACAAACAATATGAAACACAGAGGGAAAAATTCAGTGTTCAAGTATATGCCAATTATAAATATTTATTTTTAAGCAAAAAGCTAGAGGAAGAGGTTTAAATGCTATTGAGTACACTTTTCTTTCATGCTTCTAGCTACTTAATTGATAAAACTAATACCAATAAAACTAATCTCTCAAAAAGAGATTTTTAATGTGAGGCACTTACAAGGAATATCTTTTTCTAAAATGTGATAGGAAAGGATAAAAACTCAACAGGTCGAGCTAAAAGTCGCCGGTTTGCTTAGTTATTATAAAGTCATTTAACACCTGATTTGATCAACATAGAATGTTTAACTTAACCCCAAAGGACTTGAAATCTATGTGACTTTTAGAAAAGCTAGAAATGGTTGATGTATTGCTGTATTTGGCTCATCTGCAGTCAAGAATATCTAATTAAATCCAGAAAAAGTTAATTTTAGTCCACCAAGGCCCTAGAACGTGGAAAAGAATGATACCTGCACCTTAACAAACTTTAAAAGAAGACATCCGTAAGATCAAGTCAGCTGTATCTCAGAGCCCCAAACTTACCCACCACTATATACACCAGAGGTTAGAAACTATTTTAAAAAATGCCTCTGCAGTGAATTATAGATTAAAAGAAAAATAGCCAAACTGATAACTTCAGCCACTGGTCCTCAACCTCTGGTGCCATCAGAATCACCTAAAACTTCTTCCAAAATATATATCCAGGGTGTCCTCAGTGACATATGCAAGCTACCTGTACATGAAGGTTTGATAGACACTACTGTTAAGAGATCACTCATTTCCAGCAATTTCATTATTCTACAGACAAGAATACATTTGATCTGTCCTAGTCAAGACTGTTTAGTTTCACTTCACAACGGAGAACAGAAGGCACCATGTTACACCCGCAGACTGGGATGTCTTCACCCTTAGGGATCCAATCAGGCAGAGTACAACTGAGTCACAGGATTTGAGACACTCCAATTTAACGGAAAACAAGTAAGAATGTGGGTAGCTGCTTAGGAATCTGTCTAACTAGGAATTTAGGAACATACCAAAGTCTTTATGACACCAGGAAATGCATGAAGCAGAGAAAGCTTACATCATTTGCCCTTTCACGCACATGATGTAAGAGTATTTGGCCTAACATATTAACTTTAGTAAGAGGATATTTCCCATTTACATCATCTATAAACACCCCTTAAGTTTACACCCGGTGGTTAGAGGAAGATTCTGCAGCTCCCCAGGGCAATAGCAAAGGATGTTTCACTGTTTCTGAGGCGCCTCATTTGCTTGATGCACAACCGTTAAAGTTTGCATTTCCCCACACGACCTTAAATCAGTTTCCACATTTGCATATTCCAGGTTTACTCGGGAATGTTCAACTTAAGAATCACAGGTGGTTGCTCAGTAAATCAAGGGCTCCCACAAGGTTGGGTTTTATAATGCTTCTCGAAATTTACAGCCCCATTTTGTCAACAAGTGCAAATTCAGATGACTCCAAGTTGATCCCCAAATTATAAATCCAAGTATCTCAGAAGAATATTATTCTATTTTAGTACTTTTACCAGTTTAGACTGTGTCAAGTGAAGTGCTATTTCTATGCTTTCTATAAAAAATCCGGCAAGGATTTTAGCACGGCTTCTTTCTGCAGTAAACGCATTGGTTTTATGAAAACATCAAATACTTTCCAGCCTAATTTAGACTACCTTGTTTATAGTCACAACACTGCCATCCCAAACAAAAGCTAAGGTATGTAAGCAAGTGGGCCCCTCTTCAAAATTAAGCACGCACACACAGGCACTTATGCACAAACCCTGGCCAACTGATTAACTCTAATCACCTGATCAGAAAGAATGACAAGTTAGATCTGATCAAATAATAGATAAACGCGAATCATGTTAAGTACAAACAAAGACAGGAGCGCAGTCTTGGAATCAGTCAAACTCCAGTTCCCATCCCGGCTCACAGAATCCTAGAGGCGTGACCTTGGGGCACGGTACCCTAGTCTCTGAGCCTCAGTTTCTTCATCTGAGAAATGGGAGGGACTCCCGGTGGCTGCCTCTCCCCTCTGTCGCGAGGGCTAAAGGAGGTGACGACTGCGGAACCCTTCCACAGTGCGTGCTCCATCAACAAGCTGCTGGTGTCAGGAGGACCGCGCCCCCTCCAAGGCCCCCACCCCCACCCCTCCAAACCTAGAACGCCCGAAGCAAAACTCTCTACCAGGAAACACAAAGAAACAGCTTTAATTCTCAAAGGGCTCTCTGACTGCCGGTTCTTCATCCTCCAGTTCCTCAAATGAATGAATGAGCGTCTAGGAGTGGCTCTGCAAATAGCTGTCTCTTAAGAATCACTTCTGCCGGCTGGAAGGTAACTGTCTTTCAACACCAATTAAACACCCAGAAGCACACCTGGAGCTAGGCACACACGCTCATGCAAATTTCAGCGGAGACACCGAGTCCGGGCAGGTCCCCGAGGCCCACAGGCAGACTCCATTCATTCCCCTCCCCCCCACCCCGACCCCTCTCATCAAGCCCTGGCACCAGCCCCGACCCCTCAATCCGGACCGGTCTCTCCTCGGCTCTCCGCACCCTGCGGGAACCTGTCACCCCACCGAGCAAGAGGCTGGCAAAGCGGCCCACTTCACCCCCTGTCCTCGGCACCGCAGCCCGGGGGCGGGGGAGGGGGGGGGGATGCAGCGGTCCCCTCCGCCGCCGAGGAGGGGCCAAGTGCCGACCGGGGCCTCCTCTCTTCCCCCAGAAACCCGCCAAGCCCCATCAGGCCCCGTCGGAAATAGCGAGTAATAAGAGGGAGGGGAAAGCTCCCCGAACCCCCCCTTCCCGGGGTCCCTTCCCCGGCAAGTGAGTGCCTTGCCCCAGCCCTACAGGGCTTCCCAGACTGGGGTCATGGTGCCGGGATTGCCCCGAGAAGACCCCCGCGAAAAGGAAGGGGCGACACCCCCATACTCACCCACCGTCTCCTCCCCCTCAGCTGTTTACCTCACAGTTCCTCCAGCCTACAGGGCGCCGCCATCTTGGACGTACAGCACCTCCCCCCCGTCGTGAAATGTCCACGGTAGCTGCAGCCTCCGCCACGAAAAAGAGTCCCCAGCCGTGCCGCGCCTCGCTCTCGAACCCGACGACCGTTGACCGTGGTCGCCTGCCCCTTTGGAAAGAAGGGGCCGTTCTGCTCATTACTGGTGGTGCTAACCGGTCGAGAAAGAGCCAAGAAGAGTTGTAAGGTAGGGGGTGTCGGGGGGGTGGGGAGGCGGGGACGGGCGGAAGGATTCCGAAAGGGAGCTGCTGAGAGATCTTGTGACTCCGAAGGAGGCAAAAAGAAGGGCCGGCGCGGCGAGGAGGAGCCACGCGAGAGAGCGAGGGGCGGGGCGGTGGTCACGTGACCCGGGCCGGGCGGGAGGGGCCGCGCAAGAGGCGTAAACAAGTTGTCCGCGCTGGGTGTGGTTGGGGCGCCTCCTGCGTTCCCGAGGCGCGCACACGCGGGTTCTCCCCGACCGAGGGTCTCCCTTGTGCCTGACCGCAGATCTTCCATCTTGTTTCCCAAGGAGCCAGTGGGGCCCCCGTGGGAGAAGGGCCTGCGGAGAAACACACTGCCTTCTGCCCCTCAGATTGCTAGCGTTTCAGACACCCGGTCACGACACCTGGGGGAACCCACCCTAATCAGAGCGGCCGCTTTCAAAGCCCAGCCCCTTCATTCAGTCCCTGCCCTGCTCCCTTCCTAGCTGTGTGAACCTGGGCAAGTTTTGAAGCCCTTTGAGCCTTGGTTTCTTTCTCTGTGAAATGGGCATAGTAACCCGAGTGGAGTGAGGATTCAGGGACATAAAGTGTGGAGGGCGTTTGAAGCACCGTGACCCATGCAGGGTAAATGCTCCCAAGATGATGGTCCCCGAAGGCAGGTTGTGGTGAGCGCTGTGACCGATCCGGTGCAGGGTGAGAGAGGCCGCAGTCTAACTGAGGCATCTGAAAGCCTTTCTGAAGGAGTGCGCATCAAGCTAGGCCTTAAAAGAAAGGCAGGTTTTAGGAAATAGAAGTGGGAGAGGCCGTTGGGAAGGAAAGAGCTAAAAGAAGCTAGTAGCGCCTGGGGATAACTCTGGGTGAGTTTCGGAAATGACAAGTTTTGTCACGGGAACCATTTGGGTCACAAGGCAAGGCAGTGTACGGCTTAAGGGGCCTACTGTGAGAGTGGCCAGGGTTCCAGGAGGCCCAGCGTGGCCCCAGGTAGGACTGCTGCTAGCCTTTTAGGGTCAGAGAGGCCCCAAGAGAATTAAAAAAGGCCTTTTCTCTGGGCCCATAGCCCATGTGAGCAGAGCCCAGGCTGTATCTGGGCCCTTAGCCGCCCATACCCACTTCTCCTGGGGGCCCTTGAGCAGTGCACAGCCTTTATCACCATCCTGGCTTACGGGGCAGGTGGGCATTGACCTGGCAAATCCGCCAGCCTAACACTGCCTGGAGGCAGCTGGGGAAGCCAGGACGGGATGGTTCCAACAGACCGGAGTGTGAACACAGGTTTCTGCTATTGTGCTAATGAACTGAGCCTTGGTTTCTTCCTCTGCAACATAGGAGTTTTAATATTAATCATGATGCCTACCGAATGGGGGTTTGGGGTGAATTCAATGAGAGCTTAAGACGTAGCCAGCACAGAACCTATTTCAATAAATGTTAGTTTTGTTAGCATTTATCAATGCTCTCACAACCGGCATCCAATCACTGCCTGGAGTCAGTCCACCTGGTGCTAACTTCTGTGTAGTCACCCAGCATAGCCAGCCTAGGGCCCAGAGATGGAAGGGCTGGAGGAGAAGAGGGGAATGCCTAGGTTCCCCTAGTCCACAAACCATTTCACAGGAACAGATTCCTGCCTTGGCATTAGCCTGTGACAAGGATTCGGGCACAGTCTGAATCCCCCAGTGATCAGGAGGGATGGAGTCAGGGACGGGCATGACTCCAGAGCTCCAGCGCAGGAATCCCCTTTCCCCACCCCCCTCTTTCTTGGCTCAGTGACCTCATCCTGCTGGAATGCTATCCTCCGTGGAAGGGAGCAGTGATACAGGAGCCTCATCAGCTCCTGGCCCTCAAGGGGGCCATAACTGCGCTGTTACTGTTTATACAATATCTGGGAGAAGAATGGTAATAGTTCTCTCAATATGGACCGCTAGGGGCTTGTGAGAAGAGGCTAGGAGGAAAGGCAGAGGCAGCCCTGCCCCTGCTCAGGGGCTGGCTCCATGTTTTCTGCTTTTCTGGGATTGATTTTGTCGTTGACTTGTTGTTCAGTTGCTAAGTCATGTCCGACTCTATGTGACCCCTTGGACTGCAGCACACAAGGCTTCCCTGTCCTTCACTATCACCTGGAGTTTGCTCAGACTCATGTCCATCGAGTCGGTGATGCCATCCAACCATCTCATCCTCTGCCGTCCCCTTCTCCTCCTGCCTTCAGTGTTTCCCAGCATCAGGGTCTTTTCCAGTGAGTCAGTTCTTCGCATCAGGTGGCCAAAGCATTGGAGCTTCAGCATCAGTCCTTCCAATGAATATTCAGGGCTGATTTCCTTTAGGATGGACTGGTTTGATCTCTTTGGTGTCCAAGGGACTTGCAAGAGTCTTCTCCAACACCACAGTTCAGAAGCATCAGTTCTTCGGCACTCAGACAGCTGTTAATCAGACCGCTATCTTCTATATACCTTCCTGGAGCTTCTCCATGGCATGAGCTTCTGGCCAGGCTTTCTCCAACCGTCTTGTCCACACTCGGTGACAAGACAGAAGGGATGAGCCCTAGGAGGCAGGTGGCACTGACT